>NC_048269.2:18895004-19520004 GCF_005286985.2 Setaria viridis | reverse complement strand
ACACCTTACAAAGCTCTGCATGATGATTTTTCCCAGATCACTGATGCCTGATGCAGATTAAAACAGTTACACCTTACAAAAATTATCAGTTGATGTGTCACAATGGCTACTTTTTTATTAGATGGCATTGACTTTTGTTGTTTTAAGTGAATCTTAATTCTGATCGTGCTGTGCGTAGGCCAGTCTCAATGCACAGTTTCATTGCACTGTTATCAAGACTGCAAACTTGGTAACTGTGCCTGCTGGGTTTCATGGGAACGGAACTTCTCTCATTCCATGAAACTCCATCATCTCTCTCCGTATGAAGACCTTGCCAAGTCAGCAATTTTGCTGATGTGGCATAAAACTTAATGATGATGAAACTCTCTATGAAACTTACACTAAGACTGGCTTTATTGAAGTATTCTGATTGTTAACACAGTGAGTTCATGGAACTGTAACTAATTATGAAATCTTTCCGATCGAGCAGAGGCTGTAAGGGTGTTCATCTCTATTCTTTATGCTTTCACACGGTTGGAACTTGGAAGACAGAAATCAATCCGGCCCAGAAATAGTTGGCTTGGTGGGTTGCTTCTTCCATTCAAGGTCACCTCTCTCATTCCATGAAACTCCATCATTCATTCCATGAAACTTCTCTCTCATTCCATGAAACTCCATCATCTCTCTCCTCATGAAGACCTTGCCAAGTCAGCAATTTTGCTGATGTGGCATAAAAATTAATGATGATAAAACTCTCTTTGAAACTCACACTAAGACTAGCCTTATTGAAGTATTCTGATTATTAACACAGTAAGTGCATAGAGCTGTAACTGATTATGAAATCTTTCCGATCGAGCAGGGGCTGTAAGGCTGTTCATCTCTACTCTTTATGCTTCCGTACGGTCGGAACTTGGAAGACAGAAATCAACCCGGTCCAGAAATAGTTGGCTTGGTGGGCTGCTCCTTCCATTCAAGGTCACCTCTCTCATTCTATGAAACTCCATCATTCTATGAAACTTCTCTCTCATTTCATGAAACTCCATCATCTCTCTCCTCATGAAGACCTTGCCAAGTCAGCAATTTTGCTGATGTGGCATAAAAATTAATGATGATAAAACTCTTTATGAAACTCACACTAAGACTGGCCTTATTGAAGTATTCTGATTGTTAACACAGTGAGTGCATGGAACTGTAAATGAAATCTTTCCGATCGAGCAAGAGCTGTAAGGCTGTTGATCTACTCTATATGCATGAACTTGGAAGACAGAAATCAATCCGGCTCAGAAATAGTTAGATTGGTGGGCTGCTTCTTCGTTCTTGTGAACTTCATATAGCACCAATGGACAGGATTAAAAAAATTGCCAAGCGCACGTGTCATGCGCTTGAAGGCCAAACTCCATGAGCCCGACCCTGCGGCATCGGTAGCTGACATTACTCATCGTCATAGTGTCGCTGTGTGTACGTACCGCACACGGTGCCACCGCAGCCACAACACGAGGGGTGTCCTCGTGAGTTGGGTGTGCCTCCATTGGACACGCCACCCATTCGCCCTCGGCCCATTTTGAAACGGTGTGCGCCAGCTAGTCTCGTCGGTATGGTACTTTTGCGTCGCCATTCTCGCGTGATTCGTCGGTTCACGGCGCTGCCGGCCAGATTAATTAGCAGCGGGGCTTTTTTAGGGTTGCTTGACGGGTTCGAAGGAAAGAACAACAGCCCAGCCCAGAATGGGTATGGGTACACCGCGACCTGAGCCTTCAGCCCAGTGTGCTGTGGTCCGACGGTTTCTGGTGCTGGTTGGGCTGCTTCTTCATTCTCCTCTGTGGGCCTGGTGCTTCGAGCTGTGCATGTTTTTGTTTGCAGGGTAAATGCAATCGGAGAACAGCAGGATTTGGTTGGTTGAGCTGAGAGCATCACGTGCGAGTCTATCTATCTACCTGGTTGTCTGCTTGTTCTTCTCCTGACAGGACTGGCACTGGCCTGGCCAGAGTGTGCAGGATGGGCTAGGATGGGCTTTTCCCTACCTGTGCCGAGCGCTGCTGATACCGTCTGCATCCTGCATAGATGATTGCGAGCAGCCATGTGCACCTCCAGCAGGCCCCTTCGGCCGATAGATGCTGCAGATCCCAGAGATTCCCCGGGGGTGCAGGCGGGCGCACCGTACGGTACGTGCAGACAACGGCGACAGGGGGCAGGCCCGGCCAGCCCAGGGCGACGTACGGTGCCATCTAGCCACGCACACTCGCGGCGTCAACCATCTCCGTCTTAATCATTCGCAGTGGGGGACAACACAGCTAGCTCAGCTAAGCTAGCCATCCCATCAAGGCACGACGCGGTGAGCGCTAGCTTGCTCGTGACTGACCTCATAACGCCACGCGCTTTGTTTACGACAGGACAGATCGAGAGCAAGCAAAGCGAAGGTCGTAGCTTTTTTTTGCTTGTGCCACGTACTGACGTACACGTCCCGTGCAGCGAGGGAGCACATGTGATCGATTCGACGATCTCAGCTCCCGAAAGATCACTAGATGGAATCTCGGCTCGTGCACGCGCGCCCTCTGCCCTACGGTGGATGCACGTTACGTACGGGCCATACGTACGTATACCACCAGGCCACTAGCTAGGTGGCTCGCAATTAGGGTGGTCAAGCAACCAGCCGACCCTGCACTGGAGATCGCGAGTCCGAGACCAAGCCCAGCATAGGATTGATACATCGATCCGTGTTACAAGCCCTCTTCGAGCTTGACGTTGAGCTGTTGTATCTTGCCTTGACCAAATCTTCAGATCGCCCTTGATCATCGATAAGGAGGTTTGTTGGGTGGCTAGCTGTTTTCTGCTCGAGCAACTGCATGCAAACTTTTTTAATCCCCTACCACATTCCAAACTGTTTTCTTCATACTTCTCAATCCAGAACTGGGGTATATAGAATGACGGCCTGCATTGATGCATATTGTAACCGCAGCTGGATCACGCATTCCTTTTTATACCCACGAACTAACCTAATCCGCGGTCAAAGACTGAGCACGTACCATCGACCTAAGCTAGCTCCACTTCACCTAGCGCCTGTTGCTGATCTCAGTACATGTATTATGTATGTATGCTCAGAATTCTCTACCCAACTTACATCTCTAGTTAGTGACACACCAACAAATTCCACAATTAGAAAACGAGTGAAAAACGACGGCAATATATCCCAGTGATACTACAGCGCGTTGTTAGCGACGATACTAACAAGTTGTAAAAAAGAAAAGGACATTCTGACTGCTGTGACGTCTCGATCGGGATCATTTCAGCTGGTGCGATTTGATTTGCGCTTCTGACTTTGCTGTGTGTCATATCGTCACATCGTGAGTCTCAGATAAAAGGCTACTGGTAATTAAGAACAGAAGTTGAGCACATTCTCCTGCGTTAAAGAACAGCCCCTACAATTATTGGCAATCATTTGGTGGCATTGTTTATCCGTGCATGATTCAGGCATGCCAGTAGCAGCACTGCTGCTGTGCTGAAAGTTCCTGGCAGGCAAGGGGACAAGCCGACGTGACGACAAGCATGCATGCAAGCGGGCGAAAGCGGGCTAGCCTAGCCGACTGGACGGATCGCACATGTGTGCACGCATATGATAGTACACAGGACACTCCCGCGCTGACTTTTGGAAACCAGTGTCGACTCGGTGAATTTGGCACTCCTCCTCCCTTGTACTCCAAGGTAACTTAAGCCGTCAAACAAGGAGAATTACCTTCACATCGAGGGCGGTGAATAATAATGCTTGTTGCCAAAGACCTTGAGAACTCGGTACACAGTCGTGGAGATGTGGACGCTCTCCCATCAAGTCATGTTCCAGTTGAAGTTGATCCCACTCACCTTAGATTGGTTATTATTACCATCTCATTTGCAGGTAGTAAGTTCTCATTTGTAGGCGGTAAGTGAGGTGGGCGCCAATGGAAAGGCAGCATAGTTTGCTAAACGGTGGTGTGAATTGAACTTTTTACATAAACGTATCTTACCCCGGGGGGAGGGGGGGCATGGGCCCTATGATGCTCCAATGCTGGTCATAACAAATCGCTTCATAAATTAAAATGTAGACTTGATTCCCGCCATTATGAAAGAATAGGAATGATAAAGTGTGAGCAAATGTTGGTGCACAATGTAGTTTTTCTTTGAGGAATCGCGTCAGACTACTAGGAAGACATCACTGCAATTGTTGAATTCACGAGTTGCTGCGTGTGGGCGTGGGGGTGGGAGTTGGTGGTGGAATTGATCTCATTCGAGGGTGAACAAAATTCGACATATTTTAAAAGGTTGATCTATAGACTACAGAAAACAAAACATATGTCAGATGTCAAGGCTCCTCAGGCTAGTTAACCATCAAACATCAACGCAGATCTGGAAGTGATTTGACAGACACCAGCCCTGACGTGAATCACAATTATTACCGAAAAAACAAACTTTCCAAAAACACAATAATAAAAAGGAGCCGACGACCAGACATGGTGAAACTTTTCATTCCGAGGGGTGCATTTCGCCCGGCGCGCACAGCACCACTGGTACCTGCAGGCAGCAAATTAAAGCTGGCTCCGTGGTCAAGACGACCGACGTGACCCAACCAACCCCGTCCCGTCCCGCGCGCATGCACCGGTTGCTCGCGGCGGTGCTCGCTCTTCTACGCCACCGCCACCACTTGTCCGGTGGCGAGTAGTAGTAATTAAGGATGCTAATCGAAGAAAGCACACTGCACTATGACCCTCTGTTCCCAAACAGCTCATGGAACTGTGTCTCGCCAGTGTGTTGAAACAGGCTCAAATAATTCACAGGTGACCGATGCATTGTCTGAGGAAGGGCAAGAGTAGCCTATCCATCTTGTCACAAACACAAGGTACATTATTCTGGCCTTTTTCATGCTTGGCGGTAACTGTTGCTTACTGCCAATCAGTGACCAAGCTTACATCCTAATTAACGGTGGGACACATGTATTCGATATTTCGACTTCAACATCACCATCCACCAGCATGTAAAGCAGCACTACCACCAGCAGAGCAGCTGCGGGCACATCAAGCCACTAATCGTGCGGGATTAATCAATTATTGCCTGGAACGAACAGAGCAGAACGCACGCACATGGTTGGGAACGGCAAACCACCTTAATTACACTGTCAGCCAAGTGCGATTAACCCTAAGCACATTCTTAACCGGCGCCAACACCACACGCACGCAGGCGCAGACGCAGACGCAAACGCAAGGCGCGATACCAGGCGAAATCACTATTATTATGTAACGCGATCAGGCGGCCTTCGCCGGGGAGCGGGGGCGGGGGCGGGGGCGCGGCGGCGGCGTGCCGGCGAGGCAGTCGCGGGACCGCGTGCACGACCGGTAGATGCTCAGCACGGCGAGCCAGTCGGTGAGGGTGGCGGCCAGCGCCGGCGACCGCCGCTGCCGCCTCCTCGCCTTCGCGTCGTCGGGGACGATGAGGTAGCCGTCGGAGGCGGAGAAGGGGTCGTCGGCGGCGCCGACCTTGCTGGAGAGGAGAGAGGGCGGGAGGGGCAGCGGCAGCGTCCCCGCCGCCGCCTTGGCCGCGGCGGCCTTGCCGCGCGCCGCCTGGCGCGCGGGGGTCTTGGGGATGCCCGGGCGGTGCTCCCAGGAGAAGGGCACCGCGGAGGCGCGCAGCGGGGAGAGGAAGCGGTGGTGGAATGGCGAGGGCGCCGGCGAGAAGGACGGGAAGGAGAAGGAGAGGCCGGAGGAGGCGGAGGACGACGAGGACGAGGAGGTCGAGGACGCCGAGGTGCCGGAGGTGGACGTGGGGACCGTAGAGTTGGAGGAGGACGTCGACGACGGGAGGAGCTGCCTCCGCCGGCGCCGGCGCCGAGTGGCGGCGGCGGGCGCCGGTACTGGCGGGGATGAGGATGGGTTGGGCATTGCCGTGCGGTGTTTCTTGGTGGTGTGGTCAGAGGCACGCGAGAGTGGTGGTGGTCTGGTGGAGTGGAGGCGCAGGTGCGGAGCGGCGTTGGGCTTTTATGGTTGGGCCATGGCGCGGTGACGTGATCCGGATGCGCAGGTCCGGTTTGATCTTGGTAATTTTCTGCATCCGAGACATCGGATCAAGGCGGTAACAGTAATGGAGCTGTACTGTTACGCTAGCATAGGTAGCAGCAGCAGCAGTGGTGGAATTAGCGAAGAGTAAGTTTTATGCGATGGCAGGTTCGAGATCGAGGGCGGGCTTGTCTTATTTACCGCACAGTAAATCAGTAGTCACCATCCCGTTTATGTTAGCAAACATTACTAATCCTGTTCTTAGATATAGTAGGAGTACCTCTTTTGTTTTATTTTCTTTCTTTTTTCAACGCAGAAAGAAACATGATGGAGAGGGGCATCATAAAACAAGGCCATCTTGAGAAACAAAACCCCTTCAAACTCCCGAATTAGTATTCTCAATGTACATTAATCCTACCTTATATACTAGTACTCCGTAGTAGCTAGCATGGAAGAACCCTATGTCCGATCACATTCCAAACAACCTTGCCATCAAGACGCAAGTCTCGTACGTAGTTAGGCAAGGATGCTACGACGGAATGATGAACGAGCATTCTTCTTACAACTAGCTTTATTTCCTCGACGCCTCCTTTTCCGTGGGAGGCGAAACAGTGCGACCGAGCGAGGCACACAGTGTTAATTAGGCAGGGAGGGTCTTTCTTTTGCCAATTTCGAGCCGATCCTGACACGCCAACCGGCCTGTAGAGAGTTAAACTCCCGCGCTGCGCTACGTACAGCGGCCGCGTCACCGTTGGTTAGGAAACGCAGCGGTCGCGTGATTAGCCGGGCTAAACATGCTTATTGCTGCAGCTAATCATTTGTGTTTAGCTACTCTAACAACCAGCAGCCAGCAGTCTCGTAATCGCGATTTAATTAGCTTTGCTCTGTGCGGGGGCCGGCGTCAGCGTCACCAAATTAAAGCGAGCACCCCCCCCCCCCCCCCCCCCCCCCCCCCGAATCGAAAAAACGTTAATTCCAAATCGATGAAGGTAGCTGGCTACTTCCAAATCAACGAGACTTGCTCGAATGCAACTACTTTTCCAATGTTTAAAATTAGGAAGACCACTATAGGATCTGACAATGTTTTCAGACTCGAACGAAATCACAAGGACTTTCGGATCGAGTTCGAGCGATGTTTCGTAGTCTGTCATGCACAGGACCTGATATCTACTCCCTCCGTTTCAAATTATACGTATAGTATATATCTAGATGTATAATAATATCTATGAACTTAGAAAAATCAAAATAAACTATAATTTAAATTACAATTTGAAACGGAGAGAGTATTGTCGAAGAAATGAAGCACAATCCCTCTCTACTTGAAACTGAGAACGCCAATGATCGACTCGGTCTGTTAGCCGTCCCTCTCGTTCTACACCTAAACATCAGAAAGCATGTCAAAAACTGAAAGCGGCGCCGCACTACCGCGCGCTACTAGCCACCAACAGTACTTTGGTAATCGAGTACTAGTAGCAGCAGCACGCAGTAGGTGCCGCGTCGTCCACGACCTGACAGCCACCGCCATATTTCCACCACTGCTCTTCTGTTCATGCATCCGCCGGCCACTCCCTCGCAAGCCAAGCCAAGGCAAGGCAGGCCAGGAGCTGGCTGTTCCGCCCTGACGCCCCCATTCGAAAGGTCAAAGGGAGCATCGATCGAGCAGTCGAGCACGCGCACGCAACGCAGCACAATCCGCTGGTGGACGTTGGTTTCCTTTTCGGTTGGCGACAAAGCGCCCGCGACGGTGCGGGTTGGCTTTGCGACCGTATGCCCATTGCGCTAGCTGATGCGGTCAGGCCACTCACAGGCGCGGCGGGTGGTTGGTTCGGCTCGGCAGGGACGCCGTCGCCTAGCCAGGTTCGCGAGGAGAAAAAGCCGTGTCGCGCGCGTGCTCCGTCGCGGGCGGGATATGATTACTGCCCAGTGCCCGGAGCCCGGAGCCCGGAGCCCGGAGTCCGGACCGCGACGGGAGTGCGGACGCGTGCGTGGCGGAACTGATTCAGGGAGATCCTACTACTCCGAGGGTGTGTGCCCAAGGCCCATGCGTTAGCCGTTAGCTAGCGTTGATCGATCGGCATTCGGCAGCGTCAAGTGGTGTAGGTGGAGTGATCAGTGATCACCGGATGCGCGCGAGGGGGTGTAAGGATCCTCCAAATTATACCCGTTTAATCAAGTTATAAATAAGAATAACTTACATCGTCCTTGAGATGTGTCACAAGCATTATCCAGAATTTATACACACCTCACTTGCACAACAACATAAACATCATTACCTTATAACAATCCATTCATAATCCATCACATTACATAAACAGGTTCAAGTTCACATACATAACAAATTCATAGATTTTTGCAGCGGAAATTTCTATCATCGCTCTCATGCGATACAACACACAATAAGAAGGTTAACACCATATGCTGATAGTACCCTTCTCATAGCCATGGCCATCACTTCCTACCCGCACGTCCGTCCGCGGGGAAGAAGTACCAAAGACGATCTCTGGCTACGGATCACCTGCAACAACTTAATGGTGGTACCGTGAGTACAAAAGGTACTCTGCAAGTCTTATCCAAATTTGGGTATATACTTGCTCGACTCTCAAGGAGAATGTATTTAGTTAAGTAGCAAGGAATAGTTTTGGTAATTAAATTTGCATAAAAACCATCTACATTTGATAAGTTATAATAAGCAAAAGATATGGCATTCTATGATCTCAAGCATCAAGTAATTGCAATAGTAAATGTGATCATAAGCATGAGCTCAATCGTCCATGAACTCAATTTGGTAACTCTACGTTAAATTCAAAGTACAAGAGCGTGCTCTTTGACTGGGAGCATGGCTATTGCAATAGATTATAACCCTGCAGAGTTCGCACACGAGATGCAAGACCAACGACCCCAGCCGAGGATAAGTGTTGATTCATGCCCCTAACGGTTCACATACCCACACCCAGCTATGAACGAACAGTTGGAATGGATAGATGCACCGGACACGACCAATCACACCTCATCCCATCCCGTACAGAATTCAGTCAAGGCAAGGTGCGACTTATGCTACTTGGCTTGCCATTCCCATATTTAAGCATGTGGTTTGTACGAAATAGTGCTCAAGTATCAAAGAGATAACGACCGGGTTTTAACCAACTCAAGCAAAACTAAGCCAAGTGAGCTCCAATCTCAACATGACCCATTCTTGCTCAAGTTCGATTCATCATTCCTAGTTGCTCAATTCTAGACCATTCATAGCTAACCAAGTATTATTTAATCAAACATTCTATAACTCACGAGTGGTGGTGATCTTTCCACCTCTCGACTTCTACCAAAGCTAAGCATGGATAAGCAACTTAAATTCGTGACACCGAACAAGCATACTTGCCTAGAAGGAGTTGTTCTAGATCAAGAGTGAATAATGCATCAAGTAGGAGCTAAGCAACATACATAATTATTAACACATAATTATTAACTCATGCACATACAAGACACATATACATCATTGATCCAAAATAGGGTTGAAAGAATGCTCATGTGCCTGCCTTGGGGTTCAAAGAGAGCGTCATCGGCGACGGGCTCTGGCTCAGGCTCACCCTCCTCTTGCTCCAGCGTTTCGGTCGGGCTCTGGCTCAGGCTCACCCTCCTCTTGCTCCAGCGTTTCGGTCTCTACACGAGTGCAATAATGCTTGATAAGTAAATATGTTATGAATGATTGCAATGATATGATTAAGCATGTTTTAGCATTGCTAGATAATTATACAAGAGGCAAGTAAAACAAGTGCAAGTGCAAGTGTAAAGGTGCTGGACGAGGGGTGGTGGACCGTTCGGCTTGGAAAAGGCAGACCATCCGGTTTGAACGATGGACCGTTGGGCGGACCGTCCGCTTTTTGCAAAACTAGACATATTCAGGATGGTTTTTGAGTTTGAATGGCGGACCGTCTGCGCCTCATGGGCGGACCGTCTGCAATACAAAATCAGCATATGTCGAAAATATGTGCAGAGGCTTGGTTGGTTGTGTGGTTGAAAGGTGGACCATCCGACTTCCATGGGCGGACCGTCTGCAGTAAATAAGTGCTCGGGAAGTGGAAATGAAAGGTTCTGTTGGTTTTTGTGTGCAAATGGTGGATCGCCCGCGGGTGTCGGACCGTCCGCGCCACGGTCATGGCTCGGCGACGGCGACTCCGGTGTCAGTTTGGGGTGCGATTTGTTTCTATAGGTTCCTAGGAGTGTCTATAATTCATCTAGCGAGATAGATTTGACATGCATTATGGATTTAAAGCTCTAGGTCATCAATGGTGATTTGGCTCTAAAGGGTTTCATGGATTCAAAACCTAGGACAATGGGGTATAGATGGGGGATGGAGATGGCTCACCGGTGATGGGCAGAACTCCGGTGAGGTGCCGCAAGTTAGTGTAGGGTGGCGTTGGGGAAACTTGAGGTCGTCCTTGACTTGAAGCTTGAGGGAGGTCTTGGGGATGGAGGAAGAAGAGCTCGGGGAAGCTCCAAGCTCCAAGCCCAAGGAACAAGATGAAAGAGAGGTGATGCAGCCTGCCAGCGTCAAACTCTGGCGGTCCTCCGACGAAGCTCCGATGAGGTTTAGGGGCTTCAATAGTGGAGGGACCTAGGAAGCTCCTCCATGATTTGGGTGGAAGAGAGAGAGTTTGGGAGTGAATGGGAGGGAGGGAGAGAGAGCTGGGAGGAGCTCAACTCGGGCTGGGGGCGCGGGAGCGATGTGGCGCAAAAGCTCTGCGCACGCGACACACACCGCGGTGTGCTTGCGGACCGTTTGCGCGTGAGGGGCGGACCGTCCGCGGTTGACGTGGCAAAGGTGTTGCCCATGCATGACTAAGTCAAGGTGCTGACGACCGTCCGGCCTATAGGGACGAACCGTCCGCAGGTTAGAAAATGACCTCCAACATTAGCAATTTTTATTTAATAACTAAACTTTAATTAATACTTAATGATGCTCATGATGACATGATTAGCCTAAGCATGTTTAAGGCTGTTAAAGGGGGACTACGGAGATGGTGTGCCTTGCTCGGATCGGACCGACTGGTTAAGTAGGGAAGTTGTTACACAGTCATCGCGACGCAATGCCGTCAGAGAGAGCCTACGGTTTTCATTTTGTACCGCGACGTTTTCGTGTCGATCGGCGCGCGGCGATTGCCAGGACACGCACCGCAGCACGGCTGTCCGGCGTCTTGTCTGTTGGTACAGTAAGTTTAGCGCGCGAGCTTTACTTTGCGGCGACACTTTGCTGAATTCCAGGCAGATACTGTCCGTTTAGAACAACAATTGTATAGTACGCGTGTATAATACTGTTTCCCTATCATATCTTTGTTGTTGTGGTGCATACGCATACATGATACATGCACGGCTGGACAGCAGGAAGACAAGCAATCGGCAACGGCGACGGAACAGCGCTTGTCGCCTCCGAAACGAACAAAGCACATCTCGCGTTTCAACGCTTTATTTGCAAAAGAAAAAAAAATCGCAGCAGCTTCATGATTAGCGCAAGTACACTGATTGACAGGTGGAAATGCTGTGACCCCCTCAAAGATAGAGAGAGAATAAGAGAGAAGAAAAGTAGGACTATGGCAAAAAATTGGCGAGGTACACGCTCAAGCAGTATGAGAGAGCAGGGCAGGCATCAGTTGTTGCGTATAATCATGCGGTTGCTGAAATAATCCCCACGGTTAACCGCAAGGTGGCATGCACGCCCTCCTCCTTTTCCATTGGAATGGGACTGTGTGCTAGCAAACACCTCACCTGATCGAATACCCTGACGATGCTCTCACTCTTTACGCCTTCCAGCCACTTGGGAGAGATCCGATCCGACCCTCTTTTTACTTGACACGGAGGGGGACATGAATCCTAACGCTGCTGATTCTCTCGTAGTCTCATTCTGACTTCTGAGAACAAAGTGGTCGAGGAACACATGTACACACACGCTACGGTGGTTGGGCACCACCACACGGCCCCGGCCGGCGTTCTTTCTCGACGGGCATCATGAGGGGCAGGAAACGAACGGATCAGTTGCTTAATCCTCGCTCGACAGAATCTAGCACTGCTTCGCCTGATGCGTTTTTAGAATGCGTGCACGTACGACCGCTGTCGAGTGCGGGCCAAGGCGTGGAGTCGGATGATGCTTCCTACGCGTCCAACCGAATAAAATTTCGGGGCAGGTGCTAGAAAATTCGGAATTATCATTCCTTCTAATCCTTCGCTTGCTGGTTTGACTTAGACAGCATTTCCATGGATGGGCATGAGAGCGTTAGAGCCTCTCTGGAGTCAAATGGCTGAGGGCTGTTGTTTTTCTTAATTATTTTGTTCTCGGCTGATGGTTTTATGAGGGGGAAAACAAATCCTGAACCAACATTTTCTAAACATCCACTTAATTAGTAAATGTCCCTCGAGAAATATCGTAATTAGGCAAAATGCAATTAGCTAATTGAGGAAAATCCCAAAGAAGACCAATAACCGTCTGCCATTTGTGGAAAAAAACTTGGGAACTGTTTTAAATTTAGTACTGGATAGGAAAAATGTAGGAATATAAAACACCAAAACATTGGATCATTGGAACATGAAATTGCAAGAATGGACATTTGGATGCAAGATGAGCTTAGCTCATCCTCCTCAGCTGGTAAGATTCTTTGTGTGGTGGAATCTGCCCACCAAAGTCCTCAACTCGACACTGGTGCTCGTATTTTCTTGAATTTATCATAGGCTTTAACTAGCACTATTTTTTCAGTGGTAGGCAACGTGCCCGTTGATAGTGACGTGCCAGTAGTGACTTCGTCAATCTCAAGGATCAACCGGCTCATTCTCTCGAAAGTGCTCATAGAAGTAGGATTGCATGCGTATATTTATAGGATAGTGTGTGTATGTGAGCGTCTACGTCTGTACCATGTTTCGAAAAAAAAGAAAGAATGGACATTTGGATGTATAAGGTTCAACCTCTTGGCAGCTAGAACTCCTCCAAAAGCCTACGGAACAAGCTATTCCATAAAAATTCTATAAGATTAGTAGGAACTCAATCTTTTCTTTCAAAGGGCTTCATACGAAAATTTCATGAAGTATTCCAATCCTTCCAAATTCCCCATTTCTCCTTGTTTTTTTCCCCCCAACGTGGGCCTTAGTCCTGCAGTCATGGATGTACGGTGACATGCTTGACGCTGCAGGCCACCAGCAAAGCAAAGGCGAAATAGGAGTAGATTATAATGCAATGCAGATAGGTAGCTATAGTGGAACCGCATGAAGTTATTGGAGATACCATAGGATGATCTAAAAAGACTTGAAGAATCAACGAACCGGACACAGTACACTAGTACGTGCTGGTCCTGCGACATGAAAGCTTCTTGTGTGCAAGCAGTAGTGCTGCGGCTCCACCATGATACCTACTATCTCAGCTAGTTCGTCTGAGATATTAATGAATAAACTCAAAGAGTTCGGAATAACAACCAATTAATGCTCAATCATTTGGAGCATTGGATTTCTATATGAACATCCAGGACCAGGCCCCATCTTGGAACGCAACAATTCTGAAAAAAACCAATTCAGATTCCGCCAAGGATACGAAAACAGCTCCGGTGTTTGAACAAGGCTTTATAAGGGTGAAAGCGAGTATATTTCTGGTGCTCGAATTTGCTTGTGCACTGAATGCACAGTGTACATATTCAATTCCTTGGATGAAAAATGGAAGGCACCTGCCTATTGATTTGTTTGCTGCTAGCTAGCAGTGCGTTTGGTGGCACCACAACATCAAGCAATGGTGTGAAAGTACTCCGAGCGCTGGTGCATGGAAGTATGGGTATGGCACGAGGAATATAATGTGCAGCCAGCATGAAAGAATTGGAGCAGCAGCTCCAGCTGCCAGCAATTAGATGGAAAACGCACTTCCAATTAAGAGTCTGGCTGGGACCAGCAGTACACCTCTTGGAGATTACTTATATTAAGAGTCCACCCTAATTTCTGCCAATTAAACAAAAGCAAAGGAAAGTGACTGAACTTTGGTGCCTGAAACTTCTGACAAGCACCCTCACTGCTCAAAGAACAAACACAGAAGAAAATAGCAGCCTCCCTTCCAGATGGAACGGAAACGTGACCTTCTCATCTGCAAGCTTCTATACTGTACTAACTGCAACACTTTTTGAGGAAACATGGTCGTTGCTCTACCTTTTCATTATAGTAGAAAGCAAGAAAGTATTTTTACAATCCTGGAACCGACCTGGGAGGAAATGGAAAGAAAAGGATGGAGGTTGTGGAGCTCCCAACCGACTGAAAAAGAAAAGAACATACTGTATCCTAAGCTATTGAAATATCCTGTTGGCCGTCCTGTATGCCAGGACGTCTTGCCTGATGATCCCAACCAGTTGGTCGGAATCCATTGTTTTGCTGTCAAATACACCCTCCGTCCCAAATTAGAGGTTGTTTTAGTTTTTCTAGGTTCATAGATGTTTTTATGCATCTAGACATACACTATATTTAGGTACATACAAACATTTATGCGCTTAGAAAAGCTAAAACGACTTATAATTTGGCACGGAGGAAGTACTCTTCTACATCTCTCTTTCCAGATCTTCCAGGCGGTATAGATGATCACCTGTAGGTGTTGGCTGCTATCAGGAGCCGGAGTCTTGGTCGAAGTTCGCCACCATTTGCTTATTGTTTGCCGAGTATTTTGGGAAGGCAACTGGAAATTGCTCCACTGTCTGTGATAGTTGTGTCCATAGGTCTACATATTGTCGAAGCCCCCATTTCAGAGTTGAATCGGCGCAGTCCTCTCATCCACTTTCTCGTCGGTAGTTGGACAAAGGAAAGGAGGTCATGTGGTAGACTGGTATGGATGTAAGCACCGAGTTAATCAGCTTAAGTCTCCCGGCTCGATTGAGAAGTCTGCCTTTCCAACCTGGAAGACGAGCACCAATCTTGTCTACTAATACCTGTTCATCCAGTCTTCTTGTCCTGCCAATGTGCAGCGGTAAACCTAGGTACTTGGCCGGGAACTGGCTGGTTTTACCCTGGAAGCAAGCTGCTAACTGCAACACTTGAGCGCTACCTCATCACGTACACGACCCTATGCGTTATGCAAGAATGCTTGCATTTTATTCTTCTTTCTGTTTTATTTGTTTTTAAGCTCGAGAGAATCAATGATCCTGCAAGTTCAATCATCGTAAAAGTTGCTTGTTCAAAAGGGACGCAAAGGGAATGGACAATGTTATCAGCATTGGTTATTGTTCACCACAGGCGGCTAGCCGAGCCAGTCTCTGTATATTCTGCTACCCGTCTTTCTCTCGGTCCTTTATACGCAATGATGAGTACGTCTAGCCGAACTTTAGTACGTAAAGTACCACATGCTAATGTGTTATGCACTTATGCGTGTGTAAGCAGGAGGAATATTAAAGAGGAATATTAAAGGGACGCCATGGATGGTCTCATGGTCAAGTACGAGAGAAAGAGGATGAGCAGACAAGCAGCTAACAAATGAGACTAGCAGCTGGACGATCTGATGGAATCATGGAGCTTGTCCGGCATCTTACGAGTCAATAATCTCAGGGGGCGGCTTGCATTATAAATTCAGGCAACAGAGAATACTGGTGCCTTGTTATGGCCAGCTGAAACCAAGGAACGGCAGCCTGGGTTGGTGTCGGCAGCGCGGCCAGTCTTGAATGATCAACGCTAGCCATAGCATTATCCATCAGCCATCCATTCAACTGAAACCGGCCCCCAAGAATTTTCAATATTTTTCTCTGGAGAATGGACAACCATTCGAGATAGAAGGAGCATGGAAAATTGATGAAGCATAGGATAAAATGGTTAGTCCTTGCACATCACCTGACCTCAATAAAAGAGTGGTTAAGTGAGCAGGTGTAAACAGTTTGGCTTCAGGACGCGAGCAGTGAGCAGCAACAGTTCAGCAAAGCCTTCTAAGTGGCTAGCACCAAAGTACAGGCACAACCGCACAATGTTCCCATTTGGTGTGGTGGCACATGCAAGACATATACGGGAACCATAGTGTATTTCTTAAGTGTTGCCTCCGTTTCAAATTATAGATCGTTTTGCTTTTTTTAAACACATAGTTTTACTATGCATTTAGGTGCACTAGTCCATCAACCCGTGCTCCCGCACGGGTTAATACTTTTAAAAGTTATTGTATTTGAAAATTATTTACAAATTAAATTTATAATTAATAGTTAAAACTGTTTACCTATTACTCTCTCATTTTTTAATCCTTTGACATAATATTCATAGATGTCTACTTATATTTTTCTAGTTATGATTGATTTTTAATTAATAATTACTCTACACTTTTCGTCCACATCCACACTTTTTTCATTTTGTATCACACCTCCATACATTATGTTTAGCATAAAAATCAATATTTTTCATTACTTCCTCACATACATGTATAAATGGTCTATATGGTGTCACTCATCATGTGTGTATACTTAACTTAGTATTTCTAAATTAACAATGACGTAATAGGTAATTTAGAATCATCTATTAGTTTACTTTTGGATATTTATGTATGATGCACATGAAGATAATTAGATTATGATTTAGGTGCTTACTTTAGATTATTTTTAATAACAACATACATGGGTAACTTAGATATAAATTTAGAATGACATTTTAAGTTATGCTTTGTAATGATATGCATAAGTAAATTGGATTGGAAGAGCTCGGCAATTTATATAAAGGTTTAGTGTTTATTTTAGAATATTTTTATAATGAAAGTGGTGGGTAACTTTTTTAAAAGTATAATAGACCAATGACTATGATTAATGACTATGATTATTAGAGTTTTCTAATTTTTATGAGAATTTCTTAGGATTTATCTTATTTTCTAGCGTGTCGCGTAGAACTTAGTCTCCAATGAAAAAAAAAGTGAGGCCGCATTGCTACAAAACTATTACCCTGAGGTACCTCTCATTTGTTAAATATTCAAACACAATACTTATATAGATATATACTTATTATCTTTATCCAATTGTGATAGATTTTAGTTAGTAATTACTCTATAATATTTTTATCCACATTTATAATCTTTAAGTTTTCACGTTGCATCGCAGTTATGTGCTTCAATTTTTTTAATAATAGATCCTAAGTTTAGCTATAATTTTAACACAGAAATCAATATTCTCATCACTTGCTCTATATCTTTATAAATTATGACACACATTACCTTAATAATTATATCATATACTAATATATGCTTTAGAATAATATATTGGTCTATATTTTAAGTGATTTGGATTAAAATTTAGGTTACCTCATATTATTTTTAATAACAGCACATGTGGGTAATATAGATGCACATTTATGGGTTACTTTAAGGTATTTTTATTTAAGTATTAGTGGTGGACAATTTAGTTACTAATTTAGGAGGTAATTTTAAATTATTTTTATAATGATATAAGGGAGTAATTTTTATGACGGACCTTGCTAAAGTACACCTCTTTCCCCTAGGAGGTAAGACGTGAATTAAATCTGGACCCTTGATTATTAAGAAAAAATCCAATTAGAAATAGAAAAAAACTACTAACCCACTTCTTTCTAACTACCGGTGACATGTATGCATGCATCCATCCAGTCTTTATCTCTTTAAAGTCCCGTCAGCATGCGTGCATAGCATCATAAATATTTTATTTTTTTTTCACAATTTTTTTCTCTACTACTGTGCAACGGCATGTAGGTCACATGCCTGCCATATCTCATAGTATGATTTTTATTCGTCACATCTGCACATGTATGCTATTTCTGATGTTGCTAACAATTTAATCTCATGTCCAAGTAATTTCTTGTTACAATGTTACGTGTGATACAATTATCATTTCACCTAAAAATTTGACCAGCCATGTCTCATTTGAAATATGTTGCATATAACACAATTATTACATACCTAAAGAAATAATCTATTAGATATCAAGAAATATATTTACACATGTACATTGCAACTCACATGCAACCATTAGTATATTTTTTTAAAAATAGATCAAGTACATATGTGCATTTGTCACGTAATGGAATTAGATTTGCATACATATTTTTTGAAGTTTTTGTACACATCACGTTAGGGTAGTTAGATTAGGGTTTACTCACATGCAACCATTAGTATATTTTTTAGAAAAAATAGATCACGTATGTACGTGCATCTGTCACATAACAAATTAGATTTATGTACATCTGTTTTGAATTTTTTGCACACATCACGTTAGGGTATGTTAGATTAGGGGTTATTTAGTTTATTTTATATAATGGCATGGGTGGGTAATTTAGAGGCAAATTTAGGGGATTACTTTATACTATTATCATAATGGCATAGGTGGGTAATTTTTTTAGAAAACATAATAGATCCAATGGCTATGATGATTCGAGTCTGCAAATTGATGGCTAGATGTTTTACTTTTTTGTGAGAATTTCTAGGATTTCTTTCTTTTTCTAGAGTATCCACCTAGGATCCTAGGTGGCTTCACCTGAAGACTTCAAAAGGAGCCTCCAATTAGTAATAGTAAGATAGCAGCGACAATGAGCTTTTATTTGGGACGGAGGGAGTATATAATCCCATGATTGTATATAAACAAGCTACGCACTCATTATTAGTATAGCTCGCCGCGTAACAACCCAAATAGGATGAGATAATCCTACATGTATGTAGTAGGCACGAGGCAGATACCTCAATGGCACCCACTGGAAACTTGCATACTACTGCATGAGCTACTACACCCACGGGTATTGGTGTGGTGCGGGAGTTAAAATGTCAGGTGCGTATTAGTTCTCGTGCCACTTCCACGTTCCATCAGAGTCCACTAGAGTGTGAAATAACAGAAACAAAAGTAACTTTAAGCTGGGCAGATACCTAATCACTGTCTTATTCTTCATTCTTCAACAATGCCTACAACAAATGAGCCAGATACGGTCACAGATCCCCAGAGAAATCGTCTGGAAACCAAAAGAAGATGAATCAATTCGTTTGTGCAGCTCTTGGTGTAAAATCAAAGACAAATGTATGGAACTCTGGCACGAAACCAAGATAATACTAGTAAATGGTCGGAGAAAGAGTAGACACAATTTGTATGCACAGTGGAACTTTATTTTTTTTCCCCTGGAAGCTTCCATTTAGCAGAAATTTATGCTACAACAGTAGTGTTACAGGGTATTTACAGTGTGGCGAAGATGTACAGCCCACTCCTAATTATGGAGAGGCGAACAGCTTATGGACAAACGGCGTTGCGACAAGCACAAAGCAGCGTCTTCTTTGAAATGGCCGCGTTGTGATAAGCACAACGCAGTGTCTTCTTTCCTTGACTGTTCCTGTGGATCTTTCATTCTTCTTTCTGCATCGCTGGAAATAGTTGCAGTACCTGCGTCCTGTAGGCACCACAGTTTCAGACATGTTTTGAACTGTTAATATCAGGCACCTAAGATACCAACCAAAGTAACAGTGCTGAGAAAACCATGAGGCTGAAAACTTGGAAAAAGATTGAACATCAACTATGCATGCTTGCTTATGAGACTCGCTACTTGAAAGGAAACTGAACACTACTGATGACGGTTAGGTTGGGTCTCGCTACTTGAAAGGAAACTGAACACTACTGATGAAGGGTAGATTGGGAGCTCACGTTAGTCGCTTCGCGACAAAGAACACAGGTACTCTTTGCAGTTTCCCTTCGTGTGCAGGTTTCAGTTCATCAATCACTTGTTCAGCCTGAGTGCCTGCAGCAGTCAAGACAAACTGGAAAAGCAATGTTGTCAAGTTGGATTCACAGAATTTAGTGCATACATGTTGGATCGTAAAATACAAATAACAAGCACTCCTACTATTCCTTAAAGAACTCTTATCCAAAGCATATATAATCTATGAAGCAAGAGCTTCACTCTGGAAGGAGGAAATTTCAATATCTCAAAGCTCCTGCTCCAGGGCCACATGTGGAATACAGATAGAACATCAAAATAAGGAACATACAATTGACAAGGAGTGTCCATTTATGTTATCTTTCTTCTTCCCATACACAATGATATGCCATGAAGTTCAGGACTAATATTCTAGTGCACGTATGGTGTAATTACTATTGATCATACTACGCAAGGTCTCATCCAGTACAAGTTTCCAGCTAAATGAATTCTTCTTTTTAAGGGAAAAACAGCAGGGAAGGCACATGCTGTTGTGTATACATATTATATATAAAAAAAGAAAAAATGTACAGATGCCCAACGGCAGGGAGCAAAGAAAGTAGAATTATAGAGCAAGGAGACAGAAAAAAGGCTCACTAGATCTACTGTACAAGGTGTCATGCCAACTCATAGTATTGGATCTTAAGGGCCTTCTAAATCTGTATGTTTGCAGAAGTATTTCATCCTTGATTTCTTTTTATATTAAAAAATGGTATTGGGAAACAGTGTGTTTTTGTGAATGAGAAAACTGCAACAGCTTATGAGCAAATGTACCACTTCCTTTCCTAGTGAAAAAGCAAATGGACAACTGATGCAACTTTGTGTACAATCTATTAGCTAACTCCAACCATAAACCACCAGGGAGATTCTGACAATTTTCACAGCGATGTTATATATTACAAAAATCAACTGTGCATGTTTGACAAAAGAGGAAACCATTTCAAAATATAACCTTTGAAGATTGCAGACCCTTAATGTTATCAAATGTAATGTACCAAAAGAGAACATATAAAATGTCAAAAATAAGAACTACAACTGAAAAGTGCTTAGCAGTACCAACGGGTAAAGTATGGCCATAAGTCCATAACTTGTAAGAGGAGAGAAGAAGAAAATTGGAAGGACGCATGGAGCACCTACGTAGGAACAACAAACAATATGTCAAAATTACACAAAAAACATCTAGCAGAATATAGGTTACCTAAGAATATGAGTAAAAGACATGATGGTAATAAAGCAAACCATTTACATAAGAAGGAAAAGCAAAACAACAATGCTCAGTTACATGAGGTATTTGACTAACAGCTAAAGTACAATGAAAGTTCTTCAAATTAAAGCAAGAATATGGTTCTAAATGGTCTGGAGCCTATTAGACAAATGGTTATCAATTTACATTTGGAACTTATAATAAAATGGCTTCAACTTGGTTCAAAAAGTAACACCTAGCGTTTAATTGTATGAGCAAGCTGGACCGCTAAAAAGATTTAGTAAAACATAATCGTGGGAACATTCCCATAACAAGCTGAAGTATGAATGCTTCTTGCACAAACATATCTAGATACATGTAAAATGGACTAACTGGTTATGTCGTTTCAAACAGACAAAATGTGTACAAATATGTAGTTGTCAGATCATGAACTGTCGTCATACCAAATCCAGCAAAGAAGGCCCAATTTGACTCAAAGAACTCAAGCCTCTTATTCAGACTCACTGCAAAGAAGTTCCACTTGTACCTGGCAAAAAGTTTAGCGAAGTTCAAGGTAACAGAATTATGCATAACGCGCTGAAAAAGAAAAGTTGGAAGAATGCTGAACAATGTTCAGACATACTTACTCGAAGCAGTAGTAGGCATAGATCAATGACAGGAGCAGGAAGTTCATTGCCTTGCCAAAGTAAGGTACATAACCAATCACTGAAACCTGCATGACATTAGATTCAAATAAGATATATGAAAAACAGTAACTGACAAATCGAAACGACCAGGCGAAATGAAGTTAAAATAGATATAATCTGTGGAATTGGGTGTCTAATGATACATGGCGTGAAAATAGAGTCATACCTCAACAAAGAAAATGGTCAAAAGAAGGATTGAATAGACCTGTTCCCCAATACCTAGCGCAACCCTAATATCAAAATATCAGCAACGGAGCATGCAATCAGGCACCAAGTTCCGCATAAACACGCCTACCTGTCAAATCCTTCAGGCTGGTCTTCTGGTTCAGTTACGTTGCGATCATCCAGTGCTCGAGTCGAATCTAGGCTCTTACTTTTCACAACATCCAAAGCGTGCTTGGCAATGTCATTATACCTGACATAAGATGGTCCCCATCACATATGGGATAACAGGATTCTCCCTTCTGTTTAGTCTCTGAAATACGCTTAATTTGAGGATAATAAAATGAGAATCCATACCTGTAACAATAAGTGAGTTCATTAAAGACATGAATAAGTTTCCACATAAACAGATTTTGAAATCCCAAAGACCACATCCAGTTTTTTTTTTTTTTTTTTTTTTTTTTTTTTTGGGGGGGGGGGGGTTAAGATGTTACAAACAGTCAAACACAAAACCCATTCCAACGTTTGCTTAACGCGTATCTCTGCCAAAAAAAAACTTACACATAGAAAGACCTATTCTGATCATTTTACTCCAAAATTCTACAGTAAGATACTGCAAAACAGTAGATTTAACCAGTGACGAGGTGATCAAGAATTGTTCTACAACTTACTGTCATGGTGCACCCAAAAAAACAAACTTTCAACTGACTATAACAAGGAGCCTGCGTGGCTTGCTGGAATATTGGACCCATAGTTGCTATAGTGAAAATATTACTGCATTAGTAAGAGAAAATGGGCAAACTTTAAACCTGAAACTGTAAGCATATTGGCTTATGTAATGTTTGATTATCCCATTATTGACTGAAACCAACAGCGTACTCAAGGAAAGAAGAAAAACATTTTTTTTCTGGCAGTATAAGCGAAGTTAGAGATAATGTATTGAAAAGGATTAAACATACCAAAGTGTACTTAATATGAAGCTGAAGACATAAAGTGGATAAAACCAAAATACCTGAAATAGATATTTGGTTATGTGAAACCAAAATGTAATAATAAATTAAGCAATGCATAAATATTTAAAGAAAAGGCAATAAGAACACACAGATTACGGACCCAATGCCACACGTATTATAAAGTAGTAAACAATATGATAATAACAATAAGCGCTACTTTTAGGGAAGATAGTAACAGCAAACTGATAAGGACTTGATAGTTCGTCCCAAGGGATCCTGCAACTAGTGGTGGAATATGTCATAGAAAATTTTGAAGCACACGAGAGCCAAGCATGTCACTAGGAAAACATGAGGGATGCTTTAACAATATATCATGATGTATTGATCGTGAACCTTTATTGCTAGGAAAAATGACAGGTTTTCCTATGTTCCATTTACGCGAATTGTTGCAAAGACAAGCTTCTACTGGTAGATTGTTGTTATGCCAGTATTCCATGCATGCTTATTAAAAGAAAAATAATCCAAATACTGATTTCACATTAGCTAGCATCAATAAATCGTGTGTCGTTCAATGCGAATTCAATAACTTAATGGATCAAAATGGACTTGAATTTTGAGAGAGAATTTCAATGCCAAAAACAGCAACATGACCAGTAACATTTTAAAAAATACCAGCACATAAAAGGTAGCACTTACATAAAAAATCTCAACAAGGCCCCAGCGTAAGAATGAATAGATAGCTGTGGCTGCCGTGTGATCACAAAGATGATGTCCCCCCATTTCATTGCATTGCTCAGGAAGAATACATAATAGTGTTGGAATGACCACCGATTTCAGGGTTAGCAAGCTACAAAGCACAAGAATTATTTAGAAGGTTATTCATAATAAACAACACAAAAAGGGGCTAGGGCAGGAACATATAAAACATTATCATGAGATAAGTGCTGAGAAGTGAAAGTGACAACTGATATCATTATAAATTATATAATTTCCATAGGCTTAATACACAGTAATTGAATTGAAGTGGCAGAGAACTAAGAGAAGTCAATCTACATTATTCCCTGCAGGACTCCAAACAGGACATCAAACTCCATCCTGTTTGCTTTGCTAGTCGATCGGTCAAACCGGCAGAGGCAAATGCACATCAACATTCTAACCACACAACATTATAATGGTATTTGCTACGCAACCCCTGTAGTCTCAGTACAAAGGACAATCTATAACTTGTACAGAACAACACTTAGCACAAAAAGTTCCTCGAAAAAAAAAACACTTAACAGTAGCACAAAACTGTAACAATCTGCTCACAAGCTCTAATAATTTTAGGTCTTACCACACGCCAAAGCTACAAAAGACACAAAATTTAGTCGAGATTCAAACTTAGTCACGAACGACCGTACCTCCCCAGGAAGATAAGCCCATTCAGCAAGAAGCACTGTGCGATCCTGATAGATAGTGCCCTCGAGCTGCATCGAACCAGAAATCGACAAGGTTAAACTAACGGGGCAAGCAATCGATGCTTCGAGCAGGGTTAATGAGCTCTAATTTTCCTCCAAAAAAATCAAATAAAAACTGTAAAAAAAATGGAGAAGAGAAGGGGCGGGTATGGACAGAGGCGGCGGACCTGGCGCAGAAGGAGACAACGCGGTGGAGGCGCGCGGCCTGTAGGAAGCCGGCGAGCCAGAGGACCGCCGCTGGCCTCGCTTGCGACACAAGCGACTCCATCGGCGTAGGGGAAGAGGAAGGGGAAGCGTCTCTCGTTCGGATTTGCTTGCGAGCATGATTTATTTGATCGGCAATCATCCTACTCTTCGATACCAAGTCACCTGAGCCAGAAGACGGACTCGAATAATACGTTTTTTGGCATCGAAAGCGTGTTCCGTTTGCACACCGGAGGCGCAACTGTTCTTTGCTCCCTGGGCCAGGCCGGGCCGGGCCTCTTCTCTAGGAAACAAGTGGCCCAACACAGACACACTCCACGCAACGCAACCCCCACGAGGCCACGAAGCCCGACCGCAACAAATCACAGTGAGTCACCCTCTCGCCCACAGGCCACAATACCACACCACCGGCGGCGGCGGCGACCCCAGTCGAGAACACGAAGGCGAAGGCGATGGCGACAGCGCTCAACCGCGGTCTCCGCTCCGGGATCCGCCTCCTCGCCGCCGGCGCCGAGGCGTCCAAGCCAGGCAAGCGCCCCTCCCATCCCGCGTCCCCTGGCCTTGACCTCCCTCCGCGGACCGATTTAGGGTTACTACGGTGCGATTCGCTTAGGTTGTTTGTTAGTTTTCCTTTGGTCGTGGTGATGTTCATGTGGGCGGTGGTAGATCCGTTGGTTACTCGGACTACAGTTCCCGTCGCGTGATGAAATTGTTGGGTAGCTAATATTTTGAGTCCAAGATTTGTCTGCGCTCTGCTGTAACTATGCTTTTCGATCGGGTTATAAGATCAGAAGGTACGTTTATCTTGATGAATGAATCAGGCGATGCACAGAATTAGGTTTTTCTGCCCTTTTGGTCTTGCATGTGGTGATTGGGAAATGGTTGGCCTTTGGCCTTTGAGATCGAGGCTTGCCGATTTTACAGTATCTGATACCTCAGAAATCAGGAATTAGCAGTGAACAATGCAGCGACCACTCTAGATCCTTGCGTCATTCCAATTTACCAGAGAGGAGAGGGTATGAGCTTGTGCTTTCTGTTTCTTCTTGCGTGCCTACTGTTCTCTTATCAAAGATTGGGTTTGTCCATTGTGTGTTTTAAAGGAGGACTGGTACTTATGTTCAAGTTCTACTGTCCTGTTGTGGACCTGACAGAGGGCTTACAATGGTTGGGCTCTTAAGTCATAACAGTTATAAATGGGTTGATTATTATTTTGCTTTGCTATGTTATTATTTATTCTTCGAAGCAAAGGGGTGGTATGCTATTTACAACAAGCTGACACCTTTTGTCTGGAACCCTGCTGGTTATAATAAGTGCAAAGGCCCCATGATACAATCAATAGGATTATGCAAACTGTTTTCTCTCGGAAAAACCAATCTGCTACGTTAGTACCTTCTTAGTATTCTTTATCCATTTCTTTTTGTATCAATAGTATTGATGCCCAAAGGTCAAAATTCATATGTTTCTTGACAATATCTTTTAGAGGTGGAAATGCAGCTTGGATATATGGACTTGCGGAGAACTGGAGATTATGGTTGTTGGGAATGGATACTAGTGGCTTTTAGTTGTTTGGCTTGATCATTGTATTTCTGATATCAAATGCAGCTGTCAAAATATCTGTGTTTCTTGATTCTTGACAATATGTTTTAGAGGTGAAAAAGCAGTTTCTTTATGTGGACTTTGTAGAGAACTGCAGATGGTGGTTGTTGGGAATGAATATTAGTGCCTTTAGTTGTTGTTTGGCTTGGTCATTGTGTTTCTGATGTCAAAAGCACTTGTGAACTTTCTCTTCTTCACTTCTGATTACTGATTTTCTGATATTTGTGGATGCATTAGCCTAAACATCATACTCTTGATTCTTGCTTTACTATGAAATGAAGTTGTGAACTCATTTAGCTCTCTCTCCCATAATCACACCCTGATTGCTGATTTTCATCTCTTTATGCATGCACCAGCTTCTCGTGGATTCCATGCCACTGGTGTGAAGAGAATGGGAGGGCACGGCCATGATGAGCCATACTACCTCCATGCCAAGCACATGTACAACTTGCACAGGATGAAGCATCAGGGGTTGAAAGTGACTCTTTCCGTGCTGGGAGCAGTTAGCATCGGCGTTGGCGTCCCTGTGTACGCAGTCGTTTTCCAGCAGAAGAAGACCGCCTCAGGTTGAGCTATCATGCTTTCGAGGCCTACATATTGGAGACCTATTTTCAACAACATTTTGTGAAGTTAAAAGCTTGCACTTCATTCTGCCTTGGTTGTTACTTGTTACCGGTTTTCTTACGAGAAAGCTGCAACCTCGTTTCTTGCCATTTGATGTAGGACGCAACTTTCTGTTAATAATATCGTGGCTTGAACTTTCCAGGCTGTGGAGAAACCTCAGCAGTGATATCATTTATTGGTGTGCGGTTTCTTTGTCACGCTATTTGTGCTGAGCACGGGTAGCTGGTGTTACCTTTTGAGGTGTCGCTTGTCTATGTAGACGGAAATCGTGGAATATAACGGGGCTGGATTGATTCTGGATATGAGATTCCGTGGTGGTCCTCGTGGCATTTGCTGGAGCAAAGTTTCGGTGACGGTGACCATGCGGTTTTTAGCTGCAGAATATTGCTGAAATTGTAGGTTTGGAAAATTACCTTACTGGAGTACTTCTTAGGAGCTTTTTAGAAACAGAAATAAACACGGGTGTTCTTAAATTTGATTTTAATTTTTTATATAGTAGATAAATAGAACCAGCAAAAAGATGTGCACGGACATCCAAATCGTTTCGAAAGTACAAAGGATCTAAAATTAAGGTGGGGCTCAAATTCAGACAAAAAAAAAATCTTCTCCAAGAAAAAAAGAATAAAAAAATATCAGATTCAGAAGAAGGGTAAATGGGAATTTATTCCCCAATAAACCCCTTGCCCTCGTAAACTTGTCAAGTCCCGTGCCCCTCCTTCCGACGCGGCGGAGATCGAATCGAGCGCCCGCCACGGCGATGGCGACTCGAGTCCTGCCGCCGGCGTTGCTTCCTCTCCTCCTGCTGCTGCTCCCGCTCTCAGCCCGCGCCACCGCCGCCGCGGGCGAGGAGTTCTCGCGCGACGGGCGGGTGATCGACCTGGACGAGAGCAACTTCGAGGCCGCGCTGGGCGCCATCGACTTCCTCTTCGTCGACTTCTACGCCCCGTGGTGCGGCCACTGCAAGCGCCTCGCGCCCGAGGTACGAGCGCTGACCTGCCCGCTAGACCTGCCGACCTGCAACTTGCTGCTGGTGCTAGCCCTGCGAGATGCGATGCGAATTGGGATGTGCTGGGTGTCGGGATGCCGTGGGGTTGTCGCTGTGGATCTTGTTGCCTCCGTTAGTGCTATTGGAGTGGTTTGATTGGGATTCCGGGATCGCATGTTCTTTGCGTGGTCCCATGAAGCAAATTAGGGAGAAGTTGGGAGAGTACAGAACTTACTATTTCTTTAGGATATGTTTTCGATTTTTTTTTGAACAAGGTCTGTTATTATTCAGTTATTAAATAAACAGTGAGATAGTGTGTGACATCACAGTAGATTAGCTTATGGAAGAAAAGAAACTAAGTGCTAATACAGTATGTTTGTGGCCCGTTAATAGATTCTCAAATGATACACTTTGCTTACTTGCACTTGTATTAAAAAGCCAGGAACTGCCAGTGAGTTACCTTGTTGTGAACTTATGATATTATTGCCTTTTTGTTGATGCAGTTAGATGAAGCTGCGCCGGTATTGGCAGGGTTGAGTGAACCCATTGTAGTTGCCAAAGTAAATGCTGACAAATACAGGAAACTTGGATCAAAATATGGAGTAGAGTAAGCTCTTGTGCCTAAGTATCTATCACTGGGGAGTGGAGAATTTTACATTGCATGCCTAATGCTTTTCTTTTGAAAAGTTCATGCCTAATGCTTTTTAGTTTATAAATGCAGTGGGTTCCCTACCCTGATGCTTTTTATCCATGGTGTCCCAATTGAATACACTGGTTCGCGGAAAGCTGACCAGCTTGTCCGCAATCTGAAGAAATTTGTTTCGCCAGATGTTTCTATCCTTGAGTCAGACACTGCGATAAAGAACTTTGTTGAGAATGCTGGTACAAGCTTTCCTATCTTCCTTGGTTTTGGGGTGAATGAGTCGCTGATTGCTGAATATGGAAAGAAATACAAGAAAAGAGCTTGGTTTGCTGTTGCAAAAGATTTCTCCGAGGACATCATGGTAACCTATGAGTTTGATAAGGTCCCGGCACTAGTTGCAATCCATCCACAGTATAAGGAACAAAGTTTATTCTATGGCCCATTTGAAGGTATTTGTTATACCTTTCTTGTTGTCATGACTTAAGTCTTTATGTTCTGATGCTTGGTTTGAGAAGTAATTGGAAGTGCTATATATCATCTTGTGTCCAGTTGAATATGCAATGCATAGGCATTTTGCTTTTCCCATAACGGATGGTATTGTTTTTTGGACATAGGAAATTTCTTGGAAGATTTTGTACGACAATCCCTGCTCCCTTTGGTTGTCCCAATCAATACTGAGACACTAAAAATGCTGAATGATGATGAGAGGAAAGTTGTTCTCACTATTCTGGAGGATGATTCAGATGAAAATTCTACACAACTAGTGCAAGTTTTGAGATCTGCTGCTACTGCGAACCGTGATTTGGTGTTTGGATATGTTGGAATCAAGCAATGGGATGAATTTGTGGAGACTTTTGACGTTTCCAAGAGTTCGCAGCTTCCAAAGCTACTGGTGTGGGATAGAAACGAGGAGTATGAACTAGTAAGTAAAGCTTCCTCAGTAATCAATTTCTATTTTCTAATACCAGCATCCATACCAAAACTACTTTGTGTTATTGGCATGTTTCTTACTGGTATGGCTCACCAGCATAATCAATGACAAGCATAATCTTGTTCTTTCTTGTTTCTTGACCTTCTAAATTCCCCTGAAAAAGTTAAGGCTTTATTAAGATAGAAACTGCTACTATTACTCTGATCTTCATCAAATGGAGAATTCACTATATTCTGGGATTGATTTAAAATGCTTCTTGGTGAAGGTGGATGGTTCAGAGAGATTAGAAGAAGGTGACCAAGCATCCCAAATAAGCCAATTCCTTGAGGGATACAGAGCAGGAAGAACAACAAAGAAGAAAGTCACTGGCCCTTCTTTCATGGGTTTCCTGAACTCTCTTGTCAGCCTGAACTCGCTGTATATCCTTATATTTGTCATTGCCCTTCTTGTTGTCATGGTGTATTTCGCTGGACAAGATGATACTCCTCAGCCAAGACGAGTTCATGAAGAGTGATGGAAGCTTGGGGAGCTTTTTGCATCTAAGCTAGCAAATCTACCAGGAGACAATTCAGAGGTTAGATCTCAAGTTTTCAACTGACGTGGTTCCTGAAGAGTGTGGTTTTAGAAATTGATGTTGACATTCTTCAATCTCAATTGGCAATCATCAACTTCTACATTTTGCCTGTTTGCGGTTCTACTTTGTGTCCTTCAATTTGTTTGTTGTTTAGAGCTTAGAAACTAGCCTCTGCTTGTGTATTCTAGAAACTGCCATTTCAGAGTTCACCATGTGCATTAAACATTTTCTGTGAAAATATATTTGCCATCATACTCTGCTACTCAACTTTTGTACAAGTAATACAGGATATATATATATATATATATAAAGTTTGTGCTATGATGCTATGCTCCTTACTGGTTGTCATTTTGTCACTAAAAGATTGGAAAGAACCATTTTGTTGAGAAAGGTTATTTTTAGAGGTTCAGCTGTGTAGCCGTTCCATCGAGTTTTTCTTCTTCAGGACAGGAGCTCTGCCATCTTATCAATCTAAGATTTGGTATTCCTTTTTTTTTATTGATTGGCTGGCCAAAAAAAGTGATAAAAACAAGATGTAGGAGTTACCACATTTGGGTAGCTCCAAATTTCTTTTTTAGGGCGTGTTAGCATTTTGGCAAAAAAAAAAAGCCGAACATTATAGTTTGGACCATCACTTAAGTCAAAAAAATATATAAAGCTTAGTGTATGAAACTTATATCGATAGATTAGTACTCCGCACTTCATAAACATATTATAATATAGCATTGATTTTGTAGCAATTGTGATAATAAGAAAAAAAAATGATGGTCGTATACAAATAGTTTTCCATAACGTAATACTCCTGGAGTGCGTTTGGCAAGGAGCATGGGAATTAGTGGCGGGAGTTGGAGTGAATTTCACTTGGGAATATTTGAAGGGAATTAAGAGCATCTTTAGCAGTCTTCCTTTCTCTAATCTAACTACCATATTGAGAGAGTTGATAAGCTCCAGCAATCTTCCTTTACCTTTCTTTTTTCCAATAATTCACCTCAACTCTTCCTACCAATACAGTAGTTGGATTGAGATGAGATTATTGGGAGACTGCAAAAGTAACTCTTCCAATAACAATGAAAGTGATATTGGGATATCTCTATTAACTAGTTATTGGGAAATATTTATTGGAAGACAGGTCGAGATGCTCTAAAGAGTGGGAATTTAAGTGAGACTTCATATCCCTTATTTGGTATAAGGGTTTAGAGGTGGGAAATTATATCTTAAGTCATGATTAACGGTATAATGCATCCTTCTTCCACTTAAAATAAATTCTCACCTAATTCTCACCCCTCCTGGGAAGTAATTGGTGGAAGTTGCCCCTCTAAACTCTCATTCCTTATCCCATTAAAACTCCCATACCCATCAAACAAATAAGAGAATTTTAATCTCTCATATCTAAACTCCCTTTCCCTCGGACCAATTACCTCCAACCATTTCCCTCGGACCAATTACCTCCAACCAAACATGCCACTAGGAGATGGAGTATACAGGGCCGGCCCGGGGGGCAGCCGCCCCGAGCCCCCAAATCCCAGGGCCCCACCCCTGACAATGTCAGGTGTGCTTATGGCCTAAAACACGATTAGATCCAATTTGATCACGAGTGGTTAATTGGTGACTCACGCGCAGGCGGCGGACCAGTCGGCGTCGGCGGCGCTCGCGGAGTTGATCGGCATGCTCCGCATGAGGCTGCACTCTCGAGCTCACTGGCCCGTTTTGATTCGAGATGGAGGCATACGGGTGGTGTGCGTGAATTCCAATCATCCAACTCTACACTCGAGTACTCGACCAGTTGAGCGCCGCCCAAGGCTGCCACCGCGTGCTCGCGTCGTGCACTCGTGACTCGTGCACGTCGACTACGGACAGCCTTAGGGCAGGCTGTTCCTATTCGACTGCACCGGCATCCAGGTACGCTGCTCGATCGCTGTATACACGCGCGCGCGCAACCCCCGCGGGCCGACGATCACTGTTCCTGACCAATCTGCGGCGTGCGTGCATGCATGCAGTTGCACACGTTGGTGACCACGAGGTGGTGTTTCTGAACGAGCGCACGGCGAGGAAGCGCTCAGCGAGGGCGGAGAACCCCTGCGCGTCGTCGGTTCTCGGCTTGTTGGCTTGTTGCTTGCGGACCCTGCGATTGGCCCCAATTCGCTTCTGTGATCAGGTGATTCAATTGCCAATTCTCCAATTCTCTGTAACATTAATTATTAATTCACTATCACAAGTTATTTAATCTCAACTGTTTTATTGTGTATTTAATGGCCCAAATTTATTTGTTATAATATTTATATTAAAGAGCCCCGAGTTTGTTATAATGTCATATATATTTGTTATAATGTTTATATTAAAGGGTCCGAGTTTACTTTCGTCCTGACCCTCTAAATTTCAGGACCGACCCTGGGAGTATATCGTAGGGGTTAGGAACCGGAAAAACACGCTTGTGCAAAAAGGTTCTTAAGTTCAAAGCCCTCGTACAGAAAGGGGAAATGCAAAACCAGTTCCTGCTTTGCGGAGCCTCCCATCCTTGTCAGTAGTCTTCTCCGTGAGGTTGAAGCTCTACCTCCGAATCAAATGCAGCCGTGCTCCTACACCCATCTGGCCAGCTCCTGCTGCTCGATCGATCGCTGGCCGTACCCTGCGATAAAAATCCGACGTGGACTGCTGTCCGGCTCGACGTATAATCGGTCTGTGCGTGCCGGGGTCCCGATCCAAGCGAGCGTCCGAGATGCCATTCGCGTTCATACACTGGTTCAGGAGATTGCGTGGATGCGGAGCACTGAATCTGAGTGATCCGGAGAAGCGTGGTGCCCGTGCCCCGGCGGTAAGGGCATCGCCGCGGCGCCGGCGCCACCCTGAGGATGCGGATGCGTGCATGCACTGATGCACGCTCTAGCGAAACCGCATCCCGCCCCGTCCAGTGCCCAGAAGGCCAGAACCGCGCCGCCGAGGGTGCCCTGCGCCGCGGGACGCTGCATGCTGGCTGCAGCAGCGAGTGTGGGGGTGGTTGGCAGTTGGCCTTCCAAACGAGACCGCCGCCGCGCGCGTCCCCGCCTCCCCGGTAGCGGTGGTGGTCGCGTCGCGCGGGCGCGCGCGCACGTGAGGTCGGCGCGCTGCGAGCCTAGCTAGACGACCTGTGACCTGGTCACCGACCTCCTCTACACGCCAGATCGGTTAGGACCTGCAACAAGCTGTGCTGCGATTCGCAGCAGGCAACCCACTCTGTTGGGGTCGCCATCGCATCGGCTATGGTCTCTCGGGTTCTGCTCCATGGCTTCGGCCTTGTTTACTTCGTAAATTTGGGAGGTGCCAAATTACTGTTACAGCACTGTAGCACACTGTAGCGTTTCGTTTGTATTTGTGAATTATTATTCAAATATTGACTAATTAGGCTCAAAAGATTCGTCTCGCAAAGTACAACAAAACTGTGCAATTAGTTTTTAATTTCGTCTACATTTAGTACTCCATGCATGTACCGCAAGTTTGATGTGATGGGGAATCTTCTTTTTGTCTAGTGTGAAAGTTGGGAGTTGGGAGTAAAGTGAACAAGGGCTTCCATGGCCTGCAGGCAATGCTCCGTAGCTTCTGAAGGAGCAGGACCTAGCTAGCTGTGACCTGTGAGGTCAGATGATACTCTTGTCCTCGCGAAGGTACTGGAAGGCCGGCCCACGGCCCTTTGACCATTCGGCATGATCACGAGCAACGCAGGGCGCGCGCCCAATGATAGTAATAAGGTCGTGACACCCCGCTTGATGACTAATCATGCTCGGCTCCGTCGAATCATGCAACTGTTGTGCCGGACAAACGGCCACGTCGAACGGGGCCGGGAGGCCATCATTCCGCCGGTCGCCGTCGTGACATTTTGGGAGGGTTCCTGGTCAAGAGGGACGCCACCGGCGGCAGCCAGCTCCTCGCGGCTCCACGTGGCCGCTCCTCGCCGCGTCCGCTCGCGGTGGCCCGTGTAGCTGCCGGGGCGGAGGCGACGGAGCTCATGGAGAGCCTCCGGTTCGCGCGCGGTATTGTTGCCGGAGCAGAGCACCCGGTTTTGGAGCAGCAGCGTCAAGGCATAAAACAGCGTGAGGACTGTGAACCAAACCAACGGCTGGGCTCGCAGGTGGTATCATCGATTCAGGAACGTGAAGGGCATGGCAGTGGCAGGAGTTGTTTTCGCCTCCATAATTTGCTCGACGACAACAGCAACCCAAAAGATGCGCAGAACGAAGACCTATAGCCGCGTTCACAATTCGCGGTCAAGTTATTATCAGACCAAATTACGTCGCAGGGCATCCGTATACTTGTAGATCACGAGAACGAGACCGTTCTTTTGTGTTGTCCCGTATCTGGAACTCCTAGGTGCCAAAGCTCCCGTACAAAACACAAGCTTCGTTTCACGAATCCTGACCAAAAAAATCTCCTCTCCGTGATTTCATCTCACGCATCTACGGACACGCAGACACTACTGACCTGCTCTGATAATTGAGAGCCCCGGCCGTTCCGTGGCCTGCAATCTTCCTCCCACGGTTCCGTCCCGTCTCGTACGAACCTAGGTATCGCAGGGGCTCTCTGACCAAACGCAAACGACCACATTCTTCGTGGTTAATGTTTCTGGAATGATTTCGCCCGGTTTCCTTTTCAGCAATGATACATTTGTTACCCGTTTCATCTTCTCTTCTGTGGAGATTGTGCGCTCGGAACCCACACGATGTGACCCGCATTTACTCGCTCTGAGGGCATGAACTGATTAAACGATCCAGCAAATTATTTCGTGGGGACTGATGGCCCTTGGTCATGTTGATATTATCGCAGATAGCACTTGATTTCTCGAATCATTCGGTTCGAGATATGCTCAGAGAGCAGTCGTTCTGCTCTGACTGCTGGCAAGTTAGAGAAGTTTATGCCTGAAGTCGTCAGGTAAACATGCACAAAGTGATGTGCCTATGATAGTCGAAGATACTACAGGGTTGGAATGGAGGGGATAACCGAGAGTTTAGGAAACTCTGTTTCCTTGTAGAAGATTGTCTGGTGCCGTTGCGGATAGGCAATCTACAGCCTCAGGCATTCAATGCATCTTCCGATCAATGGAAAAATTTGTGCAAAACAAAACTGTCCACTGACGTCATCGAGCCTTGCATTGGGGAACTCCTTGTATCAACGCTCTCACTATGTTATTCGGATAGGAAAACCCTTCGAAAACTAACAAATACTACTGAGGCTGAGGCAAAATCCACATTTTGGAAGCGTGAAATCTATATGCTGCTGAGGCAAATCATAGTTCAGCCCCATGCAATTTTGGGGTATTGATCAAAGAGAAGAAGAAGGGAAGGAGGGAGATGAAGAAAAAGAGGAAGGCTGAAGTGGCTAGCTTGCCTGCCTCCACCGGTATGCTGGTTGGTATATAAACCATCCCACCCATTTCTACCTTAAGGTGCGGAGGTATTATAATGCAAATAACACCAATCTCGAGACGCATTAGGAAAATCCATTATTAAAAAAAAATATTCAGAAGAATTTGTTTAGTTGAATGACTTTGCACGGGGGATAGGTTGGCGAATTTGTGTACGGCCACAAAGACTCCTCAACAGAAAAACTCCCTGAACTATATGCATGCTCGCTTTTATGTTCGTCCATAATCTGTTGAGAATCCTGGAAAAGAATTCCGTTGAGAAACCGAGTCATCCCTTAGTCATTCGGCGTCACCGATGAACATCACCCGGCTTCTCTCAGACAGGCTAACAAACCAGGCAGGCAACCTCTGTTCGCCACCGCCCCAAAGCAGGCACACGCAAACGGCAAGCGAAGCCGAGGCAATCCCACTCGGACGCCGCGCCACCTCAGCGCCGGCCCCACAAGATCCGACGCTGACCACCTTCATCTCCCCGGCACGTGGGCCCGCTCATTGCCCGTCCCCACACGTCATCCGCCGGGCGCCCGAGCACTTTATGTACCCGCCCCACCGCAACCCCTTCCCGCGCCGGAGCAGAGCCAGACTCTGCAGCGCGACGCGGCTCCGACTACGACTACGACTCGACGGGAAAGCAAATCCGAAGCTCCGGCGAGGCGTATACAAGTTCGGCCTCTCTCGCTCCGCACAGCTTTCCGCCCCCGCTTCCTCTTAGCCGCCGTCTCGCCGGCGCAACGGTCGAGTCGCTTCTATCATCCTCGTCGCGCGGCCGGGCAGGCATAGCAAGGTAATACCCAGCCGCAAAGACGGCGGCGGCGGCGTACGAGATGGATGCGGCGGCGGCGATGCGGAAGGCGTCGTCGCAGGCGTCGCTGGCGGACCCGGACGACTTCGACCTGACGCGGCTGCTGAACCACAAGCCGCGGATCAACGTGGAGCGGCAGCGCTCGTTCGACGACCGCTCCCTCAGCGAGCTCTCGCTCTCCGGCGCCGGCAGCCGCGGGGGATGGGGGTACGGCGGCGGGATGATGGAGAGCTACGAGAGCATGTACTCCCCCGGCGGCGGGCTGCGGTCCTACTGCGGCACGCCGGCCTCGTCCACGCGGCTCTCGTTCGAGCCCCACCCGCTCGTCGGCGAGGCCTGGGACGCGCTCCGCCGCTCCCTCGTGTCCTTCCGCGGCCAGCCCCTCGGCACCATCGCCGCCGTCGACCACTCCGCCGACGAGGTGCTCAACTACGACCAGGTACGTACGTGTGTGTGAGTTGTGACACGGCAACGGCATGCTGCCTTGCTCCAACACACTTTCTTGCTCGTGCATAGTAGTTGCTTTGCTTCTCGGGGTAGTTGGATTCTGTTACGCTGATCGAGATCTTTTTCTCTCTTTTTTTTGGGGGAAATTAGTTATGTTGAGCGAGATCAAGATAGATGATTACTTGGAAGAACGGGCAAGTGGCTAGTTTTGGTACAAGTCTTTGTGACTACAGGAGTTGTCACATTTATTTTTCAATCTTTTTCGATCTGCAGTGTCTCAGTTGTTGAGGCTTAAGGATGTGTTTTATGATACCAGTTACCAAACAGCTTTGGAATAATTCGGGCATGTGGGTCATTTGTTCCTGGATGGATCGGAGCAGCTAACTCGATCCAATTGCACGCGCATGCAGGTGTTCGTGCGGGACTTCGTGCCGAGCGCGCTGGCGTTCCTGATGAACGGGGAGCCGGAGGTGGTGCGGAACTTCCTGCTCAAGACGCTGCTGCTGCAGGGGTGGGAGAAGCGGATCGACAGGTTCAAGCTGGGCGAGGGCGCCATGCCGGCGAGCTTCAAGGTGCTCAAGGACCCCAAGCGCGGCGTGGACAAGCTGGTGGCGGACTTCGGCGAGAGCGCCATCGGCCGCGTCGCGCCCGTCGACTCGGGGTTCTGGTGGATCATCATCCTGCGGGCCTACACCAAGTCCACCGGCGACATGACCCTCGCCGAGACGCCCATGTGCCAGAAGGGCATCCGCCTCATCATGAACCAGTGCCTCGCCGAGGGCTTCGACACCTTCCCCACCCTGCTCTGCGCCGACGGCTGCTGCATGATCGACCGCCGGATGGTACGGTAGTAACCAAGCTTCATTTAACATGATGTCGCCGTCGTCGTCGTCAAGAATCATATCACGTCTTCGATCAAACCTAAACCCATCTCTGCTTTGCGCATGCAGGGCGTGTACGGGTACCCGATCGAGATCCAGGCGCTGTTCTTCATGGCGCTGCGGTGCGCGCTGCTGATGCTGAAGCCGGACGCGGAGGGGAAGGAGATCATGGAGCGGATCGTGACGCGGCTGGCGGCGCTGAGCTACCACGTGCGGGGCTACTTCTGGCTGGACTTCCAGCAGCTCAACGACATCTACCGGTTCAAGACGGAGGAGTACTCGCACACGGCCGTCAACAAGTTCAACGTCAACCCGGAGTCCATCCCGGACTGGCTCCTCGACTTCATGCCCACCCGCGGCGGCTACTTCGTAGGCAACGTCAGCCCCGCCCGAATGGACTTCCGCTGGTTCGCGCTCGGCAACTGCGTCGCCATTCTCGCCTCCCTCGCCACGCCCGACCAGGCATCCGCCATCATGGACCTCATCGAGGAGCGCTGGGAGGAGCTCGTCGGCGAGATGCCCGTCAAGATATGCTTCCCGGCCATCGAGGGCCACGAGTGGCAGATTGTGACGGGCTGCGACCCCAAGAACACCAGATGGAGCTACCACAACGGCGGATCCTGGCCAGGTCAGCCACTGTCTTCCTTAATTCGGTGCTCTCGATCGGAAGGTTGCTTAATTAATTAGCTGCAGGGACGTAATGATAATTATGGTAACATTGCATTGCAGTGCTGCTCTGGCTGCTGACGGCGGCGTGCATCAAGACCGGGCGGCTGAAGATCGCCCGGCGAGCGATCGAGCTTGCCGAGGCGAGGCTGGCGAGGGACGGCTGGCCAGAGTACTACGACGGCAAGCTGGGGAGGTACATCGGGAAGCAGGCGAGGAAGTTCCAGACGTGGTCCATCGCGGGGTACCTGGTGGCCAAGATGATGCTGGAGGACCCGTCGCACCTCGGCATGATCTCCCTCGAGGAGGACAAGGCCATGAAGCCGGTGCTCAGGAGGTCGGCCTCGTGGACGGTGTAATAACCGTGCAAGGTGGTGGACTGGTGGTCGTAAAAGCCTGAATGCCTGATAGGCTGCGCAGTGTTGGTCAGAACTCAGAAAGACAGAAGCAGTTCTTGTTCTTTGGGCTAACATTTCGATTTTTCTCCTCAACCTCTTGCTTTCCCGATTGGGAAAGTCTGCATGTTCAATGTTTTGGTGGACTCCCATGTATGAATCTCAGTTGTACAATATGTAAGTTTCGCCACAAAAATAAGAAATCGTTGAAGAGATTTTTTAATATTTATTTTTCATGGTAAGAATGTGACAGCTGTAAGATGTTAGATGATATGGGAGCCTGTCCTCAGTTTAACTCAACCTTTGTTGTATGAGCGGAAATACTGAACATGCACAATAGTAGGCTGATTCAGTGTTTCCAGACTCATATAAAATGCTAGTTTTTTAACAAGAATAAAGATAAAATTTCTGCATGGTAACTTTTGTACCATCTCTTTGGCAAAGACTATGCCTAGATACATAGTCAAACTATGAATCTAAAATACAAATTTGGGACGGAAGGAGTATTTACATTCACCAAGGAGCGCCATATCCGATCACAAGAGGATAGGCATGTAGGCACCGGGGAACTGTGTGTCCAAAGGGCGATGTGATCTAATAGCAGAATGGCAATGACCTACATGTCGATTTCGGCAAATATAAAAAGTTTCTCATGTGTATTTGCCATCAAATTTTCACCTTTTTACATGCTTGAAACAACTATAACATTCTGAATTTACGTTGCCCCATATACAAATAAAAAACATTTTACAAAGAAGTTAACATTACTTTTCATTTAAAACATGCATAGGAAAGTTAAACCAACTAAGCAGAGCTAATCAGTAAAATAGTAATGATCTGGCTTTTCTTTAGTTTAAGCGAGTCGAAGGCAAAGAGATTGATGTGTGGAAATTGTTTGAACGTGAGTCTCCCTGCGTAGTGCTCATCAACTATTCCTTCCGCGTCGTCAGTCTCGCCCGGCGTCGTGACTTGCTGCTCGCGTGCATGCGGACATTCGGATAACATAACAACTATCCCCTCTCCGCTGATTTGATTGGTTTCGATTAAATCGGCGATTCAGTGTCAACGCATCGGTGAATGCCGATCGGCCTTCTGTTTCTGTCTCTGCGCTTTGAGTTCAGCTACTACCGCTTTGCAGAATTGCAGCTGCAGGCTTCTAGCTGTCTGGGCTTAGGTCCTGTTTGTTTGAGCTTTACTTTCCGATAGCTGGCTTTTGACTTCTCATCCTAGAATGCTGGCTTTCTGAAAGCTGAGGTTCGTTTGGCAACCTAACTTCTTTGAGGATGAGAGTGGCTGAAAGCTGGACGAGGATGAGCAGGGGTCAGGTGACGAGGACGAGGCGGGGTCGGGCGACGAGCAGGGGCTGGGCGGAGGGAGGAGGGTGGCAACCCGATGCGGAGGGAAGACGGCGGCGGGCGACGAGGACGAGCAGGGGCGGAGGGAGGAGGGCGGCGGCCCGATGCGGAGCGGCGGCGGCCTGATGCGGAGGGAGGAGGGTGGCGGGCGACGAGGATGAGCAAGGGCGGAGGGAGGACAGCAGGGGCGGAGGGAGGAAAAAGAAGCAACATTACCGATGGCAGGCGGGTAAATAACGCCAGAAGGTCGTTTTTCTCTCCTTTCAAGCTTTCCATTGTACCATGGAAAGCTGGAGCTTTTGATCCATAAAAAGTTAGGCTCGAAAACTTATGGTTTGTTTGGACTTTCAGATTCTAGGGGTGAGAAAGTGGCTGAAAGCCCAAACAACACAATGGCCCCTGTTGGCCCTCCAGGTTCCGCCGTTGCAATCAGCTATTCAGCTCCAATGCATTTTATATTTGCACAAGATGCAGAATGCTATTTTTCATGAAATTTGCATACTTTCCTTATCCCCCAAAGATTTGCATATGTTCCTCGTCCTGTTACGAATAAGAAGATGAATAACGTACCGTTGCACTTGATCTGATGCAAATTTCCTTGAGGGGACGGTGTGATCAAATTTGCAAAACGGCCGCGAATTGAGAACCAATTTTCTAAAAACTCCCAAATCGTGGCCGCAACGGCACGTCGAAATGTCGAATTTGCTGGCATGTCTACACGAGAAAAACTGAAAAAAAGAAAAAAAAAGGGCTAGCCAAGCCCAAGCCCAAGCCCAATTGCCCGTGAATGTGCGGAATGGCTCTTACACGTGGGTCCCACAATAATATCGGCTACAGCAAACCGCTTGTCGCCGTCTTCCCTGCAAAAGCGCTAAACCCAGCAAGCAGCAGTTCCCCGCGATTCCGAAGTTCCGAAAGCCCGCCGTCGCCGGAGACGATCAGACGGCAGCGCCAACACTCCGGGCGCGCGAGGCCAAATGGCGCCGAAGAAGAAGCAGCCGGCCTCGAAGCAGAAGCAGAAGCCCAAACCCTCCTCCTCCTCGTCGTCCTCCTCATCCGCCGCCGCCGCAGCGCCGCGCCTCCAGATCTCGTCGGAGAACGAGCGCCGCCTCCGGCGCCTGCTCCTCAACTCCTCCGCCGCCGCAGCCCCCTCCCTGGCGCCCACGGACGGTCCGGCGGCCCGCGGAGAGTCGAGGGAGCAGAAAGCGCGGCGGCTGCGTGGCGTGTACGACAAGCTCGCGCTCGAGGGCTTCTCCTCCGCGCAAATCGAGCAGGCGCTCTCTGCTATACCGGTGAGTATCCCCGAGCGCACCTAGAACCTCACTGTGTGATCGAATTGGCTGTTGAGCTGATGATTTTTGTGTTCTTCCCCTTCGGGAGGCAGGATTCGGCGACGTTTGAGTCGGCGTTGGACTGGCTGTGCTTTAATCTGCCAGGCGATGAGCTCCCCCTGAAGTTCTCCAGCGGTGGCACCAGCACCACCTCTTCTCGCACAGGTATCAAATTTCAAGGGTTTAAGGTTTAGTGCTTGCAGGCAGTGAATAGTACAGCATGTAAACATACATATCTCTGTGCGTGGGCTTGTGTCCTCATCAGTCTGCGTGTGTGCTCTTGAACATTCATTTGTGATGTGTGAGTGTTCTCCTGTACGTCCACATAGAATAGACTTTACATCATTGATCATTTGCCTGCATCGTGAGATATTACTTGGTTATCTTATAAATGCTGAAGTGGTGAGTTTTGTCCACCCCACCCTCTCTCATGGAGGAATTGATTGGTTGATTCGTTGGGTGTTACTATTCCATGCTAGAACCATCTGCTGATTACATTGACGGTGTGTGTTGCAGGAGCTGAAGGTTCTGTTAAGGTACTGTCCACAGCCAAGGACAATTGGGTTCCACAGAGTCGTGAACCTGAGGAGGTGAAGGTGAGCACCGAGCAGTTGGAAATCAGAATTGGTGGGCGGAGAGAGGAGAATGTATCATTGGATGACGGGCGGTCATCGCAAGCTGCTTGGATTCGGCAGTATATGGAACAGCAAGAGGAGGTACTGATGTACGAACAAGTAATTTTATCAATTGAGTCATCTAGTCTTAGTATTCTTTGAACATTAGTTGGAGTTTGTTAATCATATATTTGGTTAGTCATAACTGCTTGCTTATTCTGCGATGTTATTGTGCTATTTCGTACTAATCTCGGGTTGTACTGAACCTTCTATAGACACTAAGTGCCTCTACATCATGAACTTGTGCAACTTGCAGTTTAAGAGATAAATTGTTGATTTGTTGTGCTAATTTCAGTAGCTCGATGGTTTGTACCTTTTGAAAAACAAAACCTGGTGGCAACTAATCTTCACTGAGAACTCTCCAATTCAAGTCTTTCCTTATCCCTTTAGCCCATGGTTTGTCTGTTGTTTCAGTCCGTTAATTACTTCTGCTGTTTTAGATCATACAGCTTTGACTATTACCTGTAACAACTCCATGCTAGTAAACATTAGGGAATATAATGGAAGTACTTGTGATGACACATTCATTAATGTTATTTTCTTGTTATCAATATAAATGACCTTTTTATGCATTAATGGGAAAAATATGAAAAGTTGACGGCATCAATGTTGTATCATATGGTCATATGGATTACAATAGTATATGACATTTTTAACTGATGCTTGTATTTAATGTACACAACATCGGAATATCCTATGCATATGAATTCATGATGAATTAAATTATTCCTCTACCAAGTTCTTTTAGCTTTTCTTCTACCAAGGCTTTCTGTTCTTCCTTTTATTTCTTTTGTTGTCCTGTTTTATGTTATACTTTTTTGTTTGGCTGCCATTGATGTTAGGAGGATGATGCAAATTCGAATGATTCCTCCACATGGGAAGATCACTGCTTAGAAAGTTTTGAAGTTGTTGAAGCAAAACCAAGTAGGCGGAAGAGCAAGGGTAACTTAATGATTATATTATTTATATTCATGTTATAACTCGTCTACTAGTTCTTAATTACACGGTCCTGATAAGTTTTTGAACTTTTACATAGTTCATACAGATCTATCTTATGATTTCCCCTCACTTTACAGCTGCAAAAAAGAATTCCAAGCATGGAAGCTCGAAGGAACATATAACCCATTCTGCACATCCTGTCTCATCAAATTCTGAAACTGCAAACATTGAGGGTGGTCAGAATGATTTAGGGGTAGCTGAAAATAAATCTGACAGTCTAGGTAATATTGATGAAGGGCCTGATTTGAAAAAGGGAATCCCTAATGATGTCGTTGAAGCTTGCACAAAGGAGATAGATGAAGAGGAGGTTGAGCTTGGTAGCATGTTTTTTGAAGACTCGTCTGCTTGGGACGCAGTGGCTCCAGAAATATTGAAACAGCAAAAAATAGAGAAATTATCACATGATGGTTATGGCAATCTTCTTGGGAACATAGATGATATATGGAAGAAGGTCCAAGTGCTTTTCCTTTTTCTTCATATTGATAGAACATGTTTCATGTTTGACTTTGCTTCTGCTATGCACTTATTTCTAACTGTTCATTTTTTCCCAACTACAGGGAGATTCTGGTAAAATGCCAAAAGCAGTTCTACAAAAGTTTTGTCAGAGACTTGGTTGGGAAGCACCAAAATATAGTAAAATATCTGAGAAAAATGGTAAATTTGTGTATGCTGTTAACGTGTTGCGGGGTGCTACTGGCCGTGGTAAGAGTCGGAAGGCTGGAGGCTTGACGAAAATTCAGTTACCTGAAATAGATGAAGAATATGGATCTGTTGAGGTTACAACTTTGCTGTTACTTTGTATGATAATGCTTCTTGCAAATTTTTTAAATCAGCTAATATTCTGATACATACGCTTATGGTTCTCAACTTGTCATGCTTGTCTCCGTGATAATAGCTATCATTATACCTACATGATATAGTGAGATGTCAATTCATAACTGCTCATGATAGAATAATCTTATTTATTCTATCTGAATTTGCATTATTAAACTGAATTTATGAACAGGAAGCACAAAGTCGAGTTGCAGCTTTTGCTCTATATCAATTCTTTGCTGATCTTCCGCTACGTCATCTGCTTACTGAGCCATACTCATCACTTGTTTTAAGATGGCAAGAAGGTTGAAGCTATTGATTCATATTTCCTTCTTTAATGACTTTCGAAATATAATGGGCCTTTGCGTTACATATTGCATGTTTTCATAAAACAGGTGAATTGTTGTCAACATCAAGGGTGCTTGATACTGAAGACAGTCGAAGAGCTGGCTTTGTAGATATGTTATTGAATATGGATGCAGATACATCCCTAATCGAAGATTCTTCTGCTGGTCGAATATTTGTAGATTCTAGGGATACTGAAGATAACAAATCTGTACATGAGAAGAGAGAGGCTGCCATGATGAGTTGTATGGGTAAGCTGCCAATACAAATCATCATTTCATCTACTTTTTTCTCGAACATATTTCTGGATAATATCATAAACAATCTTGCTTGTGGATGATTATCATTTCCCCTCGTCCAAGACATGCTTGATTGTCACTGATGAGTGATGACAGACATATTACTTCCATGTGGCATATTGAGTCATTACATTCACCTTCTTCATTTCCTTGTACTTTCTGGGCAGTGTGCATCATAAGGTTGCTATCATATGGAGTTTGTTCCCTTGCCACTTTTCAGGATGAATCATATTGAACCTTGTATTGTCTATTGACATACACATCATAAGCTTTGATTTCCAATCATATTCCTGGAGTTAATAATTTTCCCTTCTAATTGAAATGGTCAAATGAGTGAAAGCTATACTGTCATTGTTGTAGTTCTATTTCTTCTATCTGCTACCCTTCTAATTGAAGATTGAAATGGTCAAATGAACGAATGCTATAATATCATTGTTGTAGTTCTATTTCTTCTATCTGCTAATAATTAAAGTGTGATTTGGTGTTCTTCCACAATAGGATTGAAATCCCCAGAGCATGCAGAGAGTGCAATTTTGAAAAAGCAGTTGGAAGACAAAAGGAAGCTACCAAATTACTTGGTATGCAATGAATGTGCAATCTAATAAAAGTATATTTTCAGAATTGCATGCTGTTTCTTTGTCTTGTTACTGATGAATTATTGTGTTCACCTTGCACATTTAGAAAATGCTGGAAGCAAGAGCTTCTCTACCAATAGCTAAACAGAAGCAACATTTCCTACAATTACTGAAAGAGAATGATGTAATTGTTGTTAGTGGAGAAACTGGATGCGGGAAAACAACTCAGGTACTTGTGCTTCCTTTTCATTCAAATTCTTTTTCATATCAAATTATCAGTTATGTTGTGTTTCAAGGGTTTCCTTCTTGAGTGTCATTTTTTATTAAAAAATAACTATTCCGAGTGGAAAACAATTTGTTGTGCATCATATCATACAACCATTTGCTCCCTTTGTAGATGAGTCTGTTATGTCAATAATTTGTTAGTCTCATTTGTCGCCTTTTTCTGTCTCAAACACGTAGGAGAGTTGTCTGTCATTTTATTAAGAAAGAGAACCCAGCTGTGCAACGCCACTCACCCATCACCCACACCCACACCCACACCCACACCCACACCCACACCCACACCCACACCCACATGCCTTAATAGATACAATATACGTGCCACTTAAATAACAGGAACAACCCAAACAAATACAGCAGTAGACCTTAAGAAAGGTTTCAAAGGTCCTTAGCCCTGGCTGCACACCACAGGGCACCTTCCTACTCTACTGCTTGAGCCACCAAGCTTGCACCATTGAACACACACTCATTGTGATGTTTGGAACCATTCTTTTTAATTATTGTTGAACTAGCAGAAATGCCCATGCGGTGCTACGGGTCCTTACTTACTCTCACGTTATTATTCGCTTGTTCCTAATATGTTGGCTTCGCTTCACAATATGTTGGTGCGTTGTCCCTAGTAGTCCTCTCTTTGCAAGTATAGTAGTAGAAGACATTTGTGGGTGGTTTGATGCCATCTGTTTATTACGTGGGACCCACACATGGAAATAAAAAAAATTCACCGCTTAACCTCCGCTCTATCCATTCATTCGATTTCCCCCGTACTCATCGTCATCCAGCCAGTCGCTGCCTCTTCATCCATCGGCACCACCCGCATCTTGTCCCATCCTCGCCGTCGCCCAGGCGCTACGCATCTTGCCGTCCTCGCCGTCGCCCAGGCGCTACGCATCTTGCCGTCCTCGCCGTCGCCCAGGCAAGCGCTCGTCCTCCCCGTGCCTAGCCTCATTCCCGCTTCAAGCGCTAGGCCATAGCGCCTCTGGCCGCCATGGGCAGGAGTGCGTTCTCCTCTTTTTCTCGTTTCCATCCACCTCCCTTCTATAATCCACTCCAAATCGTTCCAATCAAGTGCAAAATCGAGCCCCCAATTGCTAGATGTGGAGGCCTTAGTTCCGGATCTGAAGGGGATGGACGTCATTGAGAGGGGGGGGTGTGAGGTCCCGGCATACGCCCCTGTTTGCGTTGCCTGCCGCCTGCCGCTGCACCCCCCCCTCCCTGGCGCCATGCCCTCGCTGGCACATGACTCTACTTGGTTGACTGCAAGGAGGCACTCGGCTCCTTGTTTCCTTTCCCCTTCCTCCTCTCTCTTTCACCCCTTAGGTCCAGGTGGCGGGTAGGGCGTGCAGCCCGAGGGAGTAGCTGCCTGCTAGGGCGAGCGGCAGTAGTGCGTGGGGAGGGTTGGCCACGCGAGCGACGGAGTAGTGGCGCGCGTCCCGCGCCGCCGCCGGCAAGCACGCTGTGTGGGCAAGACAAAAGAACGGGAGCAAAGGCTGAACCTCAGGTCAAATTGCAGTAAAGTTTGGGGATCTTTTTGCAAAATCATCAAGACATATTTCAAGGACTATGGGTTGATTAAAAAAAGTTGAGGGACTTTTTTGCAAAACAACCACGACGGTTGGAAGAAACAACCGCACTTTAATATTAGGTAGAGATTGTAAGGAGGGGTATACAGTTGTGACACATGCATTCTTGCTGTCCCAATTTTTCTGTTGATTGCAGTTTCATTTCTTGCCATGGCCTCGTTTATGTCTAAGAGTGACATCCTTTCCCTCCAACTAGCATTATCTTGGTAATAGAGATTTGTCTCTTGAAGTTCCCACATATATGCCAAAATTGATGTTTTCCCCTCAAAAGCAATTGTACCTGGTGTCTTGAACAACCTTGACTGCAATAAGCATGGGTATATGATGCTTTACACATCCAGCACAAAGTGTTATACTTGTGAAGTCATGATATGGATGTGCTCGAAGCACCTTAATCTTTCAATTTGCCATTTATCCCCCCCCCTCCTCTTCTACCACATAAGTGGCTAAAAATTTACTAATTTGTCCCCCTCTCATATCCTGTCCAAGCTACGCCACTGGGTACCACTACAGCATTTACCAACATTACCTTTGGGCCCTGGTAGCTGTGTAAACTGGAAAAAACTGGTTTCATTTGAGTTCAAAAGTTTCTTACTCTGAGCTAACAGCATGACAGAGCAGCTAGCGTAGCAGTAATGCTCTTGCCAGTCCTGGGCAACGTCCTTTGGTCCTGGGTTCGATTCTCACATAACAATAAAATGTTTCCTCAAATTTACAGTAGTCACATTGCAGTCGCGCACTTAAAAATGGTAAAGTTTGCAATCTGCGGTTGGAGTGAGCCCTACCTTGAGCCTGTTCTTTGCAAGCGCACATTGTACTTGCTGGGCTAGTGAATCTTCTGCGTCAAAGTTAGGATAAACAAAAACTGAATTGGCAAGGCTGGTAACCGGCCTTAGGCCCTTAATAGTCTTTTGGAAGCAGCACTTAACACTGTTAACCAACTAATCTCATTACAAAATCTCCACATCTCAATGAATGATTTTTATTTTGTTTCATCATATGTACAGCAGTGTCTCTTGATACAATGTTTATATTTGTAGATATGCTCTTTTCAATACTTTGTCCTGAATATGATGCAACTTGAACTTGTGTAGGCTAATTATAAATTTCCAGAATTATGTACTCATGATTCTTTTTCATCTTTGCAGGTGCCACAGTTTATTTTGGATGACATGATTGAGTCTGAACTTGGAGGTTATTGCAATATAATTTGCACACAACCCCGGAGGATAGCGGTAAGATCATGATGCGGATCTTTGTCTTTTCTTCGAGGACAGCATCATAAGATTAGCAGTGGTATTATGCAAAAGTTGCATGCCTTATTCATGAAATCACTTGCAAGGCCATATTGATTGGATCTCATACACAAGTTTTGAGTATTGCATTATCAGGAGATCTTTTGTTGTGGTGATTGCTCTTTTCATATTTGCAAAGCTTCAAACTTTACATAATCACAAATTACCTATAACTTTTATTTTATCAGACAGATATAATCGAATTTAACTTGGATTGGTCTACATATGTATAGGCCATTTCTGTTGCGGAGAGAGTGTCTGATGAAAGGTGTGAATCTTCACCTGGATCGAATGATTCACTGGTCGGATATCAAGTTCGTCTTGACAGTGCACGGTTTGTTTCTTTCTCATGCATGTGATCCATGCATGCAGTGCTTACAATTTCGCACATGATCCGTGAAGGTTTATAAGTATAACATATAGTTTGTATATAATATGTCTGATATTTTCGCTTGGGTAGAAAATCCTTCTTATGTGTTAATCCCTCTCTCTTTCTTCCCTTTGTACCTTTTCTTCCTTCCTTTTTCATCTGTTTGTTTTCCTTTCCCTTGGGCTTTGTACCGTTTAGTTTTGTATCAAATATTTTTATACCACATTTCTTTCAAAAATATGTCTGATGCTTTTTTATTGTTTTAGGAATGAGAGGACAAAACTTTTGTTCTGCACTACTGGTATCCTTCTCAGGAAATTATCTGTAAGTAGTGCCCTCATATGCATAACAATTATTGTTTCATGCATTTTTCATAATCACATTAATGACGATTTCGGTTTTTTCATTTGGTCTCTTCTGGTAAAACTTGAACTTGCCATTCAGCTAATAAAAGGAGGAACCTAATTTTGTACCATATCTTGATAGTTGCTAAAATATACTTTGTTATCCGTGCTATATATTTCAGGGAAACAGAGACTTAAGTGATGTTACTCATGTTGTAGTAGATGAAGTACATGAACGTACTATTTTGGTACGTACTCATGTGCTTTATACTTTTTCATGTTACAAAATGTCATGTGTGTTCCTGTGCTAAATGAGGTAAATAATCTTTATTCCTCCCTCCAGAGTGACTTCTTGCTTATTGTTCTTAAGAATCTCGTTGAGAAACGCTCCGATCAACAAGGAAGGAAGTTGAAAGTGATTCTCATGTAAAACTCATCCCCTTTGGTTTAATATCTTTATTTCTTTCAGTTTTTGCATTCTTTTTCTTACTGTTTGCATTTGTTGTCTTATTCCAATCTTGTGTTTATTCCAATGTTCTTTACAATCAGGTCCGCGACGGTCGATTCAAGCCTATTTGCACGATATTTTGGAGAATGCCCTGTGATTAATGTTGAAGGAAGAACACATCCGGTGTCAACTCACTTTCTTGAGGATGTTTATGAGAAAATGGAGTACTGTCTTGCATTGGATTCTCCTGCATCAGGAGCGTACTTCGCACACCATGGGGAAAAGGTTTCGTATTCCCAATTCTTACACCAGATAGTGTACACATTCTTGATCTGTTGGAGCCCTGTGACTATTACTGTTTCTTTTGGGTGGCTAGATCTTGTATGTGTTTCTGTTGCTCATTGTATTTGTAGATATAGGCTTGTTCTGTTAGTCTTCTGTGTCCGTTACAAAAGTATGGAAAATCTTGTTGGTCATGCAACTTCTTTTGAAATAATCTATAGCACAGTTTACCACCCTAACATGAACCATGTATTTGATGTGTTGCTTCTTGCTTGTAATAAAGCTGGGGATTCCCTGTTTAAATCTTATATAACTACTTTAGGGGTAAGAGTATGTGTTTTTGCAACTATATGCTCTGTAACTGCCCTTAAGATCCTCAGGGCTAACCAATTGAAATCCATTATGCTTGGTATGTTTCTGATCATTAGTGCTGTACTTACATTTATTCTTTTTTACACTTTTCCAGTGGAAGCATGCGAGCAGCTCAGTGAATAACCGACGAGGAAAAAAGAACCTTGTCTTATCCTCATGGGGTGATGAGTCAACTCTTTCTGAAGGCTATGTTAACCCTCATTATGTTTCTGATTACTATAAGTCATACAGTGAGAGAACCAACCAAAATCTAGTGAGTTCCTTTATCTGAACCATATTTTACACCCTTCTCTTTTAACAATGTTTTGGTTCTGACTGAAATTTTCTGTTGATAACACAGAAATGCTTGAATGAAGATGTGATTGATTTTGATCTATTGGAAGACTTGATATGCTATATTGATGAGAATTTCCCTCCTGGTGCTCTTCTAGTTTTTCTTCCTGTAAGTTTAGGGTTTTACATCAGCTTAGTGCTTTGTTTGCTAATATGTATCTTACATTAAAGGGCACATCCTTTCCTGCTATTGATGCTGCTACAGGGAGTTGCAGAGATTGACATGTTGATTGATAGATTATCTGCTTCAGTTAGATTTGGAGGGGCATCATCTGATTGGATCCTTCCTTTACATTCACTACTTGGACCCACTGATCAAAGAAAAGTGTTCCAGTCTCCTCCAGATAACTTTCGCAAGGTGATTACGCTCACTCCTGTCCTCACAGATCTACTGTGTGCTTACTACATGCTGTTGCAGGTTATTGTTGCCACAGACATAGCAGAGACCAGTATTACAATTGATGATGTAATATATGTCGTTGATGCTGGAAAGCACAAGCAGAACCGTTATAACCCACGGAAGGTCAGATTTCTCTTATTTTCACCTGTAATTTTGGGGAAAGAAGACGAGGATTTACCATTTTCATGATCTTTTGCCAAGTATTTCTATATTTCTCCAGTTTTTTATGTATCACTTGTTAACTGGATAGTTCACTTTGGATTTACTGAAAGGGCAGTTGGCAAATTTGTCCATGATAACATTGTTTGCGGGTTTGTTGATGAAACAGTGCTTTACGGGTTTGGTACTAAATATTTTTGGGCCTATCAGGGTCCTTCAGTAGTTTATAAGGAAAAAAACACTAGCTGGTCTATCATAGGTAAAAAAAAGAAGCACTCAATCTAACATAATACTGCTGAAACTCCTCAGATTCCGTGGTTCCTGAGGAGGCTTATAACATAGTAAGGAAGGTTTATCATTCATTTTATTCTGTACTGCTTGTACTTCCAGAGTTTGATTTTCTTCTTATTCTTCTGGAGCAGTATCAATAAATTCAATTCTTGTATTACACTACCTTTCATAAAAACAAGACCACTATAGAAAAAAAAGTTATAAATGAAACACATGGGTTAGTTGAAAGGATCGTGTGATGCCTAGAGAGGGGGGGGGGTTGAATAGGCTCGATCTGTAAAACCTGAAAAATCTTTGCAGCAGAGTTAAATGGGTCGGAACTTCCGACACTGTGCCGGAACTTCCGACGGGGTCGGAACTTCCGTTACAGGGGTGGAACTTCTGACAGAGATAAAAATACTCTACGAAATTCAAAATCAAACTCGTTTTAGCAGAATCTATTTGAATCAAAAGTTTAGCAATGAAGTCTAGAGACTAGTGCAGGTGATCTTTATAAGGGAAACTTCACGAGAAAGTAGATCGGCATAAAACAAGTTCTAGGTCAACAAGAACTTGAGGAACACAACAAGCACACGAGACAAAAGATTTGTTTACCGAAGTTCACTCCCACAAAGGAAGCTACGTCTCCGTTGAGGAGCTCACAAAGAGCCGGGTCCTCACTAACCCTTTACCTCTCTCAATCAACCACAAAGGAGGATTGAGTCACTTAGAGCAAATCCAAGAGTTTCCCAAAAGGTTCTTCCCCAAAACTATGTATTGGTGGCTCTTCCAAAATTTTTTCCCCCCCAAAAACATACGAACCCACAACAGTTCCCCAATAACTAGCCCCCAATATTTCAAAACAGCCACATCATCATAATTGGGCCCATCTCACTTGGGCTGCCCACCTCCTCCCCTCACAATCACCTCCCTCTCTCTTGATCTACAGCGTCGCCGCTGCCAGAAACTCCAATCGCCCCCTCCCATCGGCTCACCGAGGCTTTTGCCGCCCGACCCATCCCTGCGATCTCCAACGCCAATTGGAGATAGGTAAAACGGATTCGCTCTCTTTCTCTACAATCGGCAACATCACAACAAACTCACAGCACAAGATCTTGCCTTGCTCTTCTATCAAATCAGATGCACACACGCAAAATTCCCCACCCGATTTCTCCCTTGTAGGAGCTCGTCCAAGCAGCCAGCAGGAAACAACGAATCCCTTCTCCCCATTGCAACGCACCAAACTTCAATCCAAGTCCACAAGGCGAAGGGGATGCTAATCCCGGCGACTGCTTCGATGGGCTTCCCGGGGAGGCAAGCCGGCCTCTCACGGACGGCATCTCAGTGGGGCTCGCGCAACATGGACAGAGGAGCGGCGGCCCTGCCGCGGCCGGCCTTGTGCGGGCCTCGGCGAGGGGGGCCTCGTCGTGCCGCAAGTGGCGTCGTGCGGGGCTGCGGTCTGCCACCCCTTGCCCCGCCGCTGGAAGACTCGCGCGGGAAGACCGATTAGGGGAGGAGGAAAATCGCGCAAATATGCTCGGCGACGGGCTCTGTTTTGGCGTCGCAAATAGCTTGGGGAAGTTTTTGGGGAGCTGTTGGAATTCTTTTTTTCTTTTTTCTCCCTAAACAAGGTATTAGGGGTAGGATACAAATTCTTTTGAAGTTGCTCTTACTATGAATCCTCGAAGAGGATGGGCAATACAAACTTCACGGGCGCACCACAACAAGAGGGCGCTCAAACGGGCGACGCCGAACCGTCTAGAAGCAAGCTTCAAGAGTAACAAACGCGAATCGAAGTCCGAAGATACTTCAAGTGCTCTTGAGATGAACTTGGTTGACCTCACACTCAAAAGCTAGAGTCACACACCTCAAATCTTCCTCTCTCCCAAGCCCTAGCTCAAAACTCTCAAAGATTTAGCTCAAGGAGGGAGTGGGGAGGAGGATTGAATGCTCTTGGAGGTTTTTGTTTCGTGGTTAGGTCAGTAGCAAATGAAGAGGGGGTTGAGGGGGTATAAATACCCGACCCCAAAAACTAGCTGTTATTGCTGTTAAAGTGCATGTCGGAACTTCCAACACAGGGTCGGAACTTCTGACACTTTAAAAAGAAATTTGCTGAGCGACCTTGGTCGGAAGTTACTGAAAACTTCCGGCACCTGTCGGAACTTCCGACACCCAATCGAAACTTCCGACAAGTGCAAAAACTATGAGGAACTGCATGTGCAAGTGTGTGATTAAGGTGTCTCTCATGGGTAGTTAGCATCTCAAATGAGCACTTTGACATCTTCAAGCCAACTAGTTGAGTCCCCCTTTATAGTACGGTGTTCCTATACTCAAATTCAAAAATAGAAATTATTAAAAGATCTTCTCTTAAGCTCCAACACCGATTTCAATTAAATTTGGGGTCCTTCCTTACACTTTTGCACTTCTTAAGATTTAAACCTGTCAATTACTCAATAAAAACAGTAGTCCCTTAATTATGCATGTCATCAATACCAAAAACCACTTAGGGGGCCATATGCACTTTCATTAGTACTTGATGCCTTGACGCTAATAGTGGAATTAACTGTTATAGACTTATAGTCTTCTACCATGCCAGATTGTGTTCAGCTCATGGTTTGGTTGCATACTTGGACTTTCAAAATCATTAAGCAATGAGTCCCAAAGTAAAATGCAAATGGTACTCAATGTGGCTGTTTGGCTAGCTCGCAATTCTAGTGTTTGTGCATGAGCTCTCTTTACTTCGTTATGCATCGGTTGACACAAAGAAATTCTTATGAAATAGTATAATGTCAATATTTAAAAGTTCTTTTATTGGTTGCTTTATCTTGTATGCTTGCAGAAAATGTCAAGCATAGTAGAAGATTGGATTTCTCGTGCAAATGCAAAGCAGAGACGCGGAAGGGCTGGTCGTGTGAAGCCTGGTTTATGTTTCTGTTTGTATACCAGGCATCGGTTTGAAAATACTATGCGTCCATTTCAGGTTATCACTAGCCCTAGTTACATTTTTCTAGTGTTCTCCTAGTCTGTCTCTCATACAAGCCAGATATCTTTCCTGGTGCCTTTTACCTTTTCGTTATTCCCTATACGGTGACCATTCTTTCTGAGAGTTTTCCCTATTCCCTGTTTGCTACCTCACCTTTTAAATCCATCTCAAATATATCAATCAATTCTAGGGTAGTTATATCAATCAATTGCAAACCACATGCTGCACAGAAGCGAGGAGGCTATATTATTAATTTGTAATATATGGAAAAGATGTTTTCTTTGACACAAATGAGTTTTGTTTTATGTTATTGATAATATCATTGCCAAAGGATATCAAAAGTTTCCTAAACAGCACATGTAGTCTCTGGGAATTTATATTCAGTGTATGCTTGAAGGTGCCTGAGATGTTACGGATGCCTTTGACTGAGCTGTGCCTGCAAATAAAATCACTTCATCTGGGAGACATCAAATCCTTCCTGCTAAAGGTACATTTCCCTCTGTTTTCCACCATCACTCTTTTCTTTTGATTTCAACTCATTCGATGCAATATCTGCAAGTTTTATGTAACTTTTACCTGAAAGGTTGAGTTCCTGTGGACTTTTTTGTAGAACATTTTGTGACGTACTTAGTAGTAAGCTATATGTTAGTTCTGCTGTTATGCATGTCCTTCTGTTATCTGTGTGATATAGTGATATGCTCACATTTATCATGTTCTATTCCAGGCAGTAGAGCCCCCTAACGAAGAAGCTATTTCCTCTGCAGTTGACTTGTTATACAAGGTTCTATTATTTCTGTTTATTAACCCATCACATGAATACATTGCGATACGTGTGGCAATCTTGGCATCTCTTTCTGTAGTTCTTAACCAAACACTATGCTGCCATTCCTTTATCTAGGTTGGAGCATTTGAAGGACATGAAGAGTTGTCACCTCTTGGGTATCATCTAGCAAAACTGCCTGTTGATGTTTTGATTGGAAAGGTATGGCTAATTGACATGGATAGTTTCAGCAAAGTAAATTGATTGTACTGTTTACAATGTGGAGTTTCCTCGCTAATACTTCAGTAGCGCTTAATAGCAGACTTTTGTCACATGAGCCAACACAAAGTACACTGTATTCTCTTTCATCCATCTTGCATTGAAACTGAGGCATAACCCTGTTCTCTTCCTGTTTTACCCTTACATACAAAATTTTTGCCATATAAATTTGAATAAGTGTTTCACCTGCGAGCCCTTGATTACACAACCTACTACATTGCTATATTCATAAAATCTTCCTTGGCTCTACCCCGGATATTTTACTATGAGTGTAGAAAGATAGAATTGGGAGGCAATTGGCCACACCTCAATAGGAGGGGGCGCCTTCTGTTATATAGGGCCGGCTGGCCTTGCTTTACAAGGCAAGGGTAATTCCCTTGATTTACATCTACTCAGTATAGTAACTAATCCCTGATTTACATCTGCTAATTATAGGAACTAATCCTTGATTGACATCTACTAATTATGGCTACAAATGCCGCAGCATATGGTAAGGGGCTGCGGCATATTCTATTGCCTAACAATGAGCAGTTTGAAATTTCAGTAAACTAAAATTCTTTAGTTTTTGTTACACATCTCAAGAATGCTCCGAGCATATTGCCTTATTTTTTCTATCCTTTTCTGTACAAGAATTTACATTAGGCTGTCAAAGAGCCGAGCTTAAGCCAAGCTCGAGTAAGCCCATGTCGGAGTTCGAGCTTGTCTCAACTAATAGAACAATGCATGCATCTTTCACCATACATATGACAGCATAAACCGTTTAAGCTCAACATTTTGCTTTCGTGAAGGCTCATGGCCTGCTTGTTTACAATTAGAGCCATGCTAAAGTTGCCTGTTGAGCTTGATCTTTTCTGAGAGTCCTATTTCATTTTGATTTGTGTAGTCAATGCCCTTTTTTACATCTATATAATTATAGAAAATTATCATGCCCTTTTTTACATCTATATAATTATAGAAAATTATCACGCATTATTTGTCATATCAGCTGTCCTCTTGTGCACTTCCATATGTAATCTGCAGTAACTTCACGGTTCTTAAAAATCAATAGATGTAGTTAACTTCAGAGTTTTCAATATAATGGCGTGCAGTCCTTTTACTGTTCAAGAATAAAAAAAAGATGTAGTTGATTATAGTAATTAGTATTTCTGCTTCATACATCTTGTTGTGAATTTATAGTTCTGTATGGATCTTTTCTTTTCGCATGATGATGTTCTGATTCATTTTTCATATGCGGCTGCAGATGATGCTTTATGGTGCTATCTTTGGTTGTTTATCACCAATTCTTTCTGTTGCTGCTTTTCTGAGTTATAAATCCCCATTTATCTCTCCAAAAGATGAGGTACTTGTGACTACAATGACAAACAATTTATGACGAACAATTTACGTGGCGTAGATTTGGCCTCAATTTTATGACTCTTTTTATTGCAGAAGCAAAATGTAGAGAAAGCAAAAGCTACACTGTTGAATGAGAACCTTGATGGGTCTACTTCTGCAACAGATAATAAACAATCAGACCACCTGTTAATGGTAATTGCATACGACAAATGGTCTCGGATACTGCTACAGGTAGTAAACAACTTCCTTCTGTTCTAGAATACACTTTTTCTATTGTTTGGCAGCTTTTAATGTGTTTCTAGGATCATGTTACTTTTTCATATATTTTACTGTGTACATATTATGTTTTACATAGACTATATATTGAAACTACTGCTTGGAGGATATCTAATAAGCTGGTTTCTGAATTGCAGCATGGAACCAAATCTGCTCGTCAGTTTTGCCATTCATTTTACTTGAATAGTACAGTGATGCACATGATCAGGTTAGTTTCATCATGAGATGCTAAAGTAATCATGCTTATGCAGAACCTGATGCAAAAGAGCAGATATCCTAAGGCCTTTTTGGACTTTTGCTTATCAAACAAGTGGGTTGTTTTCAATCTTCAAATGTGAGATTGGGGCGCTGTTATATTTCAAATGAACTAGTCATCTAGTGCCTGTTAGTGCGTGTTTTCTAAAACAGAAATTTCTCCCTCTAAATCGACCCATTGGGGAAAACAAATATTCCAATCCAATCCAATGAAGGTAGTAGATATATGAAGATGCTCTGGAGTTTTTTTAAATATCAGTTCTTGTTAAATATGGATACTGCAATTTTGTTTTTGGAGAATATTTAATTACATATGTTATTGAAATCCATCTGACTGTTCTTTTTCCTGCCATTATTGTTGCACTTTATGTATGCCGTGTTGCAATTTTGTTATGATGCAGTTTAGCAGGTGTTGATAAGCATAGGTTCATAAATCATAAGTATGCTCCTGAGAGATCATTGTAATTGTTTGTTTTCAAAGCTCATAGGTGGACATAAAAAACCCAATTATTGGTTGAAAAAGTTGCAGTTCCCTTGTATTAATTATGGGATTGTGACATTTTGACTTGCTAGTTGCTACTTTTTTTCTGGAATACGCAAGAGAGCTGCGTATCATTGCATTAAGAAAGGAGATTTATAGCCATACAACACCACACACACCAACACTACACACACCTCACAGGTTCTAGGTTACATACACGCCCGTTAAAATTTAAAGGTCGACCACCCCTCACCAACGGACTCTGCTAACCCCCAGGTTGAGCAGTGACCAGATCACTAATGCCTTTGGCGCCTGCCAGCCTCCAGAGAACAGCTTCTTCCTGTGCAAGGAGAAGCACCCGCTCCATCCTGGGCGAGGCACCATTAAACACAATATCATTCCTTTCCTTCCATAGAATCCAAGCTCCTAGCATGACCAGTGAATTGAATCCTCTCTTGGTTCCTTTGTCAAGTGTGCTACCAGCTTGTTGCCACCAGCCCAGTGGAAGATGGTTGAGGTGCAATATCCGGGAGTCCAAAACTGCAAAGTAGTTGAAGCCAGAATTGCCGAGAGAAGACACAAGAACGGAGGAGGTGCTGAATGGTTTCATCCTCGTGGTCGCAAAAGGGGCAATGCTCAGGATGAGGGAGACCCCTTCTAGCGAGTCTATCAGCTGTCCAACACCGATTATGTGCCACTAACCAAAGGAAGAATTTGCACTTCCTGGGACCCCAATTCCTCCAAATTAGTGTGCTCGGCTCAAACTGGACTTCTCCAAGGAAAAAAGCCTCGTATGCTGACGTAGTAGAGAACTATCCTGAATTCTCAAATTTCCATTTATGAACATCCTCAGCCTCTGGCAGGCGCAATGTTTCCTGAACCATGTCCCAAATATCCAGAAATTCTGACAGGACCGCTACCGAGTAGTGCCCCTGGATGTCCTGTATCCACTGATTGTCCAGCAATGCTTCCTGAACAGTACGCTTCTTAACCCGCCTCTTGGGTACAGTTGCAAACAAATTGGGAGCCAATAGCTGAATAGAGGACCCTTGCAACCACCGATCAGTCCAGAACTTGGTGTTCGCCCCATTGCCGACTTCCGTAGTTATAGCAGCAGCAAATAGGGACTGTGCATTCCCATGAACTGTGACCGGGAAGGCTGCCCATGGCTTATCGGGTTCAGTTTTACTCAACCACAACCAATGGACTCTGAGCGCCCAGCCAAATCTCTGTAGGTCTAAAATGCCCAAACCACCTAGCTCCTTTGGACGGCTCACCTTGGGCCATGCTATTAAACAGTGACCTTCCTTCGCCTCCTTCTGGCCTCTCCACAAGAAATTATGACGAATCTTATCCACCGCCTTTAGGCACCATGGAGGAAGCTCCAAGGCAGTGGCGAAATAGATCAGAACTGAGGTGAGAACCAATTGCACATATGTAGCACGACCAGCTCGATTCATCAACTCAAATTTCCATCCTGGCAAATGATCAGCAACCTTCTCAATCAGAGGTTGTAACTGTGCCTTAGACAGCTTCTTGATGGAAAGAGGGAGACCAAGATATTTCAGGGAAACTCCTGAACTACACAGGGAAAGTGAGTCTGAACCACAGTGAACATTGAATAGGTGAGACACTGCATTTCTGAATATTTGTTCTGAGCCCTGAAGACGCACCAAATAACTGTAACAGGGCATCCACCATTTGCAGGTCTGTGGCGACTGGGTGAAGGAACAGGACCACATCATCAGCATACAGGGAGACACAATGATAGATACTTCGAGTGGAAATTGGCTGCAGCAGCCCTTCAGTGCTCACCTTTTCAATCAAGCTATTCAGGACATCCATTACAAGGATAAAAAGCATAGGAGAGAGTGGGTCGCCTTGCCGAAGTCCACGCCGGTGATATAAAACCTCCCCGGGGACCCCATTGAGCAGCACCCTAGTTGATGACGAGCCAAGCAAGCCACTGATCATATCCCGGCACTTGGGCCCAAAGCCCCTTCTCTTCTTATGTAGAAGCAACTGTTAGGTTTTTGTTTATTATGTTGTTTTGTTTACTTGCAGAACTCTCATATTGCAAAACAAAGTCGGTTCAGCAGCTACTTTTGGTTATCATTGAATCATGAAAATGTCTTCAAGTTTTCCTTAGAAGTAACTAAGATTCTCATGTGATATGTTGATTCACTCCAGCTATTTAATCAGGTATATTTTTCTTTGCAGGGACATGCGTCTTCAGTTTGGCACATTGTTAGCTGACATTGGACTTATTGATCTTCCTAAAGATAGCATGGTATGTCTATTTCATAGAGTTGTCGTTTGTGGTTTTAATAGGATGTTTGGGTTGAGAACAAGTCTGTCCTATCTCCCTTCCTCTCTTCCTCAGACAGAAAACTTTGAAAATTTACTTAATAGAAACAAACTTTAGTAGACTGCAATCTGTGTACTTAACTTACAAAGTTGTCATGAACCACTTATGTTTTAAATTCAGTTCGACCTCAGTGACTTCAACTTTCTAAAATAACTGGCAAGTTCATAAGCAATGATGTACTATTGTAAGTACATTTTCTCTAATCTGAATGGAAACATCAAAGTCAATCTTCCAATATGACTTGGTTTTCCTATTTCCAGAGGCCTAAGGAGGGGAGTAGAAAAAGTAATCTTGAGAGCTGGTTTTCTAATATGTCTGTTCCATTCAACACGTATGCTCGCTGCACCTCAGTTATTAAGGTAATAGCATGATTTCTAGCCCTTGTATACCAATACTAGCCATTTCCCTTTGTTTACTTTTCCAAGGAAAAATGACACATGATTAATTTGGAGAATGCTGATTCTGGTAGTGGCATTGCAGTTTCATTGATCGAGTGATTATGTATCTTCATGTATATGATTCACATATTGATCAGATCTAGAATACCAAAACTCAAATGAATGCAGTGTAAATTGAAAGCTCACTTACATTAGATAGGAATAAATTTATGGCCTGAGTTTTGTTCTTGTTTTTGGATTGAATGAGCTTGGAATGCTTTTAATCTGTCAGCAACTTTTGGACATGTACCAAAAGTTTGTTAAACTATGTTGATGGAATGATCTTGTATTGTTGCTTGTTGTAAGTATAACATGCTATTGTCATGCCTATCACTTTACTAATTGCTTCACTTGGTAAATGGATATGATGTCAATACAGTGTATGAAAATGCTTACATGGCATTTGTGTTGTGCAGTCGGTCATATGTGCAGGTCTATACCCTAATGTTGCAGCGTCTTTGGAGGGTGTTGATCCTGGAGCTCTAGGTGGAAGAAAGCCATCTGATATTCTGTTCAGCAAGGACCGTCCTAGATGGTATGATGGAAGGCGAGAAGTCCATATACATCCATCATCTGTGAACCACAGCTTGAAAGCTGTTCAATATCCATTTTTGGTGTTTCTTGAAAAGGTATATGCTTGTTTTTTGCTACATTACACCGACTCAGACACGATATCTGTCAGACACGTCGACACGGCATATATATAATAAAATATGTCTAAATTCAAATTCAAGCAACCACATTACAGCATACAAACCAAAGTTCTGATTTATATAAAAGATACTAATAAGAAGAAAGGAAAGCAAAAGCTGTTGGCCTGCCATTTACTGGCCCATTCGGTCCATCCATCCATGTAAATGGCTTGCCCCATTCCATCCAAATTGCCTTCACTGTCCAGGATTCACAAAACTACTAAGCAGCTGCCAGCACGTCTTCTTCCTGCTCGCTGCTTCTCTCTCTCAGCCATGAAGCCACCGCCACAGATCACCCACCCATGGCCACCATCTCCCATCAGTGATTAGCAAAATCAGTAGCCCTCATCCTCCTCACATCTCTAGTGACATCATTTCGCTGGAGAACCGCATCAACAGGTGTGGATGCTCGGATGGCACTGCTATTCCCACAGCCAGGGATGCTTTCTTGGGCCAAGCCGTGTCGGGGCCTAGTCGGGAAAGTGTCGGAGGCATGTCAGAGATTAAATATATTTATTTTTAACGTTTAATCTGCTGCTACTTACCGTCTTGTTGCATAGAAAAGTTTTTTTTATGCAATTGGGATGCTTCTATTTATATGGCTTTTGTGTCAACTATTATCAATGGCAAATGGTCTAGATGCTACCTTTGCTTCCAGATTATGCATAATACTGAGTCTTGTATACCTGATCCAGAGAAAATTTGCATGTCCGAATTTATTTTGCTGATACTGCCCAATTTGAGCATATCGTAGTATCAAGGGTTATGGATTTATGGTCACCACACCAACCAAGTTGAATTCGAATTACCAATTTCTGATGTTGACATATTCATTCTATGATTCTATCTCTGTTCCTTATTTCCAGGTTGAGACAACAAAGGTGTTTTTACGTGATACTAGTGTCATTTCCCCCTACTCACTCCTTCTGTTTGGCGGTTCCATGGTGATCCAACATCAGGTACTTTGACTCTCATCAAACACTAGACCATACTGGAATCCCATCATCCTCGTTTTATCTCTATGTGAGGCACTTGAGTTGACAGGATCTTATTTTTCTGATTCTTTTGGAAAGATTTTGTCCATGCGAGTTTTCCGGTGGTAGTGTGTTGTATGTTGGCACTTGTCATGTCCATCTTCTATGCAAAAATTGAAAAATATGTGTGAAAAATGGGGACCACATTGAGAAGAGGGTATACTTTAGGTATTTTAGTTTGACCCAGGTCTATGTGGATCACATAGAATATTTCTTTTTCCATTTTGGAGAGGTCCTAGGAATGCTCGTATGCATGGTCGTATAGTGTATGATATCTGAATTCTCAAAAGGGGAAACTGATAATCTCTGTTTCCAGACAGGGGTGGTTGTTATAGATGGATGGTTGAGGCTGTCTGCTGCTGCACAGACTGCTGTGTTATTCAAGCAACTTCGAATAACACTTGATGCTGTTCTGAAAGAACTGACAAGAAAGCCAGAGGTATGGTGTGTCTTCCTGTTGTTGAACATGCGAACGGGAAAAACAGCCAGCTGATGTACTGGAAATGTCATACAGCTGTAGCATCTCTTGTCCATCTCTTTATACAGTTGCTTAATATCTATTAACTGTATCTATAAGAATGTATAACTTGCTTTAATAATAGACAGCTCCACTGCTATCTAACTTCCTTTCTACAATTAGCTGATTTTATTGTCTTATTTCAGATGGCAACTTTTGTTGACAATGAAGTGGTCAGGTCCATCATTCATTTACTGTTAGAAGAAGACAAGGCCCAACTAGCATGAATTCATGGTAATCCTGTTGGTATTTAATTTTCTTGGAGCTATATTGAAAGTAGGATCGTGCAGATGGAATAGTCATAATGTATTTGAACACCAATCATTAGAATTTTCATGGAAAATGTTTCCTTCAAGTTTTGAAGGATTATATGGTTGCATGGACCGCTTGATTATAGATAGAACCAGTCAGATCTAATGACATCCATTTAACAATAGGAAGTAGCATAGAAATTCTCATGATTAACATTTGATTGATCAAATATAGCATGATTAATATTTTAATTGATCATATGTCATTATTTTTCCCATATTCCAGTAATTTTAGTTTCCGTGGCTAATTTCTGTGATTCTACATTAGGTCATCGAATTATAATGTAGATAACAGTGGAACTGTGTCAGAATCAACCAAAGGACTTTGGGAGCACATTAAGGTGTCCGGATTAAGCTTGCACACGACCAGGTACAGTTCTTGTGCTTGTGTTGGCAGATGCATAGCTTTTGCATATTGAAACCTGTATGCTTCAATCATTCTGCTGCAATCTCAATAGTAAAACTGTTGAATCCAGTGGTTTCTTGGTATCATCCAGTTGGTAATATTTTCTCAATGCAATCATGTGATCTTAGGATTTCTTCTCACACTTCACAAACATATGAGAAATTTAAAAAGTGTTCTGAGTTTCAGATGCAATTGTAGAAAACATGGTGTTTTAGTATGCCGGTGTGAAGATATATTTTGCAACCACTGATCTTGTTTCTAATTTAGACTTTTAATATCCAGATACTGGCCTTTTCATAGGACATAATGATGTGGAATCTGTTTGCACCCACAGATGTTCAGAGTTTGCCAGTTTGGTCATTTTGATATTTTGGGTTCTGTGTAGGCATCAATATTGGTTCTTGCTGCCGTGCACATTCCATGCTGATCTGCAAGCATTCTTACTGTGCAGTGTGGGTGATTTCCGATGTGGAAAAGAGGTTTGCAATATATTGACGTGTATATGCTTGATTTTTATGTGCAAGAAGTTTTCCTGAATCTAGTGTACTCTTATCCCAAATGGGAACTTAGTATACATCAAAATACGGAGCAGCGGAAATCCAAAAGCCTGAATCCTTGTCAATCTAGCATTTGAAATGTCGACCAGAGAAGAATAATGAAAAACCATACATATATGGGACAATAAGCAGATACCATAGTGTGTTGGTGATGATAATTGCATTAGCATTCAGAAATATAGCGTCGCAAATTCTGCAATTCACGATGCAGTGATCCATTCTGGATGAACAGCTGCAATTGAATTTGGGAATGCAGCCGTACATCATGTACAAAGTACTCTAGCAATGTTATTTAGTACGAATTTGCTGTCCTACGGCACTCTTTACAAGTTTCCATAACCTCAAAAGGTTGACTGCTATGGTATAGTGATTGGCGCTCGATCCGGTACTGCTCCATAGGTTTTGAATGAATATACTTGCATTCTAGAACTATTGACTAATGGAGTGGAATCACGCAGAGGGCTGTGGGCAGGACACATGAATGCCGTACTTACTACCTACCGATGATTTGTAAGGTGCGGGACAGTCTTACGTTTGGACTTGGCACTTTGTGACGTTTCGAGACGGGCATGGTACTTACTGCTGTAAGTTGTACAGAAGTGCAGATATTTTATGCACTTTTGAGTTCTACTCCCTCCGTTCCAAATTGTATAATGAGTTCTACTCCCTCCGTTCCAAATTGTATAAAAGTACATATATTTTGGTATTTTTACATTCATAACTTTTGCTACGTATTTACTCAAAAAAAAAACTTTTGCTACATGAGGTATATGGGTACCCATGGGTCCCCACCGACCAGGATACTGGTCAGCCCTGGCACGTGCAGGCTAAGGACGTGAAGATACTTCAAGCGCAAGTCAAGGAGGCCGGACGATTCAAATTAACTTGGATATTGTGGGATACGTGTTGTAATCCAACTTAGATTACTTTCCATGTAACAACTGATTAGGATTAAATTCAAACCGACTTGAAACCCTAGGTCGTCAGCCTACATAAAGCGGCTAAGGGCGCCTCCTGGGGGCATCCTATCCGATTTATTCTTCGCACTCGCGCAAAGCAAAACACAAGACGTAGGGTATTGCTCTTCGGAGACCCGAATCTGTCTACCTTCGTGTTCTCGTGATTAACTTCGAGTTCTTGGTCTCGCAATCCTCCCTACCTACAAATCTACCACTTGGGTAACCCCCTGGTGGACTGCCGGGCTACTAAATCTGACAGTTAGCGCGCCAGGGGCAATTGTGAGATCCTCTCTAGCGAGCTTGATGGCATCTCGTCCCGGCGTCATCTTCCCCGAGAGCATGAAGGACATCCTCATCAACCTGATCCAGCTTCGCTTCGGGATCATGCCGGCGGATTCCGATTTCACCGCTTCCCTCGTCAACTCGGCATCCATCGCCATCTCGGCGTCCGTTGGATCTGCGCCAGTAGAACAAGACCTCCACCCGGAGACCTTCGTGCCCGCCTAGCAGATCGGCGACCTCTCCCTCTTCGAGAGGATTCCCAACATCCTTGCTGCAACCCGTCCACCTATGCCCTCCGACCTGATCGCGGGGCTAGATCGCATTAGCAACCCCATTGCTGAGTGCATCAACCTCTCTGAGACAGCGCTACGCCCAACAAGGTCAGCGCAGGGTCCTTCCCGCACCCCCTTTGGTCTGAGGAACTCGGCTACCGTGTTTTTCGCGAAACTCGTGCAGTCTCTTCAGATCCAATCTGAAGACCCACACCGACTCGCTTAGTTTTCGGACTGTGGCGAGTTCTAGATCCTCCGTATCGTCTTGATTCTGAACCCTTATGGAGACGACGTCGAGAGCAACTCCACCACGTCAGATCACGAAGCCTTCATGGTCTCCGCCGACCATCCGTCCAGGGATGGCGAAACCTCTTCCCAGGAAGAAGGTCACAACGCCAAGAATCAGGACCGTGCAGTACCGCGCCAACAGGAGCAAAGCCGATGCCCAGCAACGCCAACAACCTGCTGCTAACATGGGAGCAGAGGCAGCAGGCGACCAGCGCCGACCACCAACACCGACCCACCGCGCGCCAACGATGGTGACAACGCCGATCAGGACGGTGCCCAGGGCATAAGCAGGCACCCTATGCGCGCCCGCAATCTACAAGCCGACCTTTAGGAGGCCGGCCACAACGTCTTTACCACACCCCAGGCTAACCTGGGGGGCTGCCTTCGCCAACTTGGAAAACCTTCCATACTCGAAGCCACTTCGACGGATCTGGGCACGTATCCGCGTCACCAAAGCCCAGATCGAAGAGCGAGCCCGGAGCCGGTCAACACACTCCTGGTCCACATCTACCCGGCACTCTCGAAGTCGATCCGCTAATAGCAGATCCAGTCACCACCTAGGCGACCATGGTAACCACGCGAGAGGTCGGCTGGAGCCCATATGTGAAGAGGAGGTGGAGCAACTCACCAACCCACTCGCCAACAACGCCCATCAACTCGACAACCACGACAACCGCCACGGTGGCAGGAGAGGCGATGACGAGAACCGTGGAAGACAAGGTCGGCAACATTACCTCCAGAAATAGTTACGCGACCGCCGCGACCTCTGCGCCGACCTCAACAACTGCCATCAAGAGCGGGAAGAGGCCGAGCTCCGCTGCCGCGCTGAGTACGACCGCGACTACGGCGCTCCTGGACTCGACGGCAAGCCAAACCGCGACATGGAATAGGAGGACCGCCAACGCCAAAAAGACGAGATGCGTCGCCGTGCCGACTACGACAACATGTACGGCGCCCCTGAAGACACCTATGTCCCGCCCAGGCGCAACAACGGTGGACGCCCCAGGGCACCACCCGTCAAATACAACCTCGAGGACGATGACGACACGACAATTGATGGTTTCGCCGTCTTCACTTCCCGCCTCAAGGCCGTTGAGTGGCCTTCCTCGTTCAAGCCGGCTATCAACGAAAAGTACGACGGCCACTCCGACCCCACTATATGGCTCAAAACATACAGCACCGCAGTGAAAGCCGCCAATGGCACCTATGACCAGATGGCTACCTATTTCCCGGTGGTGATGGGTCCCGCTCCTCTCCTGTGGCTAGAGAACCTCCTGCCGAGCAGCATCAACACCTGGGGTCAGCTCGCTAGGGCTTTCACCTAGAACTACCAGGCTACCTACAGCCAACCTGGAAACACGGAGAATCTTGGGCAAGTTCGTCAGCGGAAGAATGAAACTCTCTGAGAGTACGAGAACCGTAGCAGGCTGGTCGGCATCGAGGACCGCGACATCATCTGGTACTTCCGCTCCGGCCTGATGAACCGCAACATGTTCTGCAAGCTGTATGAGGCTGCCGCCGAGACAGTCGAGCAGATGATGCAACTCGTCAACATTCAGGCTGACACAGAGGAGGCGGCGCAAGTACAGTTCCAGGGCGGCAAGCATCGCCAAAACGACGACCATGAACTGTCGACCTATGAGGAACACCAAGCACGACCAGAGTCTTCCCAACTTCGAAAAAGGGCCCCCGAGGTCCTCACTACCGAAGCTGATCCCATCATACCAGCTACCTTCCTCCGGGAAGAGTTTGACGACACCCTGAACGCTCTGGGCCCCTTCCCTAAGGATGCACGTCACAATCTCCGGGACTACATAGTCCTCAAGAAAGAGCTCGGTGCCCCAGTGGAATACAAGCGACCTCGTTGTAATGACTACCGTAGGGACGACAATCGTTGCGACAACCGCCGTCGCGATGATCGTGATGACCACGGTGTCCGTTGCCGCGATGATTGCCACCGCGACCACCGCCGTGATGATCGCGACGATCGTGACCACCGCCACGATAACCGCAACAACCACCGATGCGACAACCGCAATGATCAGCACAGAGATGAGCGCCGTGACCAGCCAAACCTGGACGCCCACCGAGTCGGCGCCGAACCGTCAAGTCAACGTCATCACGGGCGCCCCCAAGGCGTTCTGCAGCAACTGTAAACACAAGCTGCACCAGCGAGTACGGCCAGTCCAGTATCTACGCTGGTCGGAGATGCCCATAACCTTCTCCAAGAAAGATCACTAGGTCCACATTCAGATCCCGGGTCCTACCCGTTGGTGGTCTGCTCGACCATAGACCGGGCTCTCCTCCCCAAAGTGCTAATTGACGGTGGCAGCGGGCTCAACATCATCTTCACCGAAACCCTGAAGCGTATGGACTTCAATTTTGACCGGCTCCAGCCCTGTGAAGACCCTTTCTATGGCATCGTGCCTGGCAAAGGATCCTATCCTATCGCCCGAGTTGTTTTGCCAGCTACCTTTGGCACGCCCAACAACTACTGTACGGAGCACCTCACCTTCGAGGTGGACCGATGCTCGCGAGGTTCATGGCGATTCCACATCACACCTACCTCGTCCTTAAGATGCCGGCTTCAAACGGTGTCCTCTGCATCTACGGTGACGTTGAGACGTCATACAAGTGTGACACAGAGGCGGTATAGCTCGCTGAAGCCCTGGAGTACTTGGCCAAAGCCACCGCCATGCTCGTCGAGGACCAGAAGGTAGACCAGAACCAGCTCACGATCCCACAGACGGAGCCGACACCCACAGTGTTGCAGTCAGATCTGAAGGTCAAGAAGATTTGCCTTGGCCTGGAAGACTCCTCCAAGACGGCCCTCATAGGATCCAACCTCTCACCCAAATAGGAACTCGCGCTCACCAGTTTCCTCCGGGACAACTCGGACATATTCGCGTGGAAGCCATCCGATATGCCCGGTGTCCTGCGGGAGCTGGCTGAGCACTCCTTGGAATTGAGCAAGACAGCAAGGCCAGTCAAACAAAAGCTTCACCGTTTCGCCCAAAATCGCAAGGAGGCCATTAGGGTAGAACTCAATAAGCTCTTAGTTGCCGGTTTCATCCGTGAATGTAAGCACCCCGACTAGTTAGCAAATCCAGTCCTTGTAAAAAAGAAAATCGATGAATGGAGAATGTGTATCGACTACACCGACCTCAACAGGCACTGCCTTAAGGACCCCTTCCCTCTTCCGCACATCGATTAGGTCGTAGACTCTATGGCTAGAAGCACCCTGCTATGCTTCCTTGACTGTTACTTGAGCTATCATCAGATCGCCCTCAATTCTGCCGACCAAGACAAAACGACGTTCATAACACCCTTTGGCATCTACTGCTACAATACCATGACCTTTGGGTTAAAAAATGCCGGTGCCACCTACCAGAAGGCAATCCAGGGTTGCCTCACGAAGCAGCTACACAAGAATGTCGAGGCTTACGTCGATGATGTGGTCGTCAAGACCAAGGATGAGGAGAACTTTATAGCCGACCTCGTAGAAACCTTCGACAGCCTCCAGGCCTATCGCTGAAAACTCAATCCGGGCAAGTGCGTCTTCAGTGTCCTATCTAGAAAGCTCCTGGGCTTCATGGTCAGCCAGCGCGGCATCGAAGCCAATCCTGTCAAGGTCGACGCCATCAGAAACATGGTGAAGCTAGCTAGCAAGAAAGATGTTATGAAGCTTACCGGCATGATGGCAGCCCTTAGCCGCTTCATCAGCAAACTTGACGAAAAGGGACTACCCTTCTTCAAGCTTCCCAAAAAGGTGGACAAGTTCGAGTGGGATGACGAAGCCAGTAAGACACTTGAAGAACTCAAAGCCTTCCTTACCACTCCCCCATCATGATGGCCCCGACTGATCAAGAAACGCTACAACTCTACATCTCTGCAACGACGCACGTTGTCAGCACTGTGCTAGTTGGGGAACGCGAAGAGCCCGACCATGCACACATGTTGCAATGACCGGTGTACTACGTTAGCGAGGTCCTCAGCGACTCCAAAGTTCGTTACACACAAGTTCGGAAATTGCTCTACGCAATCCTGATCTCATCTAGAAAGTTGCGCCATTATTTCCAGGTGCTCAAGATCCGGGTAGTATCCTCGTACCCAATCAGCGAGATCCTCCACAACAGGGATGTCAACGACCAAGTTGTCAAGTGGTCTATAGAGCTCGACGAGTTCGACCTCAATTTCTACCCATGTCATGCGATCAAGTCGTAGATCCTAGTCGACTTTGTGGTCGAGTGGATAGAGATCCAGAAGCCGCCCTCCCTGGAGTGGTCGGAACACTGGACAATCTACTTTGACGGCGGCCTCAACCTCGAAAGAGCTAGTGCGGGGGTCCTCTTCATATCCCCCAAAGGTGAGCAACTCAAGTACGTTCTCCAAATCCACTACAAGGCCACCAACAACGGTGCCGAGTACGAGACTCTCATCCACGGCCTCCACATTGCCGTTTCCCTCGGGATCAAGCGCATCCTAGCGTACGGCGACTCCAAGGTCGTCATCGAGCAGGTCAACAAGAACTGGGACTGCACAAAGGAAACCATGGATGCTTACTGCACGGAAATCCGCAAACTTGAGGCCCACTTTGACGGTCTCGAGTTCCACCATGTCCCCAGGGAACACAACGTCGCCGCCGACGTCCTGTCCAAGCTCGGCTCCAAGCGTGCAGAAGTCCCGGTCGACATCTTTGTCCAGGACCTTCGGAGACCCTCCATCAAGATTTTGGACCAGAACCAGGTCAACGACAATACTGAGGCTCTAGCCAACCCAGTTCCCGCTGACATCATGATGATTGAGGCAGAAGAAGACTGGCACGCTCCGTTCATAGCCTTGATCACTGACCAGCTGGCGCTAGGGGACAAGATAGAACACGAGAAACTAGCATGGTGCAGTGCAAACTATGTCGTCATCGAGAAGGAGCTCTATAGAAAGGCCGCATCCACAGGCATATTGATGAAGCGCATTTTGTGCAGTGAGGGCATTGACCTCCTTCACAAGATCCACTCGGGCACATGCGGCAATCACGCCGCTTCAGGCACTTTGGTCGGCTAGGCATTTCGCTCTGGCTTCTATTGGCCAACAGTGGTAGCCAACGCAAAGGAGCTCATCCATAGGTGCAAAGGGTGTCAGTTCTTCTCCAAGCAATGACACCTACCAGCCTAAGCCCTACGCACCATCCTACCATCCTGGCCCTTCGCACGCTGGGGGTTGGATATGGTTGGACCTTTCAAGACCGCCCCGAGCGGCTATACTCATATCTTTGTGGCTGTTGACAAATTCACCAAATGGATTGAGGTCAAGGCTGTCACCAGCATCGAGTCGGCTAAAGCTGCCAGTTCATGGAGGAGATCATACACCGCTTTGGAGTTCCAAATAGGATCATCACCGAACTTGGCAAGCAGTTTACAGGCTTCGAGTTCTGGGACTTTTGGCAGGACAACCTCATCGACGTGTACTACTCCTTAGTAGCGCACCCGACTGCAACGGATAGGTCGAACGTGCGAATGGGATGGTCCTCCAGTCCCTCAAGTCTTGCATCTTCGACGACGCGTCCAAGTACGCCACCAAGTGGCTACGCGAGCTACCCCATGTCATTTGGGGCCTACGGACGCAGAACAGCCGGGCTACCGGTTACACTCCTTTCTTCATGGTGTACGGCTCAGAGGTCGTCTTGCCATCCGACGTAGCCTTTGGCGCCCCACGCATCCAATACTACAAGGAAGGTGAAGCGGAAAAAAGCCGGCGGATTGATATCGATAGCCTCGAGGAGCATCGACTGGCGGCTCTCATCCAGCATGCACGCCACGAGCAGCAGATACGGGGCTACCATGATAGAAATGTCAAAGAACGCTCTTTCAACGTCGCGATTTGGAGCTTCGACAGATCCAGTCCACCAAGGACATGCACAAGTTGGCAGCTCCCTGGGAGGGCCCCTTCATCGTCAAAGAAGTCATCCAACCAGGCACCTATCGACTCCAATGGGCAATGGGTGGACGCCTCAGGCGTCCCCAATCCGTGGAACATCGAGCACCTGCGACGCTTCTACCCTTAGGACTTAAAAACTATGTATTCTTTTTTCCCTTTTTATTAAATGAATAAAACCTCCGAGGTTCTTTGCTTACCTACTTGTTCCCTTGCCGGAGCTGTTCCTAACGCTCGGGGGCTGTCCGACCTGTTCGACAGACCACTCGCTTTCAAGCTCGGGGGCTTCCCTCAGGCGCCGACCTCTGGGTCTCTGGTTCTCCTCTCCCCCTCTCATGGCAATACGATTAACTCGTGTGGTCGGCGTTCTATCTCGCGAAACTCAGACAATCTTGCGTTCACCCCTTCTACAAGCTCGAGATCCATTCTCAACAGAATATTGGTCAGGCAAGGCTGGGCGCTTAGCGGCTACAGGCCTCAGCTACACGCTGTCCTGTCGTATACACCAAGGGAGGGATGGGGCTCTTTCTTTCCGCATACGTTAAATCAATTAGATCACATGTCTTATCACACCGTTTGATGCACTGCAAGTTTTATTTTACAGGTCCAGTTCCTTAACTACATTTTACGCTACACCGTTAAACTCCTCAGCCCGTTCCGTAAGCTTCTCTACGTCGAAGTGCAACGCGACCCCTACACCAGCATGCTCCAAAGGAATCCACGGGAAGTGCATCTTTAACACTACCAAGACATTCTTGATGCACTCCACCGTGGTGTCCTTCAGCAGCCCTTTCAGTCGACCAGATGCACTCCTAAGGCGATCGAGAAGTGGTGTCGGCACGGTCTCCGGTTGGACCATGTCCATCACATAGCTGGCCGCCTTGCTCAGATCTTTCAGGTCCACCTCCAGCCCTGCAATCACCAATTGGTCACGCTGAAGACTTTGCAGTGCAGCTTCTAAGCAGCGATCAGTATCTTTGCGCAAGCCGGCCTCGTAAGCTAGCTTCTGCGACACAGCGTACTCACGGTGAACCGCTACGTTGTGATATTGCTTTTTGACGAGCATCTGCAGTGTCGCATTCTTTGAGGTGTCGCTTTAGCCTCTGCTCCCTCGCTTCGGCATCTACTCATTCGAACCAGCACACATCAGCATCAAGACTTCAAGGACAGAACCGAGTCGAGAGGTCGGCACAATGTATTTTTCAATTGTGCAGCGAGGATCTGTTTCTGCTCGGCATGATCGAGGTCTTTCTGCTTAAGTTGCTCCGCAGCATCCTCTTTGGCCTTTTTGAGGTCGGCCTCAAGTTGTTGTGCCTTGAGGTGATATTCCTCGGCTTGCTGAATCACGTCTTCCCTCTTATGAGCAAGCGCGGCTAGATTCTATTTACACCCCAAAAGTCAGAGCACTGCAAAGAAACGGAATTTAAGATGTAGGTTCTCCAGGTTGGTCAGCATACTTACAAATAGCAATGTGGAAATCCTGGAGGATGATTGCCGCAGCTCGGCAAGATCTTTCTTGTCAACCGCCATATCCCCAGCAAGGTTAGTCCCGGCAAAGTCCAGGGTATTGAGATCACCTCGTCCTCGCATGTCCATGCCAGCGTCCCCGGTGGAGTTCTCCGGTAGCGGATCATCTCTGGGCAACTCTTCTAGGTGACACTCGGCTCCGGCTCTTTCACTAGACACCTGCTCGACCCTGGAGCCGACCACAGCAACGTCCGCAGCAACCGCACTCGGAGCCACAATATCCCCGACCATGCCTTGCTGCGTCACCGGGCTTGGTACAACTTCTCCTCTAGCAATACCATCTTGATCTCCTCCGGCCTCCGGAGGCGAGGACTGTTTTAAGGACACGACCGCTCGCCCCTTCAGCATGGGATGAGCCAGTTTCATCATCTAGCACAGCCTTCCTGTATCGTCGGTGCGAGAGGCAATTTAAGCAAGATAGGTAGCAAAAGAACCACAAGACAGATAATATAACCGGATTGCACTTACATGGTGCTCTGCTTCACCCGGAACTTGGGACGCAAGGGCGGCGGTGGCGACAACACATCTTCGCTCGGCCCCCCGCGGATTTTTGCCTTCAGCATCTCCTTGATCCGCTCCGCGTTGGCCGCGGTCGTCTCAACGAGCTCGACCTTCTTCTTGGCGACCGGGCTCAGCGCGTCTGACTCCTCATCCGCTTCGCTGGCCGACCTTCCTGCGGAGGCTGTGCTCGAGCCAGCCTTCTCTTTCTTACCAGTTGCTTTCTTCCTCTTGCCGCTCGGCTTCTGAGATTTGGAGGCGGGAAGCTTCTTCACGGCCTATCGTGTTCAACGTCCAACTGGCGCGGAGTCCTCGACCAACCTCATCTGGCACACCCTCATCCGACCCAATGGAGGAGTCCAACTCCCAATCAAGGGCGACAGGCGGCTGGTCAGACTCGGTGGTCGGGCGGACCTTGGGTCGTTGTTGCTCGGCCCCTCCAGGAAGTGGCGCCGGGCAAAAGAATTCAAACTCGCGACTCTGGTCAATCAACAAGATTAGTAAGAGAAAACACAAAAGCAAAACGGGAACACCAAATTCATGTAGTGAAGATCGTACCGGGTCGGCTGGCCTCTTGAGGGAATACGCCTTGGGGCAGCACTTGTTCTTGATGACACCACCAAAGAACTCGCATACCCGATTGGCAACTTCTTCTTTGGTCACCTTTCGCTGCATCTCTCGGGTCGGATCCAATGGTCCTATGTATTCATATGCCGGATGGACCCTGTTCTCGATCGGCTGCGTTAATCTCCAGCAAAAATTGATACTTACAGCCCTGGCTGTGAGTCCACGCGCCTTCAGGTCAGCGATCTCCTTCAGCAGCTGGTTGACCTGGACCATCTCTTCAGAGGTTGGCTGGTTCGACCACTCGGGCATAGTAACTGGGGCGTATTCAGTAAGTGGCAGGAGCTCGGGCTTCTGATTGGTGACCGTAAACCACTCTTTGTGCCAGTCCTTGTTGGATTCCTTCAACTCGAGGTTGAAGTACTCCTGCACCCTTTTGGGTCGGAGCGAAAATCCACATCCCCCAATCACTCATGGCTTCCCCTTGGTCGACACAGTTTTCAATTGATATATATATTTCCACAGATCGAAGTAGGGGGGATGCAAAACGGAGTTGGGGATATCAAAATGGAGTTGGGGTTCAAGTGTACCAGCTCGATTTTGTAGTAGTTCAGCAATCCGCGGAAGAAGTTCCTGTAAGGGATTCCGAATCCGCGCTCAAAGAAGGATGCGAAGACCACCGTTTCCATCTTGTCCTCACTAGGGAATTCCTGCCCGACGGTCGCCTTCCATTCGAGCAGCGACTTGGGCCCAAGGAGACCCCGGTCAACGAGCGCTTGGATGCGCTCCTCCATCGTCACCGATTTCATCCAGTATGTGGATGGATCCGGTGCATTCCCCGCTGCCATCTCTTCAGTTTCTACTCCCTGGCACTTAGATCTAATAATCGCGAGGCTCTTGATTCACATACGACGGTTGACTTGGGTGGCGACGGAGGAATGCGCGCGAGCAGATTGGAAAGTACGGCGGCGCGGCCTAGGGTTCACGGTTGTGACGGCGGTGTGCTCCGTGGACTGCGGTGGCGGTGACGCGAGTGTAGTGAATGGAAATGAAAACGGAACCGCGCCCCTTGGCCTTTTGAAGGATGTAACGACGTAACCCTAGCGACGGAATCTGCGGGTTTTCTGTTATTGAGGCACACGCGCCGGACAGAGTCCGCGGGTTTTCCGTTATGCTTTTCATGGTGTGCCTCCGTGGCTCCGCCAGTCCTCGCACTCACGCTCGGGGGCTGGGCGCCTATTTCAGGTCGGTGTGCCTCCACGGCGCCGCCAGTCCTCGTACTCGGGGGCTAGACGCCTATTTCAAGTCGGCATGCCTCCGTGGCTCTGCCAGTCCTCGCACTCACGCTCGAGAGCTGGGCGCCTGTTTCAGGTCAGCGTCCCTTCGTGGCTCCACCAGCCCTCGTACTCGGGGGCTAGGCGCCTGTTTCAAGTCAGCGTGCCTCTGTGGCCCCGCTAGTCCTTGTACTCGGGGGCTGGGCGCCAATTTCACGTCGGCCTGCCTCCGTGGCTCCGCTAGTCCTCGCACTTACGCTTGGGGGCTGGGCGCCTATTTCAGGTCGGCATGCCTCCGTGGCTCCGCCAGTCCTCGCACTCACGCTCAGGGGCTGGACGCCTATTTCGGGTCGGCGTGCCTCCATGGCTTCTCCTATCCTTGTGCTCGGGCACTAGGACCTGCTTCTGGGATCAATTTTTTCTTCCTTTTTGACCATTGGACCGATTATACTAATCGCTTCAATGCTCGGGGGCTACTCCATATGGAGTGCGTCTTGCGACGCCCTCCATGTCCTTCGCTTTGACTTACTGGATGCCCATCATCTATCAACTCAGCACTCGACTTCGCTCTGCGGGTATGGCTCTGTGTTCGCTCGGATTTTCTTCTTTTTGAGCACTATGCAGCCTCTCTGTCACTATGATGCCATCGCAGCTTCAGCCGACCACATTCCAAGCTTCGCTGCGTTGTCCTCAGGTTCATGTTCGCCTACACATTGCTCGGGGGCTTGAGGAATATGGGTACCCCATGGGTCCCCACCGACCAGGATACTGGCCGACCCTGGCAAGTAGGCCCGCTCAACCAAAATGTGCGGACCAAGAACGTGGAGATACTTGGAGCGCAAGTCAAGAAGGCCGGACGATTCAAATCAGCCCAGATATTGCGGGATACTTGTTGTAATCCGATTCATATTGCTTTCCATGTAACAACCGACTAGGATTAGATTCAAACCGACTTGTAACCCTAGGTTGTCAACATATATAAGACGGCCAAGGGCGCCTCCCGAGGGCATCCCGTCCGATCTATTCTTCGCACCCGCGCAAAGCAATACAACCACAAAACTCAGGACGTAGGGTATTACTCTCTGGAGGCCCGAACTTGTCTAAATTTTCGTGTTCTCTTGATTACCTTCGAGAGCAAGTATATGCCTAGAAATGCTAAAATGACCTCAATTTGGAACGGGAGTATTGTTTTGAAGTACCCAGCACGGGCTCTTGACATTTTCAAAATTGTACTGGTGGCACGAACCAACCATTCCTTTTGGTTGACCTTTCCCTTTACCTTGCCTACCCTTTGTCGTCATGCCTTAGCATGCAATCTGTACCTCCTACTGGACACCAGGTATCAGCGTCTGGAAAACACTTACCAGCGAAGTAGGTAAACGTAAGGAAACTCCAAAAATCTAAAGGAATGTTACCAGCACTACGCGATTTCATTTTCTGAAAAATCTAGAGCTTTCAGTGGTTAGAGAAGAACAGAATGATCCAAGGCAACTGTCGCATATTTCTAGGACGGACCAGTGTTTCTTGAACGGAGGACAGTGACCGGTGGACCTCATCGATGGTTGATGGTCTGTCTGATAGACTCGAGTGTCACCGTCTCTCAGATGCCCTTTTTTCTCCTTTTGCCGGTCATATCCTCCCACCCTTTGGTCCACTCGCCTTCCCTTCGTCGCATCTTCTTGCCGGCACCTTTTTCACCTCCCTCCCAACCACCCCTTTCCACCATTTTTACCGGTTCCATGTCCTCTAACTCCAAGCACAAAGTCCCAAGGTGATATTTATCAACTTGAGCCTAAGCAAAAATCAAAATCCAAAATTTCAAAACATACAATGTTAGCAAAGACAAAAGTAAGACAAAAGAAAAATACAAAAACAATTTCAACGTCTTTTGGGTTAGCAAACGAAAGGAAGGCTCAAAAGAAAAATATAAAAATAAATAGTGTCAAATGAAACGTATTTTCTGGAACAGCAGAGGTCTTCGTGACTTGACTAAATTTTGGTTTTTATCACACACTACAAAAGAACAACAACTTGACTTTATCGCTCTTCTGGAAACTTGTAGAGCTGATTACGCAAATGCAGAGCTTAATAGTATTTGTGGTGGGAAACAATTCCTATGGAGTTGTACGGGACCCAGGGACATTCGGGTGGAATCTTTTTAGGAATCAATCCAGCTGTTTTTGACATAGGCTTCATTTCCTAGGGGGACTATTATATCAAATTTCATGTAAGGAATAAGATTGATGGCTTCCAATAAAATTTGATTGCAGTTTATGGAGCTGCTCAACATGAGCAAAAACAAAGCTTCTTAACTGAGTTGGTCCACTGTTGCCAAAATGAATCCTTGCCCCTCCTACTTGGAGATTTTAACATTATTAGAAGCCCCTCAGAAAAAAACAATGATCGCTATAATGATAAATGGCCTTTTCTCTTTAATGTTGTTATAAACAGTTTGGATTTAAAAGAAATAGAGCTAACAGAATGGCAATTCATGTGGGCCAATTCACTACTAGAACCTACTTTTGAGAGGTTGGATAGGGTATTGGTCTCAACGAAATAGGAATTAAAATTTCCCCGTGCCATAGTACATGCTCTACCAAGAGAATTAGCATCAGACCATACACCACTTCTTTTATCCTTTGGTGATCATCCTCTAAGCACTACACAACTAATGTTCAAATTTGAATTGGGTTGGTTGACTAGGGATGATTTCTACCAGGTGGTGGCTAAGGTTTGGAAGGAAGAAAATAAAGGGAAAACATCAATGGAAAGATGTCAAAATAAAATTAGAAGATTACGCCAATTTCTAAGGGGTTGGGCGAAAAATAAAAGTGGTCATTACAAAAAAAAGAGAAAAAAGAATTTATTACAAAGTTAGACATGGTGGACAAAAAGGCAGAAAATGAAGTGTTACAGTTTTGGGAGATTGATCTTAAACAGACTCTCAAAGTAAGGCTGATCCAACTTCTTAGGGAGGAAGAAATAAAATGGTACCAGTGATCCAAAACCATAAATCTCCTTGAAGGAGATAGTAATACAAAATGTTTTCAACTTATAGCCAATGGGAAACATAGAAAAAACAAGAATTTTCCAGTTGGAAGATGGAGACAAAATAATTAAAGGAGATTAGGTGTTAAAGAAATATATCACCGATTATTACCATGGTTTATTTGGACCTTCAGAGACTAGTCTTTTAACTCTAGACGAAAGTCGAAGGGACAACATTCCACAGGTATCAACAGATGAAAATGAAACATTGATTGCTGAGTTCTCTTACAGAGAGGTCAGGGATGCTATTTTTCAAATGGAACATAACAGCGCCCGGACCAGATGGCTTTCCAGCTGAATTCTATCAAGCTTTTTGGGAAGTTGTCAAGGACGATCTAATGGTGTTGTTTGTTGATTTCCATAAAGGCATCTTACCTCTGCACAGCCTCAACTTCAGCGTTATAACACTTCTACCAAAGAAAACTGAGGCAACTCAAATACAACAGTTTAGACCAATATGCCTTCTTAATGTTAGTTTTAAAATCTTCACAAAGGTAGCAGCAAATAGATTGACAGGAATTGTGGACAAGATTATCCGCCCTACTCAATGCCTGGAAGATATATTCTTGAAGGTGTGGTCATTTTGCATGAGACCTTACATGAATTACACAAAAAGAAATTAAATGGGGTTATTCTGAAACTGGACTTTGAACATGCTTATGACAAGGTTAATTGGCCTTTCCTTCAACAAAACCTTAAGAATGAAAGGTTTCTTAGAAAAATGGTGCAAATGGATAGAGTCGTTTGTCTCAAAGGGTAGTGTAGGTATTAAAGTCAATGATGATGTTGGAAGATTTTTTCAAACAAAAAAGGGCCTGACACAAGGCGATCCACTCTCCCCGCTACTCTTCAATCTAGTTGTGGATATGTTAGCAACATTGATAGCAAGGGCGAAGGAGGATGGACAAATTTCACGCTTAATTCCACATTTAGTTGATGATGGTCTATCCATATTACAATACGCAGATGATACAGTTCTTTTTATGGATCATAACTTGGAAGAGGCAAAAAATATGAAGCTTGTGCTAACAGTCTTTGAACACCTTTCTAGTCACAAGATAAACTTCCATAAGAGTGAACTTTTTTGCTATGGACATGCGAAAGAGGCCGAACAAGAGTATATGGACATCTTCGAATGTCCTATTGGGGAGGCCCCTTTTACATATCTTGGCATTCCAATGCACCACACCCAAATCCGGAATAAAGATTGAAAAATTATAGAGGAGAGATTTGAAAGGAAACTGAGCACATGGAAAAGCAAGATGCTCTCCTATGGCAGCAGGCTAACCTTGATTAACTCAGTCCTAAGCAATCTCTCTGTGTACATGATTTCCTTCTTTGAAATTCCAAAAGAAATCCTTAAGAAATTGGATTATTTTAGGTCCAAATTCTTCTAGCAAGAAGACGGGCAAAAAAAGAAAATATAGATTAACAAAGTGGAATATCTTGTGTAGACCAAAAGAGCAAGGAGGTCTAGGAATTTTGGATTTGGAAATCCTAAAACAAATGTCTCCTAAGTAAATGGCTTTTCAAGCTCCTTAATGGGGACGGAATCTGGCAACAAATCCTAAAAAATAAATATTTAGACTCCAAAACAATCTCTCAGGTAGAGACAGAGAAAAAGCCAGGCGACTTATATTTTTGGTCAAGGTTAATGAACGTCAAAGAAGACTTCCTTAATTACGTGACCTTTAAATTGCAAAATGGGGAACAAATAAGATTTTGGGAAGATAAGTGGCTAGGAAATACAATCTTTAGCGAGCAATACCCAGCACTTTACAATCTGGTAACTAGGAAGCATGACACCGTAAAAAAGGTCATGGCTTCAGTCCCTCTTGACGTTTCCTTCAGGAGAGCTCTAAGAGGGAATAATCTTATGAATTGGCATGAGTTGGTGACGCGGATTGCAAGCGTCCAGGTTGTGGACCACATGTTCATTTGGTCATTAAATAGAAGTGGATTATTCTCTGTTCAATCAATGTACAGAGCGATACTGGATGGAAGGATTCTTCCCATTAACAAATTCTTATGGAAATTAAAACTTCCCCTTAAGGTTAAAGTTTTCCTATGGCTCTTTCACTGACGGGTTATTCTTACTAAAGATAACTTGGCTAGACGGAATTGGCATGGAAATGATAAATGTTGTTACTGTAGTAATAACGAGACTATACAACATCTCTTCTTTGAGTGTCACATGGCTAGGATGATTTGTAGAATAATTCATACCACCTTTGGCTTAGAAAAACCAAATAATGTTATTCATATGTTTGGGTCATGGCTACAAGGGGTAAGGTGGAAAGAAAAGAATCTAATTCTAACAGGAGTAAGTGCTATTTGTTGGGCCATATGGCTCAGTAGAAATGACATTACTTTTGATAAAGTAGATAAACAAACTTGCATGTAGGTTCTTTTCAGAGCTACTCACTGGATCAGAATCTTATTGCAGAAGGTGGAGGATCGGGACACTATACCAGGAGCTTGTCGAGCTTTGAAGACCACGGCAATGGAGATTTTCACAAAGAACGGGTGGGGGTTTAGTAATAGGCTTTGCCTATAAGCTCGTTACCTTGATCTTCGCTCTTTCATTCATTTGTGGTTCCTTCGGTAATAAAGGCTGGATATGTTATACCGTGTTGCAGAGGCCGGGATACTGAACTATTCCTTTATTAAAAAAAAAGCACAAAGTCAAGTCCACAGAACGTATGCTCGATGGGCCTTGACGTATACGATGATGCCTCCTGAGTCAATATCCTGTGCTAAGCTGCTACTAACTTAGTAGAGAAATCTAGCGTCTGAGAACTGAATTAAACCGTATAAACTTTGTACCCGTCGAGGTTTGTCATGTCTATTATACACCCCACTTGGTCGTATACACCATGCTATACAGTGTAAAAGCACACCTTCCAGCACGAAAAAGATGCCATCGAAAGCACATATACGACATGTAAGACATCCACATCGTATAAACTGGTCTCTATTCTGCACTAATCCCACATTGTTAACACTATCTTTGAACAATGTTTTCCAAGTAAGGCCAGGGGAGTGGTGGCCTGGTGCCCGGGTTGACAGAAGAGGAAGATCCTCCGAGCATAAAACAAAGAGGCAGCCAACGAACGCCTCCACCGGCATATCCTATCCTTGGAGCCAAAGGCCACGCCGCCGGGGAACAAGCCAAAACGAACCGGGCAGCATATCGGAGCATTTCTTGCATCCAAAGCTACACGCTATTCCCTCTCTTTCTCCTTTTGACAAGATCTCCTTGATTCTCTTAGTGGCTTATATATAACCTTCACCGTGGCCGAGATCATTCCTTCCTCCTCCCCCACCTCCGCCCCCCTTCCGTTGTCGCCATCGCCGCCGGCGTCGTGTGTTGTGCGTTCGATTCTTTAGAATTCTTGGAGAGGTCAGTTTGGTCCGTGAGAAGCTGAGGATCGTGTAGGCCGGTGTCGTGGAAGCTGGAAGGCGTACATGAACCTGACCTTGAGTCTAGCCATCAATGGTGGCACCAGCACCGGCACGGGCAAGAAGCGCAAGGTGCGGGACAGCGTGGTCATCGACGACGTGGGCGATGGTGGAGACCGCAGCAGGGTCCTGAGGATTCTACAAGCCAGGGAACGGATGATGGCGAGGCTGGAGGTCGATGATCCTAGGGTGGCTCACGATGACGGCGGTGGAAGCGGTGGCCTGCGGCTGATGCATTTGCTCCTCACGTCGGTGGCGGCGGGGGAAGCCGGCGACGTGCACGCAGCCACCGCGGCCCTCCACGAGGTCTACCGCCGCGCGTCGTTCGGCGGCGGCGATCCCGCCCCGCGTGTCGCCGCCTACTTCGCGGACGCGCTGGCGTCGAGGCTGCTCCGATCGCCCGTGGCGGCCTCGCCGCCGACGCGCGGGGAGCAGTTCCTGGCGTACACCATGTTCTACCAGGCGTCCCCGCTCTACCAGTTCGCGCACTTCACGGCGAACCAGGCGATCGTGGAGGCGTTCGAGCGCGGCGGCCGGCGGCGGCTCCACGTCGTCGACTTCGACGTGTCGTACGGGTTCCAGTGGCCCTCCCTCATCCAGTCTCTCTCGGACGCCGCGGTCACGAGCACCAGCGGCGGCTCCCACGATGGCGACGGCGACGGCGACAGCAAGGAACCGGTGTCCCTGCGGATCACCGGCCTCGGGACGAGCGCCGACGAGCTGCGGCAAACCGAGGCGCGTCTGACGCGCTTCGCGAGCGGCTGCCCCAACGTTCGGTTCGAGTTCGAGGGCGTCGTGAACGGACCAAGCAGCGGCCTCCATGAACGCATCATCAAGAACGACGGCGACGACGCGACGGTGGTCGTCAACCTGGCGTTCCCGGCGGCGCGGACCTCGCCGACGAGCACAAGAGAAGCGTGCGGTGATTTGGCTCGCGTCCGCTCCCTGAACCCTTCCCTGGTGTTCTTGGTAGAGAGAGGCGGAAGCAGCAGCAATGGCACGCCGAGAGGACGCTCGAGCTTGCTTCCGCCGTTCACGGCGAGCCTCCGGTACTTCGCCGCGGTGTTCGACTCGCTGCACGAGTGCTTGCCGGCGGACAGCGCCGAGAGGCTCGCCATCGAGAGGAACTACCTCGGCGTGGAGATCAGCAACGCCGTGTCTTCTTTAGATCGTAGCCATGGCGGCGGCGGTGATCACACGGCGGAGCCTAGCAGCAGCGCTTGCTGGAAGGATATGATGGAGAGCGCGGGGTTCCAGGGCGTGGCGCTGAGCTCGAGAACGGTGAGCCAGGCCAAGCTGCTGCTGAAGATGAAGAGCGGGTGTGCCGGCAGCGGCGGCGGGTTCCGGGTCATCGAGGGCGACGGCGGCAGGGCGATGTCGCTGGGGTGGCGAGACAGCGCGCTGATCACAACGACGGCATGGCGGCGGCGGCGGCGATCGATCGACAAAACATCCAGTTAGCACATGCAGTTATTGGAACTTGGAAGCCCAAGATCTATCTCAGTCCATCGGAGAAATTAAATTATACTTCATGCATCTTCTTACTTTGTTCAATTGGTTCATTATCGAGAGAGAAGGTTCGGTTCTTCTTAGTTTCTCTTGTGCTTTTCTTTGTTGATACATCACATGTAAACTAGATGCCAGAAGAGTTGTTATACGATTGATACGTACAGAAATAGACAAAGCATCATTAGATTCGAAGCTCCAAATAGATGAACTGAACCGCATCAAAATGGACTCGAGTCGAAGCATCCACCGGTCAGAGTAACGGGAATTTCAATGATATATAAACTGTTTAATTAATACGCATGATGAGCTGACTAATGCACTAGCTCACAACTGATCTATCCAAAACAATGTTAAAACCAATGCGTGAGTCAAGTTGGGCTGATTGTCAAGTTGACATTTTTGCTTCCATGGGATTTTAAGTTCATATAGTAATAACAGACACAAGTTAGTAATCTTTGCACTTTGACTTCTATAGTTAGTATAGTATAACAAAGTTGCAGTCATAGAAAAGACAGGCATCAATCCTATACTTTGAATAGATGACTTTGTGCTTCACTAGCAGTTGCATGGAAGCTACTTAAGCTTGCATGGTAAATCATCTCTCTCAAAGAAAGAAGGAAAACTTGCAAGGCAGTAAACTTCGATGCAGCAGCTGAGTGAAAAGGAGTCTAAGTCGGAAAGGATAAACAAACAGGACGATCTGACCTTGCCAGAGAGTGGTTCACCAAACCGTTGGTCTGCACCTAATAAAGATCCGCAGAGACGACAGCATCGTTGAAACGTTGCCATTTGTGCCGTTCGGACCTCACTACGCACGAGTTTATTAATCGTCTGACAGTCCCTAATTGAGTCTACAGTGTGAAGATAGAGATCATGCATCAGAGATAGCGTGACCACCCTATACATCATCATCTACCACAATGCATGCATGGGCATGGCCCAGCTAGGTGCTCTGACTTTACGCCACTGACCATGTTTGTTTCATGCGTGTCAAACGGGAGACATACTAATTGCCTGAAATCATCGTCCCAAAATCCGTACTGAAGAACCTTTCAAGAAAAGAGTTTCTGTACCGGAAAAAAGGAAATGGGAATCGGTCCCCGGATCGACACCACAATTCGGCCTAGCTAGCATTCGTGCAGTCGTGCTTGCTTGCGTGAAAATACAAACCATCCCGCAATTTTGAAGACTACGATGTTTGTATTAATTATAAAACTGACTTTTTTTCGCTCGAACATGCTGGAGAATTTATATTACAAGACTGATAAAACCTTTGAAACGTACAAATACAAATTCATGGGAACAAACATTGTTGTCAAGGAAAACTAGAGAAGCCATGGACGGACGACTAGGCTCCAGCTCAGCCGCCGATAAGGTTCGCTCTCAGATCAAGAACGCACCACTCCATTATTCAAGAAAGGAGATGTGAAAACCATCTCGCGTCAAGCGACCAGCAATGTCCAATGCGCCATTGCCGATACGGTTATGCGCCTTTTGACACGTCTTCCGAAGATGCTCCAGATCTTTGCCGGAATACTTTAGCCCCGAGCTGATCGGCATATCGGACCTTTTCCACAACGAAGAACAACGGATGGAATGTTGAATTCCTCCTCCAGAAGTCATAGCACCAGCACGATCCGAATTCCCTAAACCCTGGTCGTGACCAAACAGCAAAGCTGTACGTTCTTCCTCCGTCTGTCTCCATTTCCATCGCGCCGCACCAACTTTCCTGGCTTCCTGCAGTGCTCCAGAGGTCAACAACGGAACGGACTGCCGGAGCCGGATCGTTCCAAGAGCTAGCAGACAGAACCCGGGTCACATCACGCTCACGGCGCTGGCCCGCCGGCCCGGGCCCCAGCCGGTGAAGATTCCGTCTTGGCAGGTGGAATGGCGCCGAGCCGCCGCCACGCCAGGGGAGAGCCATCGCAATGGAATTCCATTGTTATCGCGTCCCCGGCCGGCCGCGGTCGCTTTGATTTGGCTTCGCTCACGGGAGATCCTCTCCAAATCAGGGTTGTCCTCGTCGACCGCGCCCGCGCGCGTTTGGAGGCTCCGGGGGCCCTGTCGTTTGCGGGAGGATCCGCGAGGGAGGCCGTCGGCTTCCCCGGAATATCCCAGTGCGGAGGCACGCGACAGCGACACACCCCGCTGGCCGCTGCCCTGCTCACAAAATATTCAGATCTCAGGTTCCAGGGGCAGGTTGATGATTCGGGCGCGAGATTGTGAGTGCAAGCGAGTAGCACATGTGCTTCGAGAAATTCCAGGGCATCTGCGCGCGTCGCTCTCGTTGCCATCGTTTTTTCTCTGGATACGCTTTTTTTGTGTCACGATCTCATTTCTTGCGAGCGGGTTAATTTGGAAGGGAGTACATGCTTTTGTGTGACAGCTTTGGTCGAGCCACGAGTTACAAGTGTGTCGTGGACGGTGTGTATCTAGGTCAGTGTGGCAGAGTCAAGCCTTGTGTGCGAGCATCTTGGTAAATTATGTGGAGATATTCATCCATCCATCGCACTGGTCGAAGAACAATGCTGCCTACCTGGTTGAGTTATATATATGGGGGTAAATCACACTAGGTCGGAGTGCCGGCGACAAGGTGCAAAGCTAGTCGTAGTTCTGAAGTCGTGCAACAAGCTAAGTTCCCACTCTAAAAAACCATTGATTAGAACTCTCTCCGTTCCAAATTGCGTGTCCTTTTGGTTTTTTTACATTTATAGATATCATTATACATCTAGATATACACTTATCTAGATGCATAATAATATCTATGAACCTAGAAAAGCCAAAACGATCTACAATTTGTAACGGAAGGAGTAGCAAGTACTCCCTTCATTCCATTTACAAGGTATGATATGACTTAGTATGTTCTTCCAAATTACACTTTGACTATTCATTTATCTTATATAACGTGATGCACCTATATGGCGTATATATGACCATATATGTACATAATTGACAAGTTCGTGTATTTATTCGCATATTTTGCTACTTGTTGGAGTACTAAAGTGATACAACCATACAAATTGTTGTATGGTGGGTGCAATTTACTCTCTTTTATTTTAAGTAACTCTTTCACAATGCACAACACAACCTAGACCTTAAGTTTTTTTTAGAGAGGAGATGCATTGGATTTTATTACATACTCCCTCCATTTTTATTTATAAGGTATGATATGATTTGGCACGGTTTTCCAAATTACACTTTGACCATTCATTTATCCTATATTATATTATTTATGGTTATAAAGTTATGATCATTTTAGAGTATATTTGATTACAAATTCAACCATATAAAATTTATATTATAAAAATAAAAATGATAGTTAAATTAGTGATCAAAGATTGTAAAATTTGAATCTTGATATGTGTGCGCTTTACAAACAAAAATGATTAGAGAGGAAAATTTACATCCAGACCCTTGAGAAGGACCCTGAAAGAAAATAAAATTACAACAAAATCCTTTTGAGGTGCTCTCGGTGGTCTCCATTGTCGCCGATCAAATCTGCCACCACATGCTTCTCTTCCACCAACAGCGTAGAAGCAAGTTGAGGAAAAAGCTCGAGGCCGATTCTGATTCCGTTTCGACGAAGAAGCTTCACTTTTTAGATAGACCATCAATGGCACATCAAAACCGATGTGCTCTTGCACCGCTGAACGCGCTGGCGAATCGTAATTTGTCATCACCTCGTCGAGAGGACTTAGATATGTTGCTTGTCGCTTCGATGGCCGATTCCAATCGATGAACAACGAACCCACAAAGGGACATCTAGGAACATCAACCCGCATGCACGAATAGGTGGATGACATACCTCGCAATATAAATTCCGAGGAAGGTCTTAGCGTAGCCATCGCCATCAACAATGCCAGCGTTGCCTTAATCGGAGATATATCAAAGGGAGAACATTATTGAAGGGCCGTTCGGATTCCCTCAGAAAACTTAGAAATAGTGGCGGATCTAAGGGGGCTAGGGGGCTCGAGCCCCCCCCCCCCCCCCCCCCCCCCCCCACCGGCTGCCAGCCCATGGATTCCCCCTCAGCCCCCTCCAATTTTTTGTGCCCATGGATGAACAGACGAGGTCATGAGGAGAGCTCACGAGAGGTTGAAGGAGTTGTGCGGAGTAGAGAGGTAACCAAGCTCAAGTTTGGGTGTTCTTGGGCTTCAAGATGGAGAAACAAAATATCATTTTGGTCATATATCTATCCCAGACCCACATCTCTTTGTTCAGTCTCTAATCCCACAGCAATCTTTGCACAAACAGCATAGGCAGCGGCGCCATCACGTGGCAGCAGGTTTCTGGCAGCTAACCTTCGCTGTAGAGCAGCTGAGCAGCACACCTCATTGGTGTGGCCCTCGTATAGCATAGCACGACTCAGATTTATGCTTTGTAATTTGTTGTTTCCTATATGATTGTATATACATTGGTTTGAATTAGCCAACTATATATATGGCCATATGGCCCGTGGTTTAGCTTGTTTTAGCGTAGGTTGCTCAGGCTCCCCCTAACCTTTTGGTCTGGATCCGTCCCTGCTTCGAAACTATTACCAATGCCAAAGAAAGTTTCTCGCAGCAAGCAGAGGAGGTACTTGTGTAAATGCTAGCTAGTTGTATGCATGGACCTTACAAGCTGACGTGGTATTAATTTATCTGATTGGGCTGCCTTGGCACACGTGGGTAGAAAGAAACATCTCAACTCCCATTATCAAGGAATGTTGTAGCATTGGAGCAAGCTTTTTCACAGCAAAACAACCAAACAGCTAGGTTGATTTGTGAGCAAAACAACCAAACATTTTTTTTCTTTTCTAACCTAACTTGCTCAGCTAGGCTAGCTAGCTTGGTCTAGCAAAGGAAACAAACGTGCCCAAAATCACTGTGGATTCGCCGCTCTGGCTTGAGGCTTCCGGAACAAACAGCCAGGCCTTACGTAGCGGTGGGTCCGAGACGGGCACAACACAAACTAGTAGCTCAGTGACCCAGGACCTCTGGTCCAAATACGTTCTTCCATTTTAAATAAAATAACATAATAAATATCTGTTTCAAAAATCACAAAATTAGGCCGGGCGACAGATAGAAATCTCCCGATGCAATAAACGGAATTTCTATTTGAAAATTTCCTTAACAGCAGCAAGCACTTCACAACAACCTCCCAACGCAGCCCAATGGGACATGATCCGGCCCGTGGGCCGTATCACCTGCGCGTTGGGCTGCCTGCTCTCCCTTTCCCCCCGATTATTGGATACTGGTCGGCTCCCTCCCAGCTCCCACCGTGCCGCCGCCACCGCTGCCGCCGCAACCGCCCGCCGGGGCGCAGCCTCTACCCCCTCCTTCCCCTTGGCCATGGAAGCAGCCGTTGCTCCACCTGCTCTGCGCCCGGGCCGCTCGCTCCGCACCAACCCAAATCCCGCCACGCGACCAGGCCAGACACCTAGGCCGTGGGGACTGGCGGCGAATCCCCAGGCCAACGCCGTCAGGTGCGAGCTGTCCCGGCGCCCGGAGCCGCGCGTCCTCATCCGCGCGGCCGCGGCCGCGCAACAGGATGCTGGTGATGCTGCTGGGGCTGGGAGGAGGAAGCGGCTGGCGGTGTTCGTGTCCGGCGGGGGCTCCAACTTCCGGGCGATCAACGAGGCTGCGCTGGGCGGGACGGTGCACGGGGATGTCGTCGCGCTTGTCACCGACAAGCCAGGTGAAGAAAGTTGCATCCCGCGAACTGTTCGGGTTGTGAGCAGCGGTTTTGATCTTAGAGTGACACTGCGTTGCAGGCTGCGGAGGTGCAGAGCACGCCAGGAGCAATGGCATTCCTGTCGTTGTGTTCCCCAAGTCCAAGTCTGCGCCCGAGGGGATTTCGGTCGCTGAACTGCTGGATACGCTGAGGTTGTTTCCTGCTTATAACTGTCTCTTGTGTATTTCTTTTGTGATTCTGAATGTTAACCACTTTAGAAAGAGATAACAGGGGTGAAATGCGTAGCTGTTACTAATTCCCACTTACTTTGCTTCCTTATACCAGCAAAATATACACAAAGGCACACTCGTTTTAATACCTCCACTTCTATCTAGGATTCTAGGTTGTACCAAGTGATGATTATTTTTCTTGAACATGCTGTAATGGTTTCCTTACAAGTTTCTACAAAGTTAGAGAAGCTGTCAGCGCTTTGAATCCTCTAGTCATCTTTCAGCTCATATTTGCACCTTAAGCTTTGATATAATATTTAGAAGAATACTATGGGATAGGTCCTCCATATCAAATGCCACATTATTAGATTGCCTTAACTCTTGAGATTTGACTGTAGACACACTGTGTTTACATTATACTCTGTGCCATTGTATTGCACTAATATTTAGAGTCGTCTCATGTATAGTAAGTTATCATTTCTGACTGGTGAAATGGGCCTCTCATGCTTAACTTTGAAACAGGGGATACGGTGTAGACTTTGTTCTTCTTGCTGGTTACTTGAAGCTTATACCAGCTGAATTGATCCAGGAATATCCAAGGTCCATATTAAATATCCATCCTTCTCTCCTTCCGGCATTTGGAGGCAAAGGCTTTTATGGTTCAAAGGTGCACAAAGCCGTTATTGCCTCTGGGGCAAGGTAACTCAGAATTCTATAGCATATCCAAGTAATTTCAAGGCTGATTGGTTGATGACCAAAATTTGCCATGCCAAAATTTGGGCAGGCCAAAACATGGGCATGCCATACCAAAACTTGGGCAAAAATTCTAGAATATGACTTGATTGGATGCCAACCAAATGAGTGCCAAAGTTTATGGGCTTGCCCTAGTTTTGGCAGGGCAGCTTTTGGGAGCCAACCAATCAGGCCCTTCATGTCTCTTACAATGGTATAAACATTGTGCGTATACAGAACATTACCTGTGTGTATAAACCTGTGTAATTTCAAGGAACATAACTCAACATTTTCTTGTAATACACTTCTAAAATTGAGCATATTATTTTACAAATTGGTGCATGTGATGGATGGCTGATCAGGAAATGTTCTTTGATTTTGTGTGTCAAATATGGTTTTTGGTGTTTAACAACAATGTTTTATACAGATACTCAGGTCCGACCGTACATTTTGTTGATGAGCACTATGATACAGGGAAAACATTAGCACAAAGAGTTGTGCCTGTGTTTGCAGATGACACACCAGAGTTATTGGCTGCAAGAGTCCTTCATGAGGTAAGAGTTCAACCTTCCAGCCTGACACAGTTTCTATTCTGTCGACACACCATTGAAGTTAATCTGCAACCCAAAGTATTGATAGTTTTCTTTTCGAAATCTTGCATCCAGGAGCATCAAGTCTATGTTGAAGCAGTTGCTGCTTTGTGCGAGGACCGCATTGTATGGAGGGAAGATGGTGTCCCACTTATCAAAAGCCGGCTAAATTCGGATGTGTACCTCTAATTGACAATACTAGCACCCTTTTTGAAGCAATAATGGAATTTGTAAAGCCCCCTGCCAGTTTTCGCCAAGCCAAGGGGCACATAACAATTAACATAGGTTGATAGGGTGCAACTTAGTTGTCATCTAAACACTTCCATGTGTTGGAAGTGGAAAACAGTGTTCTATGGACTGCAGTATATGCATACTGCATAATCCACTTTTGGCTTTACCTTGATTTGAGATAGTTCTTCTGCGTTTGCCTTGTCCTCCACGAATTCTTCTATGCTGTTTGAAATGTTCGGATGAACAAAATTTACAAACACACTGAATTCTATGGTGCTCTCCCATTGATGGAAGGTTCTCTACGATACATGAGTACATGATTCATAAATTGACGTTCGTCCCTCTGAAGAGAAGGCCAGTTTGCTTCAATCGCGTCACCAGGAGGTTTCCGCCGGAAAATTCATGGAGGTAGAAATCGAAGGCAGCATATACACGTAAGGGTTTAAAGAGACAGGTACATTGGTTATTCATGATTCCACTTATTCTCATTTCTGTATGGTCATTGTCCCAGCAAAAGTGATCAGATCCATAACCCTGCGCAAAGGCTGCCGAGTAGCGAGTACATGCTCAACGAGATATTTTATTCCATAATTATGTTGTGCCTGCTAACTTAATGAGTCCTTAGAAATACAGTGTTGGAACTACTTCAATAATTTACACTGTTGCAGCATCAAGAGAAAAATGAAAGAACTTGAAACCTAAGACCACAAACTCAGGACCCTGGTATAAGGTTCATCATCAGCTACTACCACAGTTTCTCCTATTTGCGGTCTCTCTCACAGCGAAACTCTCAGCTGATGTGGAACTCACCGCTGGCATGGACTTGCTTCACCTGCTTTTCATACTCATCCTCACCGTCCTCTTCTTCCTCAGCATTCTCCTCTGGTTTCTTGCTGTCCTCCTCCTCGTCCTCCTGTGCCCAACCGAAGCCAGCCACAGGGGTGGAGGATGGAGGAGGCGTTCGCGCCTTCTCGACGATCTTCATGATGTCCTCCACGGACTGCACGGAGTAGGTTGGGGCGCTGTTGTCCTTCTTGTAGTACATTGCCTGTGCAGCTTCTGTGAGCTCCCTAGGCAGGTTCTTCAGGAACCAGGGGTGGTTCCTGATCTCCCTAATTGTTATTCTCTGCACGAAGTTTGGAGATGGAATGAAGCCAACGAACCGCTTGCTTAGGCTGATCTGAGTTTGAAATATATGGGTTACCTTTGCAGAGTTTGCGACGAAGATTCTTGAGAGCAGTTCCTTGCAGTCTTGGGATACATGGACGTACTCCGGAATTTTGTATTGGGTTGACATGATCCTCTGTGAAAGAAAAGAAAGAATGCAGCAAGAATAACATTAACAGTCAAGAACTTGGGGTTTCAGATTAGCAAAAGGAGAAGTCTTGAAGTTGTTACCCCAATTGTCTTTCTGAAATTCTTGGGGTCGTCAGGGTCCTCAAAAGGATAAGCACCGACCAGCATCACATAAAGGGTCACTCCACAGGACCACACGTCGGCTGACTGAAACATCAATGAAATGTTGCAAATATGTCAAGACAAAATAAGTAAATAAATATAAAGGCACTGACAAAGCAAGAAAGTTTTTACTAAAAAACAATTCTTGCCAGTAGGATATTAAGATGCAGTTATGGTCGTCAATATAATCTTCAGAAGCTATTCTATTATGGCACAGGCCCTCTAATGAAAAGAACACTCAAATGATGGTTCTTTAGCACCATTTGGTGCTATTTTGGAATTCTAGATATTGCGTAGAAGATTCAAGAGCTCTTCAAAGCTATCAAAACTTCAGCTATGTTACATTTGCAGTAGACTTTAGAATATATGTGATCTCGTAGTTGACCTATATCAACTCAGCTAAGATAAAAACAAGCAATGCTGTGAAGCATCTATGTAAAATGTTCAGATGAGGTTTTGTTATTAGGCTGATGGTTATATTCTGAGGGTAGATGAAAGATGGCATCAGAGAATCAGTAGGCATTGTAAGTTTGTAACCACACGGCCTTTCCACAGATTTTCATGCTGCAGGGTAGTTCAGGGTTTTGCAAAAGAAAACACGAGTCATATGGTAGTTAAGGAGTATACATGCTCGTTTTGCATCAAATTATTAAAACCATAACTCTTTTAGGATCTATGCTGTGTTTCTTTTCAGAAAGAAATAGCTAACGACTGTGAATCATTCTGAACTCCCAACAAAATGTATTCTCAAACATCTGTTCCAAGAACTGCTGCAGGCAGGGAAGTAAAATCCACGAAAACAAAAATCAGTTAGACGTGGAGAAAACTAAAGACGGTCACTACAATATTTTAATGCACAAGCAGCCAAAAAGCACAGAACTTTATGACATAGAAGTGGGCGCCATACGGTTGGGCAGATCGATGCCACTTTGGTCAGCATAGTCTTGAAGGGGTTCTAGAAATCAACAATTAAATAAAATGCTTGATATTCTATCCATGAGCTATTTATCTCTGACAAGCAAATGCAAACAATTTTGCAGTGCTGGAAAGGAGAAGTGCAAGTAGACTGATGGTTTCTTGGATAGCAATGAACAAAATGCAATCACTGTTTGCGACAGCTGACAATGAGAAAAATAAAAAGGAGAGTAGGACAAAGGACCACAAGAGGCCAAAAGAGAGCTTCAGTCTAACATGACTGCTTGAAAACGATTGGGCTTGAGGGCCTCTTATGATAAAATCAATCAGATGGTCAGTAGCACTAAAACCATGATGGCAAAATGGCTCGGAAAAGGACATAAAGTCTGAATTGAACCTAAAAAGAGGACTTGTCAAGCAAAAACCGCGAGTTGCCCAACTTGAAGCACCTCAGTGGTGTGTGTTATCCTAACAATCTAGTCACTAGCATGGATTCACCTAATTTCCTTAGCCTGCTCCGATCCTTTCAAATTCCTAACGATGGACAAACAAAAGACCTTTTGAATGTTGCATGCGCCTATACAAAAAGGTCACACTTCAACCTCGCCATTCGCCACCTTCAACCTCACCGAAATGAAGTAGCACAATATCTGTATCTACAGAATCTCACGCTTTCTCCAGCTGGTCTAACTTTTCTTTCAGGCCACAATTTAATAAAGCAAGCGGGGGAGTGACAGGAGCGTACAGACTACAAATTCTTGACCCTCAAACACCGGTCTGAATCCAATGGACCTTAACCTCTCGATCCCCACCTTCGGCTGAGCATGGCGTGCAGGGGAAAAGCAGGTTGACTGGTGGAGCGAGCAGATCAAGCATGGTATGTGATCGCCGGAGAAAAATGAGAATGTGAATGTCCAAATCGAGGTCACACCGGAAGGAACATTCATATCCTCGCGTGATCTCTTTATGCTTTTCAGAATGATAATGATTTTTCCATTTTCAACTCAAGCCACTGGGGTACTAGTGCTCACTACTAATTCCTACCAGATCGCATTAGCTGGGAATCTGTAAAGCATCAACAACAGGAGCAGAAGCAGTAGCAAGTGACAGTGGACACTAAACACTGTGTGTGTGAGTCAGCATGGTCTCCGGGCCCATCGCACAGCCTGTTCGGTGGCCCAAGCTCGGCAGCCAGAGCCCAGAGCCCCAGAGCAGCACGCCCTGCTGTGTGTGCTGCGTACCCTGAAGCCGAATCACACGGCGCGCGCACTGCTAGGTCGCGAATCACGATGCACTGGAGGGGGCAGAGGCAGACACGAATGGGCCTCGATGGGGCCCACCGATGGCGGCAGGGCACGCTGTCTGCCCGGCCACGGGCAAGCAAATCTCTATCTCGGACAAATCCCAAATCCATCATCAGCCAGACTCCAGAGATCTACTAGACCTACAGCGGTGGCACGATGTGTGGACGGTGGACCTAGTCCATAGACCCTTAATGATGACAAGGCGGGTCCAGTTGCTGACACGGTTGGACTCGTCTATGGACTGGGTGCAGGTGGACTGTGGGGGTTGGCATCGAGGCCCCCGTTGTTACGTAGACTTCAAGGGGGCGGCACGTGCGCGCGGGCTCGCGACAAGCGAGACAGTATCGTCACTGCGAGTGGGGCCCACAGATGCTACGTCACAGGGAGAGCGAGAGAGAGGAGGGGAGGATCTGACGACGAAGATGGAGACTGACTGACCTTGCCGTCGTACTCCCGGCGGGAGAGCACCTCCGGGGCGATGTACGCCGGCGTGCCCACCGTCGACTTGGGCTTCGAGTGCAGCAGCGACGACTGCAACCAAATAAAGGATCACACCGGAGAAGAAAGGCGTCAGTGCGAGAGCCAATGATTTCCTTGTTGCTTGTTCAAGCAGTTTCGGTGTTTCACACGAGAGAAAACGAAGAAATTTTAGGTGGATAAACATTTTCAGGTGAGCAAGCAACGAAGCAAAAGGTGAAAAAAAGGGGCGCCTTTTGACGGAAAGCTCGTCCGTTTTTGGAAGGAAACCAATCAGGAGGGAAAGCACCAGCACCTTGGAGTAACCGAAGTCGCAGATCTTGAGGCGAGGCGCCGGGCTGCCATCCAGCAGCGTGTTCTCCAGCTTCAGGTCTCGGTGGCAAATTTGCTGGGAATCCACGAGAAATTTTCGCACCAGATACTTGTTTTGTCAGCACAAAATAAATGCATGGTGTATGTTTTTGCTGAAAAAAATGGCACTCTTTTGGTTCCTACCATGAAGTGGCAGTAGCTCACGCCACAAATTAATTGCTGGAAGAAGTACCTCGCCTGCAAGAACACCACAGGCACCATTCAGCGCAAGAAATCCGGACCCCCAACGGAGAAGAAACTGACATGATTTTACAGCTAGGCGGGCGCCTTGACTCGAGCGAGTAGCTGATGATCCTGACCTCGTCTTCGCTGAACCTGCCGGCGTTGCAGATCCGGTCGAAGAGCTCGCCGCCGGCGGCGTACTCCATCACGATCGCCAGATGCGTCGGCGTGAGCACCACCTGCAATAAAAGTAGAGGAATTCGCGCACAAATTCGTAACACGGAAGAACAACATCGCATTTTCCAGTCGGGTCCATTCCAAGCACCTCCTTGAACCGGATGATGTTGGGGTGCCGCAGCGAGCGGTGGTTGATGATCTCCCTCGCCACATTCTCGTCAATCTGCAAATAACCGCAAGGGACGCGCATACAGAGCAGAGCACCCGTCAGGAAAACACTACGAATCCCCCAAGAACTCGCAGGAACGCAGAGCGCCGCACCTTCTGTCCCCGGGGGATGTACTTCATGGCGACGAGCTCCTTGGTCTCCTTGTTCCGCATCAGCCGCGCCACGCCGAAGTTGCCGGCGCCGATGTCCTTGAGCAGCTCGTACCTCTCCATGGCTCCGAGCTCGGGGCGGGAGGACTGCGCGCGAGGGCTCTCCGATCGATCGGACTGGCGCGCAGAAGAATCTCTCGGGAGGGTTTGAAGTTTCGCTGGGATGAGGAGTTGAGGAAGAAGAGGGAGAGAGGGAAAGCGGAGGGGAGGGATTTGAAGCTTGTTGCTGGGATGAGTATGAGTTCGGTAACATAGCCGAGGGAGGTTGAGCTCGTTTTATATTAGGTGATTAGTTTAACCTTCGCCATGATTTGGCGTGCCTAACTGCTTGCGAAATTTTTTTGGGAGCTTCTTGATTGCGTTTTGAACCTCTGGTTTCTTGCAGTTTGTGCTACGGTCCTTGCGTGAATTGCCAATTTTTTTAGGGCCTGTTTGGGAAGAAACATAGGAATATGCATGGGAGAAAATAGAGGAAAGGAAAAACACAGGAATTGTGTAGGAACGGGTGTTTGGAACGCAGGAACTAGAAGAATATAAAAAATTGGAAGTATGCACTAATCTAATTTGTTGGGACTACAAGAGTGCACAATTTTTTCATGGAAAAACACAGGAATTGTGTAGGAATTGGCGTTTGGAAGTAGGAACTAGAAGAATATAAAAAAAATATGGAAGTAGGCACTAAACACAGCAGGTTTCCATGGATTGCTCTTTGTTTCTTCCAAATCTATTTTGATTTAATGAACTTACAATTTCTGGAGACTGGAGAGTAGCACTGCTCGTTTCAAAAGAAAGAGAAGAGTAGCACTGCGTAGAAGAAGAATGCCATGCAAGCTTGATTAGTGCGTGAGCAGCCTCGCAAGTGTTCCTTTCCTCCAAAAGTACAGGTTTGCTTGCCTTTCCTCTGGAACGGTTTGAGCTAGCTGATTCCTTTGATCCAGACGCGGCTACAGTGAATAAACCTATAGGAACTCGATTCCTCCATTTTCCCTACGTTTTTCCCGTGTTCCAGACAGGGCCTTAGTGGTCGGTCAATAGAAGCAGATGCAGCTATTCGTACCGAGGCCAAATTTATGAAGGGAAAAGATCATATCTGACTGATCCAGAATACGCTTGAGATCCACAGAGCTCATACTTTTTCCCCCTTCAGGCTGCATGTCGTCGTACTCGTCCCTGTGTTGAATTCGAAGCTTGCATGTCGTCGTACTCGTCCCTGTGTTGAATTCGAAGCTCACCTAGCCACCTCATTAGGCATAGTCGTAGTCTGAGGGGGTGTTTGGATACGAGGTGCTAAACTTTAGCAGGGTCACATCGGATATTCGGATGCTAATTAGAAGGAGTAAACAAGAGCTAATTACAAAACTAATTGCACAGATGGAGTCTAATTCGCGAGACGAATCTATTAAAGCTAATTAATCCATCATTAGCAAATGGTTATTGTAGCACCACATTGTCAAATCATGGACTAATTAGCTTAATAGATTCGTCTCGCGAATTAGACTCCATCTGTGCAATTAGTTTTATAATTAGATTATATTTAATACTTCTAATTAGTATGCAAACATCCGATGTTACAGGTGCTAAAGTTTAGCACGGTGTTTCCAATCACCTCCTGAAAACTGTATGGAGTCTGGACCAGCTGCCACAGTGTCACTGCTACTGCTACATGTCTTCAGTAAACCGGTAACCCCGTAACCAGAGAGCCCGTGAGCGTGACACGGGATGGGGGGAAGAATTGCTTCCACCAGTTGACCGCGGAGCGTCGAGCCCAGGGGGGCGAAGGGGATCTGCGAGACTGGCGGTGGCGGCAGAGGGCCAGGGATGCGCGCGACGAGGGGCACATCCATCACATGGGCACGTGAGGCTTAGTGGTGGTAGTAGCGTCGCATGAGCGCATGGTCTTGTCAGGCTTTGTGATCTTATTTCAAAATTTTAACGTCATATAAGCGGACAAATTTAGTACCACCACACGTATATGGATATCCACGTTCCACATTATTTTTCATTGAAGAAGTAATGTTTATTATTCAGTTGGTTATTTAGGGAGTAACTATACGAGTGATTCAAAAGGTTAGTTCTTCTGGATGTAACGAAGAGAAAAATGCTAGGTACAGTGAAAAATGATGATGATGATGAGTTATAAGTAACGCCTGAAATCAAGGAATAATAATTTTGGTTTGTTTGAGAGAGCTCCTAGCTGCTGTTAGGTGCTATTCCATCTATTCTAAATTATTGTTTTGACTTTTCTAGATACATATATGTCTGTATATATATAAATATAATATATGTCTAAATGCATACAAATATCTATGAATCTGAAAAACTGAAGCGACACTCAATTTGGAAGGAATGACTACCGACTCCATCCGTTAACACGATCTAGCAGTGGATTCTCGCCGGGCCGTGGACGGTGGACCACAAGTCGACGTACGCATCCACGTGCGTCTGCGTCGCCGTCCATCCGCGCGTGCATGCACCGGCAGCGCCGCCGTCCTCCGAGCAGGGAGAAAAATAAAGAGCACGCGGGTCGCGCGCGCGGATCGGGATCGCGTAGGCAGAGCACCCGCACCGCGCCGCGCCGGCCAGGAGATAGGATGGGCGCCGCGCCCCGCGGCCCCGGCATGGGGCTCCCCCCTCCATCCCCCATGGCTGCTCGCCGGACAGAGGCCACAGCGCGATCGCTTCCCTAGAGTCTATTGACCGAAACGGGAACGCGCAAGATCAGAAGGCGTGCTGATGAGGCGAGCTGGCCCGGGTCGCGGCGTCGGTGACGGTCTCTTGTTGTTTAAGGCTGCCTGCCCCGGCGCATCGATCTGCCATGGCTCGCGGCCGGCCCCCTGCCCTGCCAAGTGTACCGTGTAGGGTCGGCGAGCCAGTTGACCCTACTCGGTGTTGACTTTCCTGGGGAGATTCCCCAAGCACCGGGCCGACCGGCCAAGCTAGCATGGCGCAGCACTGAGAGCACTCGCATGTACCCCCGGCCCCGCGCGCCGGCCTTTTGCGCCGCATCATTGCATGTGTCCGGTCCAGCATCGATCGCCATTGCCGTTGCCGTTGCTCCCCTCTGTGCTATACACAGCTGGAGGACGGGCATGCATGGCTTTCACCAGGTGCTCCTCACGACCGTACCTCATCGTGGCCACGCTGGAGGACAAGGGATGCGTCCAGGCCCCTGCAATTCGGAAACCGTTGCACCCAGGCACCAACAAACATCACCCAGCGTGTATCGATCTTACCTTCACGTAGAAATGTACATGTTGTGTAACGCCGGTCAATACATGGTGAGTGTCGCACACCATGCATTGCACTGGTCGGAACCCACCAAGGAACCTCCATATACCTAATGGCGATCCAAACGATGGTGCCGTCCCGGGACGGCCTGGATCTGGCAAGGGGACGCGCAAAATCCACCCCTAGCACGTCGATCACGATAATGCAAGCCGTCGAACCAGATAAATTCCGGCCGGCCTAGGCTGGCTACAAGCAGCCGTCGCCGCACATCTGCCATCATCGCAACATGACCTGTCGCTGTCACCACGCATCTACTTGCCACCACTCCGCCGCTAAGATGCAACCACTACTGGAAAACTGAGTATTGGTCCTACCCTTCAGTACTTGTTGATTTTTGACCATTAGTACCAGATCTAACGAATAGCTCCTAAAGAGCCCTCCTGACCCCCTTTAGTACCAGTTGGGAGCTTCACTCGGTACTAAATATCATCCATTATTACCGGGTGGAGCCTCCACCCGGTACTAATGGGAGATCTTTAGTACCGGTTGGAGCTACCAACCGGTACTAAAGAGCTCCCCATCGCCCCATCGCCCCATCCATCTTATAATCCATCTCCCCGAGCCATACCTGTCGCTCCCATCTCTCTCCCCTATCTTCCTCTCTGTCCCCTCTCTCTCTCTGCACCGCGCGCGGCAAGGAGGAGCGACGGGGCCAAGGGCAAGGAGGGGCGGCGGCGGCGGGAGGGTGCCCGGATTTCATTTTTTATTTTTAATACCCCTTTAGTACGGGTTATTTGATCCGATACTAAAGGCCCCCTTTAGTATCAAAGTAGCAATACCGATTGCACAACTGGTACTAAAGGGGCTTAGGAACCAGTACCGAAGACCCCACGAGTTCGTAGTCGTCTCGCTGCATATGGAAGCTAAAAATTTTGCACCACTGCCACATACTGTATGGTTGAGGACCACTGCCAAACGCCATGAGCAGTGCAAGTTGGCTGCCAGCATGGCCTGAGCCCGTATGCCGCTATACCGATCCAGCCAACAAGGTCTCTTGCATAGGATGGTGATGATGAACTCACGCGAGCGTTCGCCACAACAGTCCATGTCGGAACAGCCCTCATCGTGAGACCACTAATTCCGCACGCCTACAAGTGCTACCCATCGCGCGGCCACCATCCGCTGTCTCCAGTTTTGAGCGGCAGCTCCTCACATTAACATGAACCCCGCCCTCCTAGCCCTCTAACGGGTTCCGACATCCTAACGGGTTCCAACGTCGAGCACCGGTGACAACAAGACCAAAAAGAACTCGAGGAGGTGTCCTGGCACCACAACTAGATCGCCTCCCAAGTCGCCTAAGAGGTGACGCAGCGTTGATCTAATATATTTAGCATGCCTTTGCAATTTTAATTGTTATAAGCATGTTCTAACTCGTTAGCTAATAAGCCTTCCTATAATGAGCTGAAGACAGACATGTAATAGTCCTATTTCGCCTACTTGGGTTACATCCCAGTTCAACCAAGGGCGGATCTAGAACATGGGCTGGGTGCAGAGGGCTGCAGCCCGGGTCCTGTCCAAGCAACCCTGAATCCCTATGCAATTTCAGCCCATCTCCAACATGGCTCAGCATGAGCCTCACCGTAACACGCCCACCCTTTTGCTCAATTCTTAGGCTTAAGTTAAGTCACTTGGAAATTAGCCACCCTTTTGATTCATTTGTGGATCCTCCCTGAGTTCAGCAAAAGAATCAAACATACCTAGAGTTTCGGAATGTGGGCGTTTAAAACTGCCCAATTAAACATGAAAACGCCAACAACCAGACTGTCTCCCAGTACGTTCAGGCTCTTGGCTGCCGACAGGAAGGTTTGCCTCAAACGTACCTAGGCTTGCCGCTCTCTTGTACGAAGCTACGGATCAATACTTTTGACCCTTACATTGAGCGAGCCGACAGATACTTGGCAGGATGGCAATCCTTCCTCTTGAACCCGATGGGTCACAAGGTCCTGGTCAACTCCGTTCTGGATAGCCAGCTCATATACCTTATGTGTGCCATCCCGCTGCCTCCTGGGTTCATCTCCAAAAATTATCAGAGACGGCGAGGCTTCCTATGGGCTGGGGAGCAACGAGCAAACAAAGCTTCCTGCCTCGTGGCCTGGGAAAAGGTTCAGGAGACTCGTGATCAGGGTGGGGTTGGCATCACCAACCTAAGTGTACAGAACTCCTATCTTCTCTCAAAGCTTTTACATGGGCTGCATCATCCGCAAGGCTCATCGTGGGCAACATGGGTGCGTCGGTATTGCCAGTCTGGAAGGGGAACTCGTGGTCCAACACTGGGATGCACTTTGGGAGCTTCTGCCACTCTACCGAGCCATCACCATGGTGGAAATTGGGAATGGCCGCTCAACATCCTTCTAGTTTGATGTCTGGCACGGCGAAGAGTACCTGGCTGACAAGTTCCCTGCTCTCTTGAGTCACTGCAAGCGATCCACTTACACAGTCCGGGAAGTCCTTGACCTTGGTTTGGAACCAGACCTGGTGCCATGCATGACACCCATAGCCCGTCAAGAGCTTGATGTTGTGTGCCGGATCAGGTAGCTGTTAGCCTCTCAGTCGATGAAGACACACAGCTCTACCCATTTGTAGCACAGGGAGGGAAGCTGCACACGGGGCCATGTACAAACTACTACGGGCAGCCCAAGGCACTGACTCCTCCATATCCAAATTCGTCCGAAAGAATAGAGCACCGTCTTGAGTGCAATTTTTTGCCTGGTTTCTTGTCCAAAACCGAGTACAGTGCCGAGCCAACCTCCTGAAGAAGAATGTGGTAATAGAAGCTACCTACAAGGTGTGTGGTGCCATGGAGGAGACAGCCACACATATCATCTTCCGGTGCTCCTTTGCCCAAGCTTTCTAGCGGTCACTTCAGTTTGAACTGCCCGAGGGCGTCACGACCACAACGCTTGATGAGCTACCGTGCCCAGCTCACATACCTAGCATGCACTTTGAGACCATGGTTCTGCTGTGTTGTTGGCAGCTCTGAAAAAGAAGGAATGGAGTTGTCTTCCGTGACGAGCACATGATACTTCAGCAAACACAAATGGCCTGCAAGGCGAACGCGGCGGTGTGGTGTTGCAGGATGAAGCAATCAGAAACTAGCATATGTGATGCGTGGTGTACTCTGTTTACTACGGTAATGTAAACCTTACGATATAATCCTTATGTAAATACTATCATGCGGACTGTTATGGGTCATTTCAATAAATCAGGTGAGGATTCTCTCCCCCTCCGTAGAATATTAAAAAAAAAGGTCGCTCGATTTGCTTTCATTCAGGAACGGAGGCAGGAGGCAGGAGCCTATCGTTGCACTCGACTTGGGCAAAAAACAGCTGAACCGGGCCATGGCCATCTTATGAAAAAATTGGTAGTATGAACTGCCCGAGGGCGTCACGAACACAACGCTTGATGAGCTACCGTGCCTAGCTCACATACCTAGCATGCACTTTGAGACCATGGTTCTGCTGTGTTGTTGGCAGCTCTGAAAAAGAAGGAATGGAGTTGTCTTCCGTGACGAGCACATGATACTTCGGCAAACACTAATGGCCTGCAAGGCGGACGCGGTGCTGTGGCGTTGCAGGATGAAGCAATCAGAAACTAGCATATGTGATGCGTGGTGTACTCTGTTTACTACGGCAATGTAAACCTTACGATATAATCCTTATGTAAATACTATCATGCGGACTGTTATGGGTCATTTCAATAAATCAGGTGAGGATTCTCTCCTCCTCCGTAGAACATTAAAAAAAAGGTCGCTCGATTTGCTTTCATTAAGGAACGGAGGCAGGAGGCAGGAGCCTGTCGTTGCACTCGACTTGAGCAAAAACCAGCTGAACCGGGGCATGGCCATCTGATGAAAAAATTGGTAGTATGACCGACGCTTTTGTTTAGGGACATCAAAGGCCCTCCGTTTCATCGTAATTCTGCGCTGGGTTTAGGGGTAAAACCGTAAAAAGAAAACCTGCAGAACGGGCTTGGCTAGTTGGCTGGGTTCTCCCTTCTCCCTCCTCCCTTCCTGTTCTACCGCCGCCACGCGCGCCACCATCGGCGACCTCACCGTCGGCGCGTCGTCATTCCGCTGAACCCTTTTTCCTCGTCAAGGCAATTCCGCCCTCCTCTTCCTCCCGCCCCTCTTTCTTGGACCGCGCCGGCGTGGGGTGGGGATCCGTTCGGACTTGGATCGGCTCCCCCATTTCCTCGTAAGTGACCCACGCCAGCCTGGGTGGATTGTTCCAGGAGTTTGTTCTTCAAAATTCGACTCTTTTCATTTTCTATCCGTTCTGTTAGTCGCCGATTCAGTTGCGGCGTGGTTACCTGCTTGTCTAATCGAGCCGTGGATCCACTAGGCTCTTCTTCCTAGCGCGCAAGGCCGATCTCCCCCAAGGTGCTGGGCGTCGGCGGGCGCGTGCTACCTTACCGCTTACTGAAGGATGGACAAGCTGGTGCAGTTCGGGAGGAAGGCGTGGTTCATCGTGCGGGTGATGTCCGGCTACGAGGAGAGGAGGATCCGGTCCTACAGGCTGCAGCTGCAGAAGCGCCTCGAGATGGCAAGTACCTCCGCCACGAGATTTCATTCGATATTCTAGCAGTGCCTACTGCCCTGTTTAATTGTGTGGTGGAACCAACATTTGCTGGTAAAAGTATAGCCAATTATGCCTTTTAATCCTGCATGGTACCAAATCTTCTTCTTGTCCTCTCTTGCTGAAAATAGGATAAGGTTAACCAATAGAGTTTCCGTGGTGGAACTGCCATTCCCTGTTCAATTTAAGTTGCGATGTTTAGCTGATTTGCACTGTGTCTAGCGCTTAACATTTAGTGCGAAACCTACTTTTACGTGGCAGTGTGGGTTGGTCACGCGTGTGAAACTAGTAGGTACAGAAAATCTGTATTTTTGGTCAAAATGATTGATCCGAAGAGGTACCCTATGTATTTCAACTTTTATGCAGTTCTTAATGTTGACGGCAACTGATTGTTATATCATACCCATTTCGAAATGTTGTCATTTCCATGTCTTCCCTACATGAGTATTGATCTTTAGTTAGTAGACCGAGTTAGTTACACTTATGCAGAGTTATGCAAAATAATCTTTAATGTGGTTTAATGATGTGGTACAACCCTGCCCTGTAACTTCCAACAATTTGTTGTTGTATGGATTTTATAGGAAGGTTTTCTCTTTGGTCATGGTGTTGCACTGGGGTATCTTGAGATTTGCACTGATCTGAAGTTGAAAATGCTCCTTATTATAAAGTGTGGTTTCGACTTATGTTTTCCTTTTATTTTGTGCAACGATGATCATTGAACAATGAGTATTATTGCAATTTTTTTTTTGCATTTTGCATCAACCCTTGAACATTTTTTAAAAAGTTATTAGTATCTCCTGGATATGGAAAATATTTGAATTACTTAGTCATTTAACGGCTGTCAGAATGTGTCTTTTTTACCATCTGTCCGCTTGGATTGTTGTGTAGTGAGTCATAATGCATCACAGTTCTTGGATTTTTCATGTTGTTACTGTTAGTTATGTTGGCATATTAGCAGCATAAATATTGAGTGGGAAAAGCTGTGAGTTTCTTAGTCTATTCAGTATTCACATGAATGATGTTTTACCATTGCAGATAAATATTGGTATATATGGTACTATGCTTAGAATGTTAGCTATAGGAACACCTTCATGTAATGCAAACCAGTGTTCTGCCCCAAAACTATTTACTTTCAAGAAATGAAAGTGGCATAGAGCATGCTAATTAGATATGGGTAGGGGGTAGCAGGTAGAGCTGTTATGTGAGAGAGGTAAGAGAGTTGAAGATACATAAAAAGCTAGCTTTCCCATCAAGTACATATCCGTCTTAAAATTACAAATATCAGTCGTCGCAAAACAGTTAGTCAGTTTGATCCCTTTGATTTACTATTATTCATTCAGGCCCAAGCTAGGAAGGAAGAGCTGCAGAAACAGCCAGAAAAAGTTATCTTATCGGAGGTTCGTCAAGTGGTTCAGCAGATGCAAGCTCTCAATCAGCATCTTGAAGAAGCTGTAAGTTTCCATCTAAAAATTTAATTAATGCTTGCCTGGGAAATGTATACTGCATTTTGCAACAACTTAGTTTCTGAACAAATGTAAAACCTGAATGAATTCCTGTGCCGAGAGAAGTGAGAGACAATTGGACAAAGATTGACCATCATGCTGTCGTCATGCGAAAAGAATGCAATCGTACATGTTTGGTTGATGTGAAATATTTTGAATATATATTAAAAGTCGAAGTTCAGGTTTCTGATGCAGTTTCATCATTTCATGGGATTGCGCACATGGCAATAAGACGAATGCTTCCTGTATTATGCATGTCCATTTGTAATGACTTGCTAACTTGTTTTCCATTGTAATTTCAGGAAACTGCCATAGATGAATATTTCAAACCAATCGACAAGAATGCTAAGATCATAACAGATATGCAGATGGAGAAAGAAGAAAAGCAAATGAAGGAGATGGCAAAAGTTATGCAAGAGCAAATAAAAATGCAAAGAGAAATCGCAATGAAAAGAGCTGAGGCCGCCAGCCTAGAGTCTAAGGATGCTCAAGTGAGTGAAAAAGTAGCAGAAATCCCTCCGAAACAAGAAACTGTAAAATAGATACTGTGTTGTTCCTGTTCTCCGGAAGTTTGTGTGCGTGTGCATACTCTTTGATCTTTGCATATGTTTTGGGCTAGGTAATAAGTATGTACTTACAATGCGACAATTAGTCAGTCACCAATTTTGTGATTCTCAGAGGCTATTCTTTTACTATCGGCTCACATATTTCCTTAACCTTTTTATTACCTTGGAAGATTTGGTTGGTGCGATGATGGGCTATGAGATGGAATATATTGTGATCTGAGCACTAACATGCTATCTGCTGATTCTAGGTGTCAAGTTATTAAGTTTTTTCACCTCGAATGCGATGTCTCTGTTTTTTTTTTAGGTAGAAACATGTTATAGTCCCAGAAATTCAAGTAGGTTTCTATAGTGCTATAATATGATAAATTGTATAAATAAAAATAAAAAAGAAAATAAACATCAATCGGTTCCATAGTGTAGTGGTTAGCACTCCAGACTTTGAATCTGGCGACCTGGGTTCGAATCCCGGTGGGACCTTTTTATTTTGGTAATTTTTGTTTTTGTTTTGGGTTATGCTCTGGTCTACAGATTAAGCTCACTAGTGATAATTAAAGGCGCGATGGGCATCTGTTTTTTTTACTGGAGTCTTGTGAGTCTGGACTCGAGCGCTCTGTTGTTATGTTGGTATTTCTGCTTTGGAAGGATCATAACAGGAGTGATGAACATCAGGTTCTTTGTTCAAGTATGGAACGAAAATGTGAAAGAGTTTCTGTAACCTTTTTTCCTTGGAAGCAGAGGCAGATTAACGGAATCAAAACAAGTAAACTTTGCAGGCTTGCAGCTCAGAAGAATTGTGGATTCAGAGGAAACAGAGCATGCAGGCGGATTCTGCACGGTTTACAGACATGAGAACAGAAAATGTCCCCGTACTGGAGCAAAATTAAGAAGTCGTCAGATTGGTGGCATTTCAATGTCGCATCGGAAGCTAATTCTTTTGTTGATGGCTATGCCGAAAACATGTGCTGCTTAATGTAGACGAACCTCATCAAATTTCTTCTTCCCAAGTGAAAGCAGATGCATGGATACAAACGTCTCCCAGCTGATCCTCGCAAGAACAATTCGCACACCACAAACACCATACATTGAAGCTTTAATAAATGGTTCACGAATCACAGCAGCCGGCATCAGGCACACGAATCAGCTGTCTCTTGTGTTCATCAAACACCACATAGCAAACAAACTCAGGGCAGCCACGGCAGGCGCCGCAGCTGCTGCTTATTATTAGCTACGCAAACAAATCATCAAACGGCGCAGCAGGCACTCATCATGAAGCCAAACAAATCAAACACACCCAATCACACACACACATGCAGCAGGAGGGCAGGCAAACACAAACCCAGCTGCGACTGGAAGCACATAGTTTCAGATCCGATTGCAAGCCACACACACCGGCCGTTCTCTGACCGCATGAGCGCAACACGCGCGCAGGCAGAATACCAGGCTGCGTTTTTTATTCCAAAGCACAGGCAGGAACTAACAACAGCCTGAGGCCCGTACCTCCCACAACAAGCTCAGCCAGAGGAAGCAGCTGAGAGCTGAAGCAGCATCCGACAAGACAAACCAAACCAGCGCATGAATGAAATCACCCAGCATCCATCGCGGGCGAACAACCCAGCATCCAAGACGAGTTTTCCTCCCCCACAAGCAATGCTTTAAGTATCCTTACAAGCAAACGCTGCTGCTGCCCGTTACATGGGCTGATTCTAAGGCCTCACCCACTCAGGTCCATGTAGACGAACGTTGGGCCTTCTGATGCGTTTCCCTTTCAGATCTTCGGCCTCTTCTCCTGGTGGCCCAGCTTGCTGCTGGTTCTTGACATTCTCCCGTCCTCGAGTCATGGCTTGTCCGCAAGCCGTGCCAGAAGGTAGCATGCGACGTACCTGATCTTCATCTTCCCAGGTAGCTAATTCTGCAGGCCAGTCTTTCCATTTCACCAACAGCTCAGAGACAGCCCTGTTGTTTCTGTTCTTCAGGCGTTGATCCAACACCATCTCGGGTTCCTGCATAGACGATGTAGCTGGTGGAAGAGAAGAAACCAAAGGGGGCACGGTACCTCTAACCTTCTTGAGCAAGGAGACGTGAAACACAGGATGCACTATGCTAATAGGTGGCAGTTTCAGTTTATAAGCCACTGAACCAACTCTGCTCACCACTTCATAAGGACCAAAGTATCTGAAGGATAATTTATGGTTTGCTCTTGATGCCACAGAAGTTTGCACATATGGTTGTAATTTCAACCACACCTGGTCACCCACACAAATGATCTTTCAGGTCTCTTCTTATCCGCCTGTACTTTCATTCTTTGCTGTACCCTGAATAATTGTTGTTGCAACAGTCCAGTGACAGTTTCCCTTTTCCTTGAGCCAAAGTTCCAAATCAGGTATAGCACAAGACTCAACTCCAACTATCCCAAAATGCCTAGGTTCATGAGTATAAAGGACTTCAAAAGGAGATTTGTTCATAGCTGTGTGAAAGTTGGTGTTGTACCAAAATTCAGTCAGAGAGAGCCACTGAGACCATTAGATAGGATAAGAATGAATAAAGTAGCGCAAGAATGCTTCCACACTCTGGTTGATATGCTCTGTTTGTCCATCGCTTTGAGGGTGATAAGCAGAACTCATTCTGAGTTCAGTTCCAGACAATTTGAACAACTCCTGCCATAGTTGACTGGTGAAACTCTATCTCGGTCTGACACCATGGCATGAGGCATTCCATGTAATTTGTAGACATTCTCCATATACTCTTTTGCTACTTTTAGAGCCGTAAAGGGATGTCTCAACTTGATAAATTGTGCATACTTAGAGAACTTGTCCACAACCACTAAGATGCAATTATAAGAAGAAGAGACAGGCAACCCTTCAATGAAGTCAAGAGTAGAACCTGCCAGGCATGATCTGGGACAGCAAGTGGTCGTAGAAGCCTTGGATACGGTACCCTCTCTGTTTTTGCTTGTTGACAAACAGAACAATGCCACAAAATCTTGCACATGTTTCTTCATTTGAGGCCAACTGAATAACTTCTTGATTCTTGTATAAGTTACCAGAAAACCAGAGTGGCCTCCAATTGGACTGGCATGAAGTGCATGCATGACTTGTTGCTGTAAAGATTCACAATGACCCAGCCAAATTTTGTCCTTATATTTGATGATTCCTTGTGACAGTTTGTACTTGCCCTGTTCAGGATGAACTGCTAGTTTCCTCATTAACTGCTTGGCCTCACTGTCTTGGTCATAACTGTTCTGGAGTTATCTTAACCAGACAGGTTGAGCAACTGAGAATGCAAAAGCTTCAGCTTCAGTATGAGGAGCTCTAGACAGGGCATCAGCTGCATTAGTTGTAGATCCCTTCTTGTATTTAATCTTGCATTGCAATCCCATCAGTTTAGTCAAAGCCTTTTGTTGCTAGTAGGTGTTCAACCTCTGATCATCCAGATGCACTAGGCTTCTTTGATCAGTCAAAATGATAAATTCAGAGGGTTGCAGGTATGACCTCCAATGGTCCACTGCCATAAGAATGGCCAAGCTTTCCTTCTCATAAGTAGAGAGACCTTGATTCTTTAGTCCCAGTGCTCTGCTAATGTAGGCTATAGGGTGTCCAGCCTGTTGTAACACATCTCCTATGTCTTTGTCAGATGCATCAGTCTCAACTGTAAAGGGCTGGGAAAAATCTGGGATTGCTAACACTAGAGCAGAGATTATGTTGGGGATCGTCCAAAAACTAAACAACCTCGAGGACCGTTCGTAGTTAAAAACTCTCTAACCTCGTAAGATTCGGACTAGGGAAAAAAACTTAGTTAACCTCGCAACTTCTTATGGAAGTTGTTCTAACGATAAAACCCTTATCCTCGCTTCCTCCCTGTTGCCCTAGGGACTCAAAGCTAGCACTGTTAAACTGATGACCGAACTCTAATCGAGCTTACCCTCGAGTGCTCAGAACCAGGAGCACCGAGCTTTCACCTATTTTACTCTTTACTCAAGAACGGAACCTGAAAGGAGACGTCACGAGGTTACAAACTCTTGGAGCAGCATGAATGCCACGAGGTTGGGCATTTTTCTTGAGCCAAGGGTGAAGGCACGAGGCTGGAGGTTTTTTGGCGCGAAGGTGAAGTTCTGAGGTCGAAAAGATGAAGGCGTGAGAAGAGTGACAACATAAAGACATGAGAAGCATGACAACATGAAGGTGAGAAGCGTGACTACATGAAGGCGTGAGAAACGTGACTACATGGTAGAATTCAATTTGTACATGTTACCCCAATGACCTTTATGTAGGGCATATCCTAGGAATGTAGTGGTTGAGAAAGGACATTTTCAAAATGTAAAGTGGCTCTTGGGTCGCTGTAAAAGGGGAGCTCTACCCCGTTGTAAAGAGAGACTCATTGTTTTTTGAGAACTTACAAGTGCTATCTCTTTCCATTCACACATCTATCGGTGTCGAATTCCTTTGAGACCAACAGGGCGCCCACCGTATTCTCAGCCACAAAAAAACCCACGATGCCACAACCAAAGAAGAAGAAGACTACACCACATGAAACCACCGAGGGTGAAAGAGAGCAAGAGAGAGGGCTTGTTCCTATCGATCAAGACAACATAGACACCTTGGAGAAATTAAAAAGAGTCGAGGCTAGTTTAAGAACAAGAAGTGAGAAGAAAAGAGCCAAGAGGATAGGTATGTGCGTGAGTCCGCGCCGCCGCCACTAGCTATATGTAACGAGAGTTGAGAGGACATGGGGATCATGAATCATCTTGTAAACTGAATCCTGAACCTAAGCATTCATTTTCTCTCCGATCCCATATCCGTGCTTCCTACCTCGAATCCCAATTCTTCTATCCTCCCAACTACCTGCTGCTAACATAGTGGTATCAGAGACATCGATTTGGAGCCGCACCAAATTTCTCACGAGCACTTCACTCGATTTCGCAAGGGATTGGGTGCCATGGATCCTCAGCTAAAGCAGATCATCGATGAGCTCAAGTGCTTGAAGTTGTCGGTGGATGATCTTAAGGACTCGGTGTCAGATCGCATCGACAGGATGGAGAAAAGCCTCGGTGACCGTTTCAAGGTCATGGAGAATGCGGCGTTGGTCTTCGATGATTGGAGCATCCATGGAGGATCTACGGATTGAAGTGGGGGCGCTTCACAAAGCTGTGAATCGAGTGCTTCTCGATTCATCGCCCTTATCTTCGGCGGGAATCTTCACCAAACCCGGGTCGGCTGCGGCGTCTTCTCCTGTCGGCAACCCAGCCGACGGCCCTAGAGGGCACCGCACTGAGATGGGGAACTGGGAGAATGTGTTTGGGATGGTTTTAACCCACACACATTCCCCGGATAAGGGTATGTTTACTGAACTTCCAAAGCAGTTACCTAGATCTAGTTCGCAACCGCAATTTGACATTAGGCATGTGAATTTTGATTGCCAGACTAGTCATGGTTTTGCTAGTAGTTCAGGTCCTGATAGAATTTCTAAGTTAAACTTCCTTGAATTTGATGGTGATAATCCCGGATAGTGAGGATTATTTTGAGCTATGCCATGTAGATCCTAATGCTTGGATTAAAATTTCATCCATGTACTTTACCAAAGTTGCTACTCGTTGGTTGCAATCAATAGAGAAATGAGTCAGGAGTGTGCCCTAGTCTGAATTTTGCAAAATGATCTTAGATCATTTTGGCAAAGAACATCATGAGCTTTTGATAAGACAACTATTTCACATTAAGCAATTGAGTAGTGTGGCAGAGTATATATAGAGATTTTCTGAGCTGGTTGATCAATTGACAGCTTATGAATCTCGCACTGACCCTCTATTATACCATGCATTTTATTGATGGATTGAAAAGTGAATTCAAATCTGCTGTTCTAGTTCAGCGTCCTCCCGATCTGGATACTGCTTGTGTCCTTGCCCTTTCGCAGGAAGAGGTATCTTATCATGACAAGAATAAGGAGATGCGGAAACATGATTATTTCCACTTGCCAAGACCTCCAATCAAGCAGTCCTTGCCACTTCCACCACCACCAAAGTTGGAGAAAGTTGATGACAGGCGTCCAGCGGAACAATCACGCAGCAGGTTAGTGCATGATAGGCTGTCAGCGCTGCGTGCTTACCGCCATGCCAAGGGCCTCTGTGTCAAATGCGCAGAAAAATGGAGCAGGGATCATAAATGTCCAGATTCTATTCAGTTGCATGTTATCCAGGAAATGTGAGATTTATTCCAACTGCAAGATGAACAGGGTGATACTGAGGCAGGATATGTGGATGCTTCAGAACAGCTATTTCTCTCTCTCTCTCTTTGAGGCCACTGTGTCGGTGTTTGAAGCTCCAAAGACAATGCATTTTAGAGGTCTAGTTCAAGGCAAAGAGGTGATGATTCTAATTGACTCTGGGAGTTCCAATACTTTTATCAGTACAACACTGGCGTCAACTTTGCAAGGGGTGTTCCCAATGCATAAACCAGTGGGGGTTTAGGTTGCTGACGGGGGACGAATGAGTTGTTTATCTCACCTACCTGAGGCTGATTGGTCAATTCAGGGGTGTTCCTTTAAATCTGACATGAAGGTTTTGCCATTAAGCCATTATGATTTGATAGTGGGCATGGACTGGTTAGTGCAATACAGCCCTACGAAGGTGCATTGGAAGCAAAAGTGGATGGCCATTCCATATTTGGGGGCTACTTCTATATTACAGGGCATGGTGCAAGAATTATCTGAAGGCTCTATTGTTGAGGTTTGTACTGTCTTGATCTCTGATAAGGCAACTATCAAGTTAGAAGTTTCTTTAGAGTTGGCTCAATTGCTGGATGAATTTGGTGATGTCTTCGATGCTCCTAGTGGGCTACCTCCTTCTCGACCTTGTGATCACAACATTCCATTGGTGGAAGGGCCACTCCAGTGTCAGTAAGATCATACAGATACTCTCCTACAATCAAATATGAGATTGAGAGGTAGATCATAGCAATGCTGCAAGAAGGTATTATTCAGCACAGTACTAGTCGTTTTTCATCATCTGTTTTGCTGGTTAAGAAGAAGGACAAAACTTGGAGATTTTGTGTTGACTTAGGCATCTGAATGCAATCACATTAAAGTGCAAATACCCGGTGCCACTCATTGAGGACTTCTTAGATGAATTGGGCCAGGCAACTTGGTTCACGAGCTTAGATGTCACAGCAGGTTATCACCGGATCAAGCTTTAAGAAGGTGAAGCTTATAAGACAGCTTTCCAAACTCACTCTAGACATTATGAATTTAGAGTAACAGAGTAATGGCTTTTGGGTTGTCTGGTGCCCCGGCTAGATTTTAGAAAGCAATGAATACCACATTAGCTCCACTGCTTAGAAAGTGTGTGCTGGTTTTCTTTGATGATATTTTGATTTATAGTAACACATATGAAGAACATTTGGAACATATCAAGCTGGTCTTACAATTATTAGCCAAAGATCAGTGGAAAGTCAAATTGTCCAAGTGTACCTTTTCTCAAAGACAAGTAACATATCTAGGTCACATTATCAGCCAGGATGGAGTGGCTACAGATCCTAGCAAAATCTCAGCTATTATGGACTGGCCTGCCAATGTGAAAGAACTCGGAGGGTTTTTGGGTTTGGCTGGATATTACAAGAAATTTGTGAAGCATTTTGGAGTTATCTCTAAACCTCTAATAGAATTGTTAAAAAAGGGAGTTGTGTACGTTTGGACCTTTGACCATCATGTTGCAATTCAAGCTCTAAAGAATGCACTGAGTTCAACACCAATATTGGCTTTGCCCAATTTTTCAGTTCCATTTTGTATTGAAACTGATGCCAGTGGAGTGGGGATAGGTGCAGTCCTGATGCAAAACGGGCACCCTTTGCCTTACATCAGTAAAGCCTTGGGGCCTAGATCTCAAGGCCTATCTACTTATGAGAAAGAGTACATGGCCATATTGGTAGCAGTGGAACAGTGGAGGCACTATTTGCAATATGGTGAGTTTCATATCTACACGGACCAAAAAAATCTAGTTCAGCTATCTGAACAATGTCTGCACATACAATAACAGCAGAAGGTTTTTACCAAGCTATTGGGTCTTCAGTACAAAATCATTTATAAGAAAGGAGTGGATAATAGAGCTGCGGATGCCCTCTCAAGAAGATCTCAAGCACCAGAGGCTGAATGTGCAGTGATTTCTACTAGTACTCCGCAATGGCTAGAGCAGGTGGTAGCATATTATGGCCAAGATAGTCATGCTCAGACTGTAATGGCTAAATTGGTAGTGAAGGAAACAACAGTGCCTAATGTCACCTTCAAGGATGATCTGCTCCGTTATAAAAATAGAATATGGATTGGGAAGGATGACATACTCCAGAACAAGCTAATGAAAGCTTTTCATTGTTCCGCAGTTGGGGGTTATTCAGGAGTACCTGTCACATACAAGAGGATGAAGCAAATGTTTGCTTGGCAGGGCATGAAGAAGGCTGTCCAGCAATTTGTTCAGTCGTGTTTGGTGTGCCAGCAGGCTAAGCCTGACAGGTCTCGACTTCCTGGGTTGCTACAACCGTTACCAGTGCCCACAAGATCTTGGCAGGTAATCACTATGGACTTCATTGAAGGGTTACCTAAATCTGGGTATGCCAACTATATTTTAGTTGTCGTCGACACCTTCTCCAAGTATGCACATTTTTTCCCCTTGATTCATCCCCTCACGGCTGCTTCAGTAGCTAAATTGTTCCATAACCAAGTCTACAAGTTAAATGGCATGGCAACCATGATTGTTTCTGATCGTGATAAGGTGTTCACAAGTAAATTGTGGAAGGTGTTGTTTCGCCTTGCTGACGTTACACTGAATATGGGCTCAGCATATCATCCACAAACAGATGTGCAAACTAAGCATGTAATCAATGCCTGGATACATTTCTTACGTTGTTTTGTGCATACTTGTCCATTACTTGGAACCAATGGTTAGCTCTGGTGGAATTCTGGTATAACAACAGTCCTCATTCTGCAACTGGCAAATCTCCATTTATGATTCTTTATGGCTATGAACCTCGTCACTTTGGTATATTTGAAGATGATGCAGTCATAGTGTCAGATCTTGCTAAATGGCTTTATGAGCATAATGTGATGACTGGTTTAGTCCATCAACATTTACTCAAGGCTAAGGAGAGAATGAAGAAGCAAGCTGATGCGAAAAGGACTGAGGGGTCTTTTTAGATTGGTCATTGGGTATTCCTGAAAGCTCAACCGTATGTATAGTCATCTTTGGCTCCCAGAGCGAACCAGAAATTGGCTTCCAAGTTCTTTGGACCATATCAAGTGGTAGCTTGTGTGGGTTCAGTCGCGTATAAGTTGCAACTTCCAGATTCCTCATTGGTTCACCTGGTATTTCATGTTTCACAACTCAAGAAACTTATCAGCACTCCAAATGAGGTGACTCCATCGCCATCTGACCACACCTTCAGGTGGAGCATTCCTGAGAATTTTTTGCATTGTCGTTCGGTTTTACAGGGTGTCCAGCAAGTGACTCAGGTATTGATTAAATGGTCTAATGTTCCTGATTCTTTGGCTACCTGGGAGGATTTGGTGCCTTACAGCAGCAGTTTCCTCGTGCGGCTGTTTGGGGACAACCAGCAAGTCAAGAAGGGGGGATGTTAGCATCGCTTCCGAGCAAGCTTATCTGGGCCTCGCAAGTCATCACGGACCAGGAAGGATAACCACTGCTTCAGTGGCCCAGAATGGGAGTAGGTGTGTGCGTGAGTCTGCGCCGCCGCCGCTAGCTATATGTAAAAGGATGGGGGATTATGAATCATCTTGTAAACTGAATCCTAAACCTAAGCATTCATCTGCTCTCCAATCTCATATCCGTGCTTCCTACCTCGAATCCCAATTCTTCTATACTCCCAACTACCTACTGCTAACACCAGTTTGTATTGTTCTCTCATTCACTTGTGTTGTCATTTGAGCAACGATCTAATCCTAGGAATCTTAATCCGTAGCACTGGACGAAAGGAGGTGATAAAAAGCTAAAGGTACAATGAGAGAGAATTAGCACACAAAGATTGTCACAATGTTTAAGAAGATCATCTGGTAAGCCTTGTGGACAATCCAACTTTTCAATTGCTACAAACAATGACGTTCGGTTTCCAATATAGCTTTAATATCCTCATGTAATTTTATATTCTTTGAGGTGATAGAAACCCAACGATATGACCTCTTCTTAAAGAAGGAAATATTGTCTTTGACTACTAAAAATGGAGCCTCCACATCATCTTCCATGAGTTCTTCAAATAACATGCCAAGCTCGGAAGCATCATGCACCCAACATATTTCCTGATGCAGTGTATCACTAATCTTCCTTGTTCTGTCCTCTTTAATTATCCCATCGCACGTCCAGTAGCTTGGAGCATGAGCCACCCAATCAAATCCAGTGGCCCCGTGGAAACCATATAGCAAGAATAACTCGTACAGGTAACACTCTGCTATTATTGTTAGGTCAATGCCCTGCATCCATGGGTGGCGAGCGACAATGTTAACGGCCTCTTCATGTAGTAGATCAAGAAATTCTGAACTTGTTAATTCCCAGGCAGCCCATATGTCATAAAGAAGAAGATGGGTGTATCGTAGCTTGCTTTTTATCTCATATTTTTCGGCATCTATAGTCAAAGACCGCCTTTTGAATGTCCATAAGATCATGGAGTAAAACCAAAACTGTTGACATCAACCTCGTCATCACTTCCATTAGGAATAATCATAAAAAAAATCTCTATTCCACTAGGTTCGGGCAATCACATGCGTAACACATGGTATCATATCCCTAGAGCCATGGTCCACACCATTGAAGTCATCCTCCTCATCCTGATTATCAAATCTGGTCATTGTTTCAGGGTCAAGCTTGAGCTCCTCCGCGATTTTCCTCTGCATCTCCCTTCTACTTCACCACACTGAGCAATCTACATAAATTATTTTATCAAAGCATAATTCTGGAGGAGTTTTGTTAGCTTTGATTGACCGAAGTTCTTGTGCTATGGATCTGAGGAATGGGGCCATCCCATAGCCATTCCAACCATGAAAATAGATGACCTTTCTATCTCTGTCCCTCCGGATATGATCAAATATCTTCTCTGGCTATGTGAACGCCTTTTGCACCGATATACTGCAGTGGAGCAAGAAGGAAGCAAAGTGAGGCTACATTAATTCAATTCAGTTTGGCTGTGTGCGGTCGCAGAGGTTGGAGACTATTCTATTTTCCAAAAAAATTAATCCGATTCAGCTTCAGTTAACAAGTAGGTATTTGAACACGAATGCGTGCTCTGGTAAGATGTATGAATCAATTAATATTATTGGCGCATGTATAAATCAGTAGTAGACTGGCCGAGCAATAAAACCTGCTATCACCAATTCAGGGAAGAGCAACAACGTTCAGAGCAAGCTTGTATGCTGACGATGCAGCAATTTTCTAAATCCTGTCAGACAGGAGGTGGAGGTGATTAGCACAATTTTTCAGAGTTTTGGAAAGGCATCAGGGCTGCAGATTAATTTGAATAAGAGTGCAATGTATCCAATCAAATGTGAACAGATAGACATTCAACAAGTGATGGAAAGTTTCCCATGTCAGATCAAGAGTTTCCCATGCACCTATTTGAGTTTGCCACTCAGCATAAGAAAGCTAACAAGAGTTCAAATTCAGCTATTAATTGACAAGGTAGCAGGAAAGCTGTAGACACGGAAAGGAAAACTCCTAGACAAAGCAGAAAGATTGACACTTGTGAGAACAAACATGTCCTCAATTCCCATACATTTCATAACAGTTTTCAAACTCAAGAAATGGGCCTTGAAGAAGCTGGACAGAATAAGAAGTTTCCTTTGGAAAAGATCATAACATGTAAATGGTGGGCACTGCTTAGTCAAATGGCAAAAAACAGCTATACCAAAACAAATTGGAGGATTGAGAATCCTTGAACTTGGAGCCTTTAGTAGAGCTCTTTGGCTGCGATGGTTGTGGTACGAGTGGACTGAACAAGACATACCTTGGGCAGGCTCAGACATTCCATGTGATGAGATTGACAGGCAATTCTTGAGAGCAAGCACGATAGTCACGGTGGGGAATGGCCAAACTGCAAAGTTCTGGCAATGCTCATGGGCAGAAGGGAAAGCTCCTAGAGACATAGCTCCAAGACTGTATAAGTTACCCTGGAGAAATAATAAAACTCTGAAGGATGATGCCACTAATCACAATTGGACTCGAGGCCTTTGGAGGATGCAAACAATGGAAGAGATGGCAGAATTTGTAGTTCTGTGGGACTTGGTTCAGGAAATAAATTTCACTGATCAAGAGGACCAGATTGCATGGAGATGGACCAGCAATGGCCAATATACTACAAAGTCTGCATATGAAGCACAGTTTAGGGGGACATATAGCACATTTGATGCATCTTCCATCTGAAAAGCTCCCATTCAGACAAAGCACAGGTTTTTCGCGTGGTTGCTCATACAAAGTAAAATTTTGACTGCTGACAAACTCGTGGCTAGGAACTGGCAGTGCAATGTGATCTGTGCACTCTGTGACTAGGAGCTTGAGACGGCAATACATCTATGCTTACATTGCAGTTATTCCAAACAAGTTTGGCATTTGGTCAGCGTCTGGACAGATGGCCAAGTGAGCACTCCTACTGACGAACACCAGGACTTGCAGGTCTGGTGGTCTACTGTCTTGCAGGCAGTCACCAAGCAACAGCGACGATCCAAGGCGGCGATCATCATCATCACGGCGTGGAACATCTGGAACGAACGGAATAGAAGAGCTTTTCAACAACTGACGCTACGACCAGAGCAAGTGTTACAGAGGGTTCAGGAAGAACTGGCCATGGGCCGCCGAGCGCGTGCAAGCCTGACAGTGGGCAATGTATCTTAATTTCGCTTTAGATGATGAACACTCGAGTTATATTTGTTATCTGTAATATTGAACCACTTGTAAACTCAATTCCCTCCTCTCTTAAATGAATTAGCAGTGCTCCTGCTATCTTTCAAAAAAAAGTAGTAGAGTGTACTGGTGTCTGAAAACTTGTTTGAATTTAAAATATCAACGCTTACAGTCACATGAATTACAGTAGTACCATACCTCTATTTCTGCTTTCATGATGGAAGTCCTCTTGTCGTAGAAGACCAACAAACAAGAAAGGCGCGCACGAACGCCAGTCTAACCCATGAATCCGCTGGTTCGATCAACACCTCCTGCCAGCTCCTGCGCCCCAAGAAACCATTGAACTGTGAGTACCAAGCAAGCTTGTACACCTAAGCGTTATTGTAAACAAGCAGCGGTACACTACTGAGGACCAATGGTGGTCACCCTTGGATGATGAGTGATTGACAACGTTGTGTTGGTTTGATGTTGCTCTTGGCTTGTGATGTGCAGGTGTAGGATGCGACGTGGCGGTCGACGGCATGCAGTGAAGGTCAAGCGAAAGGTTCATGCCGATGGACCAAGGGCGGTGAAGGATGAACGCGAGTAGGCTTGGACCGATGGACCCGAGGAGTCCGGGCGAAGTCACGGGCGGTCCACATGGTGCATGGAATGGCGAGAGGGCATGACAGGATGGAGACGGCGTCGGTCAAGTCAAGCGGGAGGCTTGGCGGAGGCCGGACACGCGTCAATGGACGGTTTGGGTGGTTTGGGCCTCAAAACCACCGCGCAGGCAGGTTTCCCGGTTTGGGCCTCAAAACTGGGGGCGAGCCCGGTGCGGTCGGAGCTTCGAGAAGGAGGGCACGTGGCGTCATCGCGAAGCTTGCGTCGAGGCGAAGCAAAGTCGTGAAGGCGGCGTGTCCGTCCGATGCGCGGATAAAAACTTGGACCAAAATGCCCCTGCGTGGGTAGTTATCTTAGTTGTAGCTGTAGGGGTAGTATAGTCTTTCGTCCTGGACTATAAATAGGGATGGGGGGCTGGTTATTTCAGCACCTCTTTGCTTAGCAACTCATTATCTATTTGCTTAGAGGCTAGTCATGTGCTTAAAGTGAGAGGAGAGAGGGGGATTAGGGAGTGATTACTCTTTTCTCTTGATTTCTTCATCTTTAGTGGGTGGATGAAGGGAGGAGGCTAGTCCTCATCTTGTATAGAAGATGTTCTCGTGATTTAGCTTTATTTGTTGTCTCAAATCGTGCTAAATCTTTGATTCCCGAGCGTTTTTCTTTTTCCCTATTTTTGGAACTATTTTTGGGGAATTTTCGTTCATCATGTTCGAGCCCGAATCTCGTGAGATTGGTTGAAGGGAAATGTTGCTAGGACCTTGGAGAGCATTCGTGGTATGATCCCCTTTCAAATCCCTCACGAATCCGGCTTGATTTTGAGTTTTTCCCAAATTGCGTTCTTGAGTTAGGGTTTCGGTTTTCTCCAAAATCCGTGATGGATACTTGAGCTTTTTGAGATCTTTTTCACGGATCTATTAGCACTTGTGGTTGCGCATCTATAGCTCAAGTTTTGTCTCGATTCATGGAATTTTGAGGGAGTATTTTTAGTTTGAAGCTTGAGTGGTGTTCTTGGAGTTCTTGTTTTCCCTCTGTCTGTTCGTGCGCAGGAACAGGGAAGCGAGGCAGCGAGCGAGCCAGAGCAGCGAGTAGCACGTGCACGCGGGCCAGGGATAGCAGGCCCAGCAAGGCGGCCCAGCAGGTAGACGGGTGCAGCAGTGCACCAGGCCCAGCTTCGCCAGGTAGCAGCCCAGGACGCGAAGCAGGCCAGCTAGCGAGCCATCTGGGCATTCGAGCAAAGCAGACCTGCAGACCCATGCACAAAGGAAGGCAGGCCAATGCATGCACCAGGCCTACAGACATGCGCCAAGCATTGTGAGTTTTTTTTTACTTTATCTTGTCTTATTTAATTCATGCAACTGCCAGTAAAGTTGTTTAGCACTTTAATCACGTTTGTCTTTTGCTAACAATGTCTAGTGGTTAACTAATTAATCCTGTCTCTTGCGTTAATCATTCTTAGTTTATCAATTGCTAATCCTTCTATGCTTTGTTAAGTAAGTGGTGAGTAGTGTCTTAGTTGTGTCCCTTTTGTGCAAACTTGATGGAGATGATTCATGCTATATTTTCGCTGTGATTTGTGCGTCTCTTATCGTTCCTAGGGTGAGCTTGTCACGAGTTGACTTGCGTCATCTTGACGATTGAACGCACGGTGTGCTTTGGGGTTGCGTTTGGGACATAGGCCTTGTTCTTGTTGAGAATTTTTTATAGGCTCGTATTCACCCCCCCATCCGGTCGCCCTTTCGGTCCTTCAACTACCAGTAGTATTTCGAAGAGAGCAAATGCACATATACATGGAGAAGCACACACACCTGTTTCCCGTAGAGAAGAATCGCCTCCCTCCGCCAGGACCAAGGAAGGAAAGGAAAGGCGTGCGCAGCAATCTAACCCATCATTCCATTGATCAACCGGGAGTCCGCAGGAAATACGATCTAGTAGGATTGGAGAGGCGTAGGACGGTAGGAGCTTCCTTGCTCTCTCTGCAAAAATCCCTTGGCTGGCTTGGTGCTTTGCTTCTCACAGCCATCATTCTCTCTTTATTTTATCAAAAAAGAGCACGAGATTTGTGGCGCTTTGTTTTGTTTTTGTTTTCCTAAAGATGTTCCGCCGTGGCTCGGTAATCTGTGTTAAAGACGATTGATTAGTGAGCCGGTAGAGACTGGCAGGCTGGCAGTCCTTTCTCTTTTGTTTACACAATTCGGTAATCATCATCATTCTGCAGCCAAAAATACCGGGATTTTGGGCCATCGACGCTTTGGTTTGGAGACCAAGCCCGGCAGCTGCCTGCAGCCTGCTTGACTGCTTCTCCACGAACCAGATTCCAAAAGCACACAGCACCCGCTAGGCCAACTAACTAGCTCGGTTACCATCAGTACAGGAAGCAGAATCCAAGAAACAAAACCAGTGTACCAACGCACACCGGCATGAATGGAAAACCAGCATCCGTCGCCGGCGAACAAGCCACTGATCTCGCGTACCAGCTGCAGGTGCGCGGCTCAGGATTCACAGGCATAGAGTCACATGATCATATACTATCCGCTGTACCAAGATAAAAGAAAAGAAAAAGTCTAATTTACTACCTCAAGTATAGGCTTCTGAGTTCCGTCATGTTAGTGCCTTTATAAATGAGTTTTCCCCCTTCATTTATGTGTTTGGATATAAGTTTGGTTTGTTTCCTCATATCCTTTAAATAAATTGTTTTGCAAATACTGCGTGTCGCACGTGCACGTTACTAAGTAAACCCTAGAGAAACAAATGGTTTACATAATCCCTCATTTTCCTAAACCGACACCTTTAACACATTTAAACCGGATTTGATGATTTGGTAGAATTAGAAAAGTAGTTTTGCTGACTAGGATCGACACGTCAGCTGACCTGCGTGGCCGAAACATCAACCCCGACCCTCTGGTGGGTTCCCCATCCAGGCAGATTTTTCCGTCAGAGCCAAATATTAGGGGAAATTAATCGAACACATACCAAGCAGGGGGTGAAGGACGTGCATTGCCTCATCCTTAAGCTGACGGTGGCACTACCCCAGCAAATCAGCGGTTCCTTGTCTGCGCTACCCCGCAAGGCAAGTCCGTGCGCCGCGCGGAGGCGCGGGAGCCCGTACGCCGGGCAGCAGCTGGCGGCGGGGCAAGGCCAGGAGCCGCGCGGGATCACAGACTATTGTGAGGCCGACGCTAGGAACGAGATCCTCTACTTTGATCCCTTGCCTTTGAGCCAATGCCATATGGATCCAAATGCGATGGGATCCGCATGTCAGTGACTCAATGGTAGAGGCTCAAAGCTAGAGGAAACCGCTTCCACGCGCTGAGTAGCAAGCGGCGGCAGGGCAGGGCTGACACGTCGATCCAAGTTAGTGTTCCTAATTCTACCAAATCATTAAATCTGGTTTGGGTGCGGATGTCCGATTCGGGACGCTAGCGTCGGACAGTTGGGAAGCGAAAAAATTCTGCTATGATCACATGTTGCATGCAACATGCAAAATAATAAAATTTTTGGGAACAAAGTTCTGATATATAAAAGAAGCCCATCGCAACATTTGTCAATGTTAAGTTTTGTTGGAAAAATTACTTTAATCCAAAACATCTCGCAACATCTTGTGCAACATCATACATCATCTAATGCAACATCTCGATTTCACAGTTGCAACATCCCAAATCCTAAAATAAAATCATCATCAACTTTTGTAAAAAAAAATCATCGTCAACCATGCAACATAAAAATACTGCTGCAACATCTCAAGTCATATATTGTAACATCAAAAAATCGAACGTACTATAGAACATCTAAAAATCAATCTTGCAACATTAGCGAACACTACGCAAAACATCTCAAAATACCTGTTGCAACATCACAAAATTTAGATGCTACATGAATGGTTGGTGCCTCTCACGGTGAAGTCTTCTTCCTCCTAGAGTATGATAGCTGCCACCATGGATTCTTCTCCAGCCCCACGCCTGCCGACCGCCATCGCCGTTCAGGGGGCGCGCGGAGCACGACGCCGTGAAGGTGAAGTCGGTGGCGGCAGCGGAGAGGCTGCTGTCGCTGGACTGGTACGGCGAGGCGGCGAGCCGCGCGCTGGAGAACGCCATCAGCTCGCTGGGCGCGCTAGCCTGTGGAGCGGCATGCTCGGCGGCGCTGGGACATGAGTAGGCATAGGATTTGAGTTGCTGCAGAGAAGGAGCAAAGCTGGATTTAGTTCATGGCTGGAGAGGCAGAGAATGACTAGAGCTCATAGAAGATGAACGAATGGATAAAAAAGCTGGAGACCAGAGAAAAAGAACAAGTGGCTGAAATAATCAGCGGAGGGAGATGTTGGTGGGTCCCGTGTCCGATATTTATCTCCAGCATCGGACGTGCGGCTCCCAGCATTACCGATCCGGTTTAAGTACGTGTTAAAGCTGTGGTTTGAACTGGTTTAGCAAAATGAAGGTTAAGTAAACCTAAAGAATTATTTGAACCTACTTGGTAGTAAATTGGACTTTTTCCTAAATTACAGATTAGTAACTGCAGTACGAGGGCATGCTAGCAGTGCATAAATGGGCAAAAGTATGTGATCAATGTGATCCTGCAGCTGCAATACCGATCAAACAAACGTACCGATACATTCCGTCAAGTACTAAAGCTCTTGGTCAAAATCGTACAGAAAAACCTTAAAGCAACTACTCAAATTATTTATATATACAGTACTACGTGTTACTAGATTCTATGCATATTCCTTTTTACAAGCGAATCTTTACAGACCAGAAAAGCAAAACAAACGCCAAGCTAGAGCTTCATCAGGGAGTGGGAGTGACGAAGCCAATCCTGGATAGCAAAGCGAAGGGTGTGGTTGGGCGTGAGATTTCGATGCTCTAGTTTCTGGCCGGTCACCGGCGACGTCCCCCTCCCAGTCTCCATCCACTTACGAATCGCCCGCCCTTCGTACGTTAAGCCATCAGCGCACACCTGAGGATCATGCATTATCTCCTGCAGGGGAAAAAGAAAGAAAGATACTAAGTTCCTCATTACTCATCACATCCAGTTCCATACCCTTTGCCTAAGTTAACAATTGTGCAAGATGATGGTGCTTGCCTTCAGAATAGGGCATAGGAAAGAGGAGGGTGCTCGTCCCTCCTCCCTCGTAAAGCATAGCTGTTCTAGATCTTGTACGGTCCCAGGAGTCAGCTCCGGGCGATCTCGGCTGCTGGTTTCACTACAACTCAGCCCAAAATATGCTAGCCTTCCAGCCACCTCCCTAGGCCACCGCCCGGCCATTGGATCGAGAATTGATGATAGCTTGCCACAAGAGATAGCACGCCTTACCTCACCAGCAAGCCCTTCAAGCTCCTGTTTTCCTGTTAGCAGCTGGAGTATCACCATTCCAAAGTTGTATATATCAGACTTCTGTGTCATTACTTTGCTTCTCTTGTACTCTGGATCTGTGTCGGGAAAGGACCCTTTCAGCTCGGAACCCTCCACAAATGATGGGTAATCCGTCGTGTTATCCATGAATACCCGAGAAATACCAAAATCGGCTATCTTGCAGTGGAATTCGCTATCTAGAAGGATGTTCTCAAGCTTCAAGTTGCCATGGATGATCATCTGAGGTTTACATGAATGCAAGAACAGCAGAGCACCCGATATCTCAGCAACAACGCGTGCACGGATTTTCCATGTCAACCAATGGCTGTTGCATCTGCTGAAGAGGCGGTCGTGAAGGCTCTCATTTGGCAGATATTCATAGACGAGACACAGCGCTTCTGGGCATGCCCCAACCAATGTCAGTATATGAGGGTGCCTCACCCTGCCAAGGATACAAACCTGAGACAGAAAACGGAAATAAGTATCTTCAGCTAAATGATGATATCCTCCTAGGTACACACGGCATTGATAAAGGAGCCCATAATTTCAATAGCAATTTCTAAATCTATCTCCATTTCCATCAGACCCAAAGATATGCAGCAAATAAGCAGAAAATTTGGAAGCGGGGAAACATGGAATACCTCTTGCTGAAACTGCTTCACGCTCTCAATGCTGTGTGGGTGCAGCTTATAAATCATCACAGTTCTGTTCATAATTTCTCCTTTGTATACACACCCATGACCTTGTGACTGTATCTTGAAGCTCTCTGAGAATTCACATGTTGCAGACTGCATATCTAACAATGTAAATTCTCTGAAGCTGTACAAATCATCTCCAAAAGCATTTGACATGCAATTTGGCAATTCTTCAAGCTTTGGCACTTTCAGTTTGTTCTGCTTGAGATTTTCTATGGAAGATTGGATCAGCTCAAGCTCTGCTAAAAACTCATCCGTCTGAAGCTTTATCTTTGCTGCATGGTCATCTAGGATGGCTAATCTTCTCATAGAAGATTCTAACCCTGCTACAGCTCTCTCTTTGTTTTTCATAAGATCTTCATGCTGCTTTCTTGTGGCTACCAATAAAGCTTCAAGTTCCCCCCTCATTTTTATTTCATGTTTTTTAGCAGAATCAGACTCTTTTGCCTGCACAGAGACCAGAAGCTGGTTATGCAAATGAACACATGTTTAGAACCTCACGTTATTTGACATTGGATGCTGACTGCTGAGTATCTGGATTTCAGCTGGTTTCCGAGTTATCTTGTACAGTTACAGGAATAGGGTAGCAAAGTAAATACATGATATTTTTAAATGATGAGGAATAGATTATATTGCATACCCTGGCAAAAGCACTTGCTACTTTTGACTCTGCTTCTTTGCGCTTCAGCAGTTCAACAAAAGCTTCCTTTCTTGATTCATCAGCTTCCATCATTACATGTTTGAGATTTCTGTCCAATACTTCCTGGAATTAAAAACCTATCCATATTATGTTTTACACAAGTCTCAAGCATGAAATTACGGATGCATATATAGATGAAGCAGAGGGACCACCTTAGAATAGAAGGGTAATGTGTCCATATGTACAGAAGAATCAGAGAAGAAGGTTGAGTTGAGTGCCGGTTCTGCATCTTGCCATTTTGCCATGTTCATACTGTAGAAATGGTTGGCTTCACGTGCCCCAAGAGCGTCATAATCTGAAACAGTGCCTTGATTAAGATCAACTGTCATTAGTGCCTCGCCCGTGACATGTCCTTCATCAAGTCTTGTTTCGGTGTTGTTAGAATATGAGCTGAACCTAATCCTTTTTGTTGTCATGGCATCATCTTGGTAGTGAACCGGAGCATTGTTGTCGATGGCTGCACTCGCTTCTCTGGTCCAGATTTGCCTTCCTCTCCACACGAACCAGATTTGGCAAAATGCAGGAGCATTGCTAGCCATTAAAGATTCTTTGCCATATTTCAACTTGAAGCAACTGCACACCAGAATACGGTTCAGACAAATAGCAGAGCGTAATATATGCTACTAGCTTTCAAGAGATAACAGAAGCATACTTGTCAGGTGTAGAGCCCATTATAAGCTTGGTGATCCTGTAATGGTTGACCAAGTTGAGGATGCCGTCGTGGATTTGGTCGTTCTCCGTGCGAAGAAGCGTTGCCTGCACCTGGGCCCTGCGGCAGAAGGCGAGGTAGGAGAGGAGGACCTTGTCCATCTCTTCCTTCTCCGACTTGCGATGGGAGAGCACCAGCTCCTCCGTGGCTTGCGCCGCCGGAATCTTTCCTACTGAATTTCCCAGTTCATTAATTTTAATTTGGAGCCATTTCATTCGATTTGGGTGTTCAACGAACGAATGAATGGATGAGTGACTGAGCACTTGAACGAAACGCAACAGAGGTATGTGACAGAGCCTTGTACGGTACTCACAGAGTGTTGGGATGAGCGGCGACGGCTGGTGGACGTGGAGGAGGACGATGCGGGGGTTCCCGAAGCGGCGCAGGGCCCAGCGCAGCAGCCCGAGCGTTTTCTCCGGCGACCTCCCCACGGCCACGTGGACCCACGCCTCGCCGTGGCGCTGCTCCCGGCGGCCGCCGCAGCGGAGGCTTGGGCAGGGGCTGGGCAGCGGCGGCGACGGCGACGGGCCCAGGACCTCCATCACCCCGGCGGCGGGGTGATGCGCTCCTCCCTCTCTCTAGCAACTGTTCTCGGGAACAAGCAAAGTCAGCGTCGTTCTCGTTCTGAACGCATGTACTTTGGTACTTTAGCAGGTGATTAGGCTGCCATTTCTTCACTCCAACGGATATTATACAGTAGATACAGTACTTATATTAATACTGTAGCCGGCCAAGGGGAAAGTACCAATCGAATCTTCCAGTAATATTCTCTTGCCACTTGCCAGCCAACATTAAAAAAAAATAGTCAGCTCATTAACACTTTGACATTTATAAAAATCATCGAGTGTGATAAAATGACAGCGTGTTCATATATTTCTCAAGAGAAATGTCAGAGAATGAGGTTGTGGTGGTAGGCTGGTAGCTACATCCGCAGCACAAATAAAGGCCAGCTGAAGCAATCTCTACTGCACGGGCATTGTCCTTGAGAAGCTTTGCTACAAACAGCAAGTTTGGGTTCCTGGATTGTTGCGGTATCTGTTGTTCGAGTAACCATTTCAGTTAATTGTTGTGTGTGCTTCAGTCTTGAGATTAAGCTCACAAGTGATCCTACCGTGCTCTGGAGTCTGGAGAACTCTGTTCCTCCATTCATATTTTCATCCACTTCCGACCGTTCACACAAACATGCATTCGTGTTGGAGTCAGTATGTGGTAAGAGTTAATTTTTTCTCCTTGGAGGCAAAAGAGAGAAACCAGACCCAACAAATGTTCTAGGTCATACTAATAATTACGTGGGTTGAGAAGCAACATCTGCCGAGCAGTAGCAGGCAGCTGCGAAGCAGTCCTCCGAACATGCTGGTTCACAGACCTGAAATCACAAACTGTATCCTTACCTAAGAAAAATCAAGGATTCGTCACTACGATGATGGCACGGCACCTGGGTTGCTGAGTCACAAGCTAAATCATATCGTTGGTAGCTACGCTAAAACATGTGCACTGCTTAATACAGAACCTTATCGATCTCTTTTCCCAAGTGGAAACGGACGCATGGATACAGACATCACCACACTGATGATCGCACGAATAAATCACACACAGCACAGACTTCATACATCATAACTTGTTATGGTTCACAATCACAAATCAGAGCAGCCGGCACCAGGCACACAACCAGCCGTCTCTCGGTTCATCACACACAGCATATATAGTACACAAACTCTGGGCTGCGACGATCGGCAAACGCACATGTTGGTTTAGAGCGATTTCCTCACCGAACGCTTAAGAAAGCACGCACAAATATGGGAAATAAAACTCTTCCAGTTTGTATTTCTCAAAAAAATATGCCTTAGGGTGCCTCTTTTTTTATAGGGAGGCCAACCGATTTTTTCATACCGAATTTACCCCTACTCAACCACTACATTTTTAAAATATACTGTACATTAATCCGATTTGTATGCTTTAATCGGATCACGCGGTTCATACCATCCTTCCCACGTCTTCAACGTGACTCACCCCGCGAACACCTTTGCTGGAAGAAATCACGATGGTCCTTGAGCTCACCTTCACGATGCCATTAACCTCTCCCGTTGTCCATTCCCGTAGATGTTGGGGACCTTCGCGTGGAAACCGATAGCACAATCCGCCTGCAAACACAAAAGAGAACATCCGGCACCCTCGCAGCATGATGCGGAGGTCATGATGTGATGAAGGTGATGGCGCGGTGCAAAAGTTAAGTTTCTCCTATTCCTGAGCGCGAGGGTGAAATCTTTTATCCAGATCCCCAACAACACACACGGCGCAGCAGGCGCTCATCAAGCCACACAAATCAAACCCACACGCAGCTGGTGGGTAGGCACACACATCGGCCGGGTCTGTCCGCCTGAGCGCAACGCGCGCGCAGGAAGAAAGTTAAACCAGGCCGCATTTTTATTCCGAAGCACACAACACACATCAACCGCTAGGCCAACACGGCCATCAGCACGGGCAGGAAGGAGCCAACCCGAGGCCTGTACCTCTCAGAACAAGCTCAAGCAAAGGCAGCAGCTGGAGCAGTGCTGTCCAACAAACCAAATCGACGTAAGTGGCACACGGCATGAACGAAACCCAGCAGCAGCAGATGCCCGGCTCAGGATTCACCTGGGCAATGCGAGTGGCAGAGCAGTCAATGGTGAGTGAGTGTGGAGTCAGTAGCAGAGAAAACAAGGGGTGGATGGATTATTTAACATATCAACATGCAGGGCAGAACGGGACAATGGGTATGCGTATATGTGTGTACCTGAGGACGGTGCCCCTGAGGAGGCGCTTCCGCCTGTAGTAGCGCGAGTGCATAGGCGGCTCGAAGATCGAGGTCCGGGTTGGTGGCCGGCGACCAGCCCGTCCCACACGTCCTTCTCCATCTCGACGGTCGGCCGCTTCACGTCTGGCTCGCGGCCCTTCAAGGACGGCAGACGGCGCAGGCCGAAGCATCCCCTGATCCTGATGTTCTCGAGCGCGGGAGCATGCATCTTGACCTCGGACATGATCTGCTGCAGCTTTGGCAGGTCGTGCAAGTGGATGGTGGTCAGCTTCGGGAACGGTACACCACATTTCGACCAGCAAGAAGACGTGCATGAGGTCGCCACAGTGGATGATGTGGAGGCTCTCCAAGCTAGGGAAGAAAGCGTCCCACACAGGAAGCACGAACTGAAGCCTGGGGCAGGAGTGCAGGTGCATATGCTTAAGACTTTCAAAACATTTAGAATAACGGTAACTTTTGTTCCAGATGCTGCAGGCTATCTGGAGATCCGATGCCCATACAGTCTCCAATGCAGGTGTATCACCGTCAGAAGGGAAGACTGTGTTGATTGTAGAGCATCTTTCCGTGCGGCACCACCTCAGGCGCCTCCAGCACGCACTACGCAGGCATGCTAACGATGGTCGAGGCATCGTGCACATGCAGGGATCTAGTGAACTCCGCCATTAGATGATGTAAATAATTAGAATGTGACAGTTCACTCTCCAAGCTATGGCTCCCATCACTAATCTCAATATGACAATCCAACTGCTGAGTCGGAGGCTGCAGGAAGACCAGCATCGGGGCATCACCAATCTTGGAAAATACATCACCATACCGGCTCACAGCATCATCGTGCTGCCGCTTGCTGGGTTCAATCATCTTCTTGACGGTCCTTTCATTTGTATAATGACGCACTAGAGGAAACAAGGACCTAGCGAGCCTCACGTCTGCAAGAATAGCACGCAACTGCAGAAGGAAATGCTTATGTTGGGCAAGAGACGGGCGAGTAAACCCATGTGCCCTCTCCTCTCCGGTCGTGTATCTATGCATACCAACTCCAGCTTTAGCAGTTCCATTGAATCATATAAGCCCCATATTATTGCGCGGAGGTTCTTACAACCCAGCAGAAAGAGCCGCTTGAGCACCGGGACATTTACCACCATAGTGGTAAAGTCAAGTACCTTGATTGCACATCCTGAGAGGTCCAGCTCCACAAACAAATTCTCCAATTGCGTGCAGCCTTGCAGAGATATCTTGGAGGTTTTGACATCCCTTTTATCTGCATCAATCGGCGGCTTCTGCTCAGAAGATTCCAGAGGTAGCTTAAAAGATGGCATCCAGTGGGTTACCCGTCCATACCCATCAAAGCTAAACGACCTTAGGGAAGAGGGAAGCCCCTCGGGCACAACGACATTCTCTAGCCCGTCACAACCATCAAGGAAAAGCATCTGGAGGTTTTTTGCTATTGATAAGCTTGCCGGTAGGTTTTCCATGTCTCTGTTACCAGACAAATCAAGTATTTCCATATTCATTTTTATTCATTTTGTCCATAAATGAGTTGTGGTGATCCATTGTTGTCACCTCTGCTTTTTGAGTAGGTTTGAATATCCGAAGCTTTTGAAGGTGATGTAGCCTACCCTGTAATTTGCTTATCAGTTGCCAGGACATGAATCCCTCGATGTTCAGCTCCCTGAGGTTAGCCATGATATCCATCTTTTCTTCAGATAAGATATCTCCCCATTCTGTGTATCGTAAGTCAAGCACCCATAGGCTTTGTAGACACACCCAGTTTGTATAGTTTTCAACTTCACTTGTGTTGTCATGTGTACAGTGATCTAATCCGAGGAATCTCAATCCACGTCACTGGAGGAAAGGAGGTGATATAAAATTGAAGGCACAATAATATAAAACTAGCACGCCAAGGTTACTGCAATGTGTAAGAAGCCCATTTGGTAAGCCTTGCGGGTTATCAGACGTTTCAAGTGCTACGAACACAGACGATGCCCTTTCCAATATGGCTTTTGTATCCTCTTGTATTGGCAGATTTTTTGAGGTGACACAAATCCAACGAAATGGTCTCTTTTCAAAGAAGGAAACATCGTCATTGATTACCAAAAATGGAGCCTTCAGATCTTCCATGAGTTTTTCAAACATGCTGCTGCCAAGAAAAGAATCACCCAACTCCCAACGTATTTCCTGATGCAATGTGTCACTAATCTTCCTTGTTCCATCCCTTTTAATGATCCCATCGCACATCCAGTAGTTTGGAGCATGAGACACCCAATCCAATTCAGTGGCACTGTGAAAACTATATTGTAAGAATAACTCGTACAAGCAGCACTCTATTACCATTGTTTGGTCGATGCTCTGCATCCATGATTGGCGAGCAACTATGTCAGCGGCTTCTTCATGCAGAAGTGACCGGAACTGTGAATGTGTTAGTTCGCTGACCGTGTCCCTGGAGTCATGATACAGACCTTTGAAGTCGTCCTCCTCATCCTGCTTGTCAAACATGGCCATTATTTCAGGGCCAAGCTTGAGCTCCTCTGCGATTTTCCTTTGCATCACCCTTCTACTTTCCCACGCTGAGCAATCAATGTAAATTATTGTGTCAAAGCATAATTCTGGAGGAGTTTTCTTAGCTTTGGTTGACCGGAGTTCTTGTGCCATGGATCTGAGAACCGGTACCGCCCCAAAGCCACTCCACCATCAAAATAGATGACCTTTTTGTCTCTGTTGTTCCGAATATAATAAAATATCTCGTCTCTTGCGCTGTCAACGTCTCTTGCCGTGATCGGCTGCAGTGCAGTAAGCAGGAAGCAAAGTGAGGTCACATTAATTCGTTGCAGCTTCAGTTAACAAGCAGTTAATCCAATACGAATGCATGCTCTAATAGGGTGTATGAATCAGTGGACGTTGGCGCATGTACAAACCAGCTAATAGAGTGCACTGGTGTCTGAAAACTTGCTTGGATTAAAAGTACCGACGCTTACAGTCACATGAATCACAGTAGTACCGTAGCTCAAAGTGCATGATGAAATTCCGATCCTCTTGCCGTATAGAAGGCAAACGAACAGGAAAGGCCGATCTAACCCATGAATTCGCTGGTTTGATCAGCACCTATCGCCAGCTCCTGCGTCCGCAGAAACCATAAAATCAAATTGAATTGTCAGTACCGAGCTTGTGCCTTGTGCACCGAATCAAAACTCTACTGCAAACGAGCAGCTACCTTAGCTTGCTTTCTCTGAAACAGGCATGGTTCCTTGCTTGTCTATACGTGCTACGACAAGCGTGAAATCGATCTCTGAAACACGCATGGTTCCTTGTTCGCTGCCTGGCTGCGTGCTTTGCTTCTCACAGCCACCATTCTCTCCTCACTTTTTTCCAAAGCGTGAAATTCTAGCGCTTCCTTTGCTTTGATTTGCTTTGCTTTTTCTAAAGATATTTCGATGCCCATAGTAGCTCTGTAATTTGTGTTAAAAGACGATATGTGGCCCGGTAAAGATTGGTCGGCAGCCCCTTTCTCCTTTGTTTAAAGAGATTTGACGGTTTTTTTTTCTTGTTCTACTCGTAGAATCCTACAGTTTTGATTTGTGAACGAAAACAGAAAACTTCTCTTCTAAATTACTACAAATGTTGGCAGAATCCTGCAGCCCATTGCAATATCTGGAGGGTACGGCCCCAGCCCAGATTATGCACACAGGCCCAAAAAAATTCTGATCCATCGAAGATTTGGTTGGGCCAAGCCCATAAGCTGCCTGCTCCTTCCCAATCAGGCTCCCCATTCCCCAATCATCTGTGCGGCGGCTGGCACGAGCAACGAGCTGAGTCCGACTCCGAAGAGCAGCAGAGTCACCGGGGCGATCCGATGGCGAAGGAGGGCGGCGCGGGCAAGCGGGAGGTGGAGGGCCCTCCGCCGCCGGAGGCGGAGAGCATCGTGTGGAGGGAAGACAAGGAAAGATTCGAGACGCCCGACGGCGAGGCCTTCCTCGAGTACCGCCTCCCGTCGCCGGCGGTGATGGACATGGTGCACACGTACGTGCCGCGGAGCAAGCGCGGGCAGGGGCTTGCCGCGCGCCTCTGCGACGCCGCCTTCGCCCACGCGCGGGGCCGCGGCATGCGCGTCGTCCCCACCTGCTCCTACATCTCCGTGCGTGATCCCCCTCTTTCTCCTCTGCTTCCCCACTAGATTATCTCCTGCGTCACGCTTCTATCGTTTCACTGATGCTTCGAGGAGGATTCGGGAATTGATTAGTAGGTTTGTTAGCTTCTACAATCACCTGCAGCTACAGGGGAGATCGTTGAGCGCACCCATTAGGATTTAGCAATTTTGTTCTTTTCTGGTGGATTTGGCAAATGTTCTTCAACTACTGAGTTTGCCGCATCCTAATTAAGCTGTAAATTGTTCTGCAAATGCTGGGCTTGTGACAATTTAGCAAATTTAGTCAATTTTCTGCTGAAGTACCGATTGTTTCTGGCACTGCAGGACACGTATCTGCCTCGTAATCCAGCGTTGGAGGAGCTCGTGTACAAGGATCAGGACCCCCATCCCAAACCCAGCAGCATGTAGGTTGTACGAGGAACATCCACTTCACTCAATCGAAGGCGCCAGCTGCTACTAAATAAAGCAAATACCCAGCTGATACTGATAGAACTGTGTGTAGTTCTGTGGCGCCTCTTGCGAGTCCTTGATGTCAGATGACACACTCTGGATATCTCCTTTGCTAACAATCATTTGATTTCGGGAACAGAGGCTTCAGATTCATGTGTAACTTCTGCGACACCCGCTGAACCTGAAGGGGCAAAAATAAACGTGCATGCGTTTCCCATCCATCAGGAATTCAGGATCGTCATTGCTCTCTTTTGGAGAGAAACTAACAGAACATACTCGAATGCTCATTGATCAATTGGTAGCACTCAAGTAGCTAGATGTGAAGATTCAACTCGAAAATAGGGGGGGAAAAAGAAAGATGCAAAAGTTTTAACTGTACAATCAGAAAATACATATTCAGATTCATGAGTTTACAATGATTGACTGCTTGTTTCTATAGTACAGAGTCACAATATTCAAAAGGGTGGTTCCACTCGTTTTGACACACAGCTTCATTTCCTCCCACCCTGTTTTCAAGCATCAACAAACGAAGAGCTTATTTCCTGCCTAGTGTGTTTCCAAGCATCAACAAACATAATGTATAATTATTCATACAGCTGCGTACAGGTAACCTGAAAAGAGGAAATACAACAACATTTGCATATTTACATATTGCTATAGCAAGAGTTACTCGAGGAAATGAAATCGCTGATCATCTCCATTATCATCACCCCAACCTGCAATAGGGCCATCAATCATCTCCGTCATGAGGAGCTCACCCAGGGACATAGTAGTCCATCTTCTCCACTGGGAGGTTTAGCACTGAAGTATCAGCCTGAACAATTTACACACTTCAGGGTTCAGGCAATCATACTATGCTTGGTATAAGAAATTGAACTACAAGCTGCAGATAACTCTCCATATAATGGCAGCCTGATCACAGTGAACTAGTACAACATGCGTTTAGCCATAATCAAAATCACATACCTCCTCAAACGGAACAAATACAAAGGGAGACAAGCCCCTGCTGTGGGAAACGGCAGGGACATCAGGGTCATGCGTCTCATCCTCCTCCCAGCCCTCAACAAGTTCAAGTATGCTGCCTGTCCAGTTTTTCAGTTCCGTTGCATTCACTCCAGTGGTTAGGATCTTTAGCACGTCCAACCTGTTGTTTGCACCAATTTTGGTGCCTCTAAGCCTGCAGAATGTTGGCAAAAATTTCAATGGCTAGGAACTAGCAATTAGCAACAATCATCAAAACATGGACAACAATTTCATATGAGGTACCTAAGGCACATCCTAACAAGTGTGTACCGATGCCCTGGATACAGGAGTGCCATTTCTATCTGCATGACAGAAGAATAGCTCGTGTTAGGAAGATTGTGATGGACATAGCCGAAGGAAGCATAAAGGAAGTCTGAACTTCTGACCTGGCCATCCTCTGACAGTACATAGTCGCCTTTAAACACACAATCAGCCTTTGATGCCCGGAAATGCATGCACTTGACAGCATCTTTAACTTTATCTGGGGAAATCTGCTATTCACAGGGACAAAAAGAAAAGGAGTAACAAGTGAGAATCGTGCTGTTGAGTGTTGACAAATGACAACAGGAGTTGCGATAGGGACCTTATAGAGGAACTTCCCGCTAGGGAAAAATCTCAAGTAACGGTAGTAGCAAACCTGAACATGAAAGGGACTATCATTAATACCAACAGATGGAAACCCTTAGAACATGAAATCAATAAGGAAACTGATCATAATACAGCCATAATGATCAGTGTTTGTAAACGTAAGTCATATGAAGTTCTAAAGAAACAAACAGTGCCATCATGGCATCATACCACATTGACAGTTTTCTTGAATTGCCACTCTGTAACTCCAGTATGAATATAGGTGTTCCTGCTCACATAGAGACCTGAAGAAGCAACAAGTATCAAAGTCTGCAAATATAATATACCCACAATACTGAAAGCTCTATCGTTTAGGCAGCAATAGAAACAGAGAAATTCAGAGAACTTTCAGGTGGTTTTCAAAGATAAACATATTTATTGGAGACGAACTATCGCCATGAATGGCAATGGATGAGCTTTGCCCCTATAAAACTAAAACTAAGAGTTCACAGGATGCCTTCATTTTAACTCAGAATTGAGTCAAAGAGCATGGTCACTGGCTCACTGCTGATCATACTAACAAATTATAGATATATACTGCATGTAACATCCATGATGCATTAGACCTCAGTGTGCAAACTAAATTGGGCACACTGGAACAAAATGTCAAGTCATAGTTCTGTGTATCCACTTAGCCCTCCATATGAGGTTTTGATTTATGTCACAGAACACAGATACATTCAGATAAACACCCTTCCAATAATCATTCAGTCATTCTCATGGTGATCATTTCATCGATAAAATCGTAGATAACAGCCAGCACTTGGAAAGGTTAAAAAAAATTCAAACCCCACAAAACACTCTCATCTAATTGGAGAAATATGCTATTTGATAATGCATCATACTATATGATATAAGGCTTCTTGAATATTTACCATCAATTCGAATTCTTGGTCTCTGCAGCCACATTCTCCTCCAAGAAGAATCATACAATGACCGAACCATCATATAGTTTGCCTCCATTCCACTCCTCTTCATAATAGAAAATTGCATGCTTCAGAAATGTAAGAACATTAAGACTGAGCAAAATATAAGTACACTAACCTGCCAGGTCTTCAAGCATGCAGCGCGCCACAAAGTAGGATTACGTGCAGTATATTTCCACTTGCGGCAGACACATGCAGCCCTCCCTAAAGTATATGGGTTCATTCTTGTGAAAATCTGTTGAAAAGAATATATAAAACAGTTGAGCAAGGCAGTATTGCATAGATCACTGACTTCTTTTCATGCTTAAGTCATGATAGGATTAAGATGAGGCACATGGGTGACATTTAGGACTCTCTACTTAGAAGGAAAAAAATCCATTTTACTCCCCCCCATGTATCGATTGAGTCTACTTAGCAAACTAAAGTATTGTTGGGTTTACTTCACCCCCGTAGATTATAATAGCAGCTCATAACACCCCTATGCTGGTTTTGCTAGGCGGTGTTGATGATGTGTGCTGCCATGAATGGTGCCACATCACCATTTCATATATGATTTTTAAATGTGAACCTACTCTCATCTCTCTCTCTCTCTTTCCTAGCTAAGATCAGTACTCAAACATTATCACCAATTGGATGCATGGAAACATGGAGTTACTTGTACATCTCATCCTATTTGCATGGCATTTTATGTCTTCATTAGGATGCTGGATGCATGTGTGCCAGAAATGATTGCTTAGCCCCCTTGGTGGTGTGCATGTTACATCATGTCGTGACTTGAAGTATACATATATTAGTGCTTGCATATGGTGGATGTCATGGGCTCAAAGGAATACTGAAAGAGCAGAACAGCAGCCGCATGCTGGCACAGGATAATACAACTGGGATGAGTAATTGAGTATGTAGCTGCAAAAGAGGGATCAGGTAGCGAGAGTCTGAGAGAGAACAAGAAACAAGATGTTATTGCCGTACAACCTTCCATGCCATCAAAATAGTCTACCAAAATCGGCATATAGGGGGTGATGTGAGCCGGTATTATGAGACACCAAGCGATTAAGCCAGCCAAACAATACTTTAGGAGGTTATAAGTGGACTCTCATGATGCTTCAGTGGAGTATAAAATGGATATTTTCCAAGCAAGAAATATATTATGGATTAATCAAGTATATGAGTTCCTCTTCATGATCAGTGACAGAGCCAATGGGGGACCAGCACGGGCCATGGGCCCCCTCATGATCCTATTTTTTCTACTGAAACCCTTAATTTTAAGAAGATTTTTAACGCAAGATGCAGTGTTTTGTCTTTTAATTATCTTTGTTGGCCCCCCTAATCAACACATGGAATGGATATAAATGGAGAACAATTCAGTAAAGTGTTTTCTTTTATGTGTTAAGAAAATGAAAATAAATGCCCTTTCAGTTCATATAACCATCACCTCAAGAAGTAGTTCATCAGGTAGGCACTGATGAATAAGTGCCGGATCAGGTTTGCAGCTCAAACTTCTGAATGGCAGCACAGGCTGAACTCTTATCCCATATAATTCTGTTAAGGAATTAGAGACCAAAATGTTAATCTCCCTGTAGCACTAGAGAAGCTAATGTTCGACCATCATTAGAGAGTGGCAGACAGCCAGTTCAATACTTAAATTCAAGTAACAGCTTCATTATACTTACTCATCCAGGGTCTATCTGTTGCAACATATCGCATGCTTAGAAAATGATCAGATGAGTTAAAGTCCGGCCGAATATCAACAGAGATATCTGCAAGAGAAGAGATTATCATATCACATAAGTGTGTGAGAGTGAATGGTAAGGACAAATCCAGAATTCAGCCATAGAAACACAACGTCCTGCAGGCATGCTAACTCTTGATGCAAAATACAATCCTTACATACTCCCTCCGTTTCAAATTGTAGGTCATTTTGGCTTTTTTAGGTTCATATATGTTATTATGAATCTAGACATACACTATATCTAGATGCATAGCAAAAACTATGCACCTAGAAAAGCCAAAACGACCTACAATTTGGGACGGAGGTAGTACAATTGAAGTATAATAATAAAAAATTGTTTTCCCCTTAATATGACTATGCTTTCAAGAAAGTTTGACGAGACTGTGCATCCCCTTTATACTGCATATGTTATATCTCACAGAATAGCCTTTGTCATGCCCTAGCACAGCACAATCCTAAATGAAGAATTATGATAGCAGTTTATCTCCTTATTAAGTGACAGCACTAAGAGTAGCTCTAATTAAGTATACTAACACCTTGTCAAACGATATCATACACAATACGCTTTCCACTGGCATTTATGCACTTGAGTCAGGCGCTTTTCTTATTTCCATAGGCCTTGATACAGGATGACAACTTCCAACTACTGATGATGACCTAAGTGTACATTATTGGATGTCCATTACAATCCTAATCCTTTTTTTTTTGAAATTCAATCCTAATCCTTTGTATTCTACTTCAATATAAGGTGATACAGTATCACATGAACAATTTGAGGAATGAGGGGCAATGTATCACATGAACAACTACAGTGAGTAGTTAAATGAGCACAGAAATCTAGGCCCCTTGCAAACAGCTGGATTTTCCAGGTGATCTAAAATTTGACCCACCACATATTCAATTTGGGGAAAAACTTAAGAACTCCAATTGACGGATCAGCACATAAGGTTCTTCACCAAAAATAAATATGCGCCAACAATCAAGACCAGCACCTGGTTTGAAAATCATACCTTATTTATTCATTTGAATACAAGAAACACCAAATCGTGAATAGAAAAAGGATTCTAATAAAATTGCACCATAACTCACTTCATTCTAAGCGATTCATACATCACGTGCTACCAATTCATTACATTCACATGCAAACCCGAACGAAAAAAAATGAAACAAGTATGTAGGGAAAAGGAGATTATCTCCAATGAAATTGGGAGGACCGAGGAATACCTGAAGCCATTAGAAGTTTGGAGGACTTCCAATTTATTCAAGCAGAGCGTACGCGCTGCGCGCGAGGGGCGTGAAAGCCCGTGTCCTCTGCAGAGCTAGCTAATTCTCGTTCCCCTTTTGATGCTTCCCCAGCTGCAAATCAAGCGCGCCAAATCCGGGCCCGCGAACCAAGGCTCGGCGGAGGCGGCACGATCCTAATACGGCACCCGACCTCGCACCGCGCCGGCGAGCGACAGGGATCCTCACCTCCAAGAGCGGCGCGTCGGATCACGGCACTAGCACGGAGGCGTGGGGGCGGCCGCCAAGAGCGCGCTCGAGATGTGGTTAGGGAGCGAGCGAGCAGGGCGAGGGGGGTGAACGGAAACGAAACGAGATGGTTCGAGGCGCGGCAGCGACCTAGCCGACGTTGCCGTCTCGCCCGCCTCTAATTATCTGACGGGCGGGTCCCGCCCCACGTCGATCCAACGGCGGGGATCCCACGCGATCGGACGTCCGGAGGGGTTAGCGAGCGCCATTTTTACATGGCATTTACTAATTTTTTTCTTTTTGTTTTTTCGGGTGCTTTCCGGACAGTTGGTGGGGAAGACGAATAGATAGGGCAGTATGGCGGCGACCTTCTGCGCCGGCCCCGCCGCCTCCGCCGCAGCGAACCCTAGCTCCGCCGGCCGCCGCCTCCAGAACCCAGCTCCGGCCTCCGTGCTGCAAGCTCGCTGGAGACCTAGACTGCCGGCTCCCGCTTTTCTAACCCGGCGCCCCAATGCCGAGCTGCGGCCGCTCCGCATCGCCGCCGGCGCTGGCGTTGACCCGAAGGTGAGATGTTTGGTACCTCTCCTTGCCGTTTGTGGTTACATGGGTTGGAGTGGGGAGGTATCTGTGGAGCAACTAGCTCGCGGAGAATTTCGCCCCTTTGGGGGTACTATGTTTGATGAGGAGCAGAGAGAATTGGGAAGCACTGCTCTTGAAGTGTGGCGATTGCATTGTGTTAGTTCAATGTTTGTCTTATGTATATGTGCTCTTAGGTGTGCCTTATTCTTCAAGGGTTGGTTCCGTGACACGTTGCAATTGGAGTGTTAGAGTGGGTGAGGAAGAACTGAACGTGTGTATTAAGGTGCCATTGCTAATTTTGCGATAAGTACCCATCTTTAGTATGCTCTTTGTTTGCCCTGGACGACAAGAACTTCCAGTGTTACCTATACTGCATGGGGTTGGCCAGATAGAGAAGATGAGCTAAAATTAGACTGCCTTGCTATTATTCTGACAATCACATGAGTGTTTGGACACATTGGGAAATGCCTTTTTTTTTCTCTTAGATAAATCGAATAGTTTGAAGCACGGTGTGATGAAATTGGAACACGGGTTTTAAGCCAAAGTTGAAAGATTGTGATTTAAGCTACTGTTGCAACTTGTGAGCAATGAGGTGAAGTGATGATATACTTACATAGCTGGTAGCAATGAAATGAAAAGAGAAATAGAATCATTCAGAACTGCTCATGTTCTTTGTTCGATCCTGTTATGCATTTGATTTTGATAAGTGTGTTCATCAAGTTTCACCAAAATGAGTGTCTCTGCAGGTTGTCAATGGGGAAGATTTCCCTCCTATGAAAGACCTAATTCAACTGTATAAGACAGCCTTTCTAGATGGAAATGATGAGGTTCTTGGCGAAGTTGAGAAGGCAATTACTTCTGTGGAAAAAGAGAAGAGTAGGGTAGCTTCTCAATTTGAAAGTGTTACAGCCGAAATAACTTCTGGGAAGGAGAAGTTTATTCGTTTAAATGCCGATCTGGAGAATTTCCGGAAGCAGACTGAAAAGGAGCGAGCAAAGTTTACATCAAATATACAGGTGGAAGTTGTTCAGAGTCTGTTGCCTCTGGTTGATAGTTTTGAGAAGACAAATTTAGAGAACACCCCTGAGACTGAGAAGGAGCAAAAGATCAGCACAAGCTATCAAGGTATATACAAGCAGTTAGTTGAAACACTAAGATATTTGGGTGTAGGAGTTGTGGAAACAGTTGGCAAGCCATTTGATCCTTCGGTAAGTATAATTTACTATTTCTGTCATCCCTTTTGTTCACATTCAGTGGCTCCTCCCTAAAAAATTGGATACAGACAACATATTGGATTCTTTTGAACATGAAAAAAAAAGTTTATGTATTAACAAGTGCGTCATAATATCTAGTTTTTCATGGCCTGGTTCAATAGGATGAGTTTAGCTTTCGTGCAATTTCCTGATAACTATGGGTAACATACAGCATCTACTTTGCAGTATAACTCTTGATCCAAAAAATCATATCGAATATTGGGAAGAAAAAATAATCATCTACTTTCCGTGCTTTGCAGCTACTCGGCTAGAAAATGTGTAGATATGCATGAAAATTGAGAAGTGTTACTCCCTCCGTTTCAAATTGTAGGTCGTTTTAGCTTTTCTAGATTCATAGTTTTTGGTATGCATCTAAACATGCTATATCTAGGTGTAGAGCAAAAACTATGTATCTAGAAAAGTCAAAACGGCTTATAATTTGGGATGAAGAGAGTACTTTTCTGTTCATAGTATAGGTAGCACTGTGTGGGCTCATAACCTTGTGTTTACTTATGCAGGTACATGAGGCCATCGCACGAGAAGAATCCTCGCAGTTCAAGGCAGGGATTGTCTCGCATGAAATCCGCCGAGGGTTCCTCTTGAAGGAGAGGCTACTAAGGCCTGCTACTGTGAAGGTTTCTACTGGCTCTGGCAAACAAAGCGCGAGCTCAGTGGAGGCGGCCAAAGATGCCGCTGTGTGAATCGGGTTGAAACTGTCAGCTGCAGCTGATAGCCAAAGCACCATATAGTTTGAGAAACTTTTTTTTTCTGTTCATAACATGACGGAGGCATTTGATCTCAAATGAGTTTCACCTATGTGTACACTTCTGGTGTTGCGAGCTAGCACCAGCTTGAAGTTTCGCTGTTGTGTAATCTGCTGGAATTTTGCCCACCGAAACAGTGAAGCATTGGACATGCATAACCAGAATACCAGATGTATTGACTTCTCGATTTCTCCACTTATGAGCGATAAACCACTCGTTCAATGGATTCCATCTACCTTCTTGCTATTGGCACATTCCACACATTAACAACTTGATTGAAGACGTTATTTGAATGTCCAGTTTGTTTTGGTCTGCAGGATATAAACCAATGCCCTTAGATTAACTAGGAAGTTAATTCAAATCATCTACCCAATTGAAGGGATATTTGCCTTACTTTTGATACGTTTCCAAACAAGCCACACGCAGCTTACAGGTTACAGCACTATACAAGAATACAGATATAACAAATAAACCATTTATTTTGCAAAATATCGAACTGTTTACAGAGGAATTGTTTGGTATGAATATCAGGCTTGGCTTGAATTCCCTTGAGTTACATGACAGACAGCTATGCGACAACTCTTTACAGCAGTGTGTGTGTCGGGTAACAAGCCAGGGCAACTGAGCGTCTCCAGTCTGGCCCTGGTATCGCAAAAGTGGCAATATGGCCTGGTATATGCAAGTGTATGAGATGCAGCTGCCGCATGAGCATACGGGATTCTATGTGTTCGGCACAATCTGCGGCTTTGTTTCTGTCTATGCAAGTGTTGTGTAACTCGTATTTATCTGTCAATGTATGCGACAGTTTCAGCAACATGGTTTCATGCCTCAGAAGAACTTTTCGTAGTCTTGAGGTTGCTGGTCCCAAACCTCCATAAAACCTGAAACCATAAGGAGTAAAATTTACCAAAGGTCAGGCAAGGATCTTAGGACAAGATGCATTCTAGCATAGTACTAAGAAATAGTTCCAGGCTTCCATTGACCTAGTAGATAGAAAAGGCGCTAGTGCTAATGATTTGTACACAAGTTTGAGCCACAGTTCTGGGGAATGACAACCAGACACAACTCAAATTATGAGAATATCATACATTAAAATTTCCTTCTTTAGATTTCCCTGTTGACATATACAACACAAGAAGTTACACAGAATAGAGATGGTTATACTTCGCCAGTCTGCCCCCCCAAAAAAAAGATGGCAAAAACCACCCATGAACTGCACTTCCATGGAACTATCTATCTGCATCGGATTAAAAAATATATGCTGCTAGATGTGAGCAACTTCAATATACTCCCTCCGTCTCAGAACATAGCTACGTTTAGTTTTTTTTTTCCCAAAGTCAAATCTTTTTAACTTTGATCAACAATATCTCTAAAAATAATTTATTTCAAATAAAAAAAGGTTACATATTATAATAGTTGGTTTCACGATAAATCTACTAACATCATTTTTATGTTATTAGTCTTTATGATTATTTCGCTATTCGTAGTCAAATAGAAAAGGTTTCACTTTGAAAAATTCTAAACCTAGCTATATTCTGAGACGGAGGAAGTATCTATATTGCATGAATTTCTGGAGAGTATATAACGACCACATATATGTCTCCCTTGTTTTCTAATTTAGAAAATTAAGAAATTAAGCTTAGGCATATCTCTTGTGGCCTTTTCAAGTTTTAAACAGCCATTCAAAGTTAAAAAAAAAGTGTGGAAATGACAGAATGTCAGCAAAGCCACAAATGGAGGCATGGTGGCATACAAATATGGATTAAACAACTACCAACAAAACGAAAATATAAAGCGCATAATTGTCGAAAGACTAATTGAAGAAGCAGAAAATCTACCTATGTCGCCAAGAGAACTATATATTGGATCATCCATGACAGTTATGCCCTGCAGGAACAATAAAGAAAAAAGGATGTAAGTACTCCATTACAGATGACACAAATGAGGCAAGATCTGACTCTGGAATTTATATCCCAAGTGTATATGTGATGGCTAAACATAGCAGGAAACCTCACCTCTGAACCATTTAGGTCCATCCCAGCTTGAAGGTCTGTTTGTATTGATTGGTAACCAAGGTAATCTGAAATCGCAAGACTATAGCCATCTTGGATACCATGAAGGGCATCGGTGTTCGTGGGTGGGTTCGTCAAGTTCTCCATGCTAGAATATACCATCTCACCTCTGATTGACAGTAGATTGTATTAGTACACCAAAATGCATCGGATTTAAAGTATATGGCCAGATGCCACAGGGGATAAATAAGAATATGTAGTAAACAACAGTTAACTGGTGCATATACTAACATGACCGGAGATGGCTGCTCCATGCTATCAATGCACCGTGCAGAAATAATTGTGGCATGGGCTATAATATTTAGATTGAAAGACACTGACCGTCAACACTGCTACTACATAGTTTCTGTAATCAAAATGCATGCGAGCCAGAAATCTTTAACAAGTCCAATCAATGTTCTTTAGGGGTAAAATTTGATTTCACTATAGCAAAAGGCCCACATGCTCCAGCAGATATGAATGGGCTCCATGTTTTTCTTGACTAAAACTAAATGTGAAAGCTAGCTGTTGACTATTTGACATAATGGCAAGATTTACAAGGAGTCAGCCATGAACCGAGTAGTCGCATGACAGCTGTTGACCTTGTTTGCCAACACCAGCGTATTAGCAATAGCTTGTAGCTAACACTCATAATTGTCTATAAAAATATGTCACCTACAGGTAACTAGTCCAAGGCAAGTTTCCCTTAGGGCTCTGATTCCCTGTATTTTATCAACCCATAATATCAGAAACAAAAACAAGGCATTCGCTCTATGACTCTATGTATCTTTCACCAGAATGAAACAGCAGAGAAGAACAACTCACTTTGCTTTTGAAGTGTCACAAGCACCAGCTTCAATTGGTGGGTCATCTTCGATATCAATAACTTGAACTGCCTTATTTCCCAATAAAAATGTGTCAGCATTACTTGAATTGTTACCAAGAGTTGTTCCAAATTCAACTTGCTGATTATCTTGTAGCTCCACTGGACATCCAGCAGTGGAGCTTTGGCCTAAACGAGGATCAGCTCGCATGTCAGCAACCTCTGGACTACCAACCAGGTTGAGATCACGTATTTTAAATGAGCTAGACTGACCAAGCTTTTCCTCTTCCATTGTGACACCAGCTTCTGCTTTCATATTAGGCAATAACTCCGAATCAACTGTTTTTCCTTTATCGGGTGGATCAATCAACACTTCATCCTGTGGTGGCGTATCTAAATTGTAAATTTCTATTCCTTTTTCAACTTGCAAACTGAAGCTATTCTGGTGAGAAGCAAATGAAGGAGACGGTTCATTGGGCTCCTTATCCTCAACTCCATAATGTTGAGGTATGTTCTTCTGTTCTTCCATCTCTTCAGTTTCATCTTGTGTTCCCTTTTCCTGGAATGTCATTGATTCTGACACATGATTGCAGGTAGTGCTTTGTTCAGCATGTTCTTGTCTGACCACTTCATCTTTGCTGTCTTCCTGGATATTAGTTATCAAGTTGGTGTTAGCTTCTCCATCCATTGTTGCCTGCGATATTTCTTCAGCAGTAACCAGATTGATCTGTCCAGACACAGCAAATTCTCTTCGGGCTGGTGCTGCATTCCTGTTTGCAAGCACTGATCGTGGTCTTTTTGGAACTCTTGCAAAACTACAATAGCCTAGCAAATTTATAGAATCATTAGGTAAATTGTTCTCCATAATGGAGACCTCATCTGACGTTGTATCATCTTCAGCCTTCTCATGCAAAGTCTTATCATCTTCAACCTTCTCACTCAGAATGCCACTATCTTCAGGCCTCCCATCTGAGACTTTTTCACCTGAGAATACTGGCAAATGTTTTGTCTCTGCCTCTTGAACAGCACCAGAAGAATCATTGTTGATATTACCCTCTAAATTCAACACTTGCTCCACTACCTCTGAATTAGACACCACACTGTCCTCCTGCATTTTATTTGCCTCGTTCTCATCCTCCACCTCTTGCAGAGCATCAGCCTTCTGTCGAATGTTGCTGTTAGAACTAGCCTTTGACCCAGTATCCTCCAGCTCCGACTCCCCCATCGCTTCCACCTTCGATGATGGCCCCTCCCCAGCCACACCTGACACGCTACTCCCAACCTCATCAATCCCACCACTGCTTCGCCGCTCCCGTTTGAACCCAGGAGCCCCATCCTCATCATCCTCATCGTAACTCCGGGTATCCAAATACCCCCTGTTCCTCCCCCTATCCCTCCCCGAATCGGAATACCTATTATCAGCCCCAAACTTCCTCTTCCCCCTTCCATTGTAGTTGCTGCTGTTGCTGCTACCGTAATCACCACCACGGTTCCGCCGCGAGCGGGCGTTACGAATACCACACTCATCATCGACCTGCCGCCGGCCACTCCTGGCGTTGTAGTACTCCGGGGCTTCCTGCCCCGCCGGCAGCGGAGGAGGAGGCGGCAGCTGGCCCCACCCCACAGCACCGACTGCACCGCCGCGCTGCTGCACGGAGCCCGGCGGGAGCACGCCCTTGGCCACCAGGTACTCGGCGGCGAGGCGGCCGGCCTCCATGAGCACCTCGTACTTGTTCAGCGCCGGTGGAGGAGGAGGCAGCGCGGCCGCCGGGAGCGGAGGCGGCGGCGGCGGCGGCGGCGGCGGGTAGAACTGCTTCGGGCCGCGGCTGTAGGCGCCGCCGCCGCGCGCGAACGGCGGCATGCGGCTGCGGCTGCCGCCGTGCTGGTACTGCATCCGCGGGGCGTGGAGCTCGGATCGCGGCGCCGGCAGGCTCACGCCCTGCTGCTGCTGCGCCCAATCCATTCCCCGGGGGGCAGGACAGAATCAGATGCAGCGGGAGCAAATCGAGCGAATGAAATTGGGAGACGAGAAATGGATGATAATAATAAGACAAAATAGAGGGGCGCGAGATTCTGGTGGCGTTCGGATCGAACCCTAGGGCGAGGGGCGAGGAGGGTTGGGGGCGGCTGAGGCGCCGGCGGCGACCATCGGAGCCGCGTCAAAACGGAGTCAGGGTTGGTGTTCCCGGAATATGAATTTCGTCGTCCTTTTTTTTCGACAAAAATGGAGGAAATTTTGAGAGTGATTTGCGAGAGATGCTAGTTTTGATGTTTCGTAGTCAAGAAGTTCGTTTCCTCTTTTTCTAAGCTTTTTCGGTCGGTCGTTTCCCTTGAGGAGGGAGTGCACAGGTGGTTTTTAATTTGCGTGGTGGGGGTACATGTTGTTGCGTGACAGACACGTGGGCCAGAGAAGCAGTTGTGTGGATCTGTCAGCGAGGGGATGGGCCAGTTACGTGCAGATTGGTGTCAGGGACTCATGGTTAGGTCGTACACGTTCTTCGACATAGTAAGAGAAAAGCATATTACTAGCAGCTCAAATGCGATGAGATAAGAGAACACAGGAAAGTTACACGATTTGCTATTTGGATGAGGCGCATAATAACACATTAGTCATAAAAGGGGCACAAACAAACACGTAGTTGGACCTTATGGAGAAATCCACTAAGATTCCTATGGAACAAGTCATTGCACAAGTACTTTGTAGGAATTTATTATATGTATATTATTATTTGTTCTTAAAAGGGCTGTATAGCTTCTCAAGGAATTTCTCTTATATTGTTCTAAACCTACGAGATTCTCTATTTTTCTTTTGTTCTTGCCTCCCCGAGGAAGGCATTAGAGTGGCCTCATGGGTAACACCACGTCATTTTTACTAATCATAACTTTTGAATTTAATCCAAATGTAAATTGAACTTTTCCCAGCAAATAATGTAAGTTAAACTATGTATAATTAGTAGATATGTTTTAATAGCAAAGAAAATTCTTAAACTGTTGATGCGTGTTATTGGGCCAGGGATTACATCCATGGGGCCCTACAATAGGCATAGCCGCACAGCCAGAATCCCTGTCTGGCTAGCGCTGGTCTACAAATTGGCTAGAAACAATCTAGTCTACTCTTAATCCGACGCACGTTCCGGTAGCTGGTTTGTTACTAGACTTTTAATGTTTGAGATTCGTGCGACAAACTTCATCCGTAGGATACGCTCGTCTTCCTCAACCCTACCTCCGTTGCACGAGCTGCCGCCGCTCGCAGCCCCAATCTCCACCACTCCCCGCGCGCGCCACCTCCTGCTGTCGCGCCGCCTCCCGCGACACCGCGCCCGCGCTCCACAGTCGTCCGCTGCCCCATGTGGCGGCTCCTGGTACCCTTGAACTCCACCGCAACCCCCTTGGTCGCCGTCGCCCAGGCCCGCAGCGGCTTCCGCGGCTCGGCAGCGCCGTCGGCCGGTGCCCAACTGGCCCCGAAGCAGCTCCGCAGCAGCGCGGCCCTGAGGCGCTGGCGTGCCGTCGGCCCGCTGCTGCTGTGCGTGCGCGGTGCGCCGTTGCTAGAGAAAGAGAACAATCCAATTACTTTTGGAAATGTTGACCTTTATTTGTAAAAATGTTGAATCCATTTTTTCAAATGTTGAAATAGATCATAAAAAATGTTGTGTGTTGTATCGTTTTACAAAATGTTGATTTATGTTTAAGAAAAAGTTGAATATACTATTTTCGAATGTTGATCAAATTTTCAAAAATGTTGAATGTTGACTTGTATTTCTAGTTGGGCCTAATGGGATAGCCCCCAATCTACTTGCCACCCTCTCAAGGAAAAAAGTCGAAAACGAAAACAATTTTGTTACGACAGTACCCAAAATGTTTGTACGAGAAAAGGCGCCAAAAGACAACGACGCATCAATGTTTTAAAAAATAAAGGGATTAGGGCTCGCAAATTTCGACCTTAGCACGTTCTCCAGATAATTTAACTTAAGATTGATGTAACAGCGTCATCATGAAGGTTAGCAAGAAGAGAAAATTTGTTATTTGACACCGGAAGATGACGTGTATCTTCTTGTGTCATATACTAACGTCCAAGCCGGGTCCACACTCCGGTGTCACTGCAGTATGCCGCTCCTCCTGTAGAAGAGCAGCGCGACGAGGTAGATGGCGGCGGTGGCGCCGACGATGCCGCCGGTGACCTGCCAGAAGGCCCCGACGCCCTTATCGTAGAGCGGGATGGTGATGTTCATGCCGAAGACGCCGGTGACGGCGATGGCGGCGCTGACCACCAGCGTGCCTGTCGACAGCATGATCCCCATCTGTAGCAGCTGGTTCTGCTTCTCGTCCAGCATGATGTTGATGTAGTCCTCCGTGTCGTCCACGTACTCGCGCAGCTTCATCAGTTTCAGATTTCAACCCGTATCAGTTCGTGTTCATCACGATTGATTGCAAAATTGCAAGAAGGTTTGTTAACATTTTGTTCGTCAAGGGTGCGAGATCGGCGTACGGTGTTGAGCTTGTTGAGGGTGCCATCGGTCTGCACGAAGTAGGACTCCAGGAGGATCTCCAGCTCGTCGATCTTGGGCGTGAAGCCGGCGGCGGCGGAGGTCCCGTTGCCGTAGCCGCCGCCCTCGGATGATCCTCCCTCTTCCTCGACTTCTCCGTCCCTGCATTGGCACATTGATTGATGCTACGTCTGTATTCTGTCTGACACCGAGGGAGGCACTCTTCCTAGCTTGGAATTTATCGATCAGCTTTCGGTATGTACCTCTCTTCATCGAATTCGCTCGGTTCGTTGTCGGCGGCGAATCTCGATGACTGGCTATCAGCGGCTTGGTAGGCGAGCTTCTCGGACAGGTGCATGGCGGCCATGTCAATGTCGTCGTCTAGCAAGTGTTCTAGTTCATCCCTGACCTGTCGGAAGGTGCACGATGACACTTTCAGCAGTTCAATTTTACTCACCCATTACTGTTGTAACATGGCGATGAAGACATTTTTCACGAGAGTCAGAGTGATCGAGCAACTCACCTTCTGAACTCTCCCTGAAATAGCAACCAATCGGCTCTTTATTTGCCTCACGCGCTCAAGGTTGAGAGTGCTGACATTGGAGCTGAGCTCGTCTAAAGCCGGGTACGCCTCCTTCTCCAATGTGCAAGTCTGAAGAACACACACAAATTGGAAACAGCGTCAAACAACAGTTTTTTTTTTTTTTGCGAATAGCATGAAACAACAGCTGATCGCTGCAATTTGACCATGGGCAGGCCGTACCTCTTGTTCAAGCGACTTGCACGCGAACTCGAGGCACACCTCAAGCGCCCTGAACTCGAACGGCAGGACCTTGTCGCTTCCCAACGCCTGCCCGTCCTTGCCGTTGCCGTCGCCACCGCCTCCCCCGCCGCGTCTCGGCGGCAACTCACCCCCGTCCTCTGCCGCTCCGTCCTCCTTCCACCGTAAAAACCAAACCTTGCTTCAGCAAACAACGGTCCAAGGAAACAGAGAAGGATCGGAGCGGAGGTGGGCACGGACGGACGTAAAAGAGACCTGCGGCGGCGCGGGTGAGGCGGCGAGGCGCGCGCGGAGCTCGCGGACGAGCGGCGCGACGGCGGGGTCGCGCGGCGCCGGGACGAGCACCTCGGCGGCGGTGATGACGGCGCGGACGCGCTCCAGGTTGACGACGACGGCGCGGTCCCGGCCCATGATGCTGGACGGGTAGGACAGCGCCGGGTCCAGCGCGCGGAGGTCGCGCGCGGGGAGCCCCGTCCGCCGCATCAGCTGGTGCTTGCCGGCCGCCTCGACGCGCCACGCGCCCGCGCCGGACACCGCCGCCCACTCCCCCGCGCACCCCGCGTGCCTCCGCCGCGCCGACGACGCCATGGCTTTGCACGCACGGCTCGATTGGGGTGCGGCAGCCGGATGGCGAGGGCGGCGAGGCGGCCTGCGGCAGTGCGGCTACTTATGTGCGTGTCGCGTTGGTGGCGTGGCGGCACGAGCACGGGAACACCAACGCAGACGCAGGCGGGCAAGCCTCAAGCTGGGGCCTGCGGGCGGAGGCGGTCTCCGGCCGCTGCCCTGTGGGCCCTGCCGCCCTTTCTGCCCGCGGGTTTGGTCTCTCCGCTGTTGCGTTGCGTAGCTGTTTGTCGACGTCCGGAATAAAAGGTGCATGACACTGGAGTAGCTTGCTTGCTTGGGGCAGGTTAGTGGTGTAGCCTGCAGGCATGAATGAATGAGCTTCCTTGTTTGGAAAGCCGTTAGGAACAATAACAGGAACAGGAGCTTAGCTTATTGCAATGGGCTTCACTTGTCGCGGTACATTTTGATGCGCAGCTCTTATTCGCTGTGTTACGGACCGTCCAATGTGGAGCCGGTACCACAATAAGCAAAAGCGAGCTCGGTTGGTTATGTTTCTTCCGGTAGAATATCTATTCACTTGGGGTTCAGATCTTAAGAGTCAGCACAGATGTTTGCGTTTACAGCTAATTATTTCTTCAATAGTTTCTTTCAAAAATAAATTGTTTTGCTAGTGGAGGGGTATGTATGTATGTATATGTCGATAGTGATGTGCATACGGTGACTTATCAATCTTATGATATTCCATCTCGATCGTTTCTCTTGAAGGTGCTCATACGAGTATGTTGTGTCTGCATGCGTTGGTAGAGATGTCCACGTATATATAATCGTCGTGTTGTAATGGAAAATATGATAAAGTAAGAGTAAACGGTTATGGACAATTTTTAGTTTAATTATTTTCATTCAATGTTAAGGATTTTTTTGAGGAAAAAAGAAACAAACTTTATTCTAATTTGTATAAGTTTATTTTGGTAAAATTTGTAATATTTTTGGTGAAGTTGCGGTTCCGGAGCTTTAGTGGAGTTGCAGTTGAAGAGGTTTAGCGAAGCTGTGGTGCGTCGCTCGGCGAAACCCCGCCCGGTGATTTGGACGGCCTATAGGGAGCCATGCAGCCCAATGTGGCGCTTCTATTGTTTTCGTTCCGTTCAGAGGCGGCAGCCTTGCTGCAAGAGGTCATGCCAATGGAGACAACCTGTAGATGTCATTGAAATATTAGTAGTCTGAAACAAGCTTGAACGGTGTGACATTCGACTTGTTTAGCTACGAACTGAGACTCGTCCATCCGATCGTCTTAAAGTCGTCAAGCAGTCTTAGGCTCCATCAATTAGTGAGGAGGAAACCGAATCTGTTGGAGTTCCTCGCCATCACCTCCCCTAGATCCAGGATTCATACCCTTCAGTAGCAAAGATGTTAGTCGCAAAGGCTACTTACCTGCCGAGGGGGAGGACTACCTTCGAGGTAGATTCGGCTCATACAATGCTAATATAGGACCTAATTTGCCGAGGAAAATAACGGAGAAGTAAAATCAACCGGTACGATTCATCCACTCTACATAAATAACCTAAATTTTTACTTTTTCTTATGGCTCATTCAAACAACTTCTTCAATAAATTCTTGTGCTTTTCAATCCTCCATTTTGCTCATGCATTTCTATCCTATTTCTACTTTTTTTTCTTTTACTGTCTTTTGGCAATTCTTTGTTTGGGTCTAAGTTTCACGGGCACTCCGTACATAATCCAAGAAAAATGGAAATGTGACACAGACAAAACAGGCATGAATGCCCCTTTAGCCTCCCTTGGAACATGGATTTGTTGACGACCAAAATTGGCAAACTTGGTCAAACCTGTCCGTACCGGTCTCCCAATCGGTCAGACCGATTTAGTCAAAATCCTTCAAATACAAATTGGACTTCACCATTATGTAGCTCTCGTCGAGTAGATAAAAATTCATATATAGAACGTCCGATTTGGAGTTCGGATGAGAGAGTTATGACCTCGTGAAGATCTGCACCCGAGGAGGCAGGTCGGATCGATTTGGAAACCGGTCAGACCGGTTTAGGTCTGTAGAGTCTGAGTAGGAGTTGTATTTTTACACAAGATTTGTAAGGGTTTTGACTCCATTAAGGACAAGATCTCCCTTCCATATAAATATCAAGGGCCACGGACGATTGAGTGCATTCAATCGATCAAAAATACATTTTTTATCTTTTTATCTTTTCCCTTTGCCCTAGCTTTTCCAATCTACTGCTTGTTGTTCCTCCTTTATCTCTACATCGATTGAGGGCATTCTAGGTGGCCTGCCGACCCTACCCTAGAACAACTCCGCGTGCTCCTGCCCTAACAGGGTCCCTCCTAGGCGAGCGGTCGTTGGCTTCTTCGCCGGACTCACCGGCGAAACCGGTCTGACCGGTCTACATAGCTGGTCTGACCGGATTGTGTAGAGCTGATGCAAGGAGCCTCTTCCACATACTACACGTTCGAGTGCGTTCGTGTGTTGGTCCTAAATTTGCGCCAACACATTTTGGTGACTCCGCTAGGGAAGAAGAAGAAGGATCTGTCAGTTGCTATGGCTGATGATAAAGGAGCTACTGCGGAAATCGACCCCAAGAACATCATCGACATGACCGACGGAGATGTTCTGGATGACAAGCGCCAAGCCTTCAAGGAATTTCAGAAAGCTCGAGGGAAGCTGAGTGGAAGGAATTCATGTTGGGTTTTCGAAAGAGTGGAAGGAATTGATGTCGGGTTTTCAAAAGACTCGTCAACAAGGAGTGGTGCAGATTAAAGAGTTTCAGTTTCCTCCTCTCCTTGATCAAAGGATCAAAGGTAATACCCGATGTGAGTAAACCACTTGAAGCTAACTCAGAAGTTGCTAATCTTATTGATGGAGCTAATTTGCTACCATGAGTCAAAATTTGAGTCTATGATTAATTCTCGTTTAGAGCGAGTAAAGGCCAACTTTGATAAACAATTTTCTTGTAATGATGTTAATTCATCTATTTCTAATACCAAAAATGTTAAATATACTGCACTTGAGAATCCATCAGATTTGCATATACCTAAAATTTCCATTGGTGCATCACCAATAAACCACATACATAGCCGGACTACCATTGGTAATTCGGCTGGTAGAGGGAGTGCAATTACCGCTAGTAATGCTATGATGCCACATACGGTTGTGTATAGCGAGCCCTTTGTAGGTTCATATGTTCCTTTGTCTAATGCTAATAGTTCGTTGCAGCATGTTTCTAACACATTGCCGAACCAAGCACCAACATATACCACACCACAGCCTACTTTAACTCGAGCACAATGTCCTGAATTGGCTAGTAATCCTAAAGCCACTTATGGGATGGAAGGATTTAGAGAAGAGATGCTTGAGTTGTTTAGACAAACTTTTGGTACGGAGTCTAAAGTCAAGAATCGGTCATACCAAAGACCGTATCCTGATAGTTATGAGTATATCTCATGCCCACTAGGATTTAAAATATCAGAGTTTGTTAAATTCAATGGTGATAATAGTAGAAATACAATAGAGCATATAGGCCAATTTATTATACAATGTGGTGAAACTAGTTCTAATTATATTTGTAAGATGAAATTGTTTCCTTTATCTCTATCGGGTGTTGCATTTACTTGGTTTATTTATTTGCCACCCAATTCAGTTCACACCTTTGCTGATATAGAGAATAAATTTCACGATTATTTCTTTACTGGTGAAATTGAATTAAAATTGTCACACCTTACATTAGTTAAGCAAAAAGCCAATGAATCTGTTTTTAAGGATATTAGAAGATTTAGAGACACTAGAAACTGGTGCCATAGTTTGACAATTTCTAATAGGGATCTAGCTGATCTTGCTTCTGCTGGTTTGCTTGATATTCATAAAGAGAAGCTAGATGGTCAAGAATTCCTAGATGTTAGTCGGTTATTGCAAAAAGCTCTAGCTAATGAAAACCGACTTAAAGAATCTAGGAATTAACAAAAATCTAATGAAAAGACTAGTCATCCTGTTTATGCATTTAATTGTGAATCTTGCAACTCAGACGATGAAGGTAAAGATGTTTATGATGCTGAATTTTTTTGGTCTCCTAAAGATAAACCTAGTGCTTGTGCTTCTATCAAGCCGGTTAATAAAAATTGGCAAGAGGATGTTAAACTCACTTTTGATACAGCCAAGTGCGATAGGATCTTCGATGAGTTGTTAAAAATTGGAAAAATCAGATTGTCTCATGCCATACCGCCAATTGAAGATTTAAAACGGTATGCCTATTGCAAATAGCACAATTCTCATTCTCATGCAACAAATGATTGTACTGTTTTTCATAAACAAATACAGTCAGCCATCAATGAAGGACAATTAAAGATTCGTGTAATGCAGGTTGATGAGAATCCTTTTCCTATAAATGCTTTCATGAACACCATTAAAGTACGGAATCCTAAAGTGCAAATTCGACCACATCAAGCTAAAAAGGCTAAAAGGATAAATGTAATCATTGTTGAGGAAAAACAGAAGGAAAAAGTGCTGTTGCAGAAGGCCCCTCAAGGAACATCGAAGACTTCAATGCTCAGGGGTAAGACAAAAGCAAGAACGCCAGTGCTGTAAAGACTAGTCTCAGAACTGGTCTGACCGGCTCATCCAGAAGCAGTGGGGCTGACTCCAAGTTAAAGAACATGGTGAAGCCAACCTTCGAGTAACTTTTGGCCAAGTACAAGAAGGGAACCAGAAACAAGGAAGTCGGCCAAATAAAGGTAAAAGGTTAAATTTTTCACCTAAGGAACAACCATACTTTTATGAACCTCAAGTTAATTATGTTGATGCACCTTATTCATATGTTGGATCGACTACACTATGATTTTGGTCATATCCTTGCTATTATTCACCTTTGGATTATGGTAGTTTACATATGCAACCATATATCATTCAATACCCTCCTACATGTCCAAATTATGGTTCAATGCAAAGACCAATTATTGCTAGCAATGATCTGGACAGAAGTCCATCTGTTGGCCATAAAGTAGGTGAGAAAGACATCAAGAAAAATTCAAAATCCCCACAGCTGAGTACTCAAAAGAGAAGATTACAACGACTACGGAAGCAACGATCGGTGGAGCAACATGCAGAGGTGATGCCAGCGAGGTTAGCAGCTACTAAGCAGGTATGGAGGGCAAAACAAGTTGTTTCTTGAATTAAAAGCAAGTCTTATGGCCGATAAGATGGTATCACCCTTAGAGAAAAAATAATATGGCTGATGCATTATTCATAATCATCCTTAGGTAATTTTGGTCCAGGAGAGTGTTTTTTGGCACTCATACTTTGCAAAAAATAGGGAGGCATGTGTTGACGACCAAAATTGGCAGACCTGGTCAGACCTGTCTAGACCGGTCTCCCAACCGATCAGACCAGTTTGGTCAAAGTCCTCCAAATTAAATTGGACTTCACTATTATGTAGCTCTCATTGAGTAGATCAAAATTCATAGAATGTCCGATTTGGAGTTCGGATGAGAGAGTTATGACCTCGGTAAGATCTGCACCCGAGGAGACAAGTCAAACCGGTTTGGATCTATAGAGTCTGAGTAGGAGTTGTATTTTTTTTGCACAAGATTTGTAAAGGTTTCGACTCCATTAGGGGCAAGATCTCCCCTCCCTATAAATATAAAGTGTCACGGTCGATTGAGGGCATCCAATCGATCAAAAATACATCTTTTATCTTTTATCTTTTCCCTTTACCCTAGCTTTTCCAATCTACTACTTGTTGTTCCTCTTTCGTCTCTACATCGATGAGAACGTTCTAGGTGGCCTGCCGACCCTAGAACAACCCTGCATGCGCCTACGCTGACAGGGTCCCTCCCGGGCGAGCGTTTGTTGGCTTCTTCGCTGGACTCGCCACAAAACCGGTCTGACCGACCTTTGTGGAGGTGCTGCAAGGAGCTCCTTGCACGCTGCACGTTCGAGTGCGTTCGTATATTGTCCCTAAATTTGCACCTACAGGATTCATATGCAAATGTTTCCTTTCTTTGTGATCCTTTAGAACAAAGGGTCGATCATTCTAAAATCCAACAAAATTCTTATGAAATGAAGGCAAACTTACATGAGGCTTGAAAACTTTGGTATGCCTCTATCTTTTCTAATTCCTATGCTTTTATATATTGCAATCCAAACGTTATATTACTGAAATTTAGAGTTTGTACACTTAAGCGAGAATATCTCATAAATTTAGAGACTATTACCGAAATTTATTTTTACGTCAAATTTATTTTGTTTTAGCGAGACGCGAGAGAAATCGCAAGGCTCAAGGGTCCAACGCCCAACGCTCGGCAGTCGGGCGCCCGCACGTTTTCGCCGTGGGGTCAACCGTCGCTGTCTTGAGGCAGGATCGGCCGTGTGCGGCTGTCTCGTGAATTTTCTACCAACCGCATTTCTCCGCCACGACTCGACCTCGACTCACGAAGTCACGCATGGCCGCCGCCGCCGCTTCCTGCCCCGCGCCGCCGCGCCAGCTCTGCTCCGCCGTGGCGTTACCGGCCCTCTCCCCCTCCGCGTCCCGCCACTGGAGGCTGGTCGGCTCCGGCTCCTCCTCCGCCCGGCGGTGGCCGTGCCGCCGCTGGGCGCATCGTCCGGAGTCCGCCGCGTCCCGGATCCGGCGCCCACCGCCGTCGCGGCGCGCGGCGGCAGTGAGGGTGATCTGCGCCTACCCCCCCGGCGGTAAGGGCCTAGTTGATTTTGATTGAATCCCCGTGACGTTGAGGCGTGAAAGCTTTGTTTCCCATGCTCTCTTACTGCTCGCTAACTGCTTGTCGGATGGAATGTGCCAAAGTGCCAATAGCCTGCTTCGAGTTTGTATTGTAGTTGCCACTTGGCATTGCTTTGTAGCTTACTTGCTTATGGCGGACTTGTGCTCCAATGGTACGGCCTAAATGCTGTGGTGTAACGCAGCCTGTTGGAAGCTAGAATGTAACCCATGGGAATGGAATGAGACAGGGGCAGAAGAATTAGGCTGGTGCAGTTGATCCTTTGAGTTGAAGCTGTGATTATCTGAACCTGGTGGAAAGTTGAGCCTTGATACATGCTGAAATTAGCTATGGTAATCAATTCTGGAAATAAAATTGGACTTGGCTGGAACTGTTTTGAAATAGTCCAATATCTGTTCCTGTTCCCGTGCAATGAAAATTTCACGAGTAAATGGTTATTTTTATCTACGTGCGAGTTAGTTCTACACACGATGGTGAATACAACTCAAAACCCGAAGTGTTTTACCATAAAGATAGAGTAGCTATCATGGGTCTGTGCTTATTATATTATCTGACTGCCCTGCAGATTTTTGAGCTACATCCTCATATTTCTGGTGTCTGCTCCTGTTCCTACACTTTGTATGATTGAGTAGATCTCGTGCATTGTTTTATTCGTCTCCTTTGTGTGATAGGTAACCCAACAAGTTAGGTCATCTTTGTGATTCAGCTAACTAAAGACTCTCAGATGTCCTATACAAGTCTTTACCTTTTCAAGTTTCCTATCTCTGTCACATGAGCAGAGCAACTTCTTTATGTTTGACATAAATGTATTTTCAAAATTTTCTCCATGAAGCTTGTCTAGAAATATTTGGAAACTGTCTAATGGCAATATTCTGTCTGTTTCTACAGCTGAAAGAATCACCGCATGCTCTTGGAATGAATATGTGATCTGCAGTGATGTACCGGTGCTTATTGAGTTTTGGGCCTCCTGGTGTGGACCTTGCAGAATGGTCACACGAACTGTCGATGAGATAGCACAAGAATATGATGGGAGAATAAAATGCTATAGGCTCGACGCTGATGATTACCCGCAGATTGCTACTGCTTACAATATTGACAGGATTCCAACTGTTTTACTCTTCAAGGATGGAGAGAAAATACATAGTATTACAGGGACACTGCCAAAGGCTGTTTATGTGAAAGCCATTGAGAAATCTATTTCAGAACAATGATATATTTGATTAATATTCTTTGGTCCAGATTTATGAATCTGCGTACTTTGTTTGGCTACTAGATAGTGCAGAGAGAACTTAAGGTAAAGTTGGAGTTTACAACATGAGTATCTTACCTAGAAGTATGAGACTCTGGGTGGTCCTTTTGCTATGCAATAGCAAGTGTAAATATAGATGTATTTCGAAAGGAAGAGTGCTAATTTTTTGTATTTCAAAGGATGTAATGTGTTACAGGGCAGCATATTTGAGGCCCTCAGCACCTTGTTAAATGAAGTAACATCTAGATATTTCTTAATTTTCTTGTGGTGTCTATCATCTAATTTTATCTGTTTCATCCTTCATGCTTTCAGTTGATAGTACAAATCCTGCAGGTGCTTAGTTTTCCCAATCCTTATTCACACAAAACTTAACACCTCTTATCACACCTATATACACTACATCAGCTAATCAGTTGAGTTTTTCAAAAGGTGCCAGCACAACAGCACCATGTGACTGTGAGTACTAGTGTTGCTACTTATTTACACCAACAACAAGCTAATTTTCTCAGCTATCTCTTCAAGGTATGTTCCACCAACACGTTTTAGCCACCATCTTCATTTATTCTGTTCGATGTTGGATGCGTATATAATCAGCTGGCTGAATCGTGGTTCTTGTTGGACAGGTTTTTTTGTTCCCTTCTAGGTTGTCACATCTATATATGGATAGACCATATATATTATGGAAGAATAACAGTATTATGGAAATGAACTTACCTGTAGCAAGAACATAACTTGAATCCTGAGAGAATTTATGCTGTTCGAAACATATATATCTTCTACTTGTGCTAAGGTCATATATGATAACTTTTTTTTTGAGAATATATGATACATACATTATTGCTAATCCCCTTGCCGTGGTCCCCCCCCCCTTTTTTTTCTTTTTGAACCCAGCCAGCAGGAGATCTGCCTATTGTATTACTTAAGGCCCAGATGGGCAAAGCTTCCTCTTTTCTTTTTGAAGTGAGCCGGCCGGAGATCTGCCTATTGTATTACTTAAAGACCCAGACGGGCAAAGCTAATTTTTCTCATTACCTCTGTATTTCTGAACACTGTTTCCTTGACCCGGTAGCCCCAGTTAGGATGCCCATGTGAATATTTTAATTGGATGTAGATTACATTATTTTTCCTAATATCCCATTGAGTATTGCAGAATTGTTTGATCTTATAAAGAATGATATAATCTACATCAAGATTGGGCACCGGCAGAGCTGGTGTGGGGTATCTTTGTTATTACTGCCCCAGGAAAGATTTATGGAGGCACAAAACAGAAGAACTCTAGTCAAGAAGCACGGATCAGGTGCATAATTTATATTTTTATAAAGTTTAAATTGAAGGGTTAACATGACACGGCTATGACCTAAACACTGCAGAATTGTGCCTACTCTACTTAGTGGATTTATTGACCAAATTATGCTATTATCATTACTTTGACCAAGTATGATGTTGTCATGGCAGACTGGATGGTTACTGCCCCGTCTCATGCATGCCATGCAGCAAAGCAGGTTTGTAATGATTATGTGGCGATGATAGAACGGGTATGTACTGGATGATCAGCTTGGTGTCATTGATCTCCATGCATTCTTGTTCAGCATTCAATTCTCTCAGCAGAAGCCCATCTCATAGTGTTTGTTTCAACCCCAATTCAACATGATGAAATGAATATGGAACTTGGTGCTCTTGTTGCAGGCTTGCAGCTATGTAATTCTTGGTGTCTCCATCATTTAAGAGCCTGATATACAACCTTAACATGAGGAAATCACTTGGTTCCTCGAGTACTTTCGAACCATCTGCCACGATGACTAGTTGACCACTTCATGGTTGCTACTGGAATTTATCTGCTTCTGTCATGCCATCATCAGAAAATTATTGGACGACTTATCTGCAATTGACATGAGATTAATTTTGGTGATAGATGTCAATTGGAACACCATTTGGTCTGGGACATCTATGATGGTGTACCCTTGGGAGCCACACGAGCTGACACAGTTCACCTTCACCATGGGTAGGACATCCTGTGGTATCAGACTGTCAGAGACCGGAGACCCTGATAAACATTCGATACTAAAGTGGATGGTACCAGGCATTACCTGATCCATTGCAGTAACCATGAAAGTAATTTTGCGACTGCTGATGAAAAAGGATATGCTGAGACTATAGTTAGTGCAAGAACATTTTATGATATGGCTAACGGCGAATCCAATAACAGTTGAAACAGCCCACCGTAATGGCAGGATCAGTTGAAACCATGAAATGTGTGATTGATGACCGTCGTAGTACCTGGGTGCATTGTCATTGTCATCATCAGATGTACTGGAACTGGTGTTTAAGTCTCTTTAGAAAACTTCATTATCCTTTGGGTACTTGTGAGGCATTACCTCCTGGTATCATCTCAGACTTGTACTGGCCCCTCTGCCTTGCCAGTACAAGAGATGCACCTGTGCTACAAGGCACTGGAGCTCCAAAGCCACACAGCTAGCAGTCAGGCCACTCGATAACTCATCTAGCTTGATCGGCTTTAGTTTTCGCATACATCTCCTCCCATGTTAATATGGTCAACAACAGCATGGAGAGTACCTAACTGTGGGTGGCAAATGACTTTGATGTGATATGGATAATCATTTGCAGGTCTTGTTCTGCTGACAGTGACCTTAAGCCTAAGGTAGAAGTTTAGGATGATTAGGATTTTGGACTAGTTGTAGGAATGGTGTCTGAGTACTGCAGACCTGCAGTGATCTGGTATCAGCAAGATGGCCATGGGTTTTCAAGATTTTTCTGCTGCGCAGCAAGTTTTCTGTGGAGCCAAGGACACTATATTTTTGGATGCTTTGGAGATTGAATTCCTCTGTGTTTAATAGTATCCAATTGGATTATTGTTGATAGTGTTACTAGTATCCCCATTTTACAGATCCAATTGGCTGTGGAGATACTGGGGTTTGCTTGTTGATCAATTTTTGTGAACTATCTTCTCGCAACAATGCTACGTTTGGAGCTTGGAAGTTGTCTTTGCTTTATCTTGTATATGATCTATCAATGCCCGTAGGTACAAATCGTAGGAGTGAAGGTGGAGATGTACCTGGCTCCAACTCATTGTATGAAACTTATTAACATGGACCATCGTGTCTTTAGTATATCTTTTGCAATTTATCTGTAGTAAATTGATGTTCGTTCTGTTCTTGATGATGGTGAACAGAGCACCCATCTGATTCTGAGTTTGGCAAAGATGTGGTGCAAGTGCCTTTCAGTTCCAACCATTTTGCATTTGTGTGCTGCTTTTGGAGCAATCCAGGATATGGTTGCAGTTCATTTGCAGCAGAGTCTGATATACTGAAGAAAAAAAAACAATCGAGAAATCTATAATTTGATTATCAGATATAAATTATAAATACACTTGTCAACTGTAGTAATTTAGTATCTGGTGAGGCTTTCCCCCCTTTCTTCAGACTATATTTCTTACTGTGCCTGATCAGGATTAATTACAAATATAGTATGTTTTCTACGGCCATAATTTTATTTTTGCTCCTGTTATGTCTTCCTCACTGGGCAAATGCTGAGACTATAGGGCTCCTGACAACATGCTTGCCTCCAACTTCATTCCAGCTCAAGAACCCGTAGTTCCCAATGTAGTTGTACTCATCTGAGCTCCTTTTCACCTGGCTGACCTGCACCGTGACCGTGAACGTCTGCTTGCTGCCTTTGCCACCGAAGGACAGCGCCGTCGGCGACACCGTCACCTTCATCCCCGCCGGCGCAGTCATCGACACGCTGTACTTCGCCGGTGATGCCGCGACGTTGGTCAGCACCCTCTTGAACGTCCGGGTGGCCGAGTTGGTCCTGTTGAGGATCACCATGAAGGACGGGTAGTTGAGGTCGAGGCTTGCTCCGGCGCAGCTGGGGTTTCGCCGGCCGGTGATCGTCGATATCTGACGGCTGCTGTAGCGAAGGCCGCACAGGAAGCTGACGTAGTCGTCGGCCGCCGCGTCGTACACGAGCCCCGGGTCCATGGCGTCGTTGGGGCTGACGTGGCCGCCGCCGAAGTCCAGCGGCGTCCCCGGCGACCCGCTCGGCATGCTGACGATGACGTTGCCGGCGTTGTCCTTCACGTAGGCCGTCGTCATCATCGCCGACCGGATCGCCGCCGGGCTCCAGTCGGGGTGCGCCGCCCGCAGAAGAGCGGCCACGCCGGCGACGTGCGGCGACGACATTGACGTGCCGGAGACGAGCGCGTACTTGGTGAAGACCTTCTCCATGATCTCCTTGTTGGGCACCCAGGCCGCGAGGATGTCCACCCCGGGCCCGACCACGTCGGGCTTCAGGATCGTCGGGCTGATCTGGCCCGGCCCGCGGGCCGAGAAGTAGGACACGGCCGGCGCCGGTTTGACGCCGAGCGCCGTGCCGCCGAACCGGAGACTCGCCGTGGGCGCCCGCGCCCCTCTGCGGCCCCCATACGCCGCCGTCATGTACTTGGCGATGGCGGCGCCGTCCGACGCGGTCACCAGCACCACCGGCATGGTGTACTCCGACGGCTGGAGGAACTCCTTCGTGTCGCCGGCGATGATGGCGCCGCGGGCGCCGTTGCTCTGGACCTCGTCCATCTGCTGCCCGATGCTCACGTCGCCGGCGGCCGTGCAGAGGACGTACTTGCCGCGCACGTCCTTACGGCTGAGGCTGGAGTACTCGCACCTCTGCTTGCTCCTGTTGCCGTGGCCGTAATAGAGGTTCCCGCCGGCGATCGCCGGGCTGACCTGAGGGTACACCGACTTGCCATGGATGGTCGCGCCGCTGCCGAGCGTGACGGTGGCGGTGAAGTCCCGGTCGATGCTCGAGGCGCCGACGGTGGCGATCCACGGAGCGCCGTTCATGATGGTGTACCCGTCCGAGCCGTCGTTCCCGGCGGAGCACGCCACGAAGACGCCCTTCTGCATGGCGGCGAAGGCCCCGATGGCGATCACGTTGGTGTCGTAGGACGTCTCGGGAAAGCCCAGGGACAGCGACATGACGTCGACGCCGTCGGCGACGGCGCGGTCCATGGCGGCGAGCACGTCGGTGGACGCGGACTCCAGCGTGTCGGCCGAGAACACGGCCTTGTACATGGCGACCCTGGCCACTGGGGCGACGCCGGTGGCCGTGCCGTTGGCGTAGCCGAAGTAGCTGGCGCCCCCGACGGCGGCGCCGGCGGCCGTGGACGACGTGTGCGAGCCGTGGCCGTAGTAGTCCCGCGGCGAGTCGTAGTCGTCGGGCGAGATGCCGAGGCCGCTCTGCTTGAGGCCCTTGCTGAAGGACCGCGCGCCGATGAGCTTCCGGTTGCACGCGGAGGCGTTGAACTTCTGACCGGCCTCGCACGCGCCCTTCCACCTCGCCGGCACGGGCTTCTTGATGCCGGCGTCGCTGAAGCTCTCGCTCTCCGGCCAGACGCCCGTGTCCACGATCCCGATGATCACGTCGTCGCCGTACTTGGACGCCGGCCACAGGCCGGCGCCGGCGCTGAGGCCGAGGAACTCCGGCGTGCGCGTGGTGTGGAGGCGGCCGTACGTCTCCGGGAACGCCGCCACGTGGCCGTCGACCGCCTTGAGCGCCTCCAGCTGCGCCGAGGTGAGCGCGGCGCTGAACCCGTGCATGACGTGGGTGTAGGTGTACAGGTGCACCGGCGGCGGCGCGCTCTCCCCCGCCGCCGTCGTCGTCGCGGACGCCAGCGACGACAGCACGGAGAGGTACCACCCCTCGTGCTCCACAAACGGCGCCGGCATCTTCTCCACGTCCATCTGGACGATGTACGACCTCCGTTCGCCGCCGGCCACCGCCGCCGCTGCAAGCAGCAAGAGGCTGATCGCCCCGGACAGCACGGCCCGGAACATCATCGCGTCAGACGCCGCAGCGCAGACAGACTGCGAGCGAGTGGATGGATGAACTGAGCTGAGCTGAGCTGACTCACTTGAGCTCAGAACTGCCGCTTCTTATGCATGAGCGGCGGAGTGGCGAGAGCTGAGCTGAGTGAGAGTGAGTGAGTGGACGCCACGACTGGAGAGCACTCGCAGTCGTCGCGTCGTCGCCGGGGCAGTGGTGCCGCCCTACCAGATGCATTATATACATAATGGATTCCATGGCGGCTTGGCCTTGCATGGAACTAATCAACTGTCAAAGAAAAAGAACCCCAAGAAGAATCTTTGGAAGATCACCAAAGCAAGCTCGGCCTGTCTGTGATCGCCGATGACGGGGGTGGCCTGCATGTTCGTCGACGTTGCAATCATTGCACAGTGCCATTAGCTTGGCGCGAAAGCATGTATCATCGAGGCGTTCGGTGCGCGTCCATGTCACCAGCCTAAGGCTTGCTTTCCTCCCACGACAGCGGCTCTTGTTTCATTAGCACCCGGGCGCACGAGCTGATCTGATCTGATTACTGTCCTCTCTAATCCTCGCGCCTTTACAGAGCTAATTCCATGACACCTTGTTTACGCGTCAATCAGTTCGTTATGCAGTAGTGCAGTACTATCAGCGCCACTTGGCACTAGTGCTGTAGGGATTGCAAAAATTAAGGGGAAAAGGGGACCGTGATTTGGAGATGGATTTGTTATCTGTGAATGGATGTGCTGATACGGTCGCATGAAAATGGAGCTGATCGATGCAGGACAGCAGAGCATAGAAACAATGCAGGGTTGTGTTCGTGGGTGCTCCCTGCACTCATCAGACTTTCCAGCCGGCGGTCGTCGTCGTGTGTGCTGCCAGCTGCCTTCCCCATTCATGCGCTCCTTTACGGCCGGCGGCCTTCTACTTCGCCGCCGCCGCCTTCAGTGGCGGCGCGGAGCAATCCGGTTGACTGGATCACTGGAGGCCTGAGATTGGAGAGTGACTGAAACCGTTGAGGGTGGAGGAGTGCTTCACCACGGTTGCATCGTTCTTCATTCAATTCTGAATTTCGCGTAACGGGTTCTTATTCCCGGGGTCGCATTGTTCATTGAATTCTATTTTTAGCGTACCAGACTCTAATTTCTGACGGCGATGGTAATAGCATCGACTCCCTGTCAGTGACTCGGTCTGCAGGGCGGCGTTGAGAAAATCCTCAGGTTTTCAGCGAGAAGCTGTGGTGTGGCGTCGTCGATCTTGCTTGCTGCGAGATTCGGATCAATTAGTATTATATTTGCTGATGAAACTTTTGAGGAAGGACAAAATGTTCAGGTGGAACAGTGCGGCACAGTTGCATGCGCCTATCCAATTCTGAGTTTTTGGCGTAACGGATTCTAATTCCTGATGGCGATGCTAACTGAAAGTGATCTGAAACTCCTTGTCAGGCTGCAGTCCGGCATTGCTTCAAATCATCAGGTTTCCATCATGGAGAGAGCAAATGGACGTGGTGTGGCTTCGTCGAACTTGCTTGTGGCAGGCTCCAAACCAAGCATTATTCTATCTGAAACTCCGAGGCTTTGAGTACTCCGTTCCATACTTCCATAATACAGTTCAGTTGAGTACTCCATCTGAAAACCTCTGCCACCCCATCCCACTCCAAAAACTTTGCTTCTCGCAAACTCATTGCACACATGGCGTATAACACTCGTAATTTCAAACTCCACAAATTCAACTGGGCACAAGTACAAGGAAAAAAAGTAAGAGATTGGTACTGGACAGTATAATAGCAGTGGTTGCAGAGGGTAGCAAGGTGGCATTGTCCTAGCAAATGCCTTTTTGGACGGCGATTACTGATGATTGGTGTGATTATGAAGCGAGATGAGGCCGGCAGCATGATGCAAAGGTGACCGATGATGGTGGTGGTGCTTTGTTGAGGTCGATTACTCTTCAAGCGGTTGGTGCGGGAGGCGTGCGGCTTTTGCTTGTTGTGGAGACAAGAATGCCGAGGAGGAGAAAAAAAAGGAGGGATGATAGGTTACTTTAATTTGTTAAGGACCTTATCTAAAGCTAAGCAAATATCTTATCAAACTATACGGTTGATGTGTATGTGCTCTAAACAAAGTTAATTTGATGTGTGGTCTAGAACAAAGTTTGATGTATAAGGTCTTGTTTGGCCGGGCACCGGAGCTCCTCCACTGGATATGAGAGGGAGAGAGAAGAGAGAAAAGAGGCTCCGTGCTACAGTAATACTACAGTGAAATGGCAGGAGGAGCCTGAGCCCATGACGCTGCACCAAACTGGACCTAATTGAGTCGCATTCCACTTTGAGGTTTGTCTGGACAAAGAAACCTTAAAATAAAAATATTAAAATATTTGAAAGAGAGACGGGAAAAAGGGAAGGATGTGATCGGCTCAGCCCAAGCTTGGTGTCTCTCGTTTGGGCTCATCTTAACTAACATAACGACCACCAAACTGTACTATCTCGATGTGATGAGAACTATAAAATGTGCAGCATACTCTTCTCATATTTGTTTAAGAGAGGAGGAAATTTTATTCTGTCTTCTGCATAATGCATGCACACAAACATTCATTATTATACTTTTAGCAAGTCATGTAAATAGGCATACCAAACAACAGGATTTTTTTTCCTGAAAACAGCAGAAAAGGATCACTACGCACAAATTCTATTAGTATAAACAGGCATCCACGCTGTGGGAAGATTTTCATAACCATTGTATCTAAGGTAGAGGCAAAATAACGGATTGGAAAGCACAAAGAATAAATTGGAAGAGGCAGTAAAGGATAGTACTACATACTCCCTCCACTCCAAATTATAGGTCGTTTTGACTTTTCTAAATATAGTTTAGAAAAGCCAAAACGACCTACGTTTTGGAACGGTGGAGTATTAATTAACTTGTTACATGTGCAAATTAAAATGATTTTCATGAAGTATTTGGCCTCCTCTAACTCTCCATGGATCCATAACACAGGAATCATATTAGGAAAGAAATAATAAAAGGATAATGGTACGCAGTAATAATAGATCAATTAAGTTAAGTTATACAAAATTAATGCGTGCAGAATTGGAAAAATATTTTTGTTGATTTGAGCCATCTATCTGTTGGAGGCCAGGCAGCTTCTGAATTAAACAACCTAAGAGTAACTGACAAGCTGCTGCTGCTGCTTCTGATCTAAATTGCATCGGAACCTTATCGTGGATGCTTACAGAGCACTTGTGGTGTTACATTACATTGAAGGAACACTAGCATCCACCCCACATGACCACACCAAAAGCATGTTAGGCGTGAGGAAAATGCGTGAAGAGATAACAATATTTTACTTGGAATTTGGAAAGCTAAAGAGACGAGCTTGGATCTTCTTTTATCTCATATACTAATAATTCAAACAAGAAGAAACCATCGGTCAACATTCAGAACATTCAGATCAGATACGGTCATTCACGTATATATATATAAAAAAAACTGCTGCTCGGCAGAGAGCGGCGCAGCTGCAGCGGCAGCAGCAGCAAACAGCGGGCAGCATCCACCGTCCGAACAGGCTGCCGCGGGTTTGCTCGCTTGAGCTTCTTACAACGGCTGCAGCTTGGTGACAGCCGATCGGCTGCTGGCCCAAAACACCTACGAATATTGTTGTTTCCATCCAATTTAGGGGGTGTTTGATAGAATGTGCTAAACTTTAGCAGGTCACATCGAATGTTCGAATACTAATTAGGAGGACTAAATATGAGCTAATTACAAAATTAATTGCAAAGATGGAGTCTATGATTCGTCTCGCGAATTAGACTCCATCTGTGCAATTAGTTTTGTAATTAGACTATGTTTAATACTCCTAATTAGTATTCAAATATCCGATGTGACAAGTGCTAAAGTTTAGTAGTGGGTATCAAACACCCCTTATGTCCTGTTTGGGAGGAGGGGCTAAAGTTTAGCCCCCTCAAATAAAGTGATACTTCAGCCTTTTGGGATGTTTGGATGGGAGGCTAAACTTTAGCACATATGTTGACAAAAGACCTATTTACCCCTGCTTTCTCTTCTCTCCTCTACCCCTCTTCTACTTCTTCCTGCGGCAGTGCAAGGATAAGATTTTTTTCTTCCTTCCAAGCCAATTCCATGACAGAAGATTGCAACACTTCTTCCTGTGCTGCTCGCCCACCTACTCCTCCTCTACGCCATGGTGCCACTACCTCCGCAGCCGCGACGCCGCCGCCTCTACCGATCCTGCCGGTCCCGTCCAACGTGCAGCTCGCGTCGTCTTCCACCGGTGGCTTGGGCACACGGCGGATCAAGCTCCGGCTCCGGTAGCTTGGGCGCTCCAGCGGCCGGGCGAAGGTAGCGGCGGTGGTGGTGAGCGGTCCCGGCCTCGCAGGCGGCGGGGCCGACCGGAGGCGGGGTGCGGATCCGGCGGCGGCGGCGAGGATGGGGAGCGAGGATCCGGCCGGCCACCCCGGATCCGGACGACCGCCACCGTCCTCCTCGTCTCCCTCGCCGACGGGGATGACAAGCCCGGTGGCACCGAGAGGGGGGTGCGGAGGCGGCGGGTCGGGTGGCGGCGAGGCGGAGGCGGTAGGGTGCCGTGCGGCAAGATCTGGCGGGGAGGAGTGAGAGGGAGGAGAGAGAGGGGCAAGGGGAGGAATTTTGGACAGGGGACCACTTTTAGCCCCTTTAGTCCATTTTAGCACCCCTTGGAGGGGCTAATGGATTATGGGGGGCTAAAATTTAGCCCCTTCATTTTAGCCTAGGTGTTTGGATGAGAAGGGCTAAAATCTGGCTAAAATGGGTTTACCCCCCTCCCAAACACCCCCTTAGTGCTGGTGCTACTATTTGGCTGTGGCTGTGTGGTTGGCTGCCGCAGCTACAGCTGCAGCGCAGCCATAAAAATCTAAACCTAACAGAGTTGGCGTGTCTATCGACAATCTCATCATGGCATAGTATATCAGATTACGTTCATAATACTTTGCACGGTCCGTACCACAGGTCAGGTTGTGTAATACATGATGACTAAGGCCCCCTTTGGTAGGGCTCCCAAAACAGCTCCACTACCGTTGTGTAATACATGATGACTAAGGCCCCCTTTGGTAGGGCTCCCAAAACAGCTCCACTACTGGCTTCACCGGGAGCCCTACCAAACGGCCATTTGCAAAACTGCTTCGAGGCCGAAGCCCACCTGAAGCCGGAGCTGTTTTTGTACTACGCCCACGGAGCAAAAAAAATGGCTCCGGTGACGGCTCCTCCATCCCCGCATGCAAAAGTATGCAATTGCCCCCAAATCTGCAGACACTACGGCAAAAATGCCACTCACCGAGGAAGCACGCGCGGCATCAGGGAGTGGCGTGCTGGGGCTGGCCGGAACGTGCTGCAAGGGAGCAGCATGCCAGGCTCAAAGCGCGGCGGCGGGGAAGCGGCACGTCGGGGCAGAGCGCGACCGCGCGGGAGCAAAGGGTGTGCCGTCGATAGCCTCACCTATGCTCCGCGTGGTCCGGCGGAGATGCGGCACGACGCGTGTCGGGCAGCAGCTGCGGAGCAAAATGAGCGCCTACGCAGCGGCGACGAAGAGGCAGCAAGCCAGAAGTAGCGCACGGCAAGGAATGAAGGAAGTAGGCGGCGGGAGGCAAAGCATCACTGAGCTGGAGAAAGGACGTAAGGTCCTTAACGGTGGAGGAACGGATAAGAGAATAGAAGGGAGGAAAAAAAAGAAGAGAGAGAAAAAAGGAAAAAAGAAATTATTTGTTTAATCTATAATTATAATTAGTATTTGTTTTTTATTTCATATGAAATCATCTTATATCTAAATGAGACTACGAAATTCATTTGTACAACAAAGTTAGATAGTGAGGGGCATATTGGACAATTGACATCTTTAATGCATTCATTAAAAAAAGAAAGAAGTCGTTTTGCCAAACGGTTTTTAAAATGACTTCAACTCTACCCAAGAAGCCGCTCCACTAGAGGAGCCAGAACCGGAGCTGTTTTAGAAGGAGTCAGAGCCCTGCCAAACTAGCCCTCAAATAATTCAAGCTGCCAAGCAATTTTGGCAGAATAAAAGGAAAGCCTGCATGCAGTTCAGAATATGTGTAGAGAATATTTTAGAATACGAGGAACTTTCCAATGAACACACAGACAAATTATTAAATAAAGATCAAATTGATGTGTTGACATGGAAGATGAACTCGCTTGGATGGAAGGAAGCATCGACATTAGGCAGCTATCGATTTGTGATAGGGTTTCGCGGTGATACAGGAGGAGGAGGAAGAACACACCTGGTAGAAGGAGGTCTCTATACTCTATATATATAGATGCAAAGGTGAACACTTCTCTTCGATTCCGAGGGCATTACCACAATGTCGAGTGTGCCGCCACCCGTCACCATCCTTGACGTCATCCTCCTCCGCCTCCTGCCGGACGACCCCGCGGGCATCGTGCAGGCCTCCACGATCTGCAAGGTCTGGCTCCGCATCCTCGCTGACCCCGCCTTCGCGCTCCACCCGACTGCCCCATGCTCGGCTTCCTCCACAACCAGAGCATGCTCCATGTCTCCCGCTTCGTCCCCACCACCACGTCCTCCTTCCGCCCATCCCCCGCCGCCGACCATCGCATGCGCCACGTGCACGACTGCCGCCACGGCCGCACCCTCTTCTTTGACGCCTCATCCTTGTATAGCCATGTGCTTCTTAGGAAAAAGGAGGTGATTGGGCGGGGAGGGCTATCCCGTTAGCGATCGGTCGAGAGCCCTCCCCACCCATACTTATCCCATCATGCGAGTCCACTGATCTTTCTCTACGACTGGAAGTCTGAATCTTTGATAATTGGTTGTATTTCGTTTCAGGTTTCTTGCTATTTACCAAGTTCCATGAGAACATAATTTGTTATTTCTTTCAGGAGGCTTGTAACATCTATAGCATGTCATTCGAGGTTCCCATGAGAACATAGTTATATATTTCACCTCATGAAATAAGATTTGTGTGATGTATTTGTAATGTATATGATGAATAAAATGTGTATTTGTCCTCTTTTTCCTTTTTTTATTTTTTTAATTTGTCATTGGAGACGTGGGTTGACAAAACACATCTCCAATGACCCTGTCATTGGAGACGTGGGTTACCAAATCCGCGTCTCCTATGAGGGTCATTGAAGACGTGGGTTACCAAATTTGCGTCTCTGATGACTCTACCATAGGAGACGCGAATTTGCCAAATCCGTGTCTCCAATAACTTGTCATCAGAGATGAAAATTTGAAGACACGGAAAAAAACGCGTCTCATGTATCTTAACTCACGTCTCCTTTGAAGACGCCTCGTGCGGCCATGGTTGCCCACCATTGGTGGACTGAGTTGCTGACAGGCTAAGAACTGGGCAGCAGGTTGTCGGTGGCTGTCCAAGTTGCTAAGGCCTACCAAATTCTTGTTGTGAATCTGCACTCTATAAATGGCACTCTATAGGCCTGGTTTGGTTCCCTGACTTATTTTTAAGCACCCGTCACATCGAATGTTTAGATACTAATTAGGAGTATTAAACGTAGACTATTTACAAAACCGATTACATAAGTGGAGGCTAAACGGCGAGACGAATCTATTAAGCCTAATTAGTCCATGATTTGACAATATGTTGCTACAGTAAACATTTGCTAATGATGGATTAATTAGGCTTAATAGATTCATCTCGCCGTTTAGCCTCCACTTATGTAATGGTTTTTGTAAATAGTCTACGTTTAATGCCCCTAATTAGTATCTAAACATTCGATGTGACACGTGCTAAAAATAAGCAAAGGGAACCAAACGCCAGCATAAATTGGTGGATTGCGATCTCTGGATCATGACGACAAAGCGGGCAACAGCCATTATTGTCCCAGCCTCGAGCTTCCATTCGGTCACAAGTCCAGAGTCGATTCTGCAGAGCCAACCAGCCAAAGAACTTGCATTTTGGGGTGCCCATATTTTCCAAATCAGGGAGTGGAAATTAGTGTCCATCGATCCTAGGAACTGGGCTCTGTAAGCTGAACCTGTGGTATACTTGCCATCTTTTGTTATCTTTCAAGTAATCGTATCTGAAGTTCGCGGTTGTAGATGTATGTGTCTGATGGCTTGCCATAGCTGAACAAACTCGACAAAATGCTGAGGCAAGAACCCAGCGTGTTGCAGGTTCAAATCTTTAAGCCATCTATTGTTGCACAATGCCGCTTCTACACTTCTGTTCATTCTTTTTGAAATTGTGAAGAGATTAGGTGCAATGTCACAAGGCCGTCGGCCTTGTAGCCAGGCACTATGCCAGAATATCGCCTTCTTCCCGTCGCCTTAGTGAAGTGAGGTTGCGGCTGCAAAGAGCTTTCTATCAGTTGAGTTGCATGGGGTTTCCGATCCAATCCACATTTTTTGTTCATCGGACCATTCATGCAAAAGCCATTGTAACCTTACAGCTCTTGCAAATCTGCCGAAGTGAAGAATACCTAGGCCTCCTGATTTAGTTGGCCCAGCGGAACGAGGCCAGTTGACCTTGCACTTCCCTCCCGTCAAAGATCCAGTTCCAGCCCAAACTGCTTTCGCTTCCCATCGATCTATTTCATGGCCGCTTTTGGAGCCCGCATATAAAGTTAGGAAGTAGACCGCTTGAGACGTGAGCACAGACTTCACCAATGTCAGGCGAGTGTAGTAGTTTAGGCCAGAAAGAAGTTATTTAACGGTGCAATTAAAATATAGATAGGCCACAGCAGGCCTTCCCAGATCTCTTTTCCTTAAAAAAAAATGAACATAAGTCCAAAGGGTTGTTGGCCTTGATAGTCACCTCCAACTGTCCCCGCATGCCTATGATCAGTTTCAGCTCTTGCAGTTTAAGCTTGAGAGACTAGTATTTTCAGAGGAATCGTGTAAACATTGTGCTCGTGTCCTAGGAGAGAGGGAGGGACAACCTATAGTTTTCACTATTTTTCATCAAACTTAAATTAGATCATGCTATCAAGATATGCAACAATGGTTGATCTAATGTGAAATCATCATCCAAAATAAGTTTTGCAACCTAAAGTCAATCCTAGCAAGATATTACACTAAGAAAGTAAAGGCAGACAAGTTGGAAGTATGAAATGCGGAAATGTAAAGGAAGAAATGAGGGGAAGCAAACTCTTCACACGATGATTTATCCAATGGTATCAGTAGACACTAAGCCACCACTAGTTCACGTTGTTGAAGCACTCACACAAGAGTATTGCTTCCCGATCACCAAGTCTCTCCCAAGACGCCCCTTGACTTGCCACAAACGCTTGGCCACTAAGGCTCACGCCAAGTTCCCCGGTCACCTTGATGCCATCTCCACTAAGGAGCTTCTCCACTAAGGAAGGAGGACTCCACGTCCCCCACACACGGTCGTCGATGCCGCTCCACATCAAGCCGGAGGGTCGAAAACTTACCGGCGAGCTACCAAAGCTCCAAGGCACCAGCACACCTTGTACAACTGTGGTTCACTCCTAGAACCGATCGCAAGGTAGGCACACCTTGCAATCTCTCTTTCTCTAGGCTTATCCTAACACTAATCACTCTCATAAGCTTGTGCTAAGCCTTAGAATATCACTTAAGCACTTTTGGTGGCTTGGATGTGTTCTTGATGAGTCTTGATCTCCAATAGATTCCTACACACTCCAGCAACATCAAATGGGTGAATGGAGGGGGTATAAATAGCCCAAGGTATCAAAGAGCCATTGCTCCAACAACTAGTTAAAGTATACCATCGGATGTTCCGATGGTTTGTTTTGGCATGCATCGGAATATCTGGCCTCCCCGCGCCCAAGTTCTTCACTGGCACATCCAAAATTCATCCGATGGTTCCTCCGATGGCACCATCGGATCATTCGGTGCAGAAGAGTTTTCTCCCAAAACCTCTCTGGACGATTCCAAAGTAAATATGCTTCGTCTGACACTACTCTCGACCTAGCATCGGAACATCCGATGGTCTAGGGTTTTCCTCTAATTCCCGCATCTTTACCTCAGAAGTCACCCGACACTTCTTGAAAATGGGGCATCGGAACATCCGATGGTCTTGACTCAGGTTGCCACCTGCAGTTGTACCAATTCATCCGATGCTCACTCCGACGCTTGCTTCGATGGTCCATCGGAACATCCGATGGTACCTTTTTCTATGTTGAATACCACCACTTGCACACCGAGGATTATATCTTTGGATTTTCTGTATCATTTGGATGCTTGAATACCATAGAACAATCCTAGATACCATAGCTTTGTCACTTGAATACCATAGCTTGGATGCTTGAATACCATGATTTAGCTATCAAGAATACTATGGTTTGGATGCTTGAGTACGATCTTGGCATGGTTTGGTTTACATATTTGGGACCTAGAAAATCTAGAAGGCACATGCTTGACAAACCATTAGTCTCAATGATTATGCTATCACTCAATCACTAAAATCACAAATTATGCTATAATGGGCCATGTTCCACATTGCAAGTACATTTGGGGCAACTGTAATTTCTCCTCTTAGCAATCATACAAAGTTGTTTCGTTTCAAAAAAAAAAGCATACAAAGTTGTGGCCGGGCACACTGATCCTGCCGCCATCTTTTAAATGGCTCTGGAAATCATCCTGTAGCCAGCTTAAACATAACGTTTTTTTCTCTGACTTCTAACGAAGGACAGGCTGAGTGCCTGAGTAGCATAGGGCTTCTACAGAGACGTAACATGGACTTGCCCTCATATGAGGGTATTCTCTGTAATGCCCCTTTGCTATTGCTTGTTGGGGGCTAATCTCTGTCCAAGTTTCAGTATTCTGATGACCCCCACGAGCCATTTCAAGAATCAGTTGACAGTACCTTTTTTTTTATGGAAATCGTTATTCTCCTCTCTGGAGTATTTGGCTAGTCAGGAACAATTGCATTTTCAACCAAGCGCCACCAACAGTCCCAACTTGCAAGGCCAAATTTCAAAACTGAATTCGACATGCTTACGCTTCGTGCGAAGAAGAAATATTTTCCTCAAATTAGATCCTGGCTAGAGTCCCCTTGTGCGATTTTATCCCTTCTCATCCCTCTCTCTCTCTCTCTCTTCCTATCTTGTACACTTTGCTTTGTGTTATATCTCTATTCTTTCTTCTTCTTTTTTTTGCTTTTAATTTGTATATATAATCGGTAGGGGTTTTAAACCCCTCTTGATAAATATAGGTAAGAGTGGAGAACGTCGACCATAATTGTCTACGATTTGTAGAACAACAAGTATTTTGAATATTTAAAAAAAAACTGAAACAACAAGTTCAATGTGACCAAGCTTAACACGGCCATTTCCCAAATCCCAAGCAATCTGCTGAACCTTTTTTTCTATAACAGAGCAACAATGTGCTCAGCTATTAACGCATCTCGCCTCTCCGAACATAGTTTAGTGCGCCGCCAGAGTAAACTACTCGCATTAGTTGGGTCCGCGGCTTCAGCTGGGACGCGGTCAGGATAATACTCCCCCTGTACGCCTGAATTCGATGCCTGTTTGTTTATTGAGAGCTACTAGCAGTATGAATTCCGATCTCTGACTGCCTGCCTGAATCTGACAGCGTCCATGTGAGCTCCATCCCTTGACGCCTTCACTGAACCCTGCTAGTACTTCAATTCAATGCGCTAGGATCGGCTGATCGCTAGAACAGGGTACTGCAGTTGACTGATGCATCTCGTGCGTACTCCCTACTTTGCAACAGTGACACGGATCTGCTCATTTATCTCGATCGGGTCCTCCTTTGTGATGATCTTTTTTAGGGGGGAACCATTGTTGCTACATTCGTCAGATTCAGATGAAAGAACAAGACCTCGGTGATTTGAGGTGAAATAAGGAGAATTTTCAGGTGAACGGTAGCTGTTGATTTGAGCCATCTATCTGTTGGAGACGAGATGGCTTCTGAAACATGTAACTGACAAAGCTTGTTCTGATCCAATCCAAGTTTCAAACGAGCGCCGCATCATCAAGAAAGAAACGTTTAATTCTTATTCCATCTCAAACTCTCCCACATCAAAAATTCCTCTGTACATAGCAATCGACCAATATAATTCTCCACCACGCCACGCAGTATATCGACCGAGAGAGTTCAAGAACACCAACCAACAAACAACGACCACGACGGAGACGGCAGCCACAGCAGACGAGCAATGGATATGCATATCTATAATGACCTATCAGTGGCTGTAGGTGCAGGCATTCTTGAGGGAGACGGGCTTGCCGAGCTTGGTCTGGTCCATGGTGACCTTGCAGCGCGCCTCGCTGTGGAACTTGGGCTTGACCAGCCTGCCCAGCACGAACGCGCGCGACCGCAGCCGCACCGTCAGCTGCAGGGGCACCGGCGGCGGCGGCACCACCACCGGCGGCATCTTCTTCTTGGGCGGCGGCAGTGTCGTCGGCGTGCTGCTCAGGCTCGACCCGCCGCCGTACAGCGGCACCTTGTCGCCCACCACCGACACCGTCAGGCTCCGCTGGCTCTTCCGCGCCTGGTAGAAGTACTTGATCTGCAGCGTCCAGCCACGGTCAATTGTCATCTCGCCAAGCAAAGAACCTTTTTCTTTTCCAAAAAATAAATAAAAGGAATCGCCATTGAATTTTAACGTAAATGCGGAATGCGATGTGCAGCCATGCAGGATCGCAGGAAGGCGACCCGGGTGAGCCGGATGACAGCTAGCGATGGAGATGGTGTGGGTAACTGCGAGGGATGAGCTGTGTATTCTCGAGTTTCCACGGCATGGGCCGGTGACTGCGCTCTCGTGTTCCCGTCAGCGGTTCGCTGTCGACCGCAACCGCTACCGCGCGTTGTTCGGGTCAACGTCAGTGTGCAGCTGTAGTCCAGCGTTCATATATCTACTGCTATTCTGCTACAAGCAAAGATAATGACTGAAAAATGTGTGCCCTGTTCTTTACATTATGCATTCGCAGACTACTATTGGTTTGGGAGATTATGTAAAAAAAATTGATGTTTAACGTATCCTAACGGTTAGCATAGAAATCTAGAAAACTTGTCCTGAAATTTGGCATCAAAGCGACAAGTTTCCTGAGACTCTGCACTAAGACCATTGCACTAAGAAACCGCCACTGCCATTACTGAGACTGCACTGCATAGTTCAGTTCCTCAGATTCTAACAGCATCAAAAACTGACAAATCATATGTACCGTGCTACTCTAGCATCCTTGAAATTGAGCGAATTAGTAAATGAGACTCGATCGATCGATCATGCGCGGCAGGAGGCAGAGGGATGAGCAGTGGCTTACATTGCCGGATGCCAGCTGGAGCTGCGTGTAGTAGAGCGTGACGGGCTCGGAGGAGACGTGGACGCCGAAGAATGTCCCGGTGTTGCGGAAGGTGAGCTTGACGGTGGCGTTGAGCGAGGCCATCTCGGTGGGGACGAGCGACGCGTCGGTGCCGGCCTGGACGACGAAGCGGTGGAACGTGGCGGAGTGCAGTGTGACGACGGGCCGCTGGTTGCGGCTGGCGCCCCAGAGGATGAGCGCGAAGAAGAAGAAGAGGCCGAAGAATGCACCCACGAAGAGGATCCCGTAGCGGACCCGCTTGGGGATCCCGCTCCACCCGCCGCCGCCGGACCCGCCGTACCCGTCGTCGCCGTCGTCGTCCATCCCCAGCAGCCCCTCCTCCTCGATGGCCGCCTCCTTCATCCACGGCGCGCCGCCTCCGCCGCGGCGCCCGCGTCCCCCACCGGCGGCGCGGGGGTCGGGCGCGGAGCCGGAGCCGTTGGCGGCGGCGGCGGCGCGGGAGGAGGGTCCCTTGGCGCTGGCGGAGAAGCGGGAGGAGGAGGAGTCCCTGGACGCCCGCCCCAGGGAGCGCGGCGGGGACGCCGCGGGCGAGGAGTGGAAGGAGGAGGCGGCCGTCTTGTTCTCCCCGTCGTCGTGGCTCGGCGACTGCACGTAGTAGGCCGCCCGCGGGGGCGACGACGGCGCCATGCTCGACGTCACCTCCGAGTCCGTCTTCGCGTGCCGGTGCGGCGGCGGCGGGGGATTCTGCTGCTGCCGCTGCATTTTGTGTTCGTGTGCTGTGGTGTGCGTGCGCTGGGTCAGCGCCGCGGGCAGGGCGGTAGAAGTAGAGTGGTGCGCGCCCACCACTCCCCGACTCGCCCCCCCGCCCCGCCGCGGGTTGTTGGGTGGCGTGCGGGCGCGTCCCGGACGGAGGCCGAGGGCAGATGGCTGGTGGCTTCCGTGTCCCGGGGGGTCGGTGAGCGAGCCTGAACCGCGTGTGATCTGCCGGGGCAACGATGGACGTGTCGCGCGGAACGCTCGTGGAGACGTGCGGCGGCGGCTGACCGTGTCGACTCGGGGCGAGGCGATGGCAACCCGGCACCTACCTCTCTACGGTCTGAATCCGGCGGGCGTCGAGATACAATGGCAATACGTGTGACGTCGGGGACAGCGAGAACGCAACGGCCGTCCAGCACTCCAGCCCATGTGCGGGTAACTTGCGGGGCGGCTGGCTGGCTACAGGGAATTGTTTACAGCCCAGGTATTAGCTGGATGATTATAGAAAACGTCCCTTGGGTTTGGTTACTCTCTCTGCTCTGCCTCCGTTTTCAAATCCATCCGTCAGTTGAGTGCACATCGGCTCGGCTCGCTCGGTCTTATCTGTTCCGATCCGGCTGGTGTGCCCGCGCCTTGGACTGTCTCCCTTTTGTAGTTTTGTCCCCCTCGCACCTGCCCCCCGCTTGCACTTTCAGGTGACTAGAAAGGGAGCCACGGGCACCGGACGCATCGCTGGTTGGTTGATTACACCGCCGTGGTCAAGGGGTACGTTCAACAGTGCATACGGTTGTTGTCTGTGAGTACCTTGGATATTGCACTTAAACAGTAAAACAGATAGCTTATACAGTAACTTGTCCATTAAGATGTTCATGTATTATTTAATTTATGCATGATACAATGAATCATGTTGATCAAGTGTATATTTATATTTGTGTACCAATGTTGCTTGTTTTTAAGAATGTTATATTGTTAAGAGATAACTCCTTATCCCTTTCTTTACTCCGTTTCACGTGAGGTTGAGTTTTGATCCCACAATCTCTCTTGTTTCTCTCTCCATCTCGTCCTTCACGGCGCTACCCACTGCCGGCAACGTGAATCTAGCCGGCGAAGCAAGGTGCGCGCGGCACGACGCAGCTTAGCCGCGGCGGCACGGTGAGGCAGGCTGGCGCTCCAAGGCGCATCGGGGCAGGCCTGCAACGCGAGGCGTGGCTAGGCACGACGAGGCCGGTGAGGCGAGGTACGACGACCCGCGAGGCATGACAAGGTCGGCAGGCTTGCGCAGGAGGTAAGAGGTGGAGCGGGAGGTCGATTTCGGGGATTTCTCATCGGATCTGAGCGGAACAACGGTGGTTCAGACAACGGAGGTTGAAAGCCGTTGACGGGTGTGGGAGCACGGGCCGCGCGTCGTTATCTCGTGCGATGACGTCTTCCCTTTCTCTTCTTTCTCTCTGATCCAACTCAGCAAAACAGGCTTATGTGGCATCAAAATAGACAGCATATTAATTACCGTTGTACATGCCCAGCTTTCCGGACGCAATAGTGCAGACCGCAGCTGCCTTTTGTGACAGCACCGATGGATTTCTTGCAGAACGCGGCGACCGTTCTGTACGTGGGGCCGCGACCGCGAGCCGTGGAGCGCAGACCGCGGGCGGCCGCGTCGTGATCCGTGAGCCGTGATCCGTGAACGGGAGCATTGACTTTGGATCCCACCGACAGAAGTTTACCAACTCCGAGCGGGCACCGGCACTGATCCCTAAACAAATGGCCGCCGCGTCCGGCTCCCCTGACGATCGATCCAGCCATCCGTGCAGGCCGTGCAGACTTGCAGACTAGAGCACAAACGGCGAGACGGGAATGAGATCCTTCGTGATCTCGCCCCGCCTGACCTGGCGGACGACCGATCTAAGCTCACGTGCCCTCGATCTAGCCAGTGCTCCTGCTAAACCATCCTCCGCCGATCAGCCGATATGTGCAAGTGTTGGGAGCATTTTGATTCCGTCGTGGTAGATGATAAGCTCGCGGGTAAAAAAGCTGCTGCTAGTTCAGTTGGCGCCAGGCACGCGCCTGAGGTACGTCAGCCTTGTCGTGTCCGCCGGCGGGCAGCGGCCGATCTGACGTCGACTCCGCGCTCGCTGGCCGCGACGACAACCCCACGGCGGGCGGCAAGGCAAGGCTGCGGCCGCGCGCACGCCGACGGGATCTGGTCATCCTGCCTGGCATGTGGCGGAACCGCCCAACTGAACTGCTAGTGCGCCCCACGGCGCGGGCGGCACCCCGCCCCCCTGGATTGCCGGCAGCCCAGGCACGCCGCGCGCGTGCGTGCGGGACGGCGGGCGTGATCGGCTGATCATGCCGCCCTTGACCTCCGGTGGCGGGGGCACCACGGCACCCCTCGGCTCGGGGCAGTCGGTACGGCTCTTCTGTTCATTCAATCGACAAGCGCGTGGTGCCGTGCACGGTGCACCGGTGAGCTTCAACTGCAATTTCGAACCTGGAAGCTGGGAACCGCACGAAAACGAGCGGTTCGGGCTTCCGATCCCGCTACTCCCGACCGTTCACCGACCAACAACATGAGCCGCTCTGGACGCCGAGCTACGGATTTTCAGCTCCGAATTCCTGCTCCACGTCCTCCAGACACGGGTTGATCTCACCACTTCCACCCCACGCGAGGGTGTGACACTTTCAAGTCTCAAGTTTCGACCACGGTTGATGGTGCTGTGCTTCTGCTCGGCTCTGCTACACACAGCAGCAGGACTCGTGCACTGCGTGTCGCATGGACGGCTGGTCGCCCATGACGGAGCACCCGCCTCGCCCTATCTTGGAGGGGTGGTGGCGTGGTGCTGGTAGCCTGGTGCCTCGGCGTCGAGGGCGGATGGCGCGCGTGAGACGTGCCTTGTCCGCAGGTGCTTAGCTCCGGGGATTGTTGCACGTTACTCCATTACTCGCTCGCATGCAGCTCAAAAAAACTCTGCTTCAAGCTTCAAATAAAATGGGAAGCCAAAACATACGAGTAGGAGAAGCGAGTAGACAAAAAGTTGCGATCGATCGAACCATAGTCCACAGGGAAACCTCCCAGCCTCAGCAAGAAGCCAAAGCTGGTATCACGACTTCAATGCGCAGGCACGTTCCAAACGCACATCAATGCAGCGATCAATGGCAAACAACCACCAACACCTAGGGAACTGAAAGATACCAGTCAGTCGCTCTCAATCTCCCATCACTCACTCCTACGCAGAGGTCAGGCTCCCCTGGCCCCTTGGGCCCTGGCCCTCCCGATCTCGCAGCAGGATCCTGCACTGCGTCGGCCGGCCAGGCCATCATCATTCATCAACGAACCACCATGAAACTGAACCGTACCATGAATAGTCCCTCAAAAAATGGCGCATCAGGCCAGGCCTGCACAATCTGCCGACGCGACGATGCAGCGCTAGCCGCTGGCTCCTCCACTACCGCTGACCAAAAAGAACGGACTGCACTGCACTGCACTCAACGGGCCGGTCTCACTGTCTCAGGCCAGGAACGCGCCGTTGCCGTGGGTCGGCGGTGACAGCCGCTGCTCGTCGGGCGAGCTGCACTCCAGCAGCACGCTGCGGCTGCAGTGCGACCGGGACGTGCTACTCGACGACGGCAGCCACGACCGCGCCACCTCGCCACTGAACTGCACCACCTCGCCGCCGCCCGCCTGCTTCCCCTTGGCCCGCCACCCGCCGCCGGCGGCTTGGCAGTAGTAGTAGCCCTCCTCGCCCTCGACGGCGCGCGCGAACCGGCCGGACAGCGGGTCGAGGCGCTCGTGCAGGATGCGGAGCACCTGCTTCATGGACGGCCGCGCCGCGCCGTCCCGGTGGGTGCACCAGTGGATCACGTCCGCCACCACCTGCAGCTCGTCCAGGTCGAACGCGCCCGCCACCGCCGGGTCCACCAGCTCGTGGAGCCGGCAGTCCGTGCCGATCAGCTCGCGGGACCACTCCACCAGGCTCCGGTTGCTCTCCTCCTGCACCACGGGCTTCCCCGTCACCAGCTCCAGCAGCAGCACGCCGTAGCTGTACACGTCGCTCTTCGGGGTCACCTCCTGCGTCACCGCGTACTCAGGGTCCATGTACCCTGCTCACAAGAGATTTTGGTGACACATTGCTACTGATGAGAGATACAAGTACGAAGTACAGTACTAGTCATGACATTGGCTCTTGGATTAAAAAAATCACAAATGCCGTGAAAAATGCAGATAGTATTAGTTCAAACAGAGTGCTGCCTTACCAGGAGTTGCTTGGATCTTGACATTCACTGGGGTGGAACTGGGAGTTGTATTGCCACTACTTGGGCGGTGCACAAGAACGCAACCAGCAAGCTGTTGAAACATAAACGGTTAGTTTATTATGCAGAGTAAGGATTGCAAATTGTGACAAAGTTCTGCACGGATTACCTTTGCCAGGTAATTCTTGTCCAAGAAGACGTTGCTAGGCTTAACATCGCCATGGTATAGAGGAGGCTCACAGTAGATATGAAGGTACTCCTGCAACCAAACGATAGAAATATATATAGTCACGACAACGAGCATGGTAAAGATTGATGTAGGTTTGGCACACATTGATAAAATTGTAACAAACAACTACTGAGTCTAGCACTATAAGGATCAATGACTTCTGTAAAAAAATAAAAAGAAAAAGAACAAGCCTATGCACAATCGAGATCACTGTTTTCCTGAAACTCACCAAAGCATTAGCAACGTCAATGGCAATTTGGATCCTATTTTTCCATGGTAGCAGATGTTTATTTGGCGCTGCGAAGAGCAAAATGCTTTTCAGTACGCAATTCGAAAAATGATGTGCCATAGGAAGAATGAGAACGAAACATAACATATTACAATGTAGGTGATCTTGGAGGCTTCCATTTTCCATGTATTCATGCACCTGGAACCTGGATTACAGGGCATTGTAAGAACCATAAATTGGTGGATAACTCAATTATGTATGATAGATACTAACCTCTCAAATCTTGTTAAACAAAAGCCTCTTAGTCCGACAAGATGCCGATGATGCAACCGCCCAAGAAATTCCATTTCTTTACAAAATTCTTGCTGACTTTGTTTTGGCGAACTCTCGACGCGTCTAACAGCAACCACAGATCCATCACTCAGTTGGCCTCTGAATACTGTACCATTTTCACCTCTGCCTAACACTGTGCTGAAGTTCCTTGTTGCTTTCTTCATCTCTTTGTAACTAAATCTGCCAAAAATAGTGGAATTCCCTGCAAAAGCCTCCTGTTAGTCAAGTAAATTGAAATGGCTCTTGAACTGATTCTGGTTGTAAAGTAATTAGAAGATTCAGCCTCAGGCATCAACCTATCCAGTTTTGAACCATAAGATTGCAAAATAAATTGCAGGAAGTCCATCATAGAATTTAGGATGATGCACTGCAGCAAGAGAAAATTCAGACCACACATAATTTTCCATATTATTGGTTGATAGCTTAAGGATAATGGCTAAAAGGAACTGAGCCTAGCACAATTTATGGGAGATGTGAGTGTACACCCCCACCCGAGTTCAGTCCTCCTTGGCTTGAGTATGCCGATTTCCATTTTAGTTAGAAATCATGTAGGTCCACCTAGGTACAAATGGCATACCTAATCGAACAGCTGCAAGCAGTCAAACATATTGACTGGATCTAGGGCCTTATGTTTTCCCTCATGTTTGCCATGGATCATGTGCTACAACTCTCATTCTGACTCCTTTCCCTTATCATCACATTCATAATCCATAAAAGAGTGTTTGTGTCATCTAAATCAAGCATATTGCACAAAAAAATGGTAAGCTAGTATCCAGCAATTGTATTGTATTCAATAACCTTATTATTGAGGACAATTGGACATCCAAATGAGTAAACATTCATGAAAGAATTACAACTGCACAATAAAAAAATCAGGAAATTCTTACCTTCTTGGTCCTTTTTGACACAGGAGAAGCTCCATGCATCGATAGGGTTATTCCCTTCTATCTTTTTGAGTTCTTTATTCTTTCTACAGATTAGCAGAATCAGTACTGTCACTAGTAAAACTGCTAGTCCTATAATCAAAGCTCCAATTGCTGGGAACAGAACAAGCTTGTAACTGCGATGATGCTTGGGTGGCACTGCAGGAACTTGCACTGTAAGTGGGCTAGGGGATATATCTGGCGCGAGAAGTCCAGCTGGGGCTGATCCAGAGATGTTCACTGCATTATATATTCAACATTGAGAAGGTCACATATTGGACAAAGTCAAGTTACAAACTACTGAACAACAACAAGCAAATAATTTCAGAAGAGCACACTTTATACCTAAGTATCGAACTTGTCAACGAAAAAGAAGCATATCAAGAAGTATAAGAAATACAGCTACAAATATGCATAACAAAAGCAGATGTAAAGCAAGAGCTCATCTTACCAACAATATATAGAAATATTTTTTTCTAATATGAAAACATATGCAGAGGCTAAAAAAAGCAGTATGTTCATACTTAACTATTACAAAAAAAAATCTAAATATCATCAAAAAATTGGTACTAATAAATATTTACTATGAATGCCTCATTAAGATGCATACCTATTGTTTCATATTTATATTAGCATACTAATATGGATAAAACTTGCTTCACAGAATCAGAAGAAATATCCAGAGAAATCATTTGGTATTTATGCACTTAAGAAAAAACTAGGTAATGATTATGTGAGGTGCCAGGCATAAGGTGATGCGCTCCACATAACAGAAAGAAAAGTCATTTATGACAAGAAGAAGATATTGCACGGCTAAGTTTACAGAATTTACAAGAACTTATGCCCAACAAATTTTTAATAACACTGCCCATTCTATAGAAAAGGAAGGCAAATTAATTTTATCAAATATGCAAACCTTGAAGAGCACTAAGCCCCTGAACGCTAAAAAAGCAACCGGCTGTATCAACAGTAGATATATTCCCTTGACTCACAAATGCAACAAAAGCAGCATCACGGCAGGTATTCAACGTGACATTATCTTGCTCCCCCACGAGATGGCGGAGATACGACAGACCAGAGTTTAAGCACCTCTTGCAAGTGATATCATCTGAAAGTGTAGTTGCACAGCTTCTTGTAACATCACTGAAATTTGGAGACTGCAACATTTGAACGATGGTGGTCATCCCAACACATTGATAGGACACTTGAATTTTGATCCCAAGGCCACAAAATGAAGCAGCAGTGGGCAGTATCCCCTTCGACACCAATGTATCAGATATATTGGCAATGCAGGCATCAGAAAATTCATCCGGAACCCCAAGTGTGCCTGTTGTGTTTGCATACATGGCAGATGAGACTGCAAGAACAGCATTGATGTAGCGGCAACATTTTGAGTGTCCATTTTGATCCGAGCACACGGAAGCTATCAGTCCATAGTTGGGCCAACTCAAATCCAAAGGACAATCTGCATGATTGAAGAACGATCATGAATAACGAATGGTGCCACAAATATATGGATACAAGAAAGCTTAAAAATAATAAATAACTTTTTAAGACCAGCATATCACTCCATATCTTTACTGAAATTTGGGGGAGATATTACAGAGAAAGAACAAAATCTGCAATGAAGTCGTGCAGCTTGCTCTTTCTGTTCATGACACCAAATGCATCATAGAAAACAGAAACAGAAGTGAATGCCTCAGATCACATGACCAGTACAAGATAGACACGCCCAACAGAACATGCAATAAATTCCAAATCCGATCCCCGATTTCATCGTACTGTCGGACATGCCATAACCAGATATTTCAGAATGTAGCGTACCTACGGGCTACGGATAGGCGTGTATGACCACAAAGTCATGAAATTCAACTATTCAGCAGTATTCTTTCTAGAGCACAAGTCTGAACACTCCACGTGAAAACATCAGGTGAAGGTGAAGTCAAAACAATTTCGTGATTCAGTAACCCCCGAATGGCAGGACGGAGCCTGGGGAGAGCAAAATCCAACGGCTACACAAGCAAGCCGAGAGAGACCTGAGCGGCTCCGAAAGGCGCACAGGGTGTGTACCCCAGCGCAGTACAGCAACCCCATTAGGTAAGCGAATTGAATGGCGCGAGGACTCCAACTGCGAGAGCGAAGCAGGTCCCCCATGTACATGCGCCGCCCCCGAAGAACTTGTGCTTAGGCATTGTTCCCCAGCGAGGTTACCCCTTCTCAAATCATCAGGAGAAAAGAATGTAATCGACTTCCTAATAATGCAGCTCTGGGGAACTAATCCGAACTTGAAATGCAGAATCGTCACCTAAAATCTCGAGCAAAAGGAAAGGTGCCATGAACTCAACGAATCACCACTCAGATGGTGGAGCAAAGAGCGAGACAAAATCGAAGCACCGGTTGAGGGCAGCGTGCTTCTGCTTCCACTGGCGAGCACAGCCGCCGCCGGCGGCGGCCACCCTATCAGGGCCCAAAACCCAGACACCCAGTGATCACCGTCACCGGGCAGCGGGCGCGAGGGAAGCGAACGGCGCTGGGCACTAGCACGGCCGAGTACCGGAGAATGGGAGCGGTGAAGAAGGAGAGGGAAGGCCGGAAGGTGGAACACGGCGGGGCGCTTACCTGCCGCGATCGCCGCGGGGGCCGGGCGCGCCGCCATCAGCAGCGCGGCGGCGAGGAGTAGCGCCGGCGCGAGGCGGCGCCGCATCGAGCCGCGCGCGCGGCCGCCGAAGGAGGCGCGGGTGGAAGCGGAGGAGGGACCGCGGGAGTGGAGAGCGGAGTCGGAGAGCGTGCGGTCAGTTGCAGTGGCTCAGTGCGGGTGCGGAAAAAAGAAAGAATCCGGGTCTCCCCCGTCGGAGAGGGACGAGGAGGAAGGCAAGGCAGGAATGTGATGCCAGGCTACCCACCCGACGGCAACCCGATACCCCGCGGGGGGTCTCTTTGCTCGCCGCTTTTTCGCTTTGCCGTGCCGGGGGCGCGGCTGCTGGCTGCTGCTGCGCGCAGGCACAACACCCCCCCTTTTCATCTAGTCGTGGACTCGTCGTGGTTGGGTTGGGCTCACGGGCGCACAAGCGGCGCAGCAGGCGGGGGGGATGATGAGGCACGTGGCGTGGACCGGCCCATGCGGCCAGAACAGTGCTAGTAGCCGGCCGGGCCGCGCGCGAGCGCCGCGCTCGAGGATTCGCCCTCGTCCCGCCGTCGCGACGCCGCTGGGGCCTCTCGTGACCGGCGGTCTCGTCGGGGCACGGGGCGACGCTGACCCGACCATCTCGGGCGAGGCCCGACGTAGACGCAGTGATCCCTTGATTTTGATTTGCTTGGCGCCGAGCGTTCCCCGAGAATCTCCGCTTGCTAGTACGTGAGGAGCCACGGGGTCCGTCCGTCTCTCAGTTCTGGGGCTTACTGGCGCCGTCGATACGATCGATTTCGTAGCTCGGCTGTCGGCTCCGTGTGCCTGCTCCTTGCATTTCCGTTCACGGGGACGAGACGACGCTGACCTGGATGGTTGCGTGACGCGTCCCCGCACGACTCGCGCGCGCGCGAGAAGACATGCTTCCGCGGCGCATGCAGAGACAGCAGGAGTCTTGGATGCCAATGCCCTGACCCGCTGACCGGGCTGCACGGCGGGAGGTTGAACAGCTGGGCCGCCCCCACACGCGCACCACCATCAGGCACTCCCGAGTCCCGACAATCTCTCAGGAAACCCACTGCTGGTATCCTTAGGACACATACTCCCTCCATATAGAAAATAAAAGTCGTTTAGGATATGATTGTACTTACCAAAACGTCATTAATTAAGTGGTATTTTTTCATGTTTGCCTTTATTAAATACGTCTGTGGGTGACTCCTAGACGAGAACGATTCGTAGCTGGACTGATCAGGTGGGTGGGACTTGAGGCTTGCCGGCAGGGTTTGACTCCCTTGGCTGGTGTTTTTTTTGTTTTAACACGATTTTGCGCGTGTTTACTGCCTTGACACGAGCGACGAAGCAGGCGGCGAGTGTGCTGGGCTATTAACGAAGCGGGCGGCGAGCGTGCTGGGCATCGAACGGAGAACCGGCAGGCGCGCGGAACAAAGCGTCGCAGGGGCAAACGCGTCAAAAACCGGCCCCTCAAGCCAGAACGACTTCCTTTCGCATCGATGAAGCATCGCCCAGAATGACTTCAAATTTATTACGGAGGGAGTACACATCTTGTGTATACCGAATCATGCCTCCAACCTCTAGCGCAGCATTGCACCACGTCCCATATATTTCTCCACCATAGGATCTTCAATCCACGGTCGCAAGCCTGTGGACGCTTCGCCTTGCTTTTCTCATGTCGTTGCTCATCTCCACTCCGCCTCATCTCCATCAGCAGAGAAGATCGCTTAGCATTGCACCACATCCCATATATTTCTCCACCATAGGATCTTCAATCCACGGTCGCAAGCCTGTGGACGCTTCGCCTTGCCTTTCTCGTGTCGTTGCTCATCTCCACTCCGCCTCATCTCCATCAGCAGAGAAGTTGTAGGCAATCAGGCGGATTCGATTTGAGGGCAGGGCAAGATGACGGCAATGGTGACGGGCCTACAGCAGCCCTCTCACCGGTGAGCACAAGCGCCCGCATACTATCCTCCTGGGCTCGGATAATGACAATGCCAATTGCCTATACTGCTTGCCGCGACTATGATGCGCGGGCGGTCTTGACCCTTGATGGCTCGACCTGTAGTCCTCCTAGACTGCGCCAATCCAGGAGCGCTTGCTCCAGATCATGGGGGTCGCGGGAGCCCTTCGCCGTTTCAGGACGGGCTCATCGTCCGCCCCTAACAACGTCGTGGCCTATGGGCCCACTCCCAACCCGCGACATCGTTGTCATGGTCCAAACCTCCTCTCCGTGCCACAAGGTCGAGTGGAGTGCCTCCGGTTCTGGCAGTTCAAGGACACCATCACCACTGGCTCCCCTAAGCCTTCCTCACGTGGTGAGAAGCGTGATGTGGTCCTCGCGGCAACTGAAGCAAGGGACGATGGTCATCCCCGCGGAGAGCTTGGAGGAGCCGAGACTCGGGAAGAAGATGATGGCTGCGCTAAAGAAATACAAATACCTAAGCCCATTGGGGTTCAGTAGTGCGCCGGCGTGACGAAGCCAGAAGGAGCTGGTTGCAATCAGTGTGATGCTCGGTTCCCACCACTGGCTCTAGGAAGACGCTCGCCTACTTTCCCTCTTTGTAGTGCTTCCTTATTTTCAGTATGATTTATATGTAGCATATACGCTGTAATGCATGTGGAAGAAAGATTGAATTGCACTACATCACATGTTATCATAATACATTCAACCAATATTTAAGTAAAGTTAATCTCTCATTGACTATGACTACTGCTTATCACTAAACTGTGAAGAAGAATGAGTGTAACGGCAAATTTGCCTTTAGAACTTTCCATAAGTCATTTAAAAACTTTCGATAAGAATGATGAAATTAACTAAATATATATAGTAGCTTCAACGGGAATTGTTGATGTACAGGGGTGGATCTAGAATGGGGGCTGGGGAGGGGCTCCCCCCACCACCACTAAGGAAGAAGGGAAAGAGAGGAGGGAATAATAATAATAATAATAATAATAATAATAATAATAATAATAATAATAATAATAGATCTTCACCTCTAGTTGCTGTAGATTACATCACATTGGCCTCCAACCTTTCATCACAGGACTAGAAAAACCTTTTTTCTAACCAAGAGATGAATGATCCTGGAAATTCATATCACTAGGTATAGCGTTTACCTTTTTTTTCTAACCTAAGCTACTACACTATTCGCAAAAAAAAAAACTAAACTACCACACACCCAATGATGAACGGTTGAGGAGTAATCCAATAAGTCCTGACAGTAGCTACTCCCTCCATTCCAAATTATAAGTTATTCTAACTTTTTTGGAGAGTCAAACCATTTTATGTTTGACCAAAATTATAGAGAGGATCACAAAAGTTTATGGCACCAAATAGATATACTATGAAAATTTATTTAATGAAGAAACTAATGGTACTTATTTGGTATCATGAATGTTAGTACTTTATTCTAAAATTTGGTCAAACTTGAGATGTTTAGACTCTCTAAGAAAGTTGGAATGACTTATAATTTGAAACGGAGGGAGTATAATTGATCTTGAGCGGAAAGGTTACTGATGTCTATGCCACCAGGCTCTTTCTCCTTGATTTAGTATTCAAACATTATGTGATATAGATCTCTTTTTACCACAACTGTAATATTATCTACTAAATAAGTTATACTAGTAAGATTTCCCACGTAAATAGCGCACCTAGATTCAATATTGTATTTTTTTCATTATGGATGTCGATTTCTTTCGTCTATTCCTAACAATAATCTTAAATAGAAGGAGTGCTATAGCTACAATCACATCTATATACAACATATGTTTGTACTCGAAGTATCTCTCATTTCCAAGCTGCTACTGCTTGCTGCAAAATTCAGGTATCCAGGGATTCATTTGTCTCATGTTGGTGTCAATGCATATACTTGTACACTGCCTCCCTCCATCATACCAACTCCACGACACCATAAACTCACATTCTGATACGTATCTAAGCAAGGACGCCTCCTTGCTATTGGTTGTCTCACTCCCGCTACCCTCGATGTTCTTCTCCGCCTCCCTGCTGTTGGTTGTCTCACTCCCGCTACCCTCGATGTTCTTCTCCAACTTTCGTATCGCTAGTTTTGCACCATGTACGATGCATCGTATGGGTTGGACTACTTGTGTTCTCCTAGTATATAGTGTGCCATCTCCGCTCACACGTGCCACGGCTTTATTGGCTATGGCTGGTGCTGTACATGGGATCATAGGGGCCATAATCAACCCCCTCAAGTTGCTCCACTACAAGATAAATTGCATTACTACTAGATCCAACCCTATTCCATCAACTTGATGGTCTCTCTGCTCACGCTATCATCCTGCCCCCAGTCACCAGTAAGGCAACAACAAATATGGTAACCCACTAAGTTTTTGCTTGTTAGTCTGCCTCCAGTTGCTAGCCCTACCAGTGGTGACGGAGGCCGATAGCGCACTCAATTGCATATGTAGTCCCTCTCAATTTTGCTCATCAAGATTGGGATCGCATAAGGCACGCGTGGTGGCTTGCGGTCAAAGTGCAAGCTGCTTCTGTCGTTGTCGTTGTTTCTCGTGTTTCATCCGTGTATGGCGGAAACACCTCTGCTGAAACAAACCAGATTCTCATTTCTAAGAATCCGACTCCCTGCACCCTTATGATCGTTCTTGATCAGTAGCTATCACGTACATAACTCATATCATCATAATACCATTTAATTATCCCCAAATGTTTAATTTAAGGTTCATTTAATTTCTAAGGATTAGATAAGAGCAAAAGAAGACACTCTTACAGTGCTCTAGCTAAAGATCAAGCAATGCACAAAATTTTTTTAAAACCCACATTTTTCAAACCACAACGTTCGGAAAAACCGAAATGTTAGAGTCCTCCCCTCACAAGAATCTCGTACTCCAGATTAAAGTTGCATTGTTGGTACTTTCTCTGTTTCAAATTGTAGGTCGTTTTGGTTTTTCTAGGTGCATAGTTTTTACTATGCAATTTAGTGTAGGTCTAAATACATAATAATACCTATGAATCTAAAAAAGCTAAAACGATCTACAATTTGGAACGGAGGGATTACCCTTGCATTCCGGTTCACGGAGACGAGACGACGCTGACCTGATGTCGCGTCACGACTCCCAGCGAGAGAAGACATGCTGCTGCTGTGCATGCACAGACAGCAGAATCTTGAATGCCTTGCCCTGTGACCCGCTGACCGTGATGCACGGCGGGAGGATGAACAGCTGGACCGCCCCCACCACGCACAAGCTCACAGTAAGCGCTGCATCTGACTGCAGTCCAATCCGCTGGGCGAAAACACACGCACAGTCGTCAATCAACTGTCCCTTCGTATAAAAAAAATTGCAAGACTAATATTTATAATATAAAATAAATATCAATAAATTAATCATATAATAATTTTTCATACTAAATTTATTTGGAGACGTGAATGTTATTATTTTTTTATAAATTTAATTAAACTTGAAATTGTTGGACTCGAAGTGACAGTTGCTTTTTTTTATGGGGGTGGGGGGTGGGGGGGGGGGGGGGGGGGGGGGGGGGGGGGGGCATTGAGTTGTCACGACGCCGTTGTTGCCCTCTCGAGCCGGCAAGTTCCTCTCGGGGAACGCCGCGCTACACTGTACGCGTACGTAGACAAACCCCACCGGGCATGCCGAAAAGAAGAACCTAAAAGGGTGCGTTACGAGAGCAGATCAGCAGGAGGAGGAGCTGTCCGCGTCCGCTCTCTGCAACTGCAACTGAAGAAACACCGGCTTTGTCTGGCCACAATCCCTTCTCCGAATCCAGATACTGAAATCCAGTCGCCCACTGCCATGATTAACAAACAGGGTATCCAAAATCTAATACCACTCATCTCGTCCACTCACACCAACTGCCTGCCTGTTTTGAATATCTCCGAGACCCAACGTGCGTAAAGCACACACATGCCGGCGAAATATATATTATTGTGTGTCTATTTAGTTTTACTCTCAGGTCATGGAGCAGTTGGTAAGCTCATGCATGTGAATGTGTTCCCTGTTCCTCGCGTTTGTACGTATTTAAGTATTGGTATTTCTCTCGACACAGAATTTCATAAAACTGTCTTCCTTCTCTATTTTCGTCTCCCTTTGTTCGTCATCCTCCTCTTTTCATGAGACCGGAGCAGCTCCTCGTGTTTTTCTCTCAGTTATATTCTGCTCTTCCGCCTAGTTGTGAGGAAATGATTTAATGAAACCTCTCTCTAGCTAAGGTAGGGATGTTTTCTTAAAAAGTTTTGGACGTTTTTCTTTCTTAACCCCCCCCCCCCCCCAAAACAAAAAAATGAAAATAAACAAAAAAAATCATATTACATGTTCGTTGAAAAATTCCACACCAATTTGTAATCATATAGTTAGGATCCTAGTTGCGTAAAAGATAGCTATGCCATATACTCATTATATATATTGTTTTAAACAAGAAAAGGTCGCTCTCAAACTTGCATACAAGCTCTATCAGGGGAGTTAATTTGCACTAGTTGCAAAGAAAATGTAATTGTCATGTTGTTAACAAAATTCAGGTGTTCAGTAATAACATGTCCAAAAACAACACCACAATTCTAAGGGTGAAATGGTAAAACAAAGGCTTGTGTTTGTTTGTTTGGTAATCAAACACTATTGCCATGCCACGTCTTAGACTTGTCACAATTTCTTAGGCATGTGCTCGATCCAAATGCTACATTTGTTATTTCCAAACTTCCATAGTTTCTTTGCGCTCACATGCCAAATACATCTTCCTCCCAAACTTCGCCATGAAAGTGTGCCAGACATTCTGTCCCCCATGTTTTGTGTGGTAGCCACACTCAATCTAACTTTGAGACTTTTTACAATAACGAAAGGGCATGGAGATCTTCTTGGATCCCATGTGGCATTTATTAGTTGGCTATATGTTGTCCACTAGCTTACTCCTCTAAGTTCCCATGTGATTATGTGACGAGCTAGATGAGTGCCGAAATCCAATTTCTCGAGCAAAACCAAAGAGACGTTTTCTTAAACAGAACAACCGTGTGAGTGGCGGAGCCCATCCTTCTATTCAGCACGAGAAATGGCAGTAATAAATCATAATCGTCAGTGGGGAACGCTACTGTTTCAATCATATGGCGAATCAGGAAAATTAAACATTGGCCACATTGCTCGATCAACTCATGACATCAAGTGATGAACTCCCCCGGTAGCGTTTCCGGCTTTACTCTCCCGACTCGTCAAGGGAACGGTGGCGCTACACACTGTGTACTTTCAGCCGCGCAAGGCATCACTATCGAAAAACTGAGCATTGATCCTATCACTTAGTAATGGTTGGTTTTTGACACGATAATAATATGAGTATTAGTACGGATCTAACGGCTAGTTTCCCATTAGCCCCCCGTGATCCCTTTGTCGTAGTGTATCATGTTGTTTGGGTCTCAAATTTAAATTTGTGTATTTCTATCTAAACTTTTAGCAACATTTGAGTTTGTCGTAGTGTATCATATTGTTTGAGTAAGAAATTTAAATTTGTGTATTTCTATCTAAACTTTCAGCAACATTTGAGTTTAATGGTATTTGTATCATATTTGCTATGTTTCATGTATAATTCTATGGATGATCTGAATATCTTTGGTTCGGTAATACTTTGTAAATGGATCGGCAATGGATTTACAACGCGGGCAAACGCTCCATAGAGTATATTAATGGCTTGCGTGGTTTTCTCAATCTGGCAAAGTCCAACAAGCCGCCATCTAGTTTCATTTGTTGTCCGTGTCAAATTTGCAAAAATGAGAAGGATTACTCGTCCAGAAAGAATATTCACGCCCACATATACGGTTCAGGATTCATGCCTAACTATTTCGTTTGGACCAAGCATGGGGAAAGAGGAGTTATGATGGAAGATGATGATGATGAAGAAGCTGGTAACTACATTCCTGACTGGACTCAAGGAGGTGCCTTTGCAGATGCTGCAATGGGCAAGGCTGAAGAAGAGATGGTTGCAGAAGAAGGTCATACCGATGATCTAGGTTAGGTGTTGCGAGATGCAAAGGAAGACTGCGAGAATGTGAAGGAGTCAAAGACTGTTAGATGATCATAAGAAATTGTTGTACCCAGATTGCAAACAGGGGCACAAAAAGTTAGGTATCACACTAGAAATGCTGCAATGGAAGGCAAAAAATGGAGTTTCTGACAAGGGTTTTGATGAATTAATGAAAATCATGAAGAACATGCTTCCCAGATGGAATGAATTGCCGTCCTCAACACACGAAGTGAAGAAAGTTGTTTACCCTCTAGGTTTGGAGGTACAAAAGATACATGCATGTCCTAATAACTGTATCCTCTATCGCGGTAAGAAATACGAGAAATTGGAGGCTTGTCCTATGTGCGAAATGTATCGTTATAAGGGTGCCTTTGGTTGGGCTTTTCAACCTGCTTTTGCTTTTGCAAAAGTCAAAAACCAACCAAAGATGCTTTTGCTCAAAAGCTGTTTTTGCTCTAGTACAAAACTAAAAGCACATGTCCCCCTGCTTTTAAGTGCTTTAGGGTAAAAAATTACCCACCAGCCACTAATTATGAAGGTAACGGTTCATTTTTCTCCCCTGATCTATTTCTCCCGACGCGCAGTCCTCCGTCCACTCCTCCCCCGCACAACCGTCGACCTCCTTCATGCGCCACCCCCGTCGGCCCGCCGCCCCTAGCTGCCTGCCACACCCCACCCCTAAACAGCCGCCGCTCCCGGCCGCCGCACCCCGCCGTCCACCGCCGGCCACCGCCCGCCGCCCCAGCCCGCTGCTCGTCCTCGCGCTGCTCGTGGTTAGCGTCATCGTGCAACCCCTGCGGGGGCGCATCCTCAAGGGGCTGGAGATCTGGAAGTGGTGCGTCATGGTCACCGCTTCTCCAGCCACCTCCTCAACCAGTGGCTCGTCACGCTCATCGTCTTCGCCGTCGAGCGCAACTTCCTGTTGCGCACCAAGGTGCTCTACTTTGTCTTCGAGCTGGGCGGCCATGGCGTGGGCAAGCTCGAGCTGGGCAGCCATGGCGCAGGCAAAGCTCACATTGGGCGGCCATGGCCCAAGCAAGCTCGAGCTTCTCTCCATCCTAGGACTAAGCTTGGGTGACGATGCTCATCCAACACAAGAAGATAAGGCCGTGGCAAAACGAAAAAAGAAAAGAAACGATATGGTTATGGGAAATAAAAAAATATTTCATCAATAAATAGTCATATCTTAAGATGAGAAAAGTCATATCCGAAGATGAGAAACGATGTGGAGAATGAGGATACCATGAATACCATTCGTACTAGGATAGTTGATGCTTTGGTTAGTGCGAGAGGAGGACGGTAATGTTGAGGGATGGCATCATTGTATAAGCCTTTTGATGGATATTGTTCTATTTATGTGGACCAATCACTTTGATGGAAGAATAACATAAAAAAATTATTTTTATCCTTTCTAAAATAGTCATTTACATGAGAATTAGTGAACACACTATTTTGTTACAAGCAATTTGCATATAAACAGACCCTCGGACCTTTAGGGGTATTACAGTTATTTCTTACACAACTTACAGTTTCACAGCTGCTCTAACAAAACGATCTTCTACTTCTCCCACAGCTGCTTTCTCACAGCTGCTTTTCTACAGTCCTAATCTCACAGCAACTTTTCTAAAAGCCACAACCCAACCAAACATACCCTAAGATCAGACGAGATGATCCCGGTGATGTTGAGGGGTAGGCCAGCAAGAAGAAAGTTCCTATGAAGGTAATGTGGTATTTTCCTGTAGTACCACGCTTGAAGCGTTTGTTCAAAAACAAGGCACATGCAAAGTTGATGCGTTGGCACAAAAAAGAATGTAAGCAAAATGAAATGATCAGACACCCTGCTGATGGTTCCCAGTGGAGAACAGTTGACAGAAAATTTTTTCAAGTTTGAAAAGGATGCAAGGAACATACGATTTGGTTTAAGTATAGATGGATTCAATCCATCGGGTGAGTTCAGTAGTGGTCATAGCACTTGGCATTTGACCTTATGTATATTCAACCTTCCATCCTAGATGTGCATGAAGCAGAAGTTCATTATGATGCCTGTAATTATCCAAGGCGCAAAACAACCTAGCAACAACATTAATGTTTACCTAAGACTGTTGGTTGATGAACTTTTACTATTATGGAAGGAAGAAGGTGTACGTGTGTGGGATGAGGATAAAAATGAGACTTTTAATCTACGAGCATTGTTGTTCGTAACCATCAATGATTGGCGGACGCTTTGTAATCTGTTCGGACAGACAAACAAGAGATATAGAGTCTGCACGCACTATTTAGATGATATTTGCAGCATGTATTTGAAACACTGTAGGAAGGTCGTGTAGACGAGCCATCGTCGATTTCTTCCTGCTAAGCACCTGTTAAAAAAGAAAGGGAAGTATTTTGAAGGGGAGGAAGAAAATGTACCAAGCCCGATCACTGTAATGGTAAACGTGTATTTTCTATGATAAAGGATGTACGAGTAGTCTTTGGCAAGGAATCTGGTAGCCAAACTATTCCGAACGACGAGGATGGATATGCACCCATGTGGAAGAAGAAGTCTATATTTTGGGAGTTACCTTATTGGGAAGTTCTTGAGGTTCGTAATGCAATCGATGTGATGCACCTGAAGAAATTTTTTTGCGAGAACGTGCTTGGCTTCCTGGGTACATATGGAAAAGCAAAGGATACAATTGAAGTACGTCGGGACCTGAAACATATAAAACAACGAGATGGCCTACATCTGGAAAACAGAGATGATGGACATTACTTGCATCCTGCCAGTTACACTCTCAGCAAGGAAGAGAAGGAAAACATGTTTGTGTGCTTGAATAGTATCAAGGTCCCATCGGACTACTCCTCGAATATACAGGAAATAATAAATATTAAAGAGAAGAAATCATAAATCTAAAGGCCCATGACTGCCACATCCTGATGACACAATTGCTGCCGGTTGCATTAAGGGGTATTCTACCAGAGAATGTGAGAATGGCAATCATGAAGCTATGTGCATTCCTCAATATGATTTCTCATAAGGCAATCCATCCAAACAATCTATTAAAGCTACAAAATGATGTGGTGTAATGCCTTGTCAGCTTTGAGATGGTCTTTCCACCTTCCTTCTTTAATATCATGACCTACCTTATAGTCCACCTTGTTGAAGAGATTTTTATTCTCGGTCCTGTATTTCTACATAATATGTTCCCTTTCGAGAGGTTTATGATAGTTTTGAAGAAGTATGTTCGTAATCGTGCCCATCTAGAAGGAAACATCGCAAAAAGATATGGAACAGAGGAGGTCATTGAGTTTTGTGTTGACTTTATTGACGACCTGAGTTTGATTGGAGTCCCTGTATCACGCCATGATTGGAGACTCAAGGGAAAGTTGGCTCTGAAAGTGCATTTGCTAGTTTGAAAGAAGCTGACACACTAGAGAGGAAAGCTCAGATGGACATTGATGAGAGTACATTTCGTAAAGCACATGGTCATGCAACAATCATCCTTGGTGGCTCCATAGTTGGAGGAGCACAAGACCATTGTACGGTTCTTAAACCAGGGGAAGACAGAGTCATGGATTAGATGTCATCACATTGACACTTTCAACTCTTAGTTGCGACGATGACTGATGGGTGATGACACGATTGAAGAGCAACTAGCATGGTTGGCTAGGGGTCCATCTATCTTAGTATCAACATTCCAAGGATACGAGATAAATGGGTACACATTTTACATGACAGCCCAAGACCAAAAGAGCACAAATCAAAATAGTGGTGTCTGTATAAATGCAATAGACAACAATAGAAAAAAAGACACATATTATGATGTCATTGAGGAGATACGGGAACTCGACTATGGACCTTTGAAAATCCCTTTGTTTTGGTATGTCAACATAATTTGAATTCTCTATTTATCAAGATTATTGGGAATTAATAGTTGTTTCGTTTTTCAGCGATCTAGATCGAGCAGGCCTAAACGGAGGCCCGAAAAAGAAGTTAGAGGGTTGTATCACCGTCACGGAACTTAATTAAGAGGGTGAACCAACTGCTCCAGACAATGCTAAGATCAAATTGGTGAATCAAATTGGGTTTCTTATTAGGGATAACATCGCAATAAGCTTTCAGAATTGGAAAACCCGTGAAATCGATGAGAGCGTGGTCCCCAAAAGCATGATCCCCATAAACACGGTCCCCGAGCGAGAAAAGGAAATGATATGGGAGCAGATAAAAGAAATTTCATGTTCGAAGATGTAGATAAAGAAAAAAGTGAAAGATTGGGGCTTTCCGAAAGGTGCAATCTTTTCAGACGTACAAGAAGAGCATGAACAAAGACTACACAAAGAAGGGTCTTATACCAGATTTCACGAAGCACCCAAAGTTAAGAGATCACTAGGATTCATTTGTGCAGTTCAAGCAGTCGCAAAAGAGCGCTAAGGCAACTAAAACCAACACATACAATGCCTGTCAGAAGAAATACTTTCATCGTCTTGGATCTGAAGGTTACAACCAGGGGATCATGAAATGACAGAGGATGGAAGATGACATAATTGCTAAGGGAGTAGTACCGGCGACTCTCGAATGGCCGGAGCAAGCAAAGCATTGGTATTATGCTCAAGGCAGCACACCCAATCCCGAAGATGGATCATTTGTGTTTGGCCAAGAATTAAGAGAAGCGGCTATGAGACTTGTTGAGTTAATAAAGGCTACAGTCAAAGGATCTTTCATGCCTGATCGAGGAAAGTATGAGCTGACTGTGGCACTAGGTAATCCAAAACACCCTCGATGTTGCTGAGGAAAAGGAGTAATTCCATGAAATTTTGCCTTTCATGAGCATATTGATTCCTACAGAAGTTGCCAAAGAAGTAAGGCTGAACACGCACGACAGCTGTGAGAGTTGCAACAACACATAGCTTTGACAGAGGCAAGAATGGAGGAAGCAATCGATCAGTGTGTGGCTCTAGCTCTTAGCAAACAAGCCAGTGAACAAGCAGCTGCATCATCAGGGGCTAATGTCGACGTAAGCCCCTCTCAACTTTGAAGCAACATCGCTTCCACGGAAGCCCCAGCTGGAGGATCTTCTGACATGTTTGAGGACAACCAACGCCACCCCATGGACGAAATCACTAGGAGAGCCCCTTGTGAGCTTGTTACTCCCATGAAAAATAAGCTCATCGTGGTGCTTATGGTGTGGCTGAACAACCGGCACAAGGCCAAACAATTCATGGCGTGGAAATTCCAACTCGCGGTTATGCCAAAGTTGGGGTGGACCGAGTGATCAACGGTTGGGATGACCTGGAACTGGAGATTCCTGGAGGTGACGGGGAAAAGAATCTAAGAGAAACCATCCACGATTGGATTCTATGGCCCAAGCACTACACAACAATTACATAGTGAAATCCCCTGACTTTAGGATCATCTCCTCAAGGCTCAAGGGCAAGATCACCTACGTCATCTGCCAGGACACCCTCTCCAGTAGCTGATAGGAATCCTAACATGAGTCCGCACTCTCCACCAGCTGACAGGGATCCTAGCACGAGTCCACCTCCCCCTATTATGAGCAAGGCTACACGACAAAAGACGCCTTCAGTTCCGCCTACTGCGCCTACAAATAAGAAGCAGAAAAAGCCGAAGGAGAAGCAACCAGAGTCCAAGAAATTGTATGATATGACTGATGCGGAACTCGACGCGGTAGTGGATGCTCAGGTTAAAGCTCACTTCGCACCAAAGCCTCCCGTGAAGAAAGATCCACCACTTGATAAGATTAAATTTCGAGCTTTCATTAAAGGCATGAAATTGAAGAAAAAGAAAAAGTTAGAAAAACCACCGCTATCTGACTCGATTGCACAATAACAAAGGCATTTTAGAAGAAGAACAAAAGTGGGTCAAGTATTCCACAGCTCGGAATCCAATCCAACCAATCGATTGCTCCGCTCCAGGTGCTTTCGGAGTTTGATAAGAACCTGCTTCTATTCGCCAAAGATACAAATCTCACCACAGCTCAACTTCGAGGGGAGGATCACATCCCAAAGCACCCTGGGGCTGGTAAATGGAAATTTGAGTTAGGGAAAGAGCTTGTGTGGCCGCAGTTGGTGGATCGTCTTCTAACGAAGATGTACAAATTGCATCAATGATACATGGAGGTTTCAGCCAACGGTTTACTCATGCTCGAAGTTCGGATTGGAGATCAACATTATTTCCGTGGGGAAGACATTATAAATGTGCCGCTGGAGGAACTCTATTTCCTTTACAATCAAAACGCACTTGACAAGGTTCTGTAAATCTTTAATTTGCTCTAATTTGAAAATCTCCGCTCTAGTCATTGTGCGATGTCTTAACTCCTATTCGATTTTGTATCATGCAAGATGGAGATTCAAACTTGCCGGAGGAAAGGATACTATGACATCAGCTTAATGGACCCGGATATTATTAATGAATCAACTGTAAGAGATAGACCAAATTGGACCTTGAAGAACATATATAAGTTCTTAACCAACATTACAAGAAGTACATACTTCTACCATACAACTTCAAGTGAGCGTGTTTTCTATCTGTTTTCTTTTTCGAACTAACAGTTAAACATAAGACTAACTAGCTTTGACTATGCATATATGTACAGCTTCCACTGGATACTCCTTGTTATCGCGGTTGATCGAAGCGCAGTCTATACCATGGACTCTTTGAGGAAATCAAGAGATCAATACAAAAATCTCATAGACATTCTTAATAAAGCATGAGCTCGCTTCTGTCGACATCACGCAGGTGAATTTACACATCTCGTGACACTTCCTTGAACACAACAAATATTTTATAACTTCTTTTGCCATATATATAGTGTTTGAGACAGAATCCGTGGAATAATTTATGCGGATACTACGTATGTGAGTTCAGAGTACGTATACAAATTTCTTAACAATAAATTAGTTCTAATTGTGCAGACCCATTGATCTACTATATAATAACATTTGCCAATGACACAGATGAAAGATATGAAAGAAGCACTCCTCGAGACAGAAAAAAATAGGGCAATTCAAGAACAACTTAGTGGATTTCTTCTGAACGAGGTAGTAAATTCAGCAGGGGAGTTCCATAATAATGGATCAAATCTGCATCACCGTCAGGACTCCGGATTCAGAATAGTTGATTCAAATGTTGAACCTCAAGTGTTGATGCAATGTAATATTATTTATGAATGTGTATGCAGAAGATGTCTATATATATATATATATAATTATCTTAAATGTAATATTATAGATCAAATACAACTTTTTATATATTAGCATATTAGAACTAGTATACGTAAAGAAAACAAATACGAAATACTAATATGGAATAAAGAAACAGAAAAGAATATGAGAAAAAAATAAGAAAAGAAAAAAAACCTTAAACAGCCGGTACTAAAACCCCTTTAATATCGGTTATTTGACCCGGTACTTTAAAAAAAACCCCTTAATAACGAGGTACTCAGGCCCCAAGAGCGCTTTCCCAGCTGTGCACGCCCATCTCGGAAAACAGCCTAAAAAGGTGCGTTACGGAGGGAGGGAGCTGTCCGCGTCCGCTCTGGAACTGAAGAACCACCGCCTTTCTCTGCCATCAAGCTCTTGTCCGAATCCAATACCACTCGTCCGCTCCCAACCGCCTGCCTGTCTCGCAGCTCTGAGTATCTCCGACCCAAACGTGCACAAAACACACATGCCGGCAGCATAAAACTATCAGATCATGGAGTCGTTGGCAACTCCACGCATGTGTTCACATCCAACCAACAGAGAACTCCATAGCTGAGCATTCGATGTGCATACATACGAATACTAGCTGGAATATAATGCATTTCGACCGCCTTTATCTTCCGGTCTTCGTTTTCTTTGCATTCAAATCAACCAACCACTTCATGACTTGGCATGTACAAGTAGGCGTCCTTCTTTTTATGCTAACACTGGACACCATGCATGTATCACTGTACTTGACGATTAGGGTGGCGATTATTATTATACTAAGTCACAACCAATTTGAATGGTGGCGTACACATAAACAATATGTTACTGCCATGGCAGCGAGTTCCAAGGCAGTAGGACATAATCCACTCTGACTTGGTGTCATGTCATTTTTGCAAATTTGACTCGTGCAATTGAACAGAGTCACATGGGTAGGGAGTACAAAGATAATGGGCTTATCTTGCAAGATGTTCTAGCTGGGAATGTGTTTTTTAGTCCTTGAGTATGAACGTGTGTCGATCAGTATTGATATTCTTTCAGTGCATACTTTTATAGAACTATCTTCTTTCTCTATTTTTCTTCTCCTTTTTTTTGCCTTCCTCATTTTCATGAGTGCACATCTCCGTGGTTTTCTCTCAGCCCTTCTGTTTCTCATTTATTCCCTGGTTGTGAGAAAACGATTTGATAAAATATCGCTCTAAGATAGGGACGTTACCTCACCCAACAAAAAAAAAATCCTATTCATGTTCGTTGAAAACTTCCAACCAATTCATCATCATAAATTTAGGACCCTAGCTGCGTAAAAGATAGCTACGCAAGATACTCATTATACATATTATTTTAAACAGAATGCTCGGTGTGGAATTTGCATACGACAAGCATTTGGGGAGTTTGCACCTGTTGCAAGAAGATGTAATTGACATGTTGTTAGCAAAATCCAGTTGCTCAAGAATAACATGTCCCAGAAACAGCAACAAGAAGTACTAAGGGGAAATGGTATAACAAAGACTTGTGTTTGTTTGCTGCTAATCATTGCCAATTTGCCATGCCACACGTCTTAGACATGTCCTCTCCAAATGCTCTCTATATTTTTTTTTTTCAAACTTCCATAGTTTCCATGTGACGAGCGAAAGATGAGTGCCGAAATCCAATTTCTCAAGCAAAACCAAATTGGAGTAGACAATGCAAACAACCACGAGTGGCGTAGTCGTCCATCCTTTCATTCAGCAATTTCAGCACGAGATAGGCCAATAACTAACTAAAATCATGGTCTTGAATTAGTATTAGTAACGAATAATAATAATAATGCGCGCGTAATGAGATGCGGTTGGGTCATTTCCATTTGCTGCCCGTACGTGCCAGGTCACCTGGCGGTTGGGACCCCTGCGGCGGCAGCGGCGGCAGGCGCACCGGACCACCGCAACGGCCACCTCGGCGGGACGGGGTGCTGGCCGCGTCCGCGCCCCACCTTCCCCGCGGCTCCGGCCGTGACATGACGGGCGGGACCCGCGGCGGATGGGGGCATCCGCCAAGGGCCAAGATCCACGGGGGCGGAAAGGCGAAGTTAAAAGCGTCCGAGAAGAAACAGCACGCGCGCCCGGGCGCCGACGCCACTGCCATTGTCCGGCCTTGCAAGCCACACAATCGCCACTCAAAGACGCGAGTGCGAGAGCGAGGCGAAGCCGCCCACGCACCAACCTCACCGCCGCGCCCCCTGGTCTGGCCGGATTGCCGCGTCCAGCCGTCCAGGCAAGGAACGGAGCGCGAGGAACCCAGCCGGAGCCGGAGGAGGAGGAGATGATGGCCGGGGACAGGGTGGCGCCTGTGCCGGCGGTGATTGTCCGCCTCGCCGCGGTGGGCTTCCTGTTGATTTTGATTCTGTGCTCCTCCCCCGCCGCCGTGGTGGTGGTGTCGGCCCGGACGATCGGGCAGACGTGCGCGCTGGACCGGAACTGCGCCGCCGGCTTGCACTGCGAGACGTGCGTGGCCAACGGCAACGTGCGGCCGCGCTGCACCCGCGTCACCCCCGTCGACCCGCAGACCAAGGTACGACGACGAGCTCTTCTCCCGCTGGTCCGGCTCGGCCGGCGCCGCCGCCGCCCAATGCGCCCGGCGCGGCTGCTCGCACAATTCACTCACCTCGGCTGTGCGTGTGATTGCAGGCGCGGGACCTGCCGTTCAACCGGTACGCGTGGCTGACGACGCACAACTCGTTCGCGCGGCTGGGGCAGAAGTCGCAGACGGGGGTCGCCATCGCCACGCCGTGGAACCAGCAGGACACCGTCACCGAGCAGCTCAACGTGAGTGCGCCCCCTTCCTTTCTTCTTCTTCCATTCTCGCCGCCGCTCCCCTCATCTTCCTGCCGCAGCTTAGCCGAGCTCGGCTCGACTCTGCTCCTGGATGACCTGTTGTGGGGCCGGCGGCGCGCCAACGCACGCAAACATTGGCTTCCACGTATAGTAACGCGAGGGACAATACGGCACGCTGTCCATTTCTTCGTTCGGCTCGACCGCCGGCGCGAATCTTGGAGCAACGGCAACAGCAGGCAGCGGCCAGCTCGTCCCTCCTGTTGCTCTCGCGCCTTGATTGGGCGCGGACACGCGACGAGGCTACGGTCCAGCTGGTAGGTATGGGCGCGCCGAGGCGCAGGCGCCGCCGGGACGCGACGCGACGGGGCAGGTGTCCCGACGCGCTGCCCCGGGTGCCGACGCGTGCGCGCGCTCTAGGCGGCGCGTGCACGGCGCCGCGCGCGGACTTGCAGACCACTGGAGCAGCGGAGGCCCCCCACACACGCCGCCGCTGCGGCTGCGCTTTCTTGAGTAGCGGTCGCGGGGCCCGGCTGTCCGTGTCCTGGTTACCTAGCACCGCCCTGCGTTCTTGTGTGTGGTTCGTGAGAGAATTTGGTTGGCGCGTCAATTTTCGGTGCCGTCTCACCTCGATCAACTCGTGACATGACTACATGAGTCAAATGTTGAGCAGCTAAACGTCAATGTTTCCTTGATTTCCAAGTTCCAACCATAGATTTTCGCGGTTCTGAACAACCGATCAGAATCAAAAGATACCCTCGCTTGATGTCTTGTTCCTTCATATTTCTACGTACATCGAGCCAATCTATTGTGAGATTAGATGTTCTGCATCTTGGTCAGACGCGAAACTTTGTGTGCGCAGAACGGCGTGAGGGGCCTGATGCTGGACATGTACGACTTCCGCAACGACATCTGGCTCTGCCACTCCTTCGGCGGCATCTGCCAGAACTTCACCGCATTCGTAAGCTCCCCGTCCATCTCTGTTTGAACTGAAACAATCTGACCAACCAAACGAACACCATCCGATCCAAATTAATTCCCCCTGGCATGGCACTGGCAGCAACCGGCGGTGAACGTGCTCCGGGAGGTGGAGCGCTTCCTATCGCGGAACCCGGCCGAGGTGGTCACCATCTTCGTGGAGGACTACGTGGAGTCGCCCATGGGCCTCACACGGGTGCTCAACGCCTCGGGCCTCGCCCGCTACATGTTCCCGGTCTCGCGCATGCCCAAGAGCGGCGGCGACTGGCCGCTGCTCAGCGACATGGTCCGCGACAACCACCGCCTCCTCGTCTTCACCTCCAAGTCCGCCAAGGAGGCCGCCGAGGGCATCGCCTACGAGTGGCGCTACGTCGTCGAGAACCAGTGTACGTCCCCGTCCTTCCTTGCACGACGACCGTACCCGCCGGGAGCGATGCTAGATTCTGACGACGCGTGGCGTTGTTTTGTGTGCAGACGGGACCAAGGGGATGGTGAAGGGGACGTGCCACAACCGCGCCGAGTCGGCCGCCATGAACGACCTCTCGAGGTCGCTGGTGCTGGTGAACTACTTCAGGGACCTCCCAAACTTCCCGGAGGCGTGCAAGGACAACTCGGCGCCGCTGATGGACGTGCTCAACGTCTGCCACGCCAAGTCCGGGGACCGGTGGGCAAACTTCATCGCCGTCGACTTCTACAAGGTCAGTGCTCGGTCGACGATCGCCTCTCTCTCTCTCTCTCTGTCTCCAGGACGCGGTGGTCTCTTTTTGAGACGAACCGGAGAGCCGCCGATTATATTCAAGAGAAGATAAAGCTAATACAACAAGATCCTAGGGCTCCAGCAACAACAAAAGCCAACTACAAGCAAAAACAACTACAGAGACAACTAAGAAGAAGATGGCCACTACTACTCCCCCACAGATCTGCCCCTCTTCCATACAAAGCCAAATAGCCTCGATACCCTTCTATAAAACACCGCACTGCAGACGCGGTGGTCTCGGTGGAGCACGTTTCTGGTGTAGTGGTGTTCGTGTTCTGAATCTCTGTTGCCGTCATCGATGCAGAGGAGCGATCGCGGCGGCGCGGCGGAGGCCACGGACAAGGCCAACGGCGGCCTGGTCTGCAGCTGCGGGAGCATCTCGGCTTGCAATGTAATGCCTCCTGGCTGCACAAACCTCTAGCATCTTTTTCTTTATAATATCTATCATCGCATTATGAGTATTTTAGAGCTAAGAAAGCTTTTCTTAATCGACTCTGGTCCGGTTGTGAAAGTTGATTCTGATGAATTCGTCACGCACAAATCCTAAGCATCCTGTCTACTGAAATTTCGTACTGAGGCGAAACTGTCTTGTGTCTGAGCAGGCCAACGGCACGTGCACTCCCCGGCACGGCAAGACTCCCAAAGGCATCTTCAACGCCTCATCCGCCGCCGCGGCGTGGCGGCCGCCGCCGGTGCTGCAATGGCAGCGGCTCGTCCTGCTACCTGCTCTCCTCGCTGTTCTTCTGGGCCAGTAATTTCTCCACGTTTTGTTTGCTGTACAGAAGCCAGGGAGCAGCTTAGTCCACATTAGTCTCTGTATGATACGGTTGCATACAAAGTAAACACACAGTAATGGTGAAAGATGCGCTTGGCAATTGCACATTAGTCTCTGTATGATACGATGCATTTAGCAATTGATTTGATTTGAAACTCTTCATATTTGGTTTGGTTGGGGTGCGCCAAGCTAGGGTAGTAGTGCAACACCCTAGCGACGCTCGAGACCTCTAGTGGCAAGCCACTGTAACAAGTTCTCCCCACAAAAAATAAATTTAATATCAAAGTAGGCACATGGCCCACGTATCAGATATTAAACTGATAAGAACAGATACTACACTTGATCTTAGCCAAAAGGCCGAGAAAGGTATGAATTGCTCGGCTGCCTCGGCTCTCCTTTTGGTGCCATGTCTGGGCGTCGCCCTGCTCTTGCTCCTCGATGTGGGACTAAGTCTGAAACAGGCGTGTGTTAGTGTTCCCCTGGCTCATTAACTAGCGGATTTGGGCCTCTTAAGTCTTAACTGGAGCCTGATGGGCCAGATTGTTATCCAATTCTTTTCCTTTTCTATGATATACTCCAAGCAGATGCGGAGTCTGAATCCTAAGCGTTCCTACTGCATAAAATTTATATGCTGTTCACACAGTTGAAAAAATCAGCAGCAACGCTACTACTTCTAAGACATCTTTTATCTTTTAACATACAAACAGTATAACAAGTACTTCATCTACCGAAATCAGAGACACCTCGTTTGATCTACTTCAACCTCTCTTTAGCCATACAGCAATCTAGTTCATCTGCGAATGTCATAGACATCTCGATGGGGCTGCTGCAACGGAGGCATTTGGTACGGCATTCACAATGACTGCAAAAACATGATGCTGCACGTCATATAAACCTGCAGAAATCCAGCGCCAAACAGACGATGCTCTTCTCTTCTATCGGAACTCAGCTCAGCTCCGCAGCAAACAACAAATACCCCAGGTACGTTCTACAACGAAGGATGCCAAGCATCCTCCTTCCAGTCTAACGAGTGCAACCTATACAGGGTTCCATCTTGCAGATAAGGCGGTAGCTTAACATAAGCTGGCACGGAACTGTAGTTTAAACAAACACTAACAGCAAAACAGAACCGGCCAAATTAGATCATTGACGGTCAGGCACCAATGAAACGGGAGAATCACAAACAAGACGAGCAAAACAGGAGAATAGCTTTCGAAAAGGTAATGACATGAAACCACGTTTGCAAAGACTATTATACTGGAACCAAGGTATCAAGATAGCACAATTTTTCTGCATATGTCAGCACTTGCCGATCCGGATAACATTACTAGTACATAATAACTGTCCTTCAAAATTAAACGCCTCGCGCGAAGGGAAACACCATGTCCAAACTAGGGGCAACTTCACTCCATGGATGAAGAGGTTGGGCCAGCACCAAAGCCGCTGCCGCCGCCACGGCCAAAGCCAGGTCTGCCACCAGAACCCTGCAGAGTTTGTGGGATGGAAATAAACATTAGCATTCATGAAACAGATGGTGCATGATAGTTTGCAACCTAATAGTCCATTCAACATCCCTAGAATATAGGGAAAAAGCAAGGAACTCTTCCATAAAGCAACTCCCGCCAACAGTGCAAATTCCTGACCAACTCATGTTTCACATTGCTAATTTGTCTGACAAGTTACACAATAGAAAGGGCAAGAACAGCTCAAGGGGCCAATGCAAGACAGCAGGTGCAGCAAGGGTCAAACTAAGTCTAGAATGTGCCTCTGCTTTGTCTGTAAATTAACTGGTGATCATGACTTAATTCAAGCTCTGAGCATATAAAAAATAGAGTAAACATTATGATCTACGATTTAAACCATGCTGATAGCTTCTTTTTTAAATAAATGATCAAAGTGGGGCTAAGACCAAATGCAGCACGGTGAAGCGCGCAGCAATATGTGGAAGAACAATTGCAGATTTGCATCAATAATGTTCAAAACTAGTGAAGAAAACAATTACCCTAAAAGATGGCTGGAACTCTGCAGGAGCTCCGCCCTTCTCACCACCGAAGTCACCAGGAGCACCACGAGGACCACCACGGTACCCATCCCTCTCACCAAACCTTGGCCTGTCTTCAAAGCGAGGTGGGCCCCTGCAAACATTACAAGCAACGACAAAAAATTAAATTACCTCGTTCAATTTCTAAAAAGAGGGCAACAGGATAAGTAAAGTATCTACAAATAATACAAAACTGAGCATTCTGTAGATGTTATCTTCCTAGTTGCCCTAAAATTAGCTTAATCTACCCATATATTCTTGAAGCACTACAACAATGCGCTACACCCAAGAACAGATTCAATCAAACAAATTATAACTAGGTACAAATAAGCACCACAAACCCACAGTTCTTTAATTTAAATGTATGTTTGATTTAACTCGTGCAACAACAAGCTGCATAAGTGGCACGCATGTCTAATTCTGACAACACCTCAGCTACTGACAAATTCCTAGTAAAGATTGTGTAGCATAACACAATGGGCAAATACAAGCACATGATCCTATCAGATGATGAAATTTCCTATCAAAATTGGAAACACACAACACTACTAATGATGTGGTTGTACTTCTCCAACTGAATTATCACCAGACACGTGCAGCAAACATCCAGAATCATATCACATGTTTGTTGAGTGCACAATTTAACGTGGATATAACAAAGCCTCAAGATAGAAAGAAAAAGCTTTACCTTGGGCGGTCACCAGGAGGGCCAGAGCCAAACGGACGGCCAGGCGGCCTGGCAGACTTCTTCAGCGTGGCAGGCACGATCTCAGATGGCAGGTTGAGGTAGTTGCGCAGGTGCTCAATGCCATCGTTGGTGAGGTACCAGTAGTAGTACTGCCACGAGAAGGTCTCCCTGACGTACTCCTTGGACTTGAAGCTCTGCATGAGCTTGATCACCTGCAGGTTGGGCACATCGATCTGCGGGTGCTTCGCCAGGTTGTAGTCCTTCTTGGCGTACAGCACGCCCTCTGCAGCAACACATACATCAAGTGAGCAAAAGCTCCAGTGACTAATTATCACATTCCTCCATTTCTCTAAATCTCTAACAAACAAGAACCGATATCGTTTCAAAGGTCACTAGCATCAAAATATTTGAAGACAAATCATGTCCTAAAAATGCTCTGTTGACCTGGTAAATCCTATTCCGAAGATTATAGGGTGTCGCAAATTTCGTCAATAAATCGAACTCTAAATACCATACTGCTAATCTATCTCCGGGAGGGCAGTTGTTCCACTAGAGACTAGTGCTACTCTAGCAAAGATTAATGGATCTTTCCCCTCCAGACAAAGAAACATCGCATAGAAACATACTGCTACTCTCTACTGCATGTAGAAGGGGCAGGAATTTCTTACCCTTGAAGAGGTACTTGCAGATCTCATTGCGGTTCTTCTTGGGGATGATCTGCGGGAGAAGAAAGAAAAGAACGCGAGATTAACACTGGCAACAGAGCAGACGGAATCCAAAGGTGCGGCGGCTGATTGAGCATCGGCGGTACTCGCTTACCATGGTGGGCGATGGGCGGGGGAGCTCCGGGTGCTGGAGCGCCTGGGGCTCGGGAGGTGGCGGCGGCGAGTGGGAGGAACGGAGAAGAACCCTAGCGCCCGGGTCGGGTGAGGCTTTTATATAGCCGCCGCCGCGGTGTAGGGTTTGGTTCGGGAAGCAGGGGAGAGCGAGCGAGGGGCATAAGCGTCAGAATGGAGGCGGCCTGCGGTATCCGGGCCTTGAGGCCCGAATTCTAGGGCCCGTTTATGTTTAGTGTCGCATGAGAGGGCCCCGTGGTCTGCTGAATTTTTTTATTTTTTATTTTTTATTTTAGTATTTTGTAAAAATATATGTCTAAAAAAATTGCAATACCTCCAGTTGAACCGGCAGTAAGTTCCCACCTAGAACAGTACACTTTCAAAAAATCATAACTAATTCATATGAATTTGGGTAGAGATAAACTTTATACGAAAATTGTATATCTATCTACAAATTGCAGTTCAAACATTTTTCATTTTGTATCATTTTGACGCTCAAATAATTGACATAAGTTTTAGATCTAAAGTTCAAATTTTAGATATGAAACTGAGCAGCACACATTCAAAAAATTATAACTAATTCATATGAATTCAGATAGAGATAAGTTTTATATAAAAATTGTAGCTCTCAATGAGATTTACAACTTTGTAGTTCAAATTGTTTTCATTTGGTAACCTCTTTATACTTAAATAATCGACACAAGGTTTAGATCTAAAATAATTTTAGATCTAAAACTTTTATCAATTGTTTGAGCACTAAGATGATCCCAAATGAAAAAAGTTTGAACTATAAAGTTGTAGATCTCGTTGGTATCTAAAATTTTTATACAAAGTTTATCTCCATCCAAGTTTATATGAATTAGTTATGATTTTTTGAATATGTACTTATGATTTTTTGAATGTGTATTGCCCAGAGGAGGGAATTTACCGTCGGTTCACTGGCAGTAGTTTGCTACAGTACACCTTCCGCTGTTTCAAACGGTGGTATAGGTATAGATTTGCAATTTTTTGTTTGGCTATATATTTTTGCAAAAATACTAAAATAAAAAAAATTTAAAAAATCTGGTCTGCTTGTGCGGCCTTTTTGGAGGAATCTGGGCTGGCCTATGTTTAGTCCACGACGCCCATTTGCCTTTTGACCAAAACACTTTGCATTCCGTTAGACAAACATTTTGCGTTCCTTTCAAATAAGTATAAGAACGTTTTGCATGTTGATATCTGAAAAACTGACTTGAGTTTCCAATAGGGTCTACCTAGATGGTTCATGAGCTTATAAAACTTTAAATCAGGTGAAAACTTCAAATAAAAAACGAAGCGTCGAAGCTAGGATGGAAAGGAGGCCAACTAAATTAATCATAGACCACTAGGGCATAAAGTTAAAAACATTAATGTAAAATATTTTAGTAGAAAAAATCTTGGCCATGAGGGGTGAGGGCATGGGCTCCCACCGGTCCCGTGCTAGCTCCGTCATTACTTCGAATCTTCCTTCAATTCAATTAGGGAATGAACCGTAAAAAACGAGCTTAAAATTTGAATAAGGCTCAGCATATGTACATGCACGATTTTATGGAGATCAAGTCAGAATATTTGCAGGACTGCTGCACGCCCATGGGTCGCTGATCAGGAGAAGCGCATACAGGCAGTTAGCAAGAGGAAAGCGCACGAGCGGCGGGTGGGATGCGAATTAGCATGAGGAATTCCCTGAGTGTTAGTGGCCAATAATAAGGTATTTGTTTTTTCTTTGACTTTATAAACATAGAATAATCTTAAAAATGCATATTGCAAATAAATGAGTTCCCACAGTGAACAAGCTTTGTCTATAAAGTGAAGAAATAATTTAACATCTTAAATAAATTAATCTACAAAGTGAATAAGATGGTGCCACGAACAAATTACTCTACACAAAAAACAAAATGCGTACGATGAAAAAATTGTCCTTACATGAAAATATATTAGTCTAAAAAACAAATAAGTAATTTAATATCATGAACAATTTGATATGTAAATTGAATAAAATGGATCCACCCACGAACAAATTATTGGACATGAGAACAAACATGTCCACGTTTCGAACAAATTATTATTAAAAGCAAATAAATATTTTTACAGTGCCAACTAGTAAAAAAATTTAAAGAAAATGTAATAAAACAAAGTAAACAACAAAAGAAATTTATAATTACCAAAAATAAAAGAAAATAGAAACAAAAAGACAATAAAGAAAATCTATAATAGAATTAGAAATAAAAGGAGAAAGAAATTACTAACAAAATGAATAGAAAAGGAAAAATAAAAGAAGAAGAAAACAAAGCAGCAGCACGGCAGTAGCATCTTCCTTTCGCTTCTCTCGCTCCCGTGAGCCTTGCTTGCATCCCCATGGGCTGCGTATTGAGCTTTCATGGGCCGTGCGAGTCCCTTGAGGTGACACCGCCTGCCGCGCGGCCACCGTCGACAGCGACCCGTCGGCGGCGGCGGCGGTCGACCCGGCTCGCCGGCCGGCTGCACGGGCTGTACGGGGGCGCGGCGTAGGACGCACGGCAACGGCCGTCCTGTAACCATCTGGACGGCGATTCCGTTGGGGACGTCGACGCCGGCCGACCCTTCACCTCACTCGTCTTCGGCCTTGTTTAGTAGAGGTATCAAATTACTGTTACAGCACTGTAGCATACTGTAGCGTTTCGTTTGTATTTGTGAATTATTGTCCAAACATTGACTAATTAGGCTCAAAAGATTCGTCTCGCAAAGTATAACAAAACTGTGCAATTAGTTTTTAATTTCGTCTACATTTAGTACTCCATACATGTACCGCAAGTTTGATGTGATGGGAAATCTTCTTTTTGCATAGTGCCAAAGTTGGAAGTTGGGGGTGAACTAAACAAGGGCTTCGTCGGAGCCAGCTGCTCTCAGTCCTTGCCTGGTTTACCTCCCCTCGCTCGTCATCTCACCTCCAAAAAAGACGCAGGACCTGTAGCCGGATTTGCTCATTTCTCATCATGGAATCCGTTACTTCTCCGGTCTGCCTGTACCAATCACAGGTTCCATCCACCATCGCTGTCTGAACCTCTGGCCAGGCAAAGTAGGGCCTTGTTTAGTTGCCCAACTTTGAGATGTCAAAATTAAACACTGTAGCATTTCATTTGTATTTGTGAATTATTGTCCAAACATTGCCTAATTAGGCTCAAAAGATTCGTCTCGTAAAGTACAACAAAACTGTGCAATTAGTTTTTGATTTCGTTTACATTCAGTACTCCATGCATGTACCGCAAGTTTGATGTGATGGGGAATCTTCTTTTTGCATAGTGCCAAAGTTGGAATTTTGAAGTGAACTAAACGTGGCCCACGTGACCTATTCTTCCTGGGAATCGACACTTTTTGTGGCTACCTGACTGCAATTGCTTGTCAAAAACTGTTGAAACCCTGTGATTGTGTACCAAACATTGGCAGCTACATCAGGCCCTCACACCACCCAGCAACCGTGAGCATTCAGTCTGAACAATTGAATCATCACATACTTGTTGGCTCACGGGGGCTAAACTTTAGCCCTGTCACATCGGATGTTTAGATATTATTTAGGATTATTAAACATAGTCTAATTATAAAATTAATTATACAAATGGAGGCTAATTCGTGAGACGAATCTATTAAGCCTAATTAGTCCATGATTTGACAATGTGGTGCTACAGTAACCATTTGCCAGTGATGGATTAATTAGGCTTAATAGATTCATCTCGCGAATTAGCCTAGGAGTTCTGCAATTAGTTTTATAATTAGCTTATGTTTAGTCCTCCTAATTACCATCCGCACATTCGATATGACAGGGCTAAAGTTTAGCCCCTGGTATTCAAACGACCCCTAACTTTCAGTACACCCCAGCAACCCTAGCATTCAGTTTGAGCAGTTGGATAATCAGAGTGTCATGTGATAGGAAGTGTAGCTAGTGTGACATCAGAAACCGGGAACTATGGTAGTGACTGGTTGGGTGCATAAGTTCTAACCAGGCTCCACTTATGCACTTTAGGCTTGATTGGTTGGATGCATACGCCTCCTAGCCAGGCCCAACTTATACACCACAGCGTAGATAACCTGGCTAGCTGGAAACATGAGGGGAGGTCGCATCCGCGGAACCGAGTTTCTTCTAGCTCGATGCTACGCATCCGCTCACCTCCCGTGCCGTGCACCTCCTCCGCCGTCCCGGTCGCCACCTCCACGCCGAGCCCGCTGCGGCCGACCTCCTCCATCCCGTAGAGCTATCTCCCAACCGTGCGGCCGCGGAGCTCCGCTCCCCGACTCTTTCTTCCTCAGTGCCACCGCTAGAGGTCCTCCTCCCCATTGTCCCCGCCGTCCTCCCAAGCCATTGGATTTGCCATCATTGGATTTGCCATCACTGCGGCCGTGTGATCCAACCTCGGCGGATCCAATTATTGCCTCCTCCGCGGCCCACCTATTTGTGCTGCTGCTGTTGCCGTCCGTCCGCTCAGCTGCTCTCCTCTGCACACGTGGCGACGGCAGCCACCTCCGAAGCCGTCCTCCACGTCGTAGCCAGGCTGGAGAAGCCCGGGCTTAGCTGCTCTCCTCTGCACCCGCAGCGGCAGCAGCCAACTCCGGCACCGTCCTCCTACGCCGCCGCCAGGCTAGAGGACCCCCGACTCAGCTGCTCTCCTCTGTACCCGCGGCGGCGGCGGCCACCACCCGCGCCATCCTCCCACGCCATCGCTAGAAAGAGTCGTTCTATTCTACTATGTTCTATTCCAGTATAATAGAAAGTGCGATTATAGTAATTTAGAATTTCTATTTTACTAGAAGTGGCGAGTAAAAAGAAAGTTCTATACATAATAAAATTAGGCTGAAGGGGCCTCGGCTCAGCTGCTCTCCTCTGCACCCGCTGCGGCGGCAGCCACCTCCGACGCCGCTGCCAGGCTAGAGGGGCTCCGGCTCAGCTGCTCTCCTCCGCTGATGCTGCCCTCTCTCTGATGAGCCTTCGGATGAGGTTTAAAAATGGAGTTAAGGAGATGGTAACTTCACCTCCATAAGTACATGGTGAGAGTATCAAACTGTGCAGCCAACCAAGCTTCAGCAATTCAGGCTACAAGCTTCAGCAATTCAGGCTAACCTTCACCACCCAACCAAACACATATGAATTGCATCGGTTAAGCCCGGTGAAATCTAGCCTGGCTTAGTTTTCTAGCCAGGCTAGGACTAACCAAGTGACCAATCACTACCTATATGTCAAGCAGATGCTCAATACTGGCAGCATGGTTTGGAGGTCATTGGCCAATCCTACTGGAACGGTTTTTCAGCTATAGCAATGCTCAATCATTTTTTTTCACCTCAAGAGTAGACACGCCTTTACCCATACAAATCATCTCTCGAATAAATACGACCCTGGAACAAAACAACCAAAAAATCACTATGCCTAACATATTAATCCGACAATGTACAGATACTGTCACGACGATCACCACTGGTGCTTGCAGAGCTCGTGTGCCCAACTGATCACCTGACGAGACAGCAAATGAGCCTTTTGTGGCCTCGCGGCGTACAGACTTACGGTCGGGCACGAGGACTCGGAACAATCACCGCTTTTCCTGACAGCTAGGTCTCCTGAGTTCTCCATTTGAAAGGCTCTCCTCCTTTCGGTGTGTCTTTTGGCGTGTTGTTCCCACTGCTATCGCCCGGATCACTTGCAGGTGTTTCCACTGATCTCGCTTGAGTTGGAGCCTTGCCACCGCGACGTTCCTGCCAAGAGAGTAGCAAAAAGTTAGCAATCTAAGTCTGTATAGTTTTGGAAAAATATCGCTTTACTTTTTACAAGAATCTGAAATTATTAGAGGAAAGAACTACTTGGCGGTTCTTGAAGGCTTTGGAGACCCCACATGATTTACAGAAATAAAAAGAATCTCAGACGTGTCACAAATGTGGTGATAACCTAGTGAAAACAAACGCTCAAGCAATTCAGACTGACCCGTAGGGATACTTGACAAACATGTCAAAAGGAAATGTTACTCAGTTAATCTAAATGTAAACAACGAGTACAGCACAAGGCGTTCATCATGATGACTTTCTTGGTTCAGAATTAGCTAGCAGTAATATTTAGGGGCGACAAAATCAATGCAAAGCATCGTAACCAAATAATGGACTCTCCAAAAATAAGTTCATAAATATCCAAATGCCACCTTGACTTACATCTCTGTAGGGGAAATCATCAACTTCAAGCATGTGAATGACATGCCCAATCTTTGGCCTCTTGCGAGCTTCAGGATCTACGCACCGCAAAGCCACTAACAAAGCCTTCTTCAATGCCCTAGAAGTAGGCTTCTCAGTCATCTTCGGGTCCAAAACCCCTTCGGAATTTCGGTTGCTGACCATTGTCTTCAGCCATTCAACAAGATTAACCTGAAAATGATTACACCACAGCTAAGAAATGCATTTCACTGGTTCTTTAATTAGCACTCGTAAGGAGCATGGTCATTACTAACCTCCCCTGGTGGCCTGTTGTAATCAACAGGAACCCGGCCAGATATTATTTCCATGATAAGGATTCCAAAACTATAGACATCACTAGTTTCATTCAACATGCCAGTGCCTGCATATTCTGGAGCAACATACCTGCAAATAATAAAATAAAAATAAGCCGCCGCATTCTTGTGTATCTTCTGTGATCCAATTTTATAGGTAGAGAGTTGATGTCTAACCCAAATGTCCCCATGACCCTGGTTGTCACGTAACTCCTCTCTGAACCCAAAAGCTTTGCTAGCCCAAAATCAGAAAGTTTAGCATTCCAACGCTTGTCAAGGAGAATATTGCTTGACTTGACATCACGGTGAACCACCTTTGGTTCAAGTCCCTCGTGCAAATACATTAAGCTGCACAGTTAGGTAAAATAATGTAAGCAGACAGTGACAACAAAAATATTATATAGACTGCAGATATAATCTCAAAAGGGAATACCCTTTTGCTGTTCCCAGAATAATCTTCATTCTGATATCCCATGTCAGAGGGCTCACAGGACCAACATCACCATGGAGCCATTGCTCCAAGTTTCCGTTATTTACATACTCATACACAAGCATCCTGGGGAAAAAACCATATTCAATGAAATTTTTGATATAAGCTCCTTGCTTCTACAACTCAAACAATCTGAGCTAAAACTGATGTTCACAGTTCATATAAGATTATAAGAAGATACCTTTGGTTCCCTTCAGCACAGTATCCTAAGAGCCGCACCAGGTTCTTGTGCCGCACTCGCCCAATCGCTTCCACCTCAACCTTGAATTCCCTCTCTGCCTGCCCCCTAACAAATCAGAGCATCACATTTTACTAATTCAGCAACACTAACGTCACTAATACAAACATACATTTCATCATCTATGTACTGCAGACTTCACTACTAAGCATGAATCATAAAAAACACGACTTGATTGGGTTTCTTGCACAATGTCACCATCTGAATTGTCAACATCTCCATTGACCATTCGTGTGCATCTTGCTTAGACTACAATCAACAGTTTCTAAAAATGAAGGAAGCGAATTCAACACATAAGCTTCTAAATACGGCTACGATTCAGCTTACAGGTAGCATCAGTACCTGTTGTTGAGCAGGTTCTTGACGGCGACCTGCACGCCGCCCTCGAGCACGCCGTGGTAGACGATGCCGTAGCCGCCCTCGCCGATCACCTTCTCGTCGGCGAACATGCACGTGGCGTCCTCCAGCTCCTTGAGCGTGTACCAGTGGCCCCACCCCAGGTGGGACACCTCCGGGACCCCCGGCTCCCCGCCCCCGCCGCGGCTCTCGCCGCTGGCGCCCCGCGACGACGGCCCCCCGCTCCGCTGGTGGTGCGGCGGCGGCGGCTGCTCCGGGAACGTGATGCGGTGCTCCTTCCCGGTCTCGATCTGGATGGAGTCCGGCGGCGGCGCCTGGAGCACCTGCGCGAGCGGCGCCTTGGCCGGGGCGGCGGGGGCCGCGGCGCCGCGGGAGGGCACCTCCTGGATGTCCTTGGGTGGCTTGGCGGGGTGCTTGGGCTGGGCATTGGGCACGACGACGGGGAGGTGGAGGACGGGGGTGGCCGGGACGGCGCGCCGGCGTCGGCGGCGGCGGGAGGCGAGGAGGCACACCAGGGAGAGGAGGACGAGGAGGAGCACGAAGGCGGCGCCGACACCGATGCCGACGAGCTCCCAGAGGTGGAGCCCGAACACCAGCGTGCCCTGGTCGGAGTCCGACATGGGCGCCGCGTTGCCCAGCTCCCTCCCGGGCTCAAGCAGAAATGGCGGATCTCCCCGGAAACCCGAGCAGAATTGGGCGCTAAAACGAATTTTTCCAAGAAAAGAATCGCCGAAAACTGGGGTTTTGCAGGGAATTTGGTGAGCTAGACTTGATTCTCGCAGGGAACAAACAAATGAGTGGGCAAACAAAGTGGCCAAGAACGAAGAATCTCTGCGATTTCTGCAGGGGACGCAGTGGGAAAAGTAGGACTTTGGGGGTGGGAGAGAGGAAGGGATTTAGGACAGGATGGAGTGACGAAAAAGGTGGATTTGGAGGGTGATTGGGCCCGAAAAGGTTGGATTTGGGGGCAATGTGGGGCGCGGAGAGCGGATCATTTCGAGGGTGTGAGGAGCCGGGCGAGGTTAATCTAGCTCTGATGATGCGAGGATGGAAGATTTTGGGTGTGGAGGCGGAGGACGAGGGTGGTGCTGGTGAGGTGTGGCCTGGGTGGCTGGGTGGTTGGTGGCGATCATTAGAGGCCAATCACATCCCAAATCAACAAGAAATGTACAGGAAGGCCTGGATAGTACAAAAGTGACTGCTCAGAGTAGACTGTAGAGTGTGTGTGTGTGTGTGTGTGTGTGTGAGAGAGAGAGAGAGAGAGAGAGAGAGAGAGAGAGAGAGAGAGAGAGAGAGAGAGAGTAGTGAGAGAAGATAGGTCAGGTGAGGGGAGGGAGTGGAGAACAGCCAGGGCATGGAGGAGTGGACTCCTGAATCCAGGACCAGTGGGAGAGAGGAGGAGCAGTGACAGCCTGACAGGTTCCTGCAGGCTTTGCACAATTGTATTGGCGACTTGGAATTCGGTGGTAGGGAAGTCAATACCGGATACCTAAACAAATACAGGATATTTTGAGGCCGCATAGGAGCTCAGTTTCAGACGAGAGAGGACCACGAGGAGAGTTGCAAACCCTGTTTCAAAGGGTAGGAATTTCTCTTATGAAGTTCATATAGGAATTGGATGGTTCCTTTTATGAAGTTTATATGCGAGATTTATGTGGAATTTCTACTTCTTCTGAGCCTGAAAGCTGAAAGTTTGTAGGTAGTATAGGCATGTATGAGAAGATATTGTAAAATTGGGAGGGGTAACCATCACCAACTATTGTCAATTAAATCTGCCGACAAAAACTAAACCACCCGCAGACATAGGATTTTGTGATGGGCCTACGTAGACTCCGTACACGGTACACATACGAGATGCATACTCAAGTAGTTAGTGTTCAACAGTGACTCGTAGGTTGTCACAATCGCCACGTCTATATAGCAAACTGCGATGCTTGCCACGTTGCACTAGTCGATGCCTGATACATCCCAAAACAAATAAATAATTTTTTTAGTAGGATATATTTGAGTACAAGTGTACAGCAACAAGTGATTAACCTGAATTTATATATTCTAAACGATACTTGAAAGTATTTTCTTTTGCAATATCTCTTTTTGCCCATGTCAATGATAGAAAGTAATGGTTTAACATGTAGAGCATGACATGTTTGGTTGTTCTTTTTCCCCTCTCGGTGTCAATGATTGAATGTACTCCCTCCGTTTCAAATTGTAGGTCATTTTGGTTTTTCTAGGTTCAGGGAGTAATGTTTTAACACGTCGAGCATTGACATATCTGACACATCTTTATCTCTTCAGAAGATAAAAACACATGTACAACTCACATATATAATGCACAATCATATAATTAGATATGTTAATTGTTATAATTTTTTTAATTATTTATATTTCCTTACCACACATGTTATTAGCATGGACAGGATATTTTTGGAAGGTCTTCGTCTTTATCAACTTAATCAATGGGCTCCCGCCTGTTAGTTTTCCTCATATTTAGCTCTGGCATTGCATAATGCACACAAAGATGCATTTTCCATTCGATTGACAGTGTTATAGAAGTCGCGGCCTAGTGGGGGTTTTCAAAGGAAAATGGTTTCAAAGGAATATGGTGGCAAAGATTCTTCTTTGCTGTAGTAGCTCGTGCACCGAGTCCAGCACGGACGTACGTACACGACCGTACATGGTCAGATGCCGCTATTTCCGCGACGCCGTCGTTTTGGTTGCCAACCGCAGCACCATCTCAGCCACGTGATTCCCGTCCTCCTCGAAGCGCAAGGTGCAAATTGGCCGATGATGTTTGTTTCCCTTGGAGAGCTAGCTGTTTCAGTATTTCTTTTCCACCTGCAGCTTCATTTCTTCACAGTTTACCAGGTTTCTTTCAAGAACCAAAAGTATTGACCAGGTTTTGTAATAATACCCGCTCAAAATAAAACAAATAAATGATGTTCAAACTGTAGGAAAAAAGTTTACCACTCTTGGTCCCCTAAGTCCATACAATCTTCTTGGTTTAGTTTTCGTCTTGAATTTGTTTAATTTTGAAAAAAAATCTAAACCATGCAGAAGGATTTCGCAGTGGTTTCGTAGAAATCATTTAGTTTCTCTACATACTACCTCCGATCGAGTATATATGTCGTTTTAGACAAGAAAGCAATAACAAAATAAATTAAACGTCAAATAAAAATGAACATAGGTAGTATTAGCCATGGAACATGCTGGAAGAATCAACGACGGATCCAGCGGTAGGGCGGGTGGGGCTCAAGCCCCCCTACCGCCGCTCTCAGACAATGGAGCCCCTCCTTAGCCCCCCATGATTTTTTAGGAAGAAGAAAGAAGAAGAGAAGGGAGGGAAGGAGAGGAAGGATGGGGAGCCCCTTCTAAACTCACTGGTTGGATTCGTCACCGGGAAGAATAGCGTGGTTGATGGAGAGGTGAAGTTGGGTGGAGGTGGCAAAGGTGGATGGCAACAGGTCTATGCTAATGTTGCATGGAGATGGATAAAGGTGTGCTAACATAGTACTGATAGTATATTCATCACGTAAATTTGATTACGTGATCGGCACGTCAATAAGGTAACCTAGAATTGTTTAGGACATACTTTGCACCAATTTTGAAATCAGCATGCTTTTATCCGATTTTAGACGTGAGAGATGTAAATTAAACGGAGAGTTAGGGGTTGGGAGTAAAATTAGACTGGTGATACGAATCTGTAGTGTTTGATGCTTCTAACCTAACCATAGACATCTCACAGGCCTCTATCCCTGCAAGTTCCCCCATTCTGTAACGTGTGCCCTTTCCACGAAAATTAGCGCACCTAGTCACCTTTTGGCAGGAATCGCGCAGAACTGAGCAAACAGCCATGCGTGCCACCACCACCTCCAAAAGCAGCCAACCGGTCTGTTACATGTGCTGTCATAACGCAACGGTAGTTCAGAGGGGAAAAAAAACACAACCAAACCAAAGTGTTCAGTCACTGTGCCGCGATTAATTGCGAAGGGGTGGTTGGCGAGCGCATCACCGATTCCTGCTTACTCTACTGACTGCGCCTTTTGGCCGGACTCGTCAGTCGGTTCTTGCATAAGAACACACGATAACAGACAACAGTGACACCAGCAATTCAAGCACTGGCAGATTGCAATTGCAGCGGCAACTCCAATTTCGATCTGACACCTGCACCTGCGTATGCTGCAAGAGGACAAACACGGCATCGGCATGCAGGATCTCAACATCTTTGGCTGTTAATTTTTCCCATGGACTCATAACTGATGTGTTCAGTTTTTTCCACAACGATGTATATATATAGTATATCCCCACCAATCAAGGGGTGTATTAATCAGGCCTGCATCTACAACGATAACCGGGTTGTACAAGATGAGAGCTGGGCGAGCAAAATCCTAAGGGATGAGCAATGAGCTGGTGTTGTGCACAGCTGCACAAGATCTCTAAACCTTTTTCGCGGTATATTGCTGCTATACCTCCAAGATGGCCCAAAACTTCATGTGACCATCCTCCTACTGCAGTTCACCTACTGGCGCCTCGTTCAGCCATAGGCAGTGGATGAAATCGTACAGCTTTGCGCTCACGCTTACCTGCTCAAAGCGAAGAGTTAGTGAGGTTACTGGTTATGATACGTCATTATGGGAATGATAAGGGGAAATGAGAAGGAACAAACCTTGTAGGGTGTTGGGTTTAGCCGCCGGATGTGGTCAGGCCGCAGCTTTTCAAGCTGTTGCATGCAGCGGCTTCTGATCTTGTCCAAAGAGGGCAGCTCTGCTCTGGGCTTATCTGCATGGAAACGCAGGTGCACTTGTCATTGACGCGTAACAAGACAATCAGTAAGTCGAGAGCGAGGACACTGCAAGTCTACAGTATTTTAATGATCCCATAGACAATTATTATTCAGGGTCTGATGACGTTATTTTTTCCTAAACGTGTCCCATTTTGTTTAAGAAAACTCCAGGGGCGACATGAAAGGGGTTTTGCTTTGCTGATCGATGAGTGCAGGGAAATACCGACACGATGCTCATGGAAAGATTTTGAGCCAGCCACCTGTTTTTTTTTTTTTTGGGGGGGGGGATTCTTTTTAAAGATTTAGTGCGAAAGGAAGATCCTTTCAACTTTTAAAGGCTACATGGTGCTAATGTTGATTACTTCCCTTTCTGATTACCACTTTCAAAATTTAGTCATGAGCTCATGATCACTAACAAAATTCTCATTATAAGAAAGATAAAATATCCATACCTGATCTCCCAGGCCAATAGCACTGAAGAAGCTCCTCAACATGTTGGGGGACAACGTATGCTCTTTTTGATTCAATGAACGGATGGCGGCAGAGGATTCGTTCTCCTGCCTGCAGTATTTTGAATTATGAAATCCAGTTTAAACATTGGAGGTTAATGCAGACAAAAATGTCAAAGACAAGATACAGACCATAGGAAGCATGTAATGAACTCAAATACTAGATTAGCTATGTTCCATTCCAAGGTATATTCTACAATTCTGTTCTTTGGTAATTAAATAATCTTGTGCTAAATATAAAGCTCACATGTGAACAAAGAAAACAGAGGTGTATTTTACCTTAGGTGATGGTTCACTTTCACGAATCATGATGTCCACCAGTGGATAGCCTTCTTTCCCGTACAATCTGAAACATCGCTTTTTGCACGGAATGGAAACCTGAAATTACATCATTCCATCAGTAAACAATACATAGAAACCAAAAATTACATCATACCATCAGTAAACTATACATAGAAACCAATTACTTTAGACATTAGAATACTGGACATACTTTTGCCACATCCTCAGAGAGTTTAATACGAGGTTTACTATTGATCTCAACTAGCTTAAAGACACAGCCAAGAGCAGCCTGGGAATAACACGTTACAAGATAAGTTCCAATCCCAAATGCATCAACCTCATGACCCTGCAAAGAAATGGAGAAATTATATCTACAACTGATAGGATTAAAAAGAAAGAAAAATACACTGCAGAACACACAAATGCATCTGATAACATTGGCAAGATAAGTTTTGATAAATTGCGATATCGATCCCAAGATAAGTTTATTACCTGCTTGTTGAGGGCATCAATGGTTTCCTCATTCAAGTCATTGCTAGCAGTGATGACCATCTTCCCAAAACCAGGTACATTAAACTCCTTCTCTACAGCACGAAACACTTTTCGTGCTTCAATAGACAAATAGGCCAGATCACCAGAATCTAATCTAATACCAGATGCCTTGTACCTACAAAAGAAGATACGATTAGGCAAAATGATCTTTTTAAAATTTGAAAATAAATATCAGGGAATTTCTTATCTCAGTTAACCATGGACACATAAGAAACCAAACCAAATAGAAATAACAAAACATGCAGCCAATTCTCATTTGTATTCCCGAACCATATAGGAATCTTGAGTACTGAGATATTGCAAATTATTTTGCAACAAAGCAAACCAGTATTGACAGAGTCCCTGATTGGTAGGGCCTCAAATTATAAAGTTATTATAAGTTTAAACCATCCTAAATTGTATGCTACTGGCGTGACCCTTTTTTTTATAAACTTAAGCTTCATCTATGTTTTCTTGATTTTTTTTCCTTTTGAGTTCATGAAATTTCCATGGGAAGATAGGGCTGTGGTCAAAACACACAAGTAATGAGCACCAAAGGACATTTGACATACCCTAAATCATGTAGTGCTAGAGCCACTGCGCAGAAATTTGGAATACCACTTCGCATAACCTGAAGGATAAATAATAATTACAACAATTATGCCGCAGAAAGTAAGGACTAAGGATGCAGCACAAAAAAAGATAATATACACACTCTGCAGGTGAAGAGCATCATTGGTATAAGAGATGGTGAGTATGGCTTATGCATGGTTAAAGACATACATGAATCAGTTAGCAATTGATTATGCCTTCTGAATAAATGCCAAGGTAGCAATAATAGTAAAAACACATTTGTTCAGGAATCGTGCAATCACCGATCACTATAATCTTAGGCAAAAATAAGTCCATGCATGTCTGTGCCTAAAGTAACAGCAAGCATGACACTAAACAAAAGATCACGATTTCTTGATACCAGCATTGAATATGAGGATCATTTGGTAACATCAGAATTGAGAAAAGGAGTACCATTCGAAAGATAAACAGAAAATCTTGAAGTCATAATTGACAAAGTATCAAATGGGAGGTTTCGGTCCTACTCACCACCTCGAGAAAAGAGTGTTGGCCCTGTTCATTCAGACACGAATAGAAGTACAAACAACAAAAGAAAAGCTTGAAGCTCAGACAAACTAACTCACGTCATATGTGTCCACAAGAGCTAGGAAGTTGCTTGGAAAAGCCAACGCATAGGATGCAAATGCTGCCAGCTCACTTGGATTTGTATAACCAAATACACCACCTAATGAATCTGCTACCTGAAATTAATTGAAAAAAGTGACATAAGAATACTGAGAACTAAAACCAATGCAACAAGGTTCTGAAATCATACCTGTATCTTTTGAAGCCATTCTTGCACTAAACTAACAAAATCCTGGCAGACTCTTGAACCATCTTTACTCCTGAGGGCCTTGTCAGGGATCTCATCAAGGCTCTGAAAGTTTTGAAAGTATTACTAATAACTAAATCAGGAAGGACCAACTCACATTAAATGGCACAAAAACAAAAATGTACCCCTAAAATGTGTTCTAAGCATGAACTTCTGTAGATGCAAATGCAAGGGACAGTACCAACTGTTGTGCACATTGTACAGAAATGACATGAAAAGGAATCACTATGCTCAAATGTTAATCCATAGGTTAAAAGAACACGACAAAAGAAAAGTAGCATGGCTAAAAAGAGAAGGAATGGAACACGTTACCCAGAATCCTGAAAGTGGGGCTCTAGCAATCAATATAGTAAAAAAATGTTTTTGTTTGAATAATGCAACTACAGTATGCACAGACATAATGCTCCCCAGTGAAGAAAATTATTGTATTTGTGAAAGTTCTCATTCATTCATAACAGGAATGATATTTTACTGACCATGTACGAGCTAACAAAAGCATGAGAGTGTGTTCCACGAAGTGGTATGCCAAACAAATTTCCAGCCAACACATTACTGCAAAAACAAGAGGAAATTAAGCAAATGGTGAACACATCTAACATTTTGGTAAAGGAAAAAAAGGCTAAGCAACGCAATAATAACTGAAAATACACCGCTTCTTCAAGCATCATCATAAATAGCAAAGGGCAATCAAGCATCATCATAAATAGCAAAGGGCGTAAAATATTGCTTAATTCTACTTATAAATTTAGAAATGAAAGAACCCACCTTGTTGCATCAAAACCTCCCATAAAACAATATTTTGAGGCACTTATTGCACCATCAGGTCCCTGCAGTAATAAAATTCGCAGTGATATTTATCACACAAAAATACTAGTCTGTACAAAAAGGTGTTGCATGACAGTTGAAAAGGGGCAGATAATAATATCACACCTGTGCTCGTCTTAAACCGAACTCCAACAGAACCTTTGATTTTCCAGCAACATGACGATGCCGCGCAGCATTAGTAGTTACCAAAGAGGCATAATTTATAAGATTTATAAATGGAGTTTCAAGAAGTTGAACCACCTGATGATGTCATAACAAGTGGTAAGTTACCATAGATGCATTTCAAGATTTTGGTCAATGCTCAAAACAATATATGGTATATTAGTAAAACAACTGGTGAGGGCTTTGAACTTACAGCAACTGGACCCTCAACTCTCATCAAGGGCACTTTTGGAAAGACTACTGAGCCCTCAGGAATGGAGTACACCTCTACATCAGAGCAGTCAACTTCCCTAAGATAATCGAAGAATGCACCCTAGCAATTGTATATTACATAAGAAAATGAGCATTTAGCAGGAAAATAACCTAATAATTCTATTAAAAGTTGAGTGAAAAAAGAAAATATCCAAGGCACGTGTATTTTTAAGTTGCTCCTTCTACCTCCATTCAAAGTACCCATTTTTTTAAGTTCATGCTAATCAACCAATATATGTACATATACATATGAGTGACTAAAAGGCTGATTTGCAGCAAAACCAGCAGCCTATCAAGGAACCATTCACCAAAATCATGGGAGGAAAGGGAGTTTACTCATGTCTGGATGAGATGATACCTCACACATTGGCATGACTGATTGCAGGAAAGAAACGTCATCTTCCGTGAACTTAAAATTTGCAATAAACTTAATGCACTCCTCTAGGCCAGCAAATACTGTGAACTCCCCACCAAATGGATTTTTCCTAAAGTACAGGTCAAAGCTGTGAAAGGAGAAGGAACCAAATCAGAATGAGGTTGACAAAGCTATTAGCTGTAATACATTCTTTCCATTCATAGACTTGGCATTAGCAACTACATTCACTGAAAGGTTTACGGAAGAATAGCACTTCATGAGGAAGCAAACATAAAGTGTATCCTTGATCTACAAAGACTAAAAATTGCAACAAAATGGACAGCATTGGATGAACATACAAGTTGCTACTAGGTAATCACTTTCTCATGCTGTGCCAAAGAATGCTTTGTGAATTACAAAGATTAAAGTTTCAATTTTTCCAAATGTACGAGTCCGTTATAGTAGGATGATTTCGGAAAATTGCTGTCAGATTAAAATTCAATGACCATAAGCTTCAAGTCAAAGCCTGTGTACCCCAATATGTTAGTCTCAAGATATATCAAACCTTAAAGAAAGAAACCATAAAAATCTCAAATCCAGCATGATCCTTTTGTTACTATCCTCTCAGTTTTGGATGCAATATGTTGGTAACAACTAACTACATACACCCTGGGCAGGGCAGTGGGCAACTTTTCAGCATTTACTGTTTCATCTATAAACCTAAAGTTCTTCTAATTATGCTGGTATGAAGGTTTTTGCTGTTCACACTTGAATGGAGAAGAATACCACACAAAGATATGCAAGGAATAATTGCCTGTAAACAAATGCACGCAGTAGATTATATTAATATAATTGTGGACGAATTGTCTTAAACAGGGAGAAACATGGGAAAGATACTTTCCCAACTTGGCCTAGTTGAATTATGCCGTGGCCTAGCATTAACATACCATTTGCATGTCCAAATTCCCCTAAGATTGTGATAAGAAAAAAGCTACGTGAGATTGGTGTCGCTTTGTTTGGAGGCATGATAAGAAAAAAGCTACGTGAGATTGGTGTTGTTTTGTTTGGAAGCATGTAGAAGCACTTCATAAATGTAATTTAGGGAGCTGTTGAAAAAAAAGGCAAAAGAAAACACACTGCATTTTCAGAAGCCGACAAATATCTTATCCTGTAGGCAAACAACGTATTAATGCAATACATGCAAAACAAGTCCTATTACCTTATTCAGATAAAATCTGAGGGTGCAGAGGCACATATCATTAATAAAGGAAAAGCAATAGGTCCCAAATGCCCTAGTCAAGAACCATGAACATATTCCATACAAACATAGAGAAAATCACTTCACCCAAAGATCCTCGTTTAGCACAATATACATCAATAGTTTTGGTAGGCCCATAGTTTCGCATTGTCATGTTGTACATAGGTAACAGCAATATACAAAACTGCCTAGTGTAATTCAGAAGTACCACCCGGAATATTCCTCGAATGACAAAATCACGACGACTTTTCTTCTGAAATTCCCTTGTTCCTGAACAAGCTAACATATATATCATATATGATGATATCATCTTGCTTTTTTTCCTGAGAAAAAGGAGATGTCCACTAGACCACTACTGAAATATGCAACTTCTTTAAGTAAATGTTGCTTTCTTGCATACGTTTGTGACTGTACACATTTCATACCTTGGATGGCCAAAGCAATTAAATATGAAATCCAAAGATGAAATGGTCGTCTCATTTGTTTACTCAAGTAGTAAAGCTCGCACATCTATTTGTCTTAACTTAGATGTCTCCATCCATTTGTCTCCAATGAATTACATCATGCTTTCGGTAAAAAAAAAAATTCTCTATGCACAGACTGTGAAAATTATCCAAGACTAGTTACACTTATTTGGTAGAATCTATCACAAGAAGGGCAAAGTGGTAAAAGTTTTGGCTCCGAAACCCGATATATGATAAATTAACACAAAATCCGGAATATACCTTTAACAAAAAAGCACAAGGATCTTCGTCAACTCCAAGCAACTTAAAACACAGCTAAAATACCAACCTCGACAAGGATTGATTAAAATTGCACACTGGAAAGGGCTCCCCCCAAAGCAATTACAAAGTTGAGCTATGAAAATGAAAGCCCATTTGAAGACAGAGCAAAAAGGTGCATGTAGCAAAATTATTGAAGTGGCATCCCATTTGGCAGTTTTTTTTAATAAGCAACATCGTATCGGCAAAAGGTAGTCCCTGTTGGCATACAGTAAATGCATACTACCGTAGTAACAAAAAAACGAACAAGATGCTCAAAATGTTAAGAAACTGTAACTACGCACGAGAAGGCTTCCCAAAGCAAAACCAGAGCACCCACTAGAAAAACAAAATTGAAAAAAAAAACACTCCAACAATCAATCAACTAGCAGCGGAAAAGACCGCGCCGTGTTAAACCACGACGGCGAGAAAGTGAGAAAAATTAAAATTCTAATACCAAACAACCAATCCTACGAGAACAAATACCAACACATTGATCATAATATATCTCTCTCATTCAGCAACAGCAACAGCAACATGAGAGTTGCATGAGCGACGACCAATAGCATCCCCCAAAAGCCCGATCCCTCGAAACCTAACCCGGCACAGATAAGCCGGTCCCGCTCACCACCCTCTCGCCAGATCACCACCCCCCCGATCCAATCCAGTCCGCACACGGCCAAACAAAGGCACCCAACGAAGCGGGACAAGGGGAGAGAGGGAGGACTCACACGGCTCGGTCGGCGTGCTTCCCGGCCTTCCAGTACGCGTAGGCCATGGAGAACTGGTACTGATCGGTGAGCAGCGCCGTGGCCATGGGGTTGGTGGGCGCCCCCACCTGCGCCGCCATCCCCGCGTGGGTGCCGTTCCCGTTGGCGTGGGCGCTCGCGGGCGGCGCCGACGTGGCCGCCATCCTGGCCTCCCGGAAGAGCTCCTGGGAGGCGGCTCCCGCCTAGGGCTGGCTTGGCGGAGGAGGGGGCGGGAGAGGCTTCTCCGGGAGGGGGAGGGGAGGCGGGAGGAGACAACTGGAGAGCGGGAGGAGGCGGAGGCGGAGGACGGGAAGGAGGCAGGGGCCGGATTGGAATTTGGGAGTTTGGCCGGGAGCCGGTCCTTATTTATACGTTGGAAGGGTTGCAGGCGTGCACCGGAGGAAAAGGCAAATGAGTAAATGACACAGGCTCCCCTGCTGGTCGTCAGGTTTGAACCATCGTCTGATAACAGTGTTGGTCTGTCGGATTGGATGAAAGCGAGTTTACATCATGATGTTTGATCCTTTGACACCGATTTGGCACGTGGGTCTCCCATGTCTACTGTTTCGATTTTTTTTCTCATCACAATTAGGGAACATGTTCAAGTTTTGTTTGTGTATACTTTCTCATATTTATACTAATAGTTAGTATCTCATTTGGCGCGAAACAATAATCTTTTTGGTCAACACCATTTTATTTGGCGTTGCATGGTGCGATATGGGCTCAGTGGTGAACGTAGCGTGTGTATGATTTTTTCTTTGCTGCAATACATGTTAGCCAAAATTTTACGTCACAATAAAGTTGTACGTAACGCCATTTCATTTTGGGATAACTCCATGACAAGTGGAACGGCGACATCAATTCTATCGCCAATGAAACTTGTAACCGAAAAATCAAGGGAGCATACACGTGTGCGCTCATTTCAGACTACATAGATTAAATGATTCCTCACTATCTCAACATGATTTAAAACGACATTGTAACCACATTCGTGATGACTGCAATAAGTATTTCACTTTGGTTGCCATTCCATCAATTGCTTAGTTTTTAAATGACTCACGGATATAAATTGTCACAATCGTCTCATGGCTTCCACGACTGTTTCTATCCCAATCCTGCCTGTTCTATCGCAAATCCCTGTCTATTCTCTGCGGATCGATCGATTATCAGGATGGTGAACTTTGAACCATACTGCGGGATCAAAGTATATTTCCAGCATATACCGAGGACCAAATCGGAATTATCCTTCCCTCTGAGGTTTCCGTTTCGGTCCAGCCCACTGCTGGCCTTTTTGGACGCTATCTATGGCCACTTTTCGGCCCTTTTTCATCAGCAATCCGGAGGAACACCGTCGGGAACTTACTTGAGCCCACCGGCAGCTGGGTCCCAAAGTACACTGGTCCCACTGCCAGTGAGACTGAGAGTTTCTGCGCCAAGACACGAGTCCACGGGAGAAAGAGAGATGCCAGGTGGCGGTAGGTGGGAAGCGAAGCGTGCCTTCTTTTGGGTCTGCGCGGAACGCACGCTCCTTTCTTTCCTTCTGGTGGCCGTGGCCTGCAGGAATCTTCGTGGATCTCGCCGGCGTGTTGCTGGGATCTCCTGCGGCCGCAGCCGCCGTGCGGAGCCCGCAGACAGGCGCCCGACGTGTGGCAGGGGAACTTTGAATTTTCCACCGTCAAGAGTCAGAGCGCGTGGCTATTTTGGTCCCGCGCGAGAGGAGAAGCAGCACTTCTCGGATGAAAAGGGCAGCAAGGACAGCCTAAATGGTAGCGCTACTAGGATCACCCATGTCTCTGACGTTTGGGGGGCACCAAGACCCTATCAAAAAGCACAAATTTGACTGATACCAAAGTAGTAATTAAAACATAGCAAAAGTATACTTTTATAGAACTACAGTTTGAAACAAATCTATTCACAACACTTTCAACTATCCAAATTGAACACACCAAAGCTAATATGCAACCAAAAGACAAACCAAAATTGTCGTTTATTTGTGACTGAAGGGAGTCTATTCTTAGAGAAACAATGGTCAAAGTTTATGTTTGAAGGATTCTTTTTTCAAACCATAATGCAACCTACATAAATAATGATTAGACTGATTGATACACCATAATACTACCCCTTGTAATCACAATTATATTACTTCTGGACAAGATCGGTAAACTTTTGGATTCTTGACCATAAGTAATTTTTAGAATTACCCATTACGAAACATTTTGAAGTCACACGTGCAGATTTTTCTGCATGAAGACACTTCCATAATCTCATAAATTTGTGTTATTTAATAAACATACATAATAAAAATGCATACTTTGGAACGATGGTCATAAATCTTCGTGAGTTACGGATGGATACCTACTAGAAGGCTTTGTGCTTAGCAGTCCTTCTCATTTTGTTTATGAACCTCATGCTATGAGTTGGCATTTTATTTTACAGCTACTGGCTGGAACTTGTAATAATGGATGACTAGGTGCACAACTTACACATATGCTAGGTTAAATTTTCTTCATATAATGACCATGTTAGGTCCTAGCTATCGAGTATTTATTTTGACCCGAAGTATCAACTTTTCTTCACGAGTCATTGAGGAAAAAAAAAGCTTGTCGAGAGAACAAAAGTTTTGCGTGTTTTGTAGAGGATATAGTTAGAAATGTTGTTCAAAAGGAAATGAGTGATTACTCATGAGGTACCCACCCTTGGTACTCGAGGGTCGCAGGAGTTCTCAAATGCCATCGTTCTTTAAGTGAATTGTTTACCATATGCGGCTCGACGGGGCATGCATATGCTGTGTGTATAGGTCCACCTTGCAAGGTTAATAAATCGAATCGATTCGCCGCCGCTCTCGGTTAAGAGAACCTTGATCACCGTGTCACATCGTAGTAAGAAGTGGAACGAAAAGAAATGAGAATGATGTTGATGTTGTTACCTAATTAATAGTTTTTCCACGCTGAAATTTTTTGAAAATGTTGCTCACTTAGAATGATTAGCTCAACTTTAATTTGGATGCTAAAACTTCAAAGTAAGGGTCCGTTCTTAGTTGCTTTCTGGCAAAACAAACCCTTCAGCCAAAAGCCTTGCATACTAGAAGTCGGCTAAGTATATACCATAGTTGGGTAAGTCTTGCTGAGTATTAGTATACTCAGTCTTGCTTTGGTGTTTACTTTCAGGTCTTAGTGAATAAATGATAGAGTTGGTTGCCGGTCAACCTTGGGATGGTTGTCCTTTATCTGAAGGGTGGTCAGTTGAGTGGTCTTCGACCTCGCTTTAAGGTGGTCTTGTGTTGAATGACATGTTGGCGGACTACTCATGTCGTCATGTATCTTTATTTGCGCTCTATCATTTAGACTTTCGCTGTATTTTATTTAAGAACTCTGGCTTGTAATCTGTTATGAATTTCGAACTCGGTTTATAAATTAAGATGGGAACTCTATGTTTGTAAACTGAAATACCATATTGTATCATCTGCGCTCACCTTCGTGTGAGACTTGTTGCATGTTGTTTCAATCGAGGTATTTAGTGGTTCAATCGGGCTTGACCCGACATACTATCGGATTACACCGTTTTAAGTGCGTGTGACCGGATTAACCATTAAAATGATGGTCAACACACTTAAGTCGGTTTAATTTGGGCAGTTCTGCCGACGGTGGAACGGTTGTGGTGACGGCGGACCACCTTGGTGCCTCCCTTCAACCGTGCCGCCTTCTCCGTCTGCGTCTCCTCGACAGTGGCGGCGGCAGGGCCATGGGACCAGGAGGAAGCGGCAGCGCTGCATCTCGATGATGGGGCCTCTCCGCGTTGGCCCCTTCCTAATCTCTCTCAGCGGCAGCGGGAGGCTATGCATGGATATCAACCGTTGGCTACTTGGATCGACCAATCCATCGGTGAGATCAAAAAAAGTTTCATGTTTCGATTTCCATGGTAAGAAGGACCTAGCTTTCATATTTCCATGGATGACAGATGGATTTCAAATAAGAGGACGATGCCATTTCTACTGGATTATTCTGCGCTCTGTATGAACGAGTAGAACCTCCAGGGTTCCATATGGGCCGAGAACAATCGACGACATTTGTCCTGGAGATTGGGCACTGTGAGCCGTTCCTTATTAGTTAGTGTATACTTGATGCCTTGATGGACTATCTAGCTGTATTGTTGTGTCTAATAATTCCATAGGAAAAGTAAATTTCTGATCATAGTGTAGCCCATTGGCCTTGAGTGTAGCATGCCCTAATGCAGTTTCAGATGTAGGTGTTGATGGAGTCTGCCTGGTGACTGACCAAGTGAGTGCGATTTTTTATTTAATTTTTCTTGCAATATGGTTCTTAATGTTCAACTGAAAGGGATTATGTTTCTGTTTTTGCTGCATCTGGAGCACACAAGGTATGCTGAAAAGGATTTTCCCTTTCCTGCTGGGTTCATCGTGCATGTGTTCACAAATCTGAGAACAGAGGGATTGAGGAGGGAGAATGCCTTTTTTGGACTTTTCCCTTTTGCACTTTGAACAATTTAGAGAAGTTTCGATGCTAGACTATGGTAATATTTATCTATTACATACCATGATAGCTTTCAAATTGTTAATAATTAATTGACATTTTTGATCGTCATGCAGCCATAGTGATATTGGATGCGTTGATGTATTTTTAGCAAAGCAACAATGGAAGGGATGGATCCCTCTGACCTTTAAGTAAGACCCACCTCTGATTTGCCCTTTACTCTCTCATGTGGTGTAATTGTCAGGTACTTATCATAGATTTGGTTCAAGTTTTGAGCAGTTGGTGATTCGGAAACATAAGGAAACTAAGTTGGTCTATTTAAATTGTACTAAAAGAACTGAATTCGATGCCTTTTGGTTTCTGACAATATAGGTGGTCACAATTTAATATACGATCATATTTTTATTGCTGTGCATGGTATGGAGTTCTAAGTTTTAGATCAGTATTTATGGACTGAAATAATGATCTGATCTTCACACAGCTCATAGATCCTGAAATGGAACGGAGCATGGTGCTAACTGGGATGGTTCAGTAAACTGGCCTTCAGATTTAATGCAATTTGAATGTAGTTGCAGTTTTAATGGTGCATTCCATTTTTTCTTTTTGTTTTTGGTTTTTCTACGCATTAGGAAGGCACTTGAGAAAAAGGGGATGGTACACGTTTGGACATACTAGGAAGTCTCAGGTCCTTTTAACTATTGATAGAAAAAATTATGCTGACGTAACACTTTTTGTTTACAATTTCTTTAGGATACAAGAACAATGTAATGAGAGGTCAAAATGAAATCTATGGAGGGAAGCATGGAAGTCTCTTCACTGTAGGTAATTATCTGTGTATATATAAATCCTCTTTGGGACTTAGCTTATACTATATAGGTAGCAAAAGCATAACCCATATTGTATTTAATTATTCGCTAATCAAGTAGAAAACATGATGTGGATGATGATAGATGTTTCATTAGAGATTACCTACTGTCTAATGTTGTTTCAGCAGTATATTTTGCTGTGAATTTTTAGTAGCATGATTAGGATTTTTTTTCTTTTTTTGACTCCTTGGTGCTTAGAGGCAGAGGCTGTCACAGATGGGGAGAGGCTAGCCATTGCTTGTTATCGAAGGAGATTTGAGATGAGAATATAGCCATGTCTCTTTAATAGAATCAGGGGCAGGTCAGTTCATTTTATCATTCTCATGGTCATGTGGTTCTAATAGAATCAGAGGCATGTACGCTTTAATTAATCACCATGCTTGCAGGTTGTGTTTACCTTTTTATGACCCAATAAGACTGATTAATCCTTTCAGTTCTGCGACTAACAATGTATTAGATTTAGATGACTCTTGAGGTGACCCCATTTGTAGTAGTGTAGTAACAACCAATATGCATGAGAGCTTTTTTTTATTGTTAATCAATATCCACCAGAGAATCCAATTACTTTTAAGAAATAGTTAATCAACATCCACATTTTGTTTGAGATATTGTTTTCCTACTACTTTAGTTTTGGTGGTATATGTTACACTTATCTGGACAATATAGATTATTTTCTTATGCAATCAGTTTATCGAGTAGAATTAGTAGAATATGAATGGTCCACAAATTATCCTTCTAGCCTGAAATTTCCTAACGTGTTTTCACTTGTGCAATTGGAGAGTTAGCAAGGGCATCTCTCAAATCCTGAATGTTTTCATGACATTGCTTCTAGAGCGGCAGCAAGGTGCTGTAGCCTTGTACACCCAGATAAAATAGTTGGTAATTTTTCAAGTAATTACAGCATGCATATTACATTTATGAAAAATATTTGGATTACGGCATCCATTGTGTTTCTTTTTATCATTGATCATCTGTGTGAAAAATTATGTCTATGTTCCAATTTTTAACTTATATCCGGTGCCCTTATCATTTTGTTAGTATTGAAATTATTTGTAAGACAAAGGATGATCACTCGGATTCATTTTTGGAGATCAACCTTTTCAGATAATGTATTCATTTCATTCTATTTTTATGAATACTTGTTCTCATAATCAACATGCTTTGAGATTCTATTTTTATTCATGGTTATTATTATGACCCTTTCTTCCAGATGTCACCTGATTTCTTTCCTGTATTTTATTTTGCTATATTGATTGGTATGAAGTATCTCTCACATGAGCTTCAAATCTTATTTGTGTAATGTGTTTCTTGCCGAGATGGATTTGCTTTAGTTGGCTGCTCTGAAATTTGTGGGGGGTAATTGGTCTGCTCTGCTATTTTCTGCAGGGTGATGTGTGCTCAATATTCCAATCACCTGGCATAGCATGTAATCTTGCTAATTTCAGATATAGCTTGTGTTTCCAAACTACCGGTAAAACCTGGTCATGATCTGAGAAAATAGGTTGCTTCTTGCAGCCATGAAAATTTTTGTCAGATTGATATCCTGAAAATGCTTGTTTGAACATGGTGTGGAGCCTAACAAGTTGAGCTTTTTCATTCAGGTTTCGCTCGGGTTGAGACTACATTCTTAGCAGAGACTATTGGGTGTAGTACATATAGGTGGAAATAGGGGGGCATCCAAGACCCGATTTCCTAATTTATCAAGTGATAAATACTCCTTAAATACACAGGTTTGAGTTTAGCTGCAGTACGGAAGCTTAGTATAGGTCCAGTACATATCTAAACATGGTGTACTCCGTATGTTTGTGTGGAAGAAAGTGTCTTGTTTGGATGGTGTGGAAGAAAGTGTCATGTTTGGATGTCTCTGCTAGCATGGAGAAAAATAGGGCTACTCAGTGTGTCTCATTGTGCTGCATGAATTCGTATATTTTGTTTGCTGCTCTACTTTAGTGAGGTTCATCATTAATCAAAGGTGCTCATTTTTTTTGAAAACTGTATAGCGGTGGAGGCCCCCACTGTTCAAAGGCATTCCTTATGTTTCATAGAGGCAAAACCAGAAGAAACCTGTTCGGACAGCGCACAACATCAATTGTTTCTTTCATAATTAGCTACCATGCTTCAAGTTTTAAGGACAAGAGGTTGTTTATTAGATTTTTTTAAAAAAAAACCGTGTCGGCTATATGTACATCTTTGAGAGGAACGGTGGTGTTAATGTATAAATCAACTGGTGCAAATTAAATGGCTGTAATTGAAATGTGTTTTCTAGCTAACCCGTGTGTGCACGGGTTGATTTACTAGTGTACTGAAAAATATGACCAATCCAATCCTTAGCATTGATCCAAAGTTATTTTCACATTTCGATCGACGTCTCCATCACGCGTAATTATCCGTATACAAACTAAAGCACCATCAACGCAGTCACGGTCAAAGGCAGGCAGCCTCTCCGATCATGCACGTCGCGGTCAAAACTGTCCTCTCAAATTGAATTCCAACCACCGAAAAGTACAGTAGCTTTCACAGTCTCTCCAGTATCCTTCTTTCCTCCAGCACGTCTCCAAAAGAAAAAAAAAAATCGTAAGACCAGACCGCGGTTCATTTGTAAATAGAAAATTCTCAAAGGATCAGCTAGCAATAAAAGAAAGGAATTTCCAACAAATTCAGGAATAATTCGTAAGTGATGGGCCTCCGGATAAACGTCCGCACACAGCTCATTCCTTTCTAGTGCGTGGCCAGCAGGAATTCGTCAAGAATTTCCAATAAAATCAGTTCGTTGTACAAAAGCTTGTAGTACTCGCACAGGTCTAGCCCATGCTGGGGTGGGGTATGTGCACGCTTCGTCGTCACTTGATGGGCACTGTTGGAGAGAGAGGTGGTTGCTTCAAGAGGGTGACGTGAAAAGGATCTCACATGGAGTAGCAAATGAACGCGTCGCTATCTGACTATCTCGAGGTGTTTATCTTATTTCTTTTATGATGGATCATCTCTGTTAAAAACGCCACCTGCAAGAGCTGCACTGGTACCAGATCGCGCAAGCTGGATTTGGATTTGGCCCGTGTTCTTGGGAAGCGACAGAATTGGTGGTCATCAAGTACTTTCGCGTAGCGCTGTAGCATATTTGTAAGCGCTTGGCAAAGAGCCAAATTTGACTCTGTGTGTTGGTACCATCTGGATCACGGAGCATTTTTATTATTCTGTGTGAGTGTGAGGCTGATGTGATTGTATTCAAAAAATATACATTTCTTTTGTCTCTGTTGCAACGAGGCAGGCAAAGAAGGGTCAGGCCCAAGTTGTGCGGCCCAAGTTAGTTCTTTTTTCTTTGGTTCGTTTGTCTACTGTACACATGATGTGGTCCACTTATCCACATGATTTAGAGGGCATTCTCAATAACTCAAGAATTCAGAGCAACCTATATTTCATATTTGTATGACACATGATAAACGAGCCCACTGCACGCAATCCGAGGCCTGCCCCGGACCGCATATATCCCCGTACGGACATAATAATTGCAACAATTTGTACAGTTCTATACCCTATCAAGAATTTTCAGAAAAATACTCCCTGAATATTTTTGTGGCTCTGGAGATTTGGACACGGCTCAGATCATGCACCTGGAGAGTTTGGATCGTCGTGCTGTGACTTTCCCAGCTTTGGTAAATAACTGATTTGCAAGATTCGAAGTGGACATGAGAATTTGATCCCCGATGGAAAAAGAGAAGAAAAGACGTCAGAATTTGATCTCCGAGGCCCAACAACTTTTCTTATACAAGGAATCGCGGGCCGTGGCGTGCCGCACGGCGTGGTCACCGGAGGGCCCGTGGGTCGGCGTGTGCATTTTGGCACGCCCACAGCGTCGCGCGGTTCTGTTTTCGGTGTGGTACTAATGCTGCAGCCCGGGACAGCCCACGCCGACAATACTATCGACCGTGTAGTGTGGAGTTAGACGTGCGTGAAGCAGATTTTACATTACGATAGCCCACGGAGGCTCGTTCTATATCCGGCCCGGCCCACGAACATCCGGCGCACGTGTCAGCTGCCTGCACGCTCAGACGGCGATTGCGCCGACGGTGAAGACCGTGAGCGCCGCCGGCGGCGGAGTCGTAGGTCATAGTTGTCCCTGGTCAGTCCAACGCGAATTCTTGCTGACTTGAACCAGATTAGGGATTAGAATTTCCTGTTCGTATTAATAGCAGGAGGGGGATCGATGCATTTGTAAGCCAGATGATGAGGTAATTTGGTCGACGGGCGCCCTTGCAATGATGAAGTCGTCCTGGCCTGGATGACGACCACCACCGAGCAGAGGGAGCTCCCAGTCGGAAGGGCCTCTCTCACCCTCCACCGTCGTCGTGTCCAGCGCGGTCGGCCCCCGACGCCACGCGCGTCTCGGTCCGTCTTCTTTGCCAGCGCTAGTACGTGCCGCCCGCTCGTCCGTCGCCGGCGCCAGCACCCGCTCCTCCAGTTGCCAGGCCGCCGGTGCAGGCGCGCGAGAACCGAGAATGCACAGTCGAACTAATTAACCTCCCGCGCGAATAGGCAGTGCAGCCGGACTCCCCCTAGTGCTCGTCGACCTCCAACGCTCGTGCCGTGCGCCACCGAGATGACATGGCCACCCTCCCGCACAGCAACGAGACCCGCGACAAATATGCCGCCGATTTTGCCACAGGCAAACTAACGCATGGGCCAACTGAGCCTAGATAACAACACATGGGCTAACAGCAGTCATGCATGCTCCTCGTTGCTCTTTGTACTACGAAGGAGCCGCTTGCGCCGTGCGGAATTCGATTAGAAGCGACCATTTTTCTTTATTCAAAGAGAACGACGCGTGATTGCGGTTGAAAATTGAGCCAAAAACAATATAGTCCATGCGCAAAAAAAAACTATACAAAAACATAAAATGCAAGTCCAATTAATTAATACGAATCATTTCAATGTAAAAAAGCATAAAAGATACATAAGAAAACATAGGACTTGTTCGCTTCAACTTATAAGCCGATTGAAAAGCTGAAACGGTTGATTTGTTGTGAGAGGAAAACACTAACTCTAGCTGCTGCCGGCAGAGACTTGTTGCACCACGACGCCACAAGCGGAGTTGAATGCACACAGCAAGCATAGGGGATCCCCGTCCAACACCGGGTGTTGTTGGCAGGCAGCCACCTGTGTAGTACTTGCCGCGGAGCGTCTGGCTGCTCCCCTACAGGCTTGTGGTTGTCATACACAACTCGACGCCACGGGCAGGGGTGGTGAGCAGGTCATTCTGACAGGCGCTTGTGCTTGGTCCACGGCGAGACAGTATCCCTCTACCATAAGAATGGTTGGTCACCGGGGGAGTCATGTGCCGTCGGGCACGTCCGCTTGGCACTGCTTTTTTCTTTTGAGGGGTGCACGAGCGCTCTCGGTTGTCCGAACGGGATAAAAACGTAGCGCCCAGGGTTTGCCTGTCGTGACGGCTTACACACCGAAAGCTCGTCGTGGCCGTTGTTGTCTCGGAAAATGAAAAAAATTACACGTGAAGTGCATTGCACTGGGCTGGCAAATGCGCTGGGACGGCCCACGGAGGCCCGTTCTGTATCTGACCCGGCCGAAACGGAAAAGGTTTATAAAGCGAAAGAAATTAGAAAAATTTACCGGGCGCGGTGGTTTACCGGCCCACGGAGGTCCATAAAAATAATTTGCACGTGTTCTGCGCGTGAGCTTTTCCAAATCATTTCAGACAGAAATGTTCGTGCGTTACTACGTATCCTACCAGTTCTCAAGTCAATACGCTGGTGGAAAAAAATTCATACAGAATTGACCGTCCTTTTGTAAATTTGAGTGTGGACCATTTTGAAAGTTTCGAGGTTGATGACTTGCACTTTCTCTCAAACACATTAATGTCGATCCAGCGCTTGGGAGCTGAGCACAAGCCTAGGCAGCTTGGAAAACTGAACAAGGCCTTGTTTAGTTGCCCAACTTTGGAGATGCAAAATTACTGTGCCAGCACTGTACCACACTGTAGCGTTTCGTTTGTATTTATGAATTATTGTCCAAATATTGACTAATTAGGCTTAAAAGATTCGTCTCGCAAAGTACAACAAAACTGTGTAATTAGTTTTTAATTTCGTCTACATTTAGTACTTCATGCATGTACCACAAGTTTGATGTGATGGGGAATCTTCTTTTTGCATAGTGTCAAAGTTGGGAGTTAGGAGGTAACTAAACATGGCCCAAGTGTAACCAACCCAAAGTACTCGCACGCGCCAAGGTTTCCTGCTGCAGCACGCCAGTTCCTACTGCGCTATTCTCAGTAAAATAATCGAATTCAAATCTCGTCCCAGCCCATGTGGTGCTTGCCGGGGCAATGAGGCTCGCCGCATCCTCCACTCTCATGCCATGCTGCCTTGTCTTAACTTTACCACTCTCACGAGGCCCAAACATCTTTGTTGGTCACTATCGCTTTCAACATCCAGCCAAATTGACACCGCAACATGCACTGCACTCCCCGACCAACTCGCTCGCCCGCTCGCACGCCAGGGCGTCGGCCTAATGGTGGAAGCGACATCACGATGCCATCCATGGGTGCACGGGCATCCTCTATCCACAGACACGCCCGTACCACCACTACTACATATTCTCCATCAAGCAGCTCAAAAACGTTGGGCGCGTCCACTGTGTTGGCCTTCTCCACCATGGCACCGCTCTCGGAGACCGCCTTCGTGGTGGTCTGTTGACGGCAATTAGCACGCCAATTTGTGAATCGCAAGCGCATGAATTAATTGTAACTTTTCCCTTAGAGATTCCCCCAAGGTTTATCAATCCACAGAACAAGGGATTTGCATGCTTAACTAAGCACTAATCTATATAACCGAAAGCTCTTTGTATTGGATAAGATTGTACTTAACAAAAGAACTCAGCAATCTAGATTAAAGCAGATAGAGAGTATGGATGCGAACAAGATAGATAAAACGCTTGTCCTAGGGATCTAGGATCACTTGCAGATGCAATCGCCAAGCATGAAAGGATTTGATCTAAGTGTTATCGTGAGTGGATATGAACCATGCCCAACACTTTCCCTCTCGCATATTGTCACTACACAAGGATACTCAACTATTGGATGATAAGAACAAGCATGATGATCGTTCTAGGTAAGCAAATAAGCAACCCAAAGTAGCGCTGGCTAGCCATCACATGAAAGAGCATCATCAAGATATGATTGATAATAAATAGATCTTAAACAAGAGATTCAGCGATTACAAATTAAGATCTTCATATAACCTCGAGGATAAATAGAGATTTTACCTCATGATCTTACACATGCTGACACAATTCGAGGTAAAGGATGCCTTCTAGATCAACTGAATTGAAGACGACAACGAACGAGGGCAGGAAAGCCCCAAGCCGGTCGGCCTAGGCACCTCTGAGCCTCGGCTCAGGGGGTTCTTGCCTCCCTTGGTGCTCCGCTTCGCGTGGCTTCCTGTAGATCCAATTTTCTCTCTGTTTTTCCTTCTTGTGGCGGCGGTGGATGGTGTTTGTGTGGTGTTTCCTTCTCTCTCTCTAACTCTCCTTCGAGTAATCCACGAGGAGGTATTTATAGTCCTTCGTAGGCGGCGGCTCTAGATCAATGGTGGATGGAAAAACCCTAGAGATGTCGTGGATGTCACGCTGAAGAAATGGGAGCTCGACCAGTCCCAGAATTGGGTTGGGCCGATCAGTTGGAGGGTCCTAGGCCGATCGGCCTGGGCCCTTTTTGGCCATCCTGGTCCTCTCCTTCCTTGTGCAGGCTTTTCTCAACGACCCATGTCCAAATATCCATTAAGCTCTTTGTGTAACCCCCTTGATTATGTCATATTCCCTGTGAAAATGCAATATGCTCCAAAATACAACACATGCACAATAATGTGGTTGTTTCAGAAGCCAAGTGGCGGGTTAGTATAAGAATATGTATGAAAACACTAGTTAAATAGTACTAAAAGTGTATCAATAACGAGCGTCAACAATCCCCCATGCTTAGCTTTTGCTCGTCCTCGTGCAAGTCAGGCGACTATAAACTTCTCCAGCAGGGTTGAACAAAGATCTTGAAACAAATCTGAGCAAGAGAGTCAAGTACCTAGCCTTCAAATAAAAGATCAGAGGAGCAGCAAAGATAATTATCCATAATTATCCATGCGAGCCACCAAAGAAAAAGCTGAAACCTTGAACGCAACACATCTATTCTCTGTTGGTTGTTTTCACTCCACTACTCCAGTTTAGTCCCACACTGGAGGGCTAGTGAGAATGGCCGAGCGAATGACAAGCGTGCCCCGTGAAGGCACACTCGGAGCAGGATGACAGTTAAAATGCAATGAGTATTACTTGAGTAGAAGGAATTACATAAGCCAAAATTAAATTGATGAATTTTATAGCTAAAATGTAGAGATCATTTTAGTACAATGAAAAAAATTGAAAAAGAAGAATCATGATAGTTGTAAAATAAAATACTACGAGAATTATTTATATTTCTACATAACCCAGATCACATGGTTCGTGCGAAGTTAATGCTATGCACTAATAATGATAGTTGCTCAAATAGTACAATTATTAAATGTTTCAGTGTAGCAAAACACATACATTTTTTAATTGGATGTTTTTTTATAGAAAAATACATGAGATTTTACGTAGAAGCAAAACGTACATCCTTATGTTTTTTTATCCATAACAATGCACGTGTCTTTTTTGCTAGTATATCGATGGAGTGGAAGACTGGTGTGGTCTGCATGCCGGTTGCTCATGCCCCTGCCTCTATGTAGCATTTGCTAGCAGCTTAATGATTTGGTACGGTCATTCGGAAAAAAAATGATTTTGGTACGGTCCTTGTGCGAGACATTTTTTATTTTAACTTTTTTTTGTTCTAAAATTTTATAAATAACCCTCTCGATCCATATTTCCAATATATTTTCAAGAAATAGCTTTTTTCAGAATTGACTCACACGACAAATTCTCAAGATTGACGAAGTCATCACTACTGGCGCCTCGCTGTCGACGGGTATGTTACCTACTACTGAAAGAATAGCGTCGGTTAAATCTTGAAATAAATCCAGGAAAATGCGAGCACTAGTGCCGAGTCGAGGACTCGAACCGTGGGGGGCAGGTTCCACCACAAGGAACTTTACCAGCTGAACTAAGCTCAGTTCGCCAAGAAATAGCCCTTTTAATCACGCCAAGTTCTATGACGTGACAAAATATTGAGTACAACTTGGAGCTGACGTGGCAGAACTAGTCACGCCAAACCATCTGGCTGCACGACTAAAGTCATAGTCACGCCAGACAAGATGGCGTGACCAGCTCACGTTGAGGTGCTAGCTGCCTGCCTGCACTCCTAAGTGCATAAAAATATAGATCACTTTGTCTATTTCGTTCCCCCATTTTAATTAGCCAGTGACCTTCGAAATTTGCTAAACTCGACAAGTCTAATCTATAGAGTGCGTATGTTTCATTTTAAGTGTTTGCAATAAACTTCATATTAAGTGTTTGCAATAAACTTCATATTAAGTGTTTGCACTCTAAACACTTAAAATGGTGTAATAAACTTCATATTACACCATGTTTTGGATGGCGTGACTCCTCTGTGAGTCATGTGACTACCGCCCCCATCACTTGGACACGTCCGCGCCACGTTCCGCACCATGTGAAAATCAATTTTGTATTTACACCAACATGATATTTTAGTCATGCCATTGCATGTGGCGCGACTCAGAGTTTAGCGTGACAAAAACGTTACTTCTTAGAAATATAGATTGGAAGAGGTTATTTATAAAATTTTAATTAAAAGGGGTTAAAATTAAAAAATTCCCTTGTGCAACCATGGAAACCACGTATCACAGGCTGCGGCGGAGAGGGAAACAGACATCGGTACATGCAAGCAGGGCTCCGAGAAGGCCAGAAGGTCCGTACCAGAGCGCCCCTCCTGCATGCAGGCAGCGCCCGTCTATATCGATCATATCGAACAGCGCGACATGCCAAACACGAGACGAACAGTAGTAGCAGAGGACAGAAAGAAAACGGCAAGGCAGTCATCAATCATCTAGTAACACCCAGTAGCAATGATTCGCCGTGCTGACGTTAGGGATAACGTCACGTATGGCGGTGGGGCTAGATCAGGCTATAACCATGTACGTCCATCCGTTAAGTTGCTCCTAGTACATGCATAGGCTTGCACACGTATGTTATTGTACACGCCTCCCGTGTGTATCGTAAGGCATCCACATCATACGAAGTCATGCTTTCACATTTGAGATGTCAGAAGTGATTGGTTCAGTGGGATTAGGGTTTATGTCCAATTTTGTAGGGGTTCTACGATATGGTAGTTGGACTTCTAAGAGCTTTCAGAAAGCAAGCTAGCTAGTAAGTAGCAACGAAGAAGAGGCCCGTGCCCGACGAGTAGGGTCGGGTTCGATCAGGTAGGCTCGAGCCTATAGTATCTTTCGGGTTACAGGTTGACATTTTGGGCTGAGACCGACTAGATAAATGTAACGGGCCAAAGATTTTCGACTTGAGCCCATTCAATACCCTAATCGCGTCGACTCGGGCTATTTTTGGGCGGATCGTGTCAGATTGGGTTTGTCGGGTTGGGTGTCTCACGATCATATCTAAACCTTACTATAAATGTTACATAAATGTTACGTAGCATCTGAGCCGGTTAGAATGGAAAAGAAAACCGGTGCTGAAAAATGGGTCGAGGAGGGAAATCAGAACATGAAACGAGTCTAGCTAGGGAGGGAGGCGTCATCACTAGGGTAACCATTGGAACGGACCTACATTGAGGTGAGAAATCTTCAACTTAAATTAATTAACCAAATTTCACCATGTAAAAACTTCATGATTTTAGCTTCCCTTGAGGTGTAGGTTCCCAAGCTCCGACCTGTTTGGTTTCGGGACCAAATGGAACGGGTTGGGTTCATCCCACTTTTGTAGGTTGGGTTCAACCCATCTCGTATTTGGATGAGAGGGATGGGTTCGTTCTGTTGGAGGTGTTGCGAGGGATGGGATGGATGCCATTTTAACACCGTTAGCATCAGGTCCCACCTATCATATGCGGGAACCACATGTTATCCTCACTCACCTTATCTTCTTCCTCTGGCCACCCTCGCTCTCCCCGCGCCGCCGCTCCTCCCTCCCCCACGCTCTCCCCGTGCTGCCGCTCCTCCCTCTCCCCAGCGCCGCCACCCCTCCCTCCCCCCACGCCGGCCACCGTCCCTCTGCTCGTGCCGCTCCCTCCCCGCGCCGGCCGCCGCTCCCCTTGCCGCACGCCTTCGTGGCCCGCCTCGGGCGTGCTCTCCGCCGACCCCTCTGCCGCCCCGTGCCTCCTCGCGGGCGTCGCTGCCTGCACGTTCGCCTCCATGGCACGTGTCCGCCAGCTGCTCCTCCCTTCGGCCCCGCACGCGCCGAGCCTCACGCGCACGCTCCTCTTCATCCCGGCGCTCCAGCCAGGCCTCCTCGCGCTTGTGCCCAGGGGAAACGGAGCAACAACGCCATCCACGTGGGTTGGAATGGTCCGCTCGTTTTGGTGGAATCCATCCAACCCGGATCTAGAGGGTATATTCCCTTCTGGGTTCGATCCAGATGCATTTTCAACCAAACGTAGGTCGATAACGGTCGAACCCATTCCACCCTAGTTCAACCCTCAAACCAAACACACACTAAAAGAAAAGGCGAGGCCTTCTAGAAGGACCGTAACGTCCCAGATGAGTATACGTTCATTATTGCAGATCAGGCGTCCCCTGCGTATATCATCCCCACAACGCCATCGGGCCACATCCCAGATCCCACTCACGAGCAGCAGCAGACAGCAGTGGCTAGCAAACAAAAACCGGCATCTGCCTGCGCGCTGCGCACGCATCATCCCCCTTCCCCGCCTCGGTTGCTGGTGGTGGTGAAGCGCACCCCGACCAGGACAGCGTAGTTGTCGTCAGAGATCACGTAGGGCGGACGGGATGCGGTCGCTGCCGGCCGAGCGGAACGACGACCCCAGTTAGCTTCGTTCCAGCCTCGCTCGCTTTCTCGATCGGGCGTTGCTTGCAGCCGCGCATCATATCGATCGAGAGCCGTAGCAAACCGACGAACAGCACGGAAACAAAGCATGGCCTGGGACCGATCGAGGACGCAGCTAGCTAGCTAGCGGCGCCACCCGATCAACGACGCCGTCAGAGATGGATACGAATCGCTACTCGACAGCGGCTGCTAGCGCGGCTCGGCTCCCAGCCCAAGGGAATGAGAGGTTCTCTTGGACTCTCCCAATCCCAAGTCCCAAGCCAAATTATAGCTAGCTACTCCGTATCCCCGCTGATCGATGCTGACTTGATTTGGGAGTGCGTGGTACGGAGTAACACAGAAGGCGTCGTCGATGCACCACACCGCTGATCGATCGATCAGCTCCATGAAACTGTGATTTCTTCTACGTTGTGATGATGTACACATCACAATTAAAAGAGTACGTACACTGCATTACATTTTAACCCAAAACAACTGATTTTTTTCCCGTGATTGGAGTAGGGTGCATGACTGCCTCATTCAAGCAATAGGGTTTGCGACCATTGATCGACTGTTTTGATTATCACACCCGGTTTTAAAACAAAATCAAGTGTATCTATATGTATTCATACATATAGTGACATCACAAGTGAATAACAGCACAACAACAGTATCACGTAAGAAATATAAATTATGACTTACGAGTCTATCAGAGATATAATGCTTAATCCTGAAAACGGAGGCTCCAAACTTCACGAGCAATCGACTGGGGGCTACGTACGCCTAAAACTCAGCATCATCTTCAGAAAACATCACGCACCTTCCTCTTCCGAGTAGCACTAAGCAAGGGTGAGTACACTTATGGTTGGTACTCAGCAAGGTAACAAGAAATAACCAGAATAATGATTTAAGTCCATCTTCAAGTTCAATTATCATGTGAGGGTCCGGCCGCTCTTGACCGTGAGCACGGCTGATATATCAATTTTACACTCTGTAGAGGTTGTACACTTTCACCACAAGTCGCGTAAAAGTTCAGAAGGATTTTGGACCCAACCATCCTGTGCTGATCAAGCACTCATCACACTACCGAGGTGTGACTGCATAGGGACGCTGCGAGACCTTTACAAAAATTCCCTAATAAAAAGTAACCTGCTAAGGTTTTCAAATCAGTAGCAGAGTATAAACCTCTCTCTAAGACTGCGAAGCTACCATAGAGCATATCAGTCTGAGGGTCGGGTTATACCCCATCTACCGTCGCCCCTCTTGCCCTTTCGGTAAGACCACTTCAAACTAGAGTCTCTAATTAATTAGCCAAAACTAGAGCCATGTAGTTCTTGTGGTTGCACTGTTCTTCTAGGTGGTCACTCCATGTTCCAATTAATACATGGTATCTTGTAAAATAAGCATAGATAGAAGGATGATTAGGGGCACTTGCCTTTCTTCAAAAAGGTTACTCTTACTGCTCTTCAGCTCTTGCTCTCTTGAAACTCTTAATCTTCAAAGCTTTCGAACAACGATTCTTCCACTCGAAGTAATTACAGGTACAAACATACAAGCAAACAAATAAACACAACTCAAAACAATACACAAAAATAAAACAAGAGCTCTAAAAAATATACTAAAGGATAGGGCTCGATTTTAAGATCGCGAGAATGCAAGAAACGCTTAAAACGAAACTTTGGTTGAAAAGATAAAGCTATCGAGAGGTTTGAATTATAAAAGAAAACGACAAGAGCTACATGCTTCATTATTTTAGTTGAGAAAAATAAATGTAAAGATATTTTAGAGAAATATCCTTAGTTGGAATTAATCAAGTCATATTTACATATGAAAAGACAATGTAAAGCTTAGTCCAATTTTATTTATAAATATTCAAGTATAATTTATGCAAATTAAACATTTAATTTGAAAATAAAGTATATGTAAACATCTAATCGCACAGCTTTATGATTCGGGTTGAACTAACCAAATATAATTCAAAAACACATTTATATTTATATTAGCCAAATTAACATTTAATTATAAAAACTCGATATATAACCTATGTAGCTTTTATTTATAAAACAAATTGAATATACATTAATCAAATTGAGTTTAATTTATAAAAAACTGAGGTATATCTCTAATTAGCTTTTAATTGGGAAAACATTTAAGAGTAAGCATTAATCAAATTAACACTTATTATGAAAAGTGGAATATAACACTAAATAGCTTTTAATTAAAGACAACATGTTTAATAGGTATTAACCAAATTAATATTAAATTTATTTTTAAAAATATGTAATGGTGGGAAACATCACCTCTAACGTGTTATTTATATTGTTATGAATCTAACACAACTTGAACGGATAGAAACAGAGCTAAAACGTGAAATCTATGGATTAAACAATGTTCTAAGGACCTAAACAGAATTAAGATATCAAGGGCTAGCAGAGAAGATTCACAAGACACAAGAATCAGTGCTCTCGTGAAAAGATCTAAGGTCAGGGTTAGATCTATTAAGGATTACAACTTGGGTTTGATTGCAAGGAACCTAATAGATCTTGGGGGTTATCTGAGAGAGTTGCAAGACATAAGACACGGAGGTTTGGTTTGGGGATTCCTTGGGGACCTAAAGGCAAAACTGCCTTATCTACATGGTGGTGGTGATGGCTTGCTCCTGAGAAACCATTGCTGGCGGTGGCGCTTGCCTCCGGTGGCGCCCGAGCGCCTACGAGTGGCGGGGCAGCAGATGGCTCTCGGTCGGCGGCTCCGGGCAATGGAAGCGCTGGCGGTGGAATGGATAGAGCCTTGGGCGGGTGGCGCAAGGGAGAGAGGAGGTTGAGAGGGTTGCGAAGATGTGCTCACTGGCAGCAGAGGACAATGGTAGTGGTCGGAATCGGTAGCGGATGGTGACGGTGGCCGGTGGAGGCGAGTGACGGCGGCGGGGGTGCGCAAGACGCAGGAGGCTGGCACGGGGACGACTCGAGCTCGGCGTGGGGAGAGGCGGTGGCTAGGGGAACCGGTGAAACGGGCGGGCCGACGGCGGTGCCCTGCTCCGCCGATGCTCGCAGGCTGCAGCGCACCGCGAGAAGGCGGCAAGGGCTCGGGCGGTGGTGCACATGCGAGTAGGCGCAACTGCGGCGGCGGTTCATGCGCGAGCGCGCGGGACGTGGCGGCCGAATGGGCGGTGGCACATGAGGCTTGGTGGGCGGTGGCGCGACCGGCGGCGCGAGAAGCTCGGGACCCTAGGGCTCGAGCGGTGGCCTTTAGGGGCACGGGGCGCGGCCTGGCATGGCACGCACGCCGAGGGCTCGGCGCCACGACGCGCTCGGCCTCGGTAGCTCGCGGCGGCTGCTGGGCCCAGGTGGGCCGGGCGGGATTGCGACTGGGTCGGAGTGGGACGAGCCGACGGCTCAGCCCGATAGGATAGAGAAGTTTATTTTTTTCAGAAAAATTCCACGTGTAAAGATAAATCCAAAAAATTCTAGATAAATCATTTAAACCACGAAAAATACTCTAAAAATCCCAAAAAATCTAGAAACAATCCTAGAGATAGTTTGGGACACGAGGAGTCCAAATATAATATTTGGAGCTCGTGAAAAAGATTGTAGAGCCTTCTAATAAATAGATTTGGCTCTAGGAAAAATGAGAATAAATTCTAGAAAAATCTGCAACATTCTTAGAGGAACCTAATCGACATCTAAACGCATTTTTAAAACATTTGCACTCATGAAACACCCAAATGTATCGGCATGAACGCACAAACACTGAACAAAATTATTTAATTTGAAAACAAACAATTATTTTCCTATACTAAATTTCCTGTAAAGAAAAATAAATGTTGGGAAAAATTTAAATTGTGAGAAAATTATTATTTAATTATTCTTTCTAATCACATCCTGAAATCCAAAAAATTTAAGGTGTGACATTAATGGACAAAAAAAATCAAGAAACAGGTCAGAATATCAAAGCAAAGGACGGGCTTGAAATTTTGGATGCTGATGTTATTGTTGCATGGATGGGTGTCTTCAACGGCTGAGCTGTTTGCTGCTTGTCTCTATGCAGAGGCCAAGAGAGTAACGATTGTGTCGACGTGCTGTCCAGTAAAATCTATTTTTTTTATAACTAGACTACTTAGTAAAAATACACCCGGGTCCTTGAATTTTTTCCGTATTCTCACCAGGTCTATAAACTATCAGAGTGAGCATCTAGTATACCTTTTTTTAACCAAAGTTAGAAGAAGTCGAAACCAGACCTATTGTATATTACTCACGTGCTCTAACCATTAGAGATGCAATATGCTTTATGTAAACCCCCTTAATTATATCGTATTTCCTATCAAAATGCAATATGCTCCAAAATACGATACATATACAATAATAGGGTTATTTCAGGTATCAAGTGGCGGGTTAGCATAAAAATATGCATGAAAATACTAGTTAAATAGCAGTAAAAATGTGTCAATAAAAATATACAATAATAGGAGTGTCATATCGGATGTTCAGATGCTAATTAGGACTAAATATGAGCTACTTATAAAACTAATTGCAGAACCCCTGTACTAATTCGCAAGACGAATCTATTGAGCCTAATTAATCTATGATTAGCACATGTTTAATGGAGCAGCACATTGTCAAATCATGGACTAATTAGGCTTAATAGATTCATCTCGCGAATTAGACTCCATCTGTGCAATGAGTTTTGTAAATAGTCTATATTTAATACTCCTAATTAGTATCCAAACATCGGGTGAGGTATATCCTCTATATCTTTATCTATTAATATTGCAAGCAACGCTTTTGAAGCCGCAACATCCGTCTTCAGGTGGAGAAGACTCACCGATTAGAAGATACGTTTGTCCACAGCAAACACACTAAAGTGTAACAAATATATAAAAGTAATGGTGGGTTCTTTCTCCTCACGACGTCTATAGCCCATGCACACGGATTTCAATTGTGTTTCATAGCCCCCTTAATTGAAGTAGCTAAACATCTTAATTTATCGTAAGGATATTTAATTTGCATAGTTAATTAGTATATGAACTAAAAATATAGAGTAAGAATGTTTTGACCGTCTATGATATCGATTCCTACGTCATGCATGGTATGCACTAGGTCTCGACGTGTATGATTTTCGTGCTCGGCACAAAAGCAAATCAGCAATAACAACAGCCAACCACACCAGCACGTGCCCGTCTCACATATTGCGGGGCTAGCGTGATTTTTTTTTTCCGTGATTGGAGTAGGGTGCATGACTGCATCATTCAAGCAGTAGGGTTTGCGACCATTGATCGACTGTTCTTGTTATCAAAGCAAAGGACGGGCTTTAAATTTTTGATGCTGATGTTATTGTTGCATGGATGGGTGTCTTCAATGCAGTTAAGTGCCTGTCTCTATGCAGAGGTCAAGAGAGTAACGATTGTGTCGACGTGCTGTGCAGTAAAATCCTTTTTTTTTTATGATAACTAGACTACTTAGCGAAAATACACCCAGGTCCTTGATTTTTTCCGTATTCTCACCACGTCTTTAAACTATCAGAATGAGCATCTAGTATACCTTTTTTAACCAGTTAAAAAGTTCAGAAGAACTCGAAACTAGGTCTACTGAATGCTACTCATGTGCTCTGACCATTAGAGATGCCGTTTCGCCATCTAGTATACCTTCATTTAAACTTTTCTAGTAGTGTCCAAATGCACATTTTGAGAGTGTATGGACTTACATGAGAATTCTAGAAAAGTTTGAGATGTTTTACCATCTAGTATACCTGGTGCACTTTACTCTAATAACTTTTACCATTATTAGAATTTTGGAAAGGGCGCATTCTTCTATTAGCAAAGGAAAAACAATTAAATGTTTTTGAGATGCTACCGTAATGTGACAGGCGAGGCGAAGGTAGATGCTGAGATGCACCACCCTTGGCTGCGAGCGTCTGTCTATATATAGTCACCCCTGAGCTGCCTAGCTGGTTCTGTGTTTGCTTTGTGGTTCTCGCGTTGCTACTGCTGAGTGCGCGGAGTGACCAGGTCTGCTCGACGCAGCCATGGCCGGCGCCACGAAGCTGCAGCTGCAGGAGAGGGTCCCGCTCCCCCGCACGGCGTGGAAGCTGGCCGACCTCACCGTGCTCTCCCTGCTCCTCGCCCTCCTCGCCCGCCGTGCGGCCTCGGTGCTGGCGGTGGCCAGCGGCGGCGGCGGCGCGGCGCCGCCGTCGTGCACGTGGTGCTGGCTCGCCGCGCTCGTCTGCGAGGCGTGGTTCACCGTCGTGTGGCTCCTCAACGTGAACAGCAAGTGGAACCCCGTCCGGTTCGACACCCACCCCGAACGCCTCGCCGGAAGGCAAGTAGCAACCGCAACGTCACGCCGCTAGATGTTCCTGTTACGTAGTAACGTAAGCATTTTTAGCTTCTTCTTCATCAGTTTCTTGGGTTTGATTGTACTTTTGTTACTGCTTTGGCAGGACCGAGGAGGAGCTGCCGGCGGTCGACATGTTCGTGACGACGGCGGACCCGAGGCTGGAGCCGCCGGCGGTGACGGTGAACACGGTCCTGTCGCTGCTCGCGCTGGACTACCCGGCGGGCAAGCTGGCGTGCTACGTCTCCGACGACGGGTGCTCCCCGGTGACGTGCTTCGCTCTGCGCGAGGCCGCCGAGTTCGCCAGGCTCTGGGTGCCGTTCTGCAGGAAGCACGGCGTCGGCGTCAGGGCCCCCTTCGTCTACTTCTCCTCCTCCTCCTCCGGCGGCCCACCAGAGCGCGGCGGCGGCGGCGCGGCCGACGACAAGTTCCAGCGCGACTGGACGGCCATGAAGGTCTGCAGCTATCTAGTCATGCATATCGTCGCACGTTTACTTCAGTTTGCACAGTGTCTGAGACCGTGTGTTCACGGCCGTTCCCCTGACGCGGATGCAGAGCGAGTACGAGAAGCTGGCCAGCCGGATCGAGAACGCCGACGAGGAATCTCTACTCCGGCGAGGCGACGGCGAGTTCGCCGAGTTCGTGGGTGCTGACCGCAGGGACCATCCGACTATAATCAAGGTTGAGACCATGAGTTGCACATGTTGTACGATCGAGCAGCTACGTTGCCGACGATCTATGTCTGACCCGGCCACGTTCTCCTGCCGAGGGTGTGTGCAGGTCCTGTGGGACAACGGCAAGGCAGGGGACGGCCACGGAATACCAAGCCTCATCTACATCTCCCGGGAGAAGGGCCCCAGGCACCCCCACCACTTCAAGGCCGGGGCCATGAACGTCCTGGTACGTCCATGCCTGTACCCTGCTGGTACATCTCATATTCATGTTGCTGTGGCAAGAAGATGACTGTTATCTCATACAGCCACTATTGATGAAGTAGTGATGAGTGATTCCTGACTTGACCAGTGACCATTTTGGCTGTGCAGACGAGGGTGTCCGCCGTGGTGACCAACGCGCCCATCATGCTGAACATGGACTGCGACATGTTCGCCAACAACCCGCAGGTTGCCCTCCACGCTATGTGCCTCCTCCTCGGCTTCGACGACGAGCTCCAAAGCGGCTTCGTGCAGGCGCCGCAGAAGTTCTACGGCACCCTCAAGGACGACCCCTTCGGCAACCAGATGGAGGTTCTCTTTGAGGTACCACTCTACAGATCATCTCACTATCATAGCATAAGAAGTACCGTACCATTTCTTCTCTGGAAGTTGACATCGACAGTTTTGTCTGTCTGTGTGCTTGGTGAGTTTAGAAGATTGGATTCGGGATCGCTGGGCTTCAGGGTATGTTTTACGGTGGGACGGGTTGCTTTCACCGCAGGAAAGTCATCTACGGCGTGCCACCGGAGTCCACCGCGGATGTCCAACCAACAAGGATGAGAGGTGAAATCTTGTGGAGAACTCTTCTACACTGATATTTTCTGTAGATAACGTAACAATAATAAAAAAAATATCCCAGCTGCGTGCTGCATCAACATGGATGCACATAGCCGTGTTTCAGTTTCTTTGTCGAGGATCTCTGGTTTACAGTACTCCATCGAGTTTCAGTTTCTTCATCTAATGGCTGTGTCCGTCTAAGGTGGCTATTTGAGCGATTTAAGTATCGCGGTTGTCTTGAGCTCTGGATTGATGGGCGGAAACCTGGGGCTAGTATCTTTCTGTTTATTTTCAGCACTAGACTCCACATCAGGATAAGCTTCTTTCTATTGTATGAAAGTGTTGGGACGATGGAATTGAATGACTGTTCCCCCAACGTTCTTTTAGCCCATGGCCTTGACGCCCCAACCGGCCTTTGTTCTCTGCCAGGCTCACCATCTTACAAGGAGCTGCAGAAGATGTTCGGCAGCTCAAGAGAACTGATCGAATCGGCGAGGAGCGCCATTTCCGGAGAGTTGTTCGCCGCAGCGCCGATGGTTGACCTAGCGAGCCGCATCGATGTGGCGAAAGAAGTTTCTGCCTGCAGCTACGAGGCTGGCACATGTTGGGGCCAGGAGGTATTTGAAACTGTCCTCCACAGGATTTTGCAGGTTTTGCTACAAAGAAGTAGCACGGATCGTTGTGTTGCCGGTTTCACTACAGTGCCTCACCATGTAACTGCAGGTTGGCTGGGTCTACGGGTCGATGACGGAGGACATCCTGACGGGGCAGAGGATCCACGCTGCCGGCTGGAGATCGGCGTTCCTGACCACCGATCCACCAGCGTTCCTCGGCGGCGCACCGACCGGAGGACCGGCCAGCCTTACGCAGTACAAGAGATGGGCGACGGGCCTGCTGGAGATCATCCTCAGCCGGAACAACCCGATCCTTGCCTGTACCTCCAAGCATCTCGAGTTCCGGCAATGCCTCGCTTACCTAGTCTTCTACGTGTGGCCGGTCAGGGCGCCTTTCGAGCTATGCTACGCACTGCTGGGACCTTACTGCCTCCTCGCAAACAAATCCTTCTTGCCGAAGGTAACCTTCTGTCATCAGTTCATCATCTATTCCTCGGTGACATCCTTTTTTTCCCATTGCTCATGTGAACTATCATGTTTTTCTTTTCTGCAGGCATCAGAGCCATGGTTCGTCATCCCATTGGCCCTGTTCCTGACCCAGAACGTGCACAGCGTCGCGGAGTACATGGAGTGCCGGCAGTCGGCGCGCGCCTGGTGGAACAACCACCGGATGCAGCGGATCGTGTCGTCCTCCGCCTGGCTGCTCGCGTTCCTCACCGTGGTGCTCAAGACCATGGGCCTCTCCGAGACGGTGTTCGAGGTCACCCGCAAGGAGCAGGGCGGCGCGGCCGACGGCGGTGACGCCGCCGGCGCCGACCCGGGGAGGTTCACCTTCGACTCGTCGCCGGTGTTCGTCCCGCCGACGGCGCTCACGATCCTGACCCTCGTCGCGATCGCCGTCGGGGCGTGGAGGGCGGTCGCCGGCGCCGCGGCCGCGGGAGGCGTGCCGCCAGCCGGTGGTGGCCCCGGCGTAGGGGAGTTCGTGTGCTGCGGCTGGCTGGCACTCTGCTTCTGGCCGTTCGTGCGGGGGCTCGCCGGCAAGGGGAGCTACGGCATCCCCTGGAGCGTCAAGATCAAGGCTGTTCTGCTCGTTGCCGCGTTCGTGCACTTCTGCACGAGGAACTAATTTCCGCGGCGTCAAAACAATGCAGAAACTAGTGCCATCATTTGGGATCCATGTCTGCATTTCCATCTATCTATTAAGCACAACAACAAGTTTCACCTGCTCTGCTGCTCAGATTGTACGTTTGCAGTTTGTACATATAATTCTTGCAGAAGAATCTGAGTTCGGATACTCCTGAGTAATAAACAGAGATTAGTTACTTTATGGGTAATTAGATGCATATCTGCGGTTACAGAGGGCAAACGATTCAGGATTGATTTGCTATTTTCAATTAATTTTGCGTGTGGATAAGATGCGGACGCAAGGCCGCGAGCGTGTCGCCTGATTTTGCGGTGACAGGATGGCATATGCGGAGCCGATTCGTTTCTACTCACTTTATCCTAAATTATAGATTATTTTGATTTTTTAGATTCATAAGCTTTGTTATGCACTTACGGCCTGTTCGCTTCAGCTTATTCAGCCGGCTTATCAGCTACAAAACAATATTTTTCTCTCCTAACAAATCAGCCGTTTCAGCTTTTCAGCCGGCTTATAAGTTGAAGCGAACAGGATCTTAGATATACCTTATATGTAGATGCATCCAGAGAAACAAAACAACTTATTTGGATGGAGTGAGTACGTGATTGCCTTGCATTTGGTGACTATACTAGTAGATGCATCAGATTGTACGTTTGCAGTTTGTACATATAATTCTTGCAGAAGAATCTGAGTTCGGATACTTCTGAGTAATAAACAGAGATTAGTTACTTTATGGGTAATTAGATGCATATCTGCGGTTACAGGTAAAGCATATGAGTAAAACAAATCCTCCTCAACGAGACATGCATCTGCATTACGAGAAGATTACCGTCCAAAGCAACACCAAATTCCCAAGCGTACTGCCGAAAAACAAAAGAAACAAAACAACGGAACTGGGCTCCGTCGATCCGCTGCACAAGAGCCGCAAAAGCCCAGTGACATTCACACATCCCAGCTATAAACGGAAGGAGCCTAGGACGCAACCCATTCTGTTGGCTCCGCTGGCGTTTAGTCCCACACCGGAGTGGCAAGCAAGCGCGGCCGAGCTGAAATCGGCGGCCGAATGCGTGCTCGGCGTGCCCGATGAAGGCACAGTCGGAGCACGATGACGTAGCTCTTGTGCTGGTGGCATGGTGCGCGGAATGCGCACCCAGCATTTCAAAATCTCTAAGTGAAATACAGCCACCAGGCCCTTACAACAAGCGCATGACATGTGCGCCGGGCAATTCTTTTTTTCTTTTTTACTCTTTATAAAGTTTATAAACATCTTCAGTTGGCTGGGTGGGATACACGAGAGCCGTCGCAAATGCATTTTGCCTATCAATCCAGCCGCTTCACGTGCAAATTTTTTCCATAGACGAAGGTATCCACAGCGAGCAGGGTCCGCTCTAAAGTTCCAAGGGTCCTTGAGCAAACTGGAAATTATGGACCCTTTAATCCAAATATATTTTCATTTATAACATAAAAATATAGTAGTTTAAAATCTTAGAAATCTAACCTAAGACAGTAAGTGAGTAATTTCTTTTTTTTTGACTCTTTATAAAGTTATAAACATCTTCTGTTGGCTGGGCGGGATACGCCGTCGCAAATGCATTTGGCCAGTCAATCCGGCCACTTCACGTGCAAATCCCCCCACCCCCACCCAATAGACGAAGGTAGCCACGGCGAGCAGGGCCCGTTCTAAGGTTCGAAGGGTCATTGAGCAAACAGGAAACTATGGACCCTTTAATCCAAATATTTTTTCATTTATAACATAAAAAGATAGTAGTTTAAAATCTTAGAAATCTAACCTAAGACAGTAAGTGAGTAATCTGCTACGCAAAAAAAAATTCACCGTTCACCAATCGGAGCAAAGCAGCCAAGCATGATGAGAACTCCTTCCCCGATTAATTTGCACGGGTGAGGGCAAACGATTCAGGATTGATTTGCTATTTTCAATTAATTTTGCGGGTGGATAAGATGCGGACGCAAGGCTGCGAGCGTGTCACTTGATTTTGCGGTGACAGGATGGCATATGCGGAGCCGATTCATTTCTACTCACTTTATCCTAAATTATACGTTATTTTGGTTTTTTTAGATTCGAGGCTTTGTTATACACTTAAATATACCTTATATCTAGATGAACAACTTATTTGGAATGGAGGGAGTACGTAATTGCCTTGCATTTGGTGACTATACTAGTAGGCCTGCTGGATCTCGTTGGCTCAAATAATGCAGCTACATGTACATACTTAGATTAACTACATACAGAATCTTGGACCCTCCACTGGCATGGGCCTTCGGCCGTCGCCCCTAATGCCCTATGCTCAGAGCCGGGCATGACGGCGAGCTCCACGATTGCACGCTGTCACGACTCATGAGTCACATGCCTGGTAAAAGAAGCTGAAACCATTCGAGAAACATGTCTGAAACTCCATTCATCAACAACCACAGCGGCAGCATGTTCCGCATCAGATTGTATTGCACTTGCATGATCTGTACAGAATTGTTGCAGGAGATGATAACGCAGAGATTAGTTATTACTATCAAAGGGGGTAACTGAATACACGTCCGCGACTACAAATCCTGCTGGACGAGAGAGAACATCTAATTCTAAGCTCGGAGTAGTAGATCGCAGGTTATGCAGATTTTCAGAGAAGTGAGCGGAGGCCGGAAAAAGAAGAACTGGCTTCCCGCAGCCTCCGAATCGAGAGAAGTGAGCGGACCCTGTATTGAGCGGTACCTTGTTCAAGTGAGCCGGTATGATGATGCATTTTTCAAGATCGGCGGTGCCCCAATGCTAGTCTTCCCGCAGCCTCCGAATCGAGAGTCGGATCAACATATTGAGATTGGTGATGGGAGCCATGACTTGGAGAGTGAATTGTCACATTTTCGTGCTTTAAGCTATCATATGAGAGAGCACGACACCTTGACTAGCGCTAGCATGCCTGCAGGAAGGTGGTGGCGACTCAAGTGATGCTGCCAAGAAAGGTGTCCCAACCTTGGCACAGTCTTCCCTCCGAATGCGGACGGGGCTGGCGCACTGCGAACCATATGGGCATCTGATCTCTTGAAAAAAAGCAGCCTCCGAATGCTTCGATTATTTTTTTTTCAAAAAAAAACTCTTCCGCTTTATACCCTCTTCCATTGGCCGTGCTAGATGCAGAACGGCCCTCCGTGGGCCGTCCCAGCGCATTTGCCAGACAATGCAATGCACTTGACGTGTAATTGTTTCTTTTTCCGAGTCAACAACGGCCACGACGACCTGCCTTTGTTACATGTAACCTGTCACGATACTCAAATCCTGCGCTAGAACGTTTTTGTCCCGTACGGACAGCCGAGAGCGTGCGTGCACCCATCAAAACAAAACGGCAGGGCCAAGCAGACGTGCTCGACGGCACACGACACCCCCGGTGACCAACCATTCTTATGGTAGAGGGATAGGTCCTCGCCGTGGACCAAGCACAAGCGCCTATCAGAATGATCTGTGGCTGTGCACCACCACCCCTGCCCGTGGCGTCGAGGTGTGCCACAACCACAAGTCTTATGGGGGGCGAGCCTGACACTCAGGTTTGTTGGACAGAGCCTGACCTTGCTTGCTGCGCACCCCCCGGCCGGGCCGGGTGCGCGACAGGTACACAGGCGGCTGCCTGCCCCAACAACATCCGGTGTTGGACAGGGGGGGACCCTCCTAAGCTTGCTGTGTGTGTGCAACTCCGCTTGTGGCGCCGTGGTGCAACAGGTCTCTGCCGGCAGCTAGCCTTACCACGCAGGCCAAACGATTATAGTCACCGGGGAACCTGACATGTGACACATATGCCTCGCTTTTTTTTAATCCAAAAGATTGTTTGCTTTTTGGATAGAGCTCCTAGGGCAGGATCAGAATGCAAGGAAGGAAACAATGTTTTGACCCAAAAAAAATGCAAGGGATGTGTCGCTTTTGTTGCGGAACACTAGGACTTGTCAGGGACATCTATAATCCAAGTCCACATCGAGCTTGTGCGGCATGCCGAAGTGTCAACTGGAGTCGAACGCCGGCAGACGAGGTGGGCCCCACAATGACGGACAAAAGAAATAGAGATGGAAACTTTTACGCGATCTACGGATATAATAAGTTGAGATATACATAGAGATAGAGATTGGAACCATCGTGGGCCCTACTCTTCCACCACTCGACGTATCGACCAGCATTGTGCCGGAGACAAGTCATCCGACGGAACAACCAAAGTACAGAGTATGTACTTGCCAATCGACACCGCATGCATTGTGGCATTGGATTGGAAAGATGAGATCACCCGTAAGTCGTAACGCGATCGACCAGGATCGTAGCTTGCAATCTTCTTCTGCAGGGTACCAGAAGTCGAGAACCTGGTTTCAGCACCCACAATCCCTGTTCCTGAGGCCTACAACGTACGGATTATACAACTTCACGGAGGTGCGTGGACTGCGGGCTGTCCGCGCGCGCCTGGTCGTGGAACAACCACAGACTGTCTCGTCCTCCGCCGGCTGCTCGGCGTTCGTCGCCGTGCTCCGCTCCGCGAGACCCGGGCTGGGCGCCTGGGCCTCTCCGAGACGGTGTTCGAGGTCACCCACAAGGCCACAAGGAACGGAGCGTATCCGACGGTGACACGGACCCGCGGCGATTCACCTTCATCTCCTCGCCGGTGTCGCTCGCGATCTTGACCGCCGACGTGATCGCCGTCTGTATTTATAAGCTCAGTAGTCTACTATGGGTTATCTAAGTGGTTGATTTATAGGTGAGAGTGATTATGAAATTAAGAACTCGAACTCGAAGGTGATCACGAGAACATAAAGGATACATCACACAGGCAGTTTTAGATAGGTTTGGACCTCCGGAGAGTCATATCCTACATCCTGTATGCTAGTGGATTGTATTGCTCAAAGGTTCGATGCTCTCGGGAGGCTCCCTTGACCGTCTTATATAAGCTGACGACCTAGGGTTACAAATCCGTTAGAATCTAATCTACTCGGTAATTACATGGAAGGTAATCTGAGTCGGACTATATCATATCCCGCAATATCTAGGCTGATTTGAATCATTCCACCTCCTTAACTTATAGTCAAATATCTTCATCTTCTTAGCCGCAGGTCAAGCACGCCCACTTGTGCCATTACGTTAATCGGTGGGGACCCGTATCTCTCACCGTCGGAGCGTGCAGGCTGTTGGCGCGTGCGCCCGCCGGGCGATTCCTATGTTCGTTCTCTTTTCCGCTTCTAACATCTTCCGTGGGCCGGGCCGGATATAGAACGGGCCTCATGGGCTATCACAATATGAAATCTTCTGCTTCACGTCTAAACAGACAGAATTGTTGGTGCGGGCTCCTGTCACAACGAGACGCGATCCCACGCTGCAGCAGATTAGTACCACACGGAAAATCAGGAGCCCATCTCCCCCTCCTCAAAAGAAAACGCCGCGGCGCTATGGGCGTGCCAAACGGCACACACCGACCCACGGGCCCGCCGGTGACCACGCCGTGCGGCACGCCACGGCCCGCGATTCCTGACATAAGAAAGTTGTTGGGCCTCGCTGTGGACAGCACCCGAGCTTGACATGCTGCGCCCGCCAAGTTGGCGGGCTTCGGCGCCACGTCGGAGACAGTGGGGAAAATCCAGACAGCGTCTTAGCTAATGCTTGCTGTTCTACATGCCCCCGCCCACGGCCGGGCGTGGTGTGTGACAAGTTTTGGGAGGAGCTGCCTGCCACGCAGGCCAAAATATCAGTCACCACTAGGGCGGCATACGACACGTATGCCTGCAATTTCTTTTTTTGCTCTAGGATGTTATCGGGCGATCCCAAGAGATTTTTTTATACTCCAAAGATTTTTTGTACATATTTAAAAGGGTCACTGCCTCACTGGTTAAGAAGTCGCGCTGGCAAAGCTTCAAAAATCTAACCATGGAAACTCCACTTCGATCGGCCCATTAAGGTCCATCCAATGCCGATGTTTGTATATCTTGTCTTCTCCTCTCCAGTGATGTTAAGCGTCGTCATCTTCTCTCTGGAGAATCCTCCAGTTTACCCTTTGTGACCTTGTCCCCACACCACTTCCTTCTCAATCGCTAGCGTTGTACCAAGGTCCTGCGCCTCTGCCAGAATTCCACCTATCTCCTGCTGCTGTGAGCATGAAACCACACCAAAATTCAGCTAGTGTTTTCTGATCCCCCCCCCCCCCCCCCCCCCCCCCCCACACCCCAAACAAAAGATATAGAACTCCAGACCTTGCACCTGCTCATAATTGATTCAAGCCATGCTTGATAAGAATTTCCCTTACCGTCGTCTTCCGATCCATCATTTGTTGTCCACCAACCTGGACGCAATGCAATGCAAGTCGGCTCAATCCAATCCAAACCATTGCGCCGGAGCCAGGCATGACTGGCATCCACTTCGTCACTTGGCATGCATTGGATCGGAGGATCACATCACACAGCATCGCACAACTACTTAACACAGAAACAGCAACGACGCAGGAGCCACTGAAATCATCCAATGACAAAGCACCATGTCTCTGCAAACCCATAATTGACCGACAAACCACAGGTTCGCAGCATGTTTATAACCTCAGACGACAGTAGTTACTTATTAACCGTTACCAACCACAGACTCTTGCGAAACAAAACACGACAGCGTACTTAATTATGAAACGGCACGAGTTTAACCAGACTCTTGCGAAACAAAATGGTTCGACGGTCGACGACCAAACCGAACTTGACACACGAAGACGAGCTCATTCTCTCAGAAATCCTCGTCGGCAGGACGCGCCAGCAGCAGCAAGCAGAAGCTCAGCTCCAGCGATTTATTCGGCGAGCTCGATGATGAGCGCCGGCCTCAGTTGGCGATGGCGTGCAGCATCTCTCCCACCGCCAGCTTGTACCTCTCTTCAGCCCTGAGGTTCCCCGGGAGCATCGGTGGAGGCGGGGTCGCCTCATTGATCTGCAACAGACATGCAAAACACGCGCGTAAGGTCTAAGATCACAAGAACTCGATGATCAGGTGATGTTGCGAGTGCAACTCGTGGTGTTGGTCACAGGATCATCACAAAGAACTCACGCGAGCTTGGATGGAGAAGAAGCTGCGGGTCTGGTCGGAGGAGATGGTGGCGGCCATGACGTTGATGCGGTGCCTCTCCAGCACGTGCAGCAGCCTGGTCAGCATCCCGGGGCGCCGCGGGGTGCACAGGTTGATGAAGGCGTCGCTGCCGGCGATGCACACCACGATGTTGGGCCCGGACCACGTCTGGAGCGCCGGCGCCGGCGCGAGCGCGGGCGCGGCAGCGGCGGCGGAGGAGCTGCCCACCGCCCTGGGGACCCCGGACACCACCGCGGATGCGGCAGCCCTGAGCTCGGCCATGATAGCCTCCTGCGCGTTCCAGCTCTGGACCATGTCCGCCAGGATAGCCTCCCTCGTCGGGGCCGCCGGCGCAGGCGGCGGCAGCGGGGGTGGTGGTGCCGCGCGGCTGCAGCTGGCGCCCGCCGCCACCTGCTGCGCGCGGATGCGGTCCTGCTTCAGCTTCTCCAGGCTCTTGATGGTGCCTTCCAGAGACCTGATGTAGGTCACGGCCTCCGCCACTATAGTGGACTTGTCAACCTGCAAAATCAATTTGATGAGCATATAAAAGCAAAACAAAATAATTTGAGTTATGAAAATCTCATACAAATTGACAGAACTGCTGGTAATCATTACACATCAGGTAAACTTTTCTGAAAAATCATATTTTCCATGCGCGCCCAGTTAACCACGAACAGATGCAAACAGTTAACAATACCATGTTCATAAGATGCTTAAGTCGATTTGAGGCATTAGCACTCACATTACAATAGCAAGGTGTTAAGAACTATGATCAAATGTCACCAGAAAAAAAACGGTACTCACATTAGAGCAACTGTCTGGGTCCAAATGGTGTTCATATTGTAACCATTTCTTTTAACTCTTCAAATGTATATGAATCATTGCAAAATTCTGGCATGCATAATATATACTAATTACAAACATGCTACAACAGATGCCATGGATACAAATAAAGGATTATTGCAATTAATAGATAAAAATGACATGCATAATACTAATAACAAACATGCAGAACATATCTACTTACGACTATGTTAAGTGCTTCTTTTTTTACCACTCACCATTTTCTCCTGACTTTCCTTATATTCTAGTCCATCTGCTGAAATATGCTCGTAAAACTACCATAAAAAAAAATTCTATCACACTTATTGGGACCGACGTGTATGATTTACCAAGTAGCTAGTTGAGTTATGTGATAGAATTCTCTCAATTTATTTTGTGAATTGGATTCCAAAACCGAAGGTAATTGGTTGGGTTTGTCTGGCTCCAGCAAAGAAACTGACATCAAACTTCAGAGCAAAGCGACAAATGGCACGTAGTAACTTCCAAACGCATATGCGATGGATCCACATCCAACAACCTACGCTCTTCTTCTTTCTCCCGACCTTCTTCTCCCCTACCAGATTTGACTGTCAGCATGTCACCCCATCGGAATTTGAAATAAATCCCAATAGCGTATCGTTGAGATGCTAACACCCCTATCCCGCTCATTGCTCAATAACCATCACATGCCGATCAGCTTTCTTCTAAGCTAGGGAATGCCATGAACCCTTGGATGAGCCAAATCATCAACTAGCAGCTCACACGGAGATGGAAAATGCAGGGTCAAGATGGAGAAGATAAAACTCAGATGCGAAGGGCTTGAGAAATGCTCGAGTAAGAAATACAAAAGAAGTTCCCCCATTTAATTCTAACTCACACCATGGCCAAAAGCAAGCACTAAGGTGAAGATCTAGAATTCGCGACAACGCATGTCAGTGGGTGATCTGCATACGGAGTTTCACGAAAACAACAAAAGAAAAAAGGAGCCAGATTTTGCAGCTAAGCGTGCACACATCATATCTACATCTCGCATGGTTGTTGAACTGCAAGAAAGGAAAAAAAAATGGAGATAACCATGCACGCAAGCTGACCTTTTCGGGGAGCCGGGGAAGGAGCGCGTGCAGGGTGCTGAACATGTTCTTCATCTTCTTTCTTCGCTCCCTCTCCGTCCAGATGTGCAACCCCTTTTCCTCCTCCGTTGCGACACCCTTGCCCTTGCCATTTCCTCTACCTCTGCCTCTGCCTCTACCTCTGCTGGCGACGGCTGTGGAAGCATCCTTGACTGCGTCATATGCGCCGCCACCGTCTGATGTCAACTTCTTGCTGGTGTTGGAAGGGGCGCCGCCACCGCCGCCACCTGCTGCAATGTTGTCGCCGCCTTCTCCGACTATGTTGTTTTTTCCTTTCTCGACGTTGTTGTCATCGGCGTTGACCGCCGCTGGGCTAGCAAGCTTGGATCCGGCATTGTTGTCCTCGCCGGCATTGGAAACCATCTGGATAGTGAGCTCGGACGTGGCGTTCTTGTCCTCGCCGTCATGGAGCGCCGCCAGCATGGCGATCTTGGACCCGCCGGCGTTGTTGTCCTCGCCGGCATAGGGCACTGCCTCGATGGCGATCTTGGACCCAGAGTTGTTGTCATCACTGGCAATGGGCACCGCCTGGATGGCATGCTTGGACGCAGTGTTGTTGCCCTCGCCTGCTTGGAACTCCCCCAGCCTGGAGAGCCTGGACTCGGCGTTGTTGTCCTCGCCGGCATGGGTCACCGCCTGGATGATGAACTTGGAGGCGTTGTTGCTCTCGCCAACATGGAGTCCCGCTGACATGGCAAGCTTGGATCCGGCGTTATTGTCCTCACCGGCATGGGGCACCGCCTGGATGTTGTTGCCCTCGCCGGCCTGGAGCACCGTCGGCCCAGCATGGGGAACCACTTGACTTGCGAGCTCAGCATAGAGCACTGCCGGGCTATCATGCTTGAACCTGGCGTTAGTGTTGCTGTCCACGCTGACATGGGGCATGGGGATGTCCATCTTGGAATCGGCATTTGTGCCCTCGCCGGCATAGAGCACCACCGGACAGGCCAGCTTGGACATAGGAGTGCTGTCCTCACCAGCATGGGGCACCGCCTGTATGGCGAGCTTGTACTCGGCTCGATTGTTCTCGCCGGGATGGAGCACCACCGGACTGGCAAGCTTGGACTCGGTGTTGTTGTCCTCGCCGGCATGGAGCACCGCCGAACTGGCGAGCTTGGATCCGGCGTTGTTGTCCTCGCCATCATGAAGCACCGCCGGGCTGGCGAGCTTGGATCCGGCGTTGTTTCCCTCACCGGCATGAAGCACCACCGGGCTGGAGAGCTTGGATCCGGTGTTGTCCTCGCCGGCATGGAATACTACCGGGCTGGCGATCTTTGACTCGGTGTTGCTGTCCTCGCCGGCATGGAGCAGCGCCGGGCTGGCTGGCTTAGACCCAGTGTTGCTGGTCTCGCTGGCCATCTCACCGACGGATTCAGAATTGGAACTGGCCAGCTTCACGATCGCCGACCCAACAACGGCAGGTGTGCTGCCATCGGGGGCGGTGGCGTGATCATGCTCGACTTCATGGGGCAGGTCGGCGCCTTCTTCAGACATGGCACAATGGTTGCAAGGAAGAGGAGAGGATGATGTGAGGGGGGAGAATTGTGATGGAGAGGACTCATGTACTGCAACAGCCGCAAAGAACACATGAGAATGCAAACACTTTGCAGTTAGCACCCCTAGAAAAGATTTATATTCTAGCAACAACATTTTTTAGCGGTGCTTATTAGCGTTTAACGATATATCGCGATATGATATATCGGCTGATAAAAAAATTAAGATGCCATATTAACGTCGACTTATATTACCGTGATTTTACATAGTAAGAATTGTTAATAAAGATGCAAGTACACTTGACAAAGTTTCAAATTAAAGGTATTTTTTTCCAATAATACGTCTTTCTACATGAAAATTAGTTATTTACAATGTACAATGATCCCTGGTAGGCATCTGTGTCTGAATCGTTTCAAATAATTGAGCTGAAATTCAAGTATAATCTTGCTATTTACTATGTTGAGCTATTGGAATTGGTTGGAACTTTGTATACCAAAAAGGGACGAGCTAGGGGGAGGTTTGATGCAATGCTACATTAACCATAAAAGTGGAGGAATATATTTTTATAGTTCAACTTCAGTAAGATAACAATGTATCAACTCAAAATAACAACTCCATTTGCATAAAAGGAAAATATTTGTCCGAAGGAATTCCTGTTTCATAACACACCACAAACTCATGTTCACATAATCACAGTCCCATAATAAAGCAAGCTTTTGAAGAGTTCCAAATTCTACATGCCACAATCCAATAAGCCCATCAAGATGGTAGGCAAATTGACACATGGCAATATTGCTGGTGAAGTGCACAACTTGTTCATCAAGTAAATTGTATGCACTTCCTTTCAAGTCAATTACTCCACTAACACAATTCCTGTTGATACAGAAATCTAAGTATTTTAAAAAGCTAAATGGCTTACACGGCTCATTTTTATGGATAGTCTGAATACTCCTAAAAAGAAAGAACTACACAATTGAGGTGAAAATTATAACTGTGTTGTGTAACCTCTATGTGGAGTTTGATAGAATCACTCAGCTTGTTCAACATGATTCAGCAAACCAAGACCAATTTCAGCAATATCTTCTTGATGGAAGTATTTGTAATGCATCAAGGCACATATGAAAGCAAAGAAATGTCCTTACTTTTCAGCAAACTAGACAATCCTTTGATCAGTGGAAATCCAGCTTCATTTATAATATAATGTTCTCTTGTACAGAACAAATCCTAGCCTTAGTCAAAGCATTCTTCTTGGCTCAATTCCTTTATCTAATGTCTCCCTTTCTCCTCACTGCACAGCATTTCAGATGGCTGCTCCTAATTGCTTTAGGTAGGTAGTAAGCCTCTTGTGTATGTCTTCTCATTCTTTTTAGCTTGGTTTCTAAACCATGACTTGTACTCCATTTCTTTACTTATTAACATACTACAGTAGAAGCTTCCTCAATTGTACACCTCTCTAAAAGAAAGTAACAAGACTCAAGTATCGAAGAGTTCTAACTCGAGCTATGATCCTACTGCTCACAAACAAGGTAGCATGCACTAAGTAGTTAAGCATCTAATTTACAAGATATGTTCATAAACATCAAACATCTGATTCACCAAATTCCTAATGCAAAGAAGGAACTCCCTGACTCGTCCATCTCAATATCCTCACCTTGATCCTCGGAAGATGAGGACAAGGACTATAGTCAGTCCTTCCTCCTTAACTTGAATCAATCCATACATGTATATGTCAATCAGGTTGGGATCCATTGGGATTGGGTCAAAATGGCCAAAAACCTGGCCCAAACATATGTTGATATATATCGTTCTTGGAGTCACGGCGATATATCGTTCTTGGAGTCACGGCGATATATCGTGTTAATCGCGCGATATTCTTGTATTGCTTTGGCGCCTGCCATATAGTGCTGATTAATTGCTGCTATTTTGATTGCAAGCTGGCTCACCAAATATTCGGAAGTAACAAGGGAAACAGCTAAAAAATCCCTGCATGCAGCACTAATAACTTTGGTTGCAAAGTGTAAAGGGCTGCCAAAACACACATCCCTTGCAGCAGAGTTGCGGTTTTCCAGCTCTTTGAAACGCCTGCTAACAAAAGGAGAGATTAAAGGGAGAGCCATGCCAAAAATACAGCTGCTTATCATTTGGCTTGATTATACAGTTGTCCAGCCTGATAAACATCACCCTGTCTTTTACTACCACAGAAACAGCATTTGGCTTGCCTTATTAAAGCTCTTTAAATTGTAGCTTCATTTAGCCTTTACTGCTGCTGCTGAAAGAAAACAACTACAGATATGGTGCTGCTGTTTTTTTCTTATTAAAAGGCTCTTTACAATGGAGCCGCGTTTTGGCCTTCAATGCTTCTTGTGAAAGGAAACCACTACTGAAACACCGTTCCAGATGAAACAAAGGTTAACTCGATTGATTCACAGGTTTTATCACCACTGGAACAAAATTCACGCAATCTGTGGATTGCTTGCTTAGAATGAAAGCCTAATTTTTATTCTCTCGTTTGAGTGAAAAAAAAAAGCATCAACTCTTGATGACAAATAGCTCTAAATTTTGTAAGATGAGTATGTTCGCGACTCAATAAGCTGCTACAATCTTTCATAGAAAAGGAGGGTGGCCTCCGCAGCCAAAACATCATCCTCTGAAACTTCTGATACATGACCATCTGAAATGTAAAACCACCGCTTGGCTAGACCTGCAAGAGGTTGCCCTGGATCATCATGATCAGGATTTGATGCGACTCTCCTGTAAACGGCATAGTGCCCTCCTCCACATTTCCCGTAGTGCTCCACGACAGCTGAAAGACCATATAACTTGCTCCTTGATGATGGTGACTGCTGTGGTGATGATGATGAACTACTGGCCACATCAACATTTGCCTGAAATTGACAAGTGGTCAGATTGTTACCGCCCAACTTAAATGTGATCAAACTATATTCATACAGAGATCAGGTACCAAAATGTTAAAAGTACAGTAAACAAAACCAAACACATGAATTGAGTTCCCTCCAGTAGGTATTACATTTAGGCTTATCTGCATATTCAGTTGTCGATATAGATGGAGGGCTTGCTGGCCATCTCTTTGCATGTTCACTGCCAAAGGTCCAGGCCCCAGCCCAGTGCTTGATGCACCTCCCGCAAATGGGGATAGATTGAGAAGTAAAGGAAAAGAAATATGTCCCTGCAATCAAAGTACTCATCCAGTAAACAATTTATACTCCGTGATAGAGTAATTGGTTTCACATTTAGCAGGGCTCTTACCTTATGTTTGATGGGCTCACCATCAAATCTGACTGAAGCACGTAGTAAATGAATGCACAAAATCTGGAAGAGGACATCAATATTGGAGGTGTTATGGAATTTTAGGGCAGTTCATGCAAGTCTCAATCAGTGCTTCAAGTGTGGATACCTTCGGACATTGACTGATAATCAACTGCTTTGTTGCTCGTGAAGATGATGAACATGGTATTTCCTCTGGGGGGAACATACCCCTGCAACTGCAAGTGCCAGAGTCGACACAGGTGTTAAGTTTGGTAACTTTTTCCTGTAACAATTACCAATAAAATTGTTATGCCCAACATAGCAAAGTGAAATTTCATAACAAAAACATGGGTACCATAGAATTTTCAGTGCACTGATAAATAGAAGACATCAAGTAGAACATAATTACCTCATCAGCTTCTGATTTAAGAGATAGATACTTGGCAGCAGTAATATGCCAACACCGATCACAGCGATAATTGTCAAGATGCTCCACCACAGTGAAGTACTTTAGGCAATCCACCAAACTACACCCATTGGTCTAGTGTCATGCCATAGGATTTGGAAGGGACAAAAGTACTATTAATGAGCATGAAACACACAACGAATGAATAAAAAAAAACTTGAATCATGTAACGAAGCTTTAGGAAGGTTCTCGCAGACATACAACATCTCCATCTGTATTAAGCACTGGTGAGAGAGGCAGGCATTGGAAATTCTGGAAGTCCAACGATAGCTGTGTATGTAACAAGGGCAGAACATTAAAAGTTACAAAAAATGAGCTTATGTTGAAGTTAACCGCTAAAATGTACACACTTATTGATATTGGTAGTACAAAAAAAGAACATCAGCAGCTTGTTTATCAAAATTGCTTCAATAATGATATTTTTTCAATAAAATTTACTGCACATAGCTAGAAAAAGGGTATTGCATTAGAGATCGTGTCAATGTCTATATATATAGTGGTTGTCACGGACGTGCAGCAGTGAACGGATTGGGTAGCTGTGGGAGGTTGCCGGCCGCTGGGCTGTCGGTTTCCTGCCTGTGATGCACGCAGGGGGGTCACCGAGACGGCAACAGCAGCAGGTAGATGAGAAACGGAGAACAGGGAGATGAGGAAGTAGATAAATTCTGCCTGCCTCTTTCTGATTTGCGGCCGCATATAAATAGCCCAGAGTACAGACGCAACAACTTTGCTAGAGTCCCTTAACTAATCAACACCCTGATAACAACCAAATCTAATCCAATGCTAATCTGAAACAAACTAAGACTTGCCGCTGAAGCCAACTAACTGAACTCTTCGGTGCTTTATCCCTAGCACCTCCTCTGGTAGGTGATGCCGACAATAACAGTGGTAGAGGGAATAAACGTATTCAACTACAAAAAAACAACAGTAGGTGGTTTTTAAGCCACACTTTAATAGCAACTAAATAAGAAGCATAAGAGTCTACCACAGATGAACAGTTTCTGCATGACAATATGCTGCCAATTGTCCCATCAAAGGGGCCAAACAGATTTTGTTTCCAGCGCTTGCATTCAGGCTCGTTACCTTCCCTTTGCCTATATACTTTAGAGTGAGACAGAGTGATGTCTGCCAGAGAACTCCTATGTGGTACATAACAATGGGAAAATTCATCCCGCAGTGAGATCAAAAGATGAAGAAAAGCTTCCGAAGCATCCTATGAGGAAAAATTAATTCTCATGATGACTGCATGTCTAATACAAAAATATAATATCTAAAGAAGATACAGAAGTAAATATCATGCCTGCTGTCTGGTCAAATTGAAGTGACTAACATAGAAACTCAAAGCATGCATTACTCCTTGTGGATTCAACACAATTCTTTCATCTCGAACTATGCTCAAGTCTGCAACATGCAAATAATACCAATTTATGTGCAAGTAGCAAAAAATCGTTTATAACCAAATGGTGAATGCCATGAATAACAGAGTGCCATACTTTTACATTTTGTAGCACAGGACTAATTTCAGAAGAATAAAACGAAAATAAAAGTCCCATTCAGTCATTCTTTATATAGAAGGAAGGGCTCCTGTGCCCCGTATGCAAGAGAATGCATCCACCAGTGGTGGAATCTAGAGTTGACTAGATTTCATGGTGGGGATCTCGAAGTTGGTAAAAAGTTCAACAGTCCATATTAACAATTACCTTCCAAGAGAGAACTTAGAGCAAGAAGAAGAGGCATTCTTTCGACCTTTTCTTCAGGTAGTAAGCCATCAGTTGCAAGCAAATTATCTAGAAAGGAAACAAAACTATCACAGCTGGCAAGTGCCTGCCAAGGAAAGGTTATCTTATTTAGCAATAATCCAGCAGGATATCAGATCAGCACACATGAAGCACATCAAATTGCAGAGTCAATATGAGCATAAAAGAATTACCTGCAGGATGACATTAAGAAAGCAATTGTTGCCAAGATTTCGTAGACCTCCAACATAGTATACTCTCCCTGATCCCAAAAATAAATTCCTCGGAGAAACCCATGGTATGGACAAACCACTATGCAATGCCTTGCACAAGCCAGCAACTCCTAGTCCCAAGCCAACAGCAACGGCTGCAAGATTGTAGTGACGCCTGTTTACTTCACTATGAGATACCAGTGGACTGTCATGCATAAACTTCCCCATGATTGTTCACCTGAACCAACAGAAATAGTCTTCATCAAATTTGTTAATATACAAAATGATCAAAGGAGAAAAACAATTGATGCAGCCAGAAATAGAAATTGAGCAAAGATACTCCTTATGCAAAAGCCAAGAGGAAAGTAAAGGAATCATAGCCTGGGCATTGATGTCCTACTACAGCAAGCAAGGCAGAAATTGAAAAAAGAAAAAGAACATATATGGGGTATGTCGACATGCAATTTATTCATCGCCAAGTTCCATCTTCTTGTATAACACTTTGTAACAGGAATCAATGAGCATATTGAACAGTTATTTTTAGCAAAATTGACAAGTCCAGTTGTATGTCAAAAAATGACATCAGTTTCCCCAAACTGAAACTTCTTCAAGACTGCATAGAGTCGTCTCATCTGCCCAATAGACAGTAAGTGCAACATCAACTTATCCTAAGAGCAGCAAAAATTACCTGGTACCTAGCACTCCAGTTCTAAAAGATTTCAAAGCTCTATAGCACTGGGAAGGGAACATGCATAATGTGAGCAATGATGGGGGGCTACCTTCGCCTAAAAAAGCTACGGGTTCCTACCTTCATCGAGGGAAGAAAAACAATGGGGAGCTACAGTTGAATCCCAAAATTTGTTGAAAACTAAACTGTTGGCACAAAGTCCTAATCGACTGAGATTGACCTCGCGCACACAAGAGAGAATAACAGGAACTTAATCGAATCCATCAACAAAGGATGGATGCCCAGCATTGCTAGGGTACCACGCAGCTAACAAATCCGCAGCACACTGGGCAGGGGGCGAACGGAAGATTTGAGTCCGGCTGCCCACGCTCACAGCAAACCAACACGCGGAGAGCTCTCCGAGGAGTCAGTCCATCCAAGCAAAGCTAGGGTTACTTACCAACAACAACAGAGGAACGAATTAATCCAGGTCCAGATGGATCCACGCAACGCAAGTCCAGTAAAACAGAGTTCGAAGAGGACGGCAGCTACGCCTGCATAGAGGAGAGAACTCCCGTTGAAAGAGGGAGGCCTCGGCTTGGCGGTGAGGTCGCCGGCGGCGAGGCGCAACGAGTCTGGCGAAAGACACGAACAGCTGCGAGAGGAGGGAGGAGAGTTTCTTCGGCTTCGGCGTAGGGGTTTACGTGTACAGCGAGAAGACGCCTTTTGGTCTCGGCTTACATGCGGGGCCCACGTCCGTCCTCCTTCGGATGAAAATCAACCAGCGACGGAAACATTTAAATAAACGTTTTCGTATATAGGAAATTTAACTGAAAGGAGCATATTGGGACTTCGAAGTTCCGATCCTTCGTAATCACAGTTTGTGGTCTAAAACGTGGTGAACAAATTGCTATTAACGTTTCTTAGCCATGGCTTTTGCAGATGATGAGAGTGAAATAGGACCAGAGCATGCCCGGCATGGGAGAGTGAACTCGGACATGCCCTAGGCACATTCGTCTGTGCTGCAAATGCACAAATTGTATACTTGTAAAAGCGCCCTCAATTGCCCTTAAGGGAAGAGGTCCTGCTAAAAGCTTGGGCTGAAAGGAATACTCATGAATGTGCAGCATTCATTTGCATCTAAAAATAAGCCACAACTTTAGACAGAACATGGGTTCTCAAACATTTTTCGAATTCTCACCAAGGTGCATGGACTCTCAAAGTGAGCATCTAGATCCCTAAAATAAGTAGTTTGTTCCAAGACGTAAAGTGAACTCGAATGAACCTTTAAGGCCCTAAATGCTCACTTTGAACGTTTATGAACCTAAGCTGAAAATCCGATAATAACAGTTTAAAGACCCGTTGTGTATTCAACTCATTCCACATTATTAATTGTGGCTTTATAACGTTTCTCTACCTAAATAAGATCAATCGAACCAAAAAAAGAAATCTAAAAACCTCACCTACATCAGGGCGAGCTCACTAAGAATTCACGCTTCTAGCTAAATCATGATCCGTTTTCCAAGTACTTCACACCGTTTTGTTCTCTCGGGGCCACGTCCTCCTTCGATCTTAGTGGCGTGGAAGCTATATTCTTGATGATTGCTGCATACAGATCGAAATCAGCTTTGTACTTGCAGCAGCTGGCCTCGATCCACTGCTCCGCAAGGCTTGTGGACACACTGTCTTGGCTATCTCTTTCATGCTCTTCAATCGCTGGCCTTATCTCGTCATACAGGGCATCTATGTCAGAAGCAGCCTGATTCTTCACTTCCTGCAATATTGTTTGACCAAAGGCTGTAAGCACATTGAATTCACATTTTTCCGCTACACTTTCCTAAAGAGAAGTTAGTTTACTATATATTTACCTCACAGTACAGTATTTCTTCACGCACCACAGATGATGCTAGCCGATCGCAAATATCTGGAATATCCAGTTGCTTAAGCAGAACACGTTTAGGTTTCCTACCACGGCGCTTGGGTATGGACTTTACAGGGACCAATGCTGAATGGTTGCTGTTGTTTTGTGATTCAATTTGGTTCTGGTGATTTGCTGCTTCCGGCACTGAATTTTGAGGAGCGACATGAGCATCTTGTGCACTATATTCAGTCAATCCATTCTCGACAAAATGAGCTACCATTGGAATAGCATTCAATGGTTCAATAGTCATGGGTGTGAATTCATTTGAATTTCCAGCCGATGCTTCAACAGCCATCGGTGCTAATTCATTTGAGCTTGCAGTAAATTGTTCAGCAATAGTTGGTGCAAATTCATTTGTGCTTGCAGTCCCACGGTTCTCAGTGTTCTGTACTGTGTTGCTGTTGACGTATGGAGCAATTGGCCCATCATTTCCTAGGAGGATCTCCTTATTGATGCTTGTAGGTTCGTCATCAGCAGAATCATAAAGAGGGATATTCTCAACAGAAAACCTGCCAATTAAAACAGAAGTTGCTGCATTTTTAGCACTCCAAATCATTGCATCCATCAGCATTTCAGCACTTCACGTAATAAAAGATTTTACTAGTCAGGATAAGTTAGATCTAGTCACCAGAGCAAGCATAGTTATCATTAGACAGTATCTGTACTTTTTCCTGTGATGATAAAGAAGACATGATGTAGCATTGTTTAAAAGTATCTTTTTCCCTAGATATATTTTTTTCCTGTGATGATAAACCAAGACATGGACAGTTTAAAAGTATCAAGACCTGTTTTAACAAAATTCACGGTTGAGGTCACCAGGATAAGTTTTTTAGTTTTCTATGATTAAGACATGAATTATTCAAAAGTCATGAAGCTATACATACCATTTAATAATTTCTGTCATTCTTCCTATTAACCTTAACCAACATTGAAAATTATTTTACTAAACAAAACTACTCAACTTTTAGGGACAAGAAAATTAAACTTCTTTCAGCAATCATTCAAGTAAACCTAAATTTAGAAATTGACTTGGTGGGTAAAACTGAAGTATCTCATCAGGCCATATCAATCAAATTGTGAAAACAGCTATATCACCTATTATATTGTACAGAGGCTACCATAAGTAATAAATAAGTGCAACCAACCTGTCATCATCATCTTCCCACAGGTACGTGGCCTCCTGCAACATACCAATCAACAAAGCATAGGTTAGGCACGTATTGGACATTTCTAATATCAGCTTACAAGGAAATGCAACAGTGACCAATCTTCTGAGAAATAATAGATAGCACAGTTGCACAAAGATTCAAAGTTATGCCAAAGCATGAGCAAGTTCAATAATCTGAAGGACAATCAACCATTCTGCAATCAGTCAAAAAAAAAATGTCACATCCTCGCTCTAGTGCCATTGTCTGTTTAGGTTTCTGGTCAAGGTCGGGTCCTGTTCTGTCAGTTTAAAAGGCGAGTGTAGCAGTGTGAGTTTGTGGTGCGGTACAGGTTCCTAAACCTGTGTATTGCTGTTTGGGTTTCTACACCCTTTTTCTTCATAATATATTGATACGCAGCTCTCCTACGTGTTCGAGAAAAAAAAGTCAAAAATAAATGGAGAGAATTGGCATAACAGCTACACAATGTGCATGAACAATTGAATGGTCAAAAAAAGGATAGTTAGTTCCTTCTGTCGAATCCTAGTGTCAATCATGAGATACACATGCGCTTATCTTCAGCTCGGAAGATACATATACAGCATAATTTGTTCACTCACCTGGAAACCACGTGATTTAGCCCCAAGAAATCCAGAACAGCTGCCAGCTCCACAGAGGCACCGTACCATCACACCACCAAACCACTCAAAGTTGTAGTCATACAATAATTCCGTTCCAAAAGGAATGTCTTGCTTTGCAAATATTCCAACTCTTACTTCCCCAAGGACGTTCCATTTCCTTGTCTCACAATTCGGTTGGCTGTATGCTTCAACAACAAACTATTAGACTTATTCGCTTAAAATTCAATGACAGAAATTTCCAAGATCAAATCATGCACACAAGAAATAAGAATAAAGAAACATATTGTGTGTTTGCCATAAAATTACCATGAATGGTTGATAAATCTGGCAAGACTCCCTTTTCTTGTTGCATCAATAGACTCATCAGCATTGAGGTAAATGATATAAGCGTCCTTTAAACCTAAAATTTACAGTAGACACGTGTTATAGCTAGCTAAAAGGTTCCACAATTCAAATATTGGAAGGAGAGAATCTGCAGACCTTGGGTTTCATAAGCTTGAGATCTCCGTTTGGCCTCCTTCCATGATATTACTTCTCCACAGTATTCGATAACAAATTGACCAGCCTAAATAAATTTTAATTCCAACTTACTTAATCATATATACTTGAGTAAATTGGAAGGTGTAAGAAAAACATAATATAATTCAGTCACCATTATATTCTCATCTGCCACAAGACCCCATCCACGTCCTTCAGTCTTTACCAGCCTTGTCCTAGCATATTGACATTTTTGAAACCGCTACCAACAGAAAGATTAATTAAGTGTCAGCATTACTATCATTACACTGTAATGGAATAAGCAACAAACAAGGTATCCTAGAATCTGATTACTTTTAGGAAAAAAAATGAATTCATATAGAAAATTGACACAGTTACTAGAAATTAACCATTATTCATCATGTTGCAAAAAACACATGCAGGGATCGGTAGTTGATGCAGTGCATGACCACAAAAAGGAATCACTATATCCCAGCTTTTCACTTTAGCACCCTATTTGGATTTTGATTCCCTATAACCGGGCCTGGAGTTTTGGAATCAGGGGCGAACAAGCCAGTAGGGCCAATGGGCCACGACCGAAGTCTTCAGCCCAATAGCAAGTGATTACCTAATCAATCACGTCCAAACTAATGGCCCTAGTCTTCCTGGCTGTAAATCATACTCCAGCAGCCCAGTTAACAGTCTAGCCCATTCCTAACCAATCGGTACCAACCCCAAGGCACGGACGCTCGGCTCTTGCATCACTCTTGTCCACTTTCTTTTTCATTCCTTCGCATTGAGCAGAGGCCGTCATTGCTGCCAGGGATTCCAAAATGCCAACCCTAGCTGGCAAAGGGCACTACCAGGAGCAAACCGACAACCCCATTGGCAGACGGTCTATTTGCAACCTCACCCTTGCCAGCTCGCCTGCGCAGCTACATGCCTGCTGCCTGCACCATCCATGATCCATTGCTGGTCGCCTGGTTCTTTCAGCGCTGCTCCCAAGCTTTCTCCTCCCAGTTCGACGGATGGAACGGCAATTCTAGCTTCATTCACTTGGTAGCTCAGTCATCCAGTCCTCTCCTTTGGGGCTCCTTGTGCCTTGACCTCACCCACCCCTTCCTTCGCTGAGCACTTGACTGCCTAAGCAACTGTGCCGCCCAAGAAGAAGCAAGGTACAAGCAGCCCAGCATCTTGATCTTGTTAGGTAATTTTCACTTGCGGCTATATTCACATTCATCAGGAGCTACCACATTGATTTTGATTTTAGACATTAAGTATAATATGAAATCTATTTTGTTGCATCTTTAATAGGATTACAAGATGAAGAGAAGTGACATTGTTTTCTTATTTTGCTCATGCTTCGGTGGCACAATTGAACCTGCTCCACCACTAAAACATGAAGCAATATAAACCGAAACATGGAGTTCAATTATCATATCATTGCGAATTTGTCCTTTACTCTTGCTATTTCTCAGCGTAGTGGCTAGCATAGGTAGTTTTATGCCCTTAGTTTTTGGCCCTAGTCTTTGGCAGAAGGGTGGGTCCGCAATGTCTGAAATTAGAATTATATTCCAAAATCCGTGTGTTTTGATGCCACAAGGTTTGGTACTGGGAATATGTTTTGATGCCAGAAGGGTTTGGGGCATTTCAAAGGTCAAAATTGAATCAATATGTCTAATGTGGTATTGGAAGCCAGCGAATTCAAAGGGAAATCACATACCACGGAAGTTTAAAATCAAGTGACATATATTTGACTTACTGCTAAATTATACTACCAACAATCAGAATATACATTAAGGCACCCTATGTTGACACCATCTGCTTTCTCTTTGCAGGAGCCTAGTCAAGCAGACACACCCATGAAAAATACTGATAAAATTCGAAACAACAAACGCATCAATTTCCAGATGACATTGCAACGGTAGCATTGATGCCAGGACAACAAAATCTACCTGGTTTTTGCAGTACACACCACAGTGGCAATAGCCAGGCGTGCACTCCGTGTTAGTCAAGAAATTCAAGCACCGATCTCCACATGGACTCTCTGGATCCAAGATATCATACTGGCACTCGCAAACAGCTATGTCCTCCTCTTTCTGCCTCTTGTGCCTCCAAAAGGTAACACAGAAAGTATAAGATTTGCATAGCAAATAAAGAAGACAGCCAAAGTGCCTACCAATCTCATCAAACTTCAAACCAACGTGGACAGACTGGCAAAAAACTAAGGAAAAACTGCGCACCTTCTGTAGGAGAAATCGTTGCTCTCAATGTGGATGTAGGACGGCGCCTCTATTTGTTCTTCCTCCTACAAGCCATATAATTTGACAAGGTCAGTATACACATCAAAACAGATAATAAAAGCACATTGCTTCGGGACAGCCTCGCTTAGAAAATTGAAATGAGCACTGAGCAGTAGAAACACCATTAGAAGCGCTAGCTCGTGGACTGTGTGAGGCAGGTCAGCAATACGATGGTCTGAAAAAGAAAAGAAAAGAGTATTTGATCAATTCGGGGTGAAATTAGCATTCAAGAGCGTCGAATTGATGAATCCTTAGTTCCTTACAACAAAGAGAAACTGAAGGAAGGGGTCTTCAGGAATCCCGGAGAAGCGAGGCAGGGCGGCGTACCAAGAACTTGGCGGCGGAGTGGCGGACCGACCAACAGGGGGAGTTACGGCGGCCGCCCAGCCTACTTCCTGCGGCGAGCCCGCACCTCCCAGAGCTCCCAGGACCGGGCGCGGCGGCGTTGGACCTCGGAGATGAACCGGCGATTCCGTCTGGCGTCAGCGCCGCTCCTTGGTTTGGGAAGAAAGGGTAGGGGTATGGACTGATGGGCCTGCTATCTTCCGGTTGGGCCGTCCTACTGTGGCTGGCTAACGCGAAGGAGAAAAATCTCTCTTCGGCCCAATGGCGCCCTTCTCTTCGCACGGCCCGATTTTCCTCTTCGGGCCAATTCCCGGCCTTTCTTCCCAATCCACACGGCTTCCGTTGTAAAAAAAAAACAGACACAAACACAACCATGTGATTAACCATGTCACTGTCCTTGCTCAAAAAAAAATTGTCATTGTCAGGCTGTCCGAACCTCGCGCCGCTAAACAGGCCTCCAGTACCGCTACCCGCTACGGTAGCGGTCTCCGGGAGGACGCGCGTGCCGCTCGCTATCCGCTTCCTGAGGTTCCGCGTGAAGTGAGAGAGAGTTGGGAAGAGAGAGGAAGAGAAAAGAAGGGGAATAAAATATGGAGTAGTTAGTATAGAGTATGGGATAAAGATAACACAAGTGTGGAAGAAATAAATATAGAGTAGAGAATTTTGATGATTATGATAGAATATTATTTTTAGAGTATGGAAATAGAAGTTGAGGAGTATGAATAACCTCAGACACCCTATGTGGAGGCCACCTAGCAAGCCATGCAACCACCCACGTGTACACACTCCTCGAACTAAAAAAGGCAAGGACAAAAAGGGTAGAAAAAGGAGAGCTTACGTAAGCATTCTAACGTCACCAGTAAAGAAAAAACAATAAACTATGTTGAAGACCAGGAGAACATTTCCTTTTCTTCTGTTTAAAAATTCGAAAAAACTCAGAGATTTTGCCTCCTCGAGAGGTGAGCCTATCAAGTGTCAGTGTCATCCGCAGCCGACTAAGCAACATAGGTATCTTTGCCTTCGTCTCCTTGCGTCTTCTAGACGGTCAAACTCGAGTCATGGGCCCTCGTCCGCGGAGGAGACAGGACACCCCCATCGATGCCCGCCATGAACGCATCCATCCAAAAGATTTCTTTGTTCGGTCTGAGGTTTCTTCCCGGCGAGGAAGAAGACTCCAAGCGAACCTCAACAACCGAGTTCGCGCTGACAGCGTGCTGCAGATCATCGCGTCCTTGCTTAGTCGCCAAGACAAGCGTCTGCCCAAGTCGGCTCGCTCGCTGATCTTTTTGTTTCTTATATATATGAAAGATAGAGGTAGCTTCGAGAGAAATTAACGGACCTTGCCTTGCATGCGTCGGTGTTCGTGCCGCACCCTGGCCTAATCCAAGTTTGCTTCTTCAATTCCTGATGCCTGCGTTGCGGCTGAAATATTCTTAAATCCTAATCGCGGTGATCGGCGGCGAGGGCTGCGGATTTGGCGACGCGGCAACAGATCTTCTTTTTCTGGGAGGATAAGGAAGATTTGTATAAATAGCCAAATAGGGATCGTCGTGCGTCCGTGATGTGGGTTAGAGCAATGGTGGCGCCGACGCCGCCGCCGATGGTGTCCTCGGAGCACGCGCAGGCGGTGGAGACGGCGGCGATCGTGTCAGCGCTCACGCACGTCGTCGCCAGCGGCCGCGGGCCGCCGCGCCCCGCGCCGGCGATCGTCGTGCCGTGGCGCCACGCGGACGACAGCGGCAGCAGCGCCGCCGGCCATGGTCAAGAGCAGCTCACCGGGGTGGCGGGGCAAGGGACTGCGGCGCAGGCGCCGGCGAGGAAGTACCGCGGCGTGAGGCGGCGGCCGTGGGGGAAGTGGGCGGCGGAGATCCGGGACCCGCAGAAGGCGGCGCGGGTGTGGCTCGGCACCTTCGCCACCGCCGAGGACGCCGCGCGCGCCTACGACGCCGCCGCGCTCCGCTTCCGCGGCAGCCGCGCCAGGCTCAACTTCCCTGAGGACGCGGCCGCGCGACGGGCCAGGGACGCCGAGGCGGCCTCCGCCGCGGCCAGCGCGGGGCCGCCGGCCGCGCTGCTCGAGTCGCAGGCCGCCGGCGACGACATGGCCGACTACCTCGAGTACTCCAGGATCCTGGAAGGGGGCGAGCCCAGCGGCATTATGGACGGGATCTTCGGCGGCGACGCCAACGGGCGGTTCCTCGACTCGTGGAGTATTGGGACGTCGCCGCCGTCTTCGGGCTCTGATGCCGCCGCTACTCTGTTTCGTTAGAGTGATGGCGGGAAGCAGAGTCGCAATAATAGTGCAGCCTTAGGAGATTAGTTGAGGATTGTTTTTTGTTTTTCCCGTAGTATATATAAACAAAAAAATATAGTCGAATTAGTAGGCTAGACGATTTGTAACCTTTTTGCTACCCTAATCCGTAGTGTGGATTGCAGATTGTGGCCTCAAAGGAATTTTGTTGTTGATTTAGCATCTTATTATCGGAAGAGAATAATAATTTTTTGTATAATTAATCTTATTTTTAGTTCGGGATAACTGTGTTTGTGACTCGGAGAAAATCTCTTTAGCTGTTTTATTTCCCTTTGACTTGACCCAGTCCTCCTAAATAGTCCCTTAATATCATTCCACATGTTTTTTTTCTTATTATTTTTTTATTTGATAGTGGTGGCAGTGTCAAAAGAAATAACTGTATTTCTTTGTGTAATAAAACTATTTAAATACATTACTATTACGTTGTTAGCCGGCTGTGCAATTTCCTTTAGCTGGCTATGCAATTGGCATTGCCAGAAGAAAAAATAGTGAGAATGATTCGAACCATTTGTAGTCATTTCTTCTTCTTGTATATATCAGACACGTGTTTATTACTTTTTTTACTCTAGGCCTTTCTATCTTGATAACTCTCACGCCTAAATATTAATACGGAGAAACATTATATAACACTAAAAATTGTAGTTGTAACTTTTATTATGTGTTCCAGTGTGGCAGAACCATCCAAATTAATCCGGCTAAAGTGTACTCAACCTCGCTTCAAATGCGAATGGTCACTTTAATCGAATTAAAATAGTAGTCTGTTGGGTTTCACCTGATAAACCACTTGTCTCGGATCGAAACAAAGCATACTCACACGAAGGTGAGTCCAGATATTACAACAATCCAGAAAATTATTACAGGTCCCAAATTCAGTTATTACAAATTAGAAGTTCAAATGCATAAAAGTAAAAGTAAAGTTTTCAAAGTTCAAGCAGCGGAATAAAAATGGTAGTCTAACGTCGATACAGGATACCACAGCGAAGCCTGCCATGGCATCAATCACCACGTTCCTCGCCGTCCGAGGACGGGTCCTACTCGACCGTCCAACACGGAGGGAGCTGGGTCGGCCAAGTCAAATTGGCAACCAAGTCATTAACATCCAAACTTGAAAACAAAGCCACAAGCAAGGCTGAGTATACTAATACTCAGAAAGATTTACCCGACAGGTGGTGACTACTCCACCGACTTCTAGACATGCAAGGCTTTTTGGCTGAGGGGTTGGTTTTGCCAAAAGCATTTAAAGTAGATCCTTACTTTCAATTTTTAGCATTAGGTTCTAGTTGATTATCCATTCTAGGTAAGCACTTATTCTAAGTACGCATGATGAAATAAGTAATTTAATTCAAGCATCATTATTTATCATCATACTTGTTCCACTTCTTACTCAGTGCAGTATAGTGATCAAGCAGTCCCAAACTGTGAGAGGCAAACGATTCAAATCGAGTTTCTTAACCTTGCATGGTGAACCTAAACCCACGACATATGCGTACCACACCAGGTCCACACATGTCAGCCGTCCCCATCAATCCCCAAGCACGTGGACAGGGTCCACTTCCCTTGGATACAAGGCCCCGCGGTGCCGGAACGTCACCGTGCACTTGTACCCACATGATGCATTAGGGGAGCCCGGTTCTAGAGAGAGCGGGGAGTATGTCCACGCCCCGATTCTATCAAGTACTCTGCTTTCCGATCCCATACTCGGTATGAGTTTAGTACTTTCAAACACTTGACCACAATCACTGACATGGTTCGACCTTAGCACATTCATCTCCTATACAGGTGGGGCATCCACCATTTCAGAACATATAGCCCAGTCCCGCCCGTCAACCTTATGATTCCAACATAAGTAAACAGGCAACTCCTATAGCTCACTAGTGATAGAAAATCACTCGACTTTTACCGTGTCCCTATTTAGCATAGCAACTACTCGACTTATCATGCTAGTATTCAAACATAGGTACTTAGGTTCATGCAACTAAGGTTTCAAACAACTCTTATGAACTTAATGCACAAACATAAGTGGTATAAGTATTGCATAATTTGGAAACCAGGGTTATGCTCCGGGGCTTGCCTTCTTGTACTAGGTTAGTCTGGGGCTTGTTTGAAGCTTGACTTGGTTCTTGGGCAGCCTCGATCTGGTTCACTTCCGCAGACGGCTCCTCCTCGGCTTCCGGGATCAGCTCGTAGGTATTAGGAAGTATATGTGTATATTAGGATGTATTTATCCTTTACTTGTATACTTGATGTATTCTTTATACTCCAAGCCATATTGACCATATATATATAGGTCACCCCCCATTAGGATGTGTGGTGTTTTCCCATCTACTTCTCTACATGGTATCATGAGATTAGATCGTGGGCCTCCTCTTCCTGCGCCTTCCCCCTACTCCGCGCAACCCTAGGCGGCGCCCCCTGCTACGCCGCCGCCACCCACCCTCTGCTGCACCTCCCCAACCGGCTCCCCCGCCCCGACTGGCTCCCTCCCCCCAGTCGTGCGCCATGTCCCCCGCCACTCCTCTGTGTCCAGCGACACCACCGCTCCTGCTGCTCTTCCTATGCCGCCTCCTGGACCGACCCATGCTGCCAACGGTGGTGCATCTGTGCTGCCACCTGGCACCGGCGGCTCCTCTGGCGGTGCGCCCTAATCTCCTCCTACCGGCGATGAGCCCGGCAACAGCGGCGGTGGCTTCATCGTGTACCCAGCGCCGCCACCCGCCGTCCACCCCTACGCCACTATCTCCATCAAGTCTCACATCCCCATGACGCTGACGATGAAGTCCAACGCCTACTCCAGATGGGCGTCCTTCTTCAAGTCCATGTGCGGCAAATTCGGCCTCAAGTTGCACATCGATGGCACGGTGGCACCCCGTCCCTAGGACCGCGACTGGGATCAAGTGGATTGTTGTGTCCACTCCCGGTTCTTCATCTCCGTTGATGACTCCGTCCTCGATCTTGCCATGATCGACGACGATCAGACCGTCCAAGATCTTTGACTCGCCATCGAGGACCTCTTTCGGGCCAACAAGTAGTCCCGAGCGATCTTCCTCAGCCATGACTTCCACTCCATGACACAGGGCGACTCCTCCATCGCCGAGTATTGCATCCGCATGAAGACCCTCGCCGACGCCCTCCGCGACGTCAGCCATCCCATTCAGGACTCCCATCTTGTCCTGAACCTCCTCCGCGACCTCAACCCGTGCTTCTCCAACACCGCCAACGACATCGTCAACTTCACCGCCGGCTTCCCATCCTTCGCCCAGGCGCTCGCCCTGAAGGAACTTCACCTCACCAACGAGGAGAAGATCTCCAACTCCACCACCCTCCTTGCCAGGACCTCCTCTTCATCTTCATCCTTCGGCTATACGGTCAGGTGTCGCCCGCCGTCTGGTTCTGTCCAAACTGGCGGCGGCGGCAGCAGCAGTAGTGGTAGCCGCGGTGGCCGCGGTAGCGGCCGCGGCGGTAGCAGCAGTGGTAGAGGCAAGAAGAAGTGGCAGAAGAAGGGCAGCGCTAGCCTCCAAGCACCCCCTGGCGGCGGCAGCTCTCATGGGGACGGGCCCCCACGACCCACCGGCCTGTGGTTCTGCTTCAGCCCAGGGGTCGGCTCCTACGGCACCACGGGCTTCCGGCAGGTTGGAGGTCAGCATCCGTCGGGCGGTGGGGGCTGGCGCGTCGGCACCCCTGGTCTCCTCAGCCCCTCTCCGCAGGCCCATGCCGCCTACGCTTCTGTTCAGGTGCCTACTAAGGCGTCAAGCTGGGACCAGGCGGGTCTGGTTGCTACCCGAAGCAGATGGCACTGCAGAACGGCGGTTGGGTGGTTGACTCAGGTGCATCTGGCCACATGTCATCCTTGGATGGTATTCTTCTTTCCCGACTCCCTCCCTCTCACTCCTACATTACTGTCACTAATGGTCACACCCTTCCGTCACGTGTCGTGGCAGCTCCACCCTTATCACCCCCACCTCTCACTTTCGTCTTAACAATATCCTTGTTGTTTCTTCTCTGATTCGTAATCTGATTTCTATTCGTCAGTTTACTAAGGAAAATAACTGCACCATAGAGTTTGAAGCTTTTGGTTTTTCTGTCAAAGATTTTCCGACCAGACGCGTGATTCTTTGCTGCAATAGCGCCGACGATCTTTACACCATGCCTCTAGCAGCCAGCTTTGTAGCACCCCACGCCGGCCTCGCCATCTCCTCCACTCCGTCATGGTCATCCTAGTCCTACTGCCATCGCCACACTTAAACAAACTTCATCCATTGCTTGTAATAAAGATAGTCATACTCTATGTCATTCAAGTCAGTAAGGGAAACATGTACGGTTACTTTTCTCACATTCTAACTCTCGCAGTTTTGCTCCATTTGAGTTAGTTCACCGTGATGTTTGGACTTTTCAAGTAGCTAGCATCTCTGGTTATCACTACTACCTAGTCATTTTGGACTTCTTCTCGCATTTTTGTTGGACGTTTCCTCTAGTTCACAAGTCTGAAGTCGCCTCACACATCACTGATTTCTGCGCCTATGCTCACACGCAGTTTAGTCTTCCTGTTCGACACGTCCAAGCCAACATCGAGACCAAGTTTGTCAATAAGACTCTCACTTTTTTTTTGATTTCTCAGGGTATCCACTTGCACCTCTTATGTCCCTACACTTCTCCTCAAAATAGGAAAGTCGAGCACGTCCTATGCACCTTTAATAACGTGACTCACACCTTGCTCATTCACGCCTCCATGGTCACCCCATACTGGGCCGAGGTGCTCACCACCACCACCTATCTTCTGAACCGGCACCCCTGTTCTGCCATTCAGAATGCCATCCCCTACCGCCTCCTTTACTCCCAGCCTCCCGAGTACTCTCACTTGCGTGTCTTCAGTTGTCTTTGCTACCCCAACCTTTCATCCATGGCGTGCCGCAAGCTTGCTCCTCGCTTAGCATCATGTGTCTTCCTCGGTTATCCCTCCTCTCACAAGAGGTACCGATGCCTTGACTTGTCCACCAGTCAAGTCATCATCTCTCGCCATGTTGTCTTCAACGAGTCCGTCTTTCCCTTCTTCTCCCATCCTACTCACCCATCGCAGCTCAACTTCCTTTTGTCGAGCCCCTTCGATGTTCCTGCTTCCACCTCGGTCACTCTGTCGCCAGACATTGAGCAGGCGCGGCCCTCACCAGTTGTTTTTGCAGGAACACACCAACGACGACCCCGCCATCCAGTTCCACGGGCCGATCGTGTACCCCGCTCCGTCTGCGGGCAGGTCGCCGCTTTCCACCGTGCTTCGACCGCGACCGCGGCACACGCGGTTGCGCCCCCGACTGCTCCGACCGCGACCGCAGCGCTCCCGACTGCCCCGACCGCACCGGTGAGTGCTCCGATCGGTCGGGCGAGCACCCCGACCGCACCGGCGCACGCTCCGATCGGCCAGGCGCACGCCCTGACTGCATCGGCGAGCGCTCCGACCGGTCACTCGGTCTGTGACTGGGGCACTCCAGCAGCGCCATTACCACGGCCTGACAGCCTCGACTTCTTCTTCACCCTCTCCGATTCCGGCGAACTATCGCAGTGCTTTGGCTAACGCCAACTGGCGTGCTGCCATGGTCAACGAGTTCTAGACCCTCATCAACAACGACACCTAACGCCTCGTCCCGCGGCCGCTCGGTGCCAATGTCATGTTGGGCAAGTGGATCTTCCAACATAAGTTCCATGCTGATGGGTCCTTCGCCCGGAACAAGGCGCGCTTGGTGGTTCATGGCTTCTTCCAGCGTCACGGCATCGACTACGATGAGACCTTCAGTCCGGTCGTCAAACCGGCAACGATACGGACCGTCCTCAGCATCGCCATTTCTTGCCCCTGACCGATCCACCAGCTGGACGTGAAGAATGCGTTTCTTCACGGACACCTCGCGGAGACTGTCTACTGCCAGCAGCCTCCCGGCTTTGTCAACCCCACCGCCCCCGATCACGTCTGTCTCCTGCAGAAGTCCTTGTATGGACTGAAGTAGGCCTCGAGGGTATGGTACCAGCGGTTCGCCTCCTTCCTTTGCTAGCTTGGCTTCGTCGCCTCCACCTCCGACACCTCTTTGTATACAAAGAGGGGCCGAGCATCGCCTACCTGCTGCTCTACGTCGATGACATCGTCCTCACCACTTCGTCCTCGACACCTCTTTGGCACATCATGGGGCGTCTTCACTCTGAGTTCGCTATAATGGATCTTGGCAACCTCCACCACTTCCTCGGCATCTCCATCACGCGTTCCTCCCAGGGCCTGTTCCTGTCTAAGTGACAGTACGCCTTGGATGTACTTCAGCGTGCTAGCATGGCTGAGTGTCACTCTATAGCGACTCCCGTTGACACTCATGCCAAGCTTTCGGCACACAACGGCGCCAAGCTCCAGGATGGCTCCGAGTATCGGAGTCTTGCTGGGGCTTTTTAGTACCTCACTCTGACTCGACCTGACCTGGCGTATGCGGTTCAGCAGGTGTGCCTCTTCATGCATGACCCACGCGAGCCCCACATGGCCTTGATCAAGTGCATCCTGCGCTATGTGAAGGGCACACTCTCCTCTAGGCTTCACATCAGCACCGGCCCTATTCAATCTCTGACTGCCTACTCCGACGCCGACTGGGCTGGCTGCCCAGACTCTAGACGCTCTACCTCCAGCTTTTGCGTCTACCTCGGCAACAGTCTGGTGTCTTGATCCTCCAAGCGCCAAACCACGATGTCTCATTCCAATGCTGAGGCGGAGTACCGGGCTGTGGCTCATGCTGTGGTAGAATGTTGCTGGCTGCGTCACCTTCTTCAGGAGCTTCATGTACCGCTTGCTTCGGCCACTATTGTCTACTGTGACAACGTGAGTGCTGTCTACATGACAGCCAACCCGGTGCATCATCGGCGCACGAAGCACATCGAGATTGATATTCACTTTGTTCGTGAGAAGGTGGCCTTAGGTGAGGTCTGGGTCCTCCATGTACTATTTTCTCACCAGTTCGCGGATATCATGATGAAGGACCTGCCAAATCCTTTGTTTACTGAATTTAGGACCAGTCTGTGCGTCCGTGATCCTCTCGCTTCGACTGCGGGAGGGTATTAGGAAGTATATGTGTATATTATGATGTATTTATTCTTTCCTTGTACACTTGATGTATTTCTTGTACTCCAAGCCATATTAGCCATATATATAGAGGTCACCCCCCTCCTCATTAGGGAGTGTTGTGTTTTCCCATCTACTTCTCTACAGTAGGTACCGTCAGCAAGATTTGCTTCTACACAAGATGCATATGCAAGAGTTCAAAATTCATGCTTTTACGTGCAGGTTGCATTTCATGGATTATTGCAGAAAGCATAGACTGCATTTCGACCACATTCACCTAGACAAGACTTCGAACTTTTCTTTCTTCGTAAAGTAAAGTGTGCCGCAATTTAAAACTTGGGCTTGACTTGACGGTGATTGTGTACACTATAATGTTTTAACATCTTAGACTTCACAAAGAAAGGTGGGGTCATTTTGGTGTTGCTCAACATTCATTTGGAAAGTTATCCTACTTCTGAATTTAAACCAACACAACTTAGCATTTAAGCATTTACTATTCTACCCTTTCTAATTAACAATTATTATTACTCATTTAACTAGCTATTAAACTCAAAGAAAAGTTTCTAGGAGAATATGATAAGATATGGTTCTGAAATTTTTACAGAAGCTTCATTATTACACAAGTGATCTACTGTAAAAATTTGAAATGCATTTGACTTTTACAAAATTTACTAAAAACCAAAAATTATTAAATTGCAGAACACAACGAAAGATTTTTAACTAGAGTTTCATCATCAGTATGGCTCCACAAATTTTATAGAAGGGTTAGCAACACTAACGGAGGCTACTATAAATTTTCCAGGATTTATTGAGCATGAAAACTATTTATCACATAAAAAGTACATTAAACCACATGTAGTTACTTAAGCAAGGTAAAACACATAAATCACAGAAGCAAGTACTTTTCCTAGTTATACATGTGCATCAGGAGTCTAACAAAATTGATTCCACATTTTTAGAATTTTTCTACATTTCTCTACACATTTTCAACGTTTCAGCCATTTTATTCATTTTAAAATAGAAAAGGTTAAATATGTTTTCCTAGTCATGGTGTGTCGCGGCACTGCGCCAAGGGGCCCGCACGACGTGGCGCGCCGCGACACACCATGCGCAATCACCCCCCAATCGCGGCACGTGCGTTCGCGGTGGCGTGCACAGGCAACATCTTTGGAGCGACTTTGCTTCAAATTTTGAATTCAAACTTCAAAAAAATCCAAATATAAAATTTGTAGCCTAAACCATACACTTCAACTTATACAAAAGCCTATGGGTCAAATTCTCAACAGATTTTGAGATAAACCGGTCGGAATTTCGGTGGAGCGCCGGCTTGGCTGGTTTTGAAATTGTCCCCAAATTTAGCTGAATTTTGATTCAAAATTTGAATACCTTCCACTCAAAATCAAAGAAAGCTCAAATAACAAAAGTTGCTTAGTTTGAAAAGTTCTACAACTTTTATATTGGCCAAAAGTTGGTTTTAAATATAAAATTTGGTTTTCAACTTCTACCTCCAATAAGTGCTTTTTAGGGTATTTTTCAACACTTAGTGAATTTGAAAAGATTTTTAGAGTTTGGTATTTTGAACTTTGGTTTGTTTCCACTCTTTCCTCCTAAATTCTCTTGTTTCAACCTTTGAATTTTTGTTTTGCCCCTATTGAATTCCTAATGCCTTCTTTTTTAAAAAAAATAAATTGTGGCCTTTTAAAGTTCTAGGGTTGTCACACCCATACCCCTGTGCAACAATTTGATCTACGATAACATGATGGATATTTTGTTATGTCATTATGTGAATGAATGATTCAGTTGCACTACTCGCAAAAAAAAAATTATTCAGTTGCACTGCCCTATGTTAAATTCCTAGCTCCATCCGTCTTAGAATAGCTGCCAGTGGCGTTCGCGCTGAGTGGGAGAGGATACATGCTTTGGAGTACTTTCAGATTTTAGCATTTAGTTTGATTCTGGACCTAGTTTATGTCACTGCAAACTGTACGTCGTTGAAAAATGTTCAGATTATGTATGAACTCCCAAAACAAATCAGAAAATCAGAGAGAGCATTCAGATAATGCTTGGCAAGTGGCATCCATGTAAGAATTTTGACCGGGCTACAATATGCTAGGAATAGCATGCCATCATTATAGCAATCGATGGCAACCATATTTGAAACCACTATCCTGGGTTAGTAGCTAAGCGTGCACTCCACACGCGGCTGCCGGTAGGCACGACATGTGGTTTTCTTTTGTGATGGGAACGACGTCCAAAACTTTTCGATGTGGTACTAAAAACCAACTCTCTTCTAGGAAGGAGATATGTTTAGTCTATGAGTGTTAATTGGATCTTCTCCGTGTCTGTGTGATTGGGCCAAGGCCGATGTTACACAGCGTGCGACGGGCAAATGCAGCGTTGATTATTTTGCACGAAACATTTTTGACATGGATCCCATCCTTCTTTTGTGAAATTCCAAAGGAGGCCTAGAGGCCCATATCGTTTCCTACATGACTGAGTACTAGTAGTGTCTAGAAGAAGATGCTCCAAAAAAATTGAAGTCATCCACGAAGGCAGACAATAGTCCAACATTGATGCACACAAAATAGCTAGAAGTGTAGTTTTATATTCTTTAGGAAGGTACGTGTGGTTTTTATCTCTACCCGATGGAGTTTGTAACTCTTATTCTTCAGTTTAATAAAGGGTGAAGTTCCAAAAAAAAAAGTACTAGTAGTGTTTTTACCCGTGGCTTGACTTTTTTATTTGGAGAGTTTCCGTCTCATGCAAATTGCGAAACAATGATGCCAACTGTTGTAGCTCACACAAAAAGAAATAAAAGATTGTAAGATAAATTTGTTCTTTTAGGTCACAATTATCCATGAGTGGGTAGGTGGTGGCGTAATAGCCTTGAAGGATAGAACCCTTTCAGGCCATGTTTAGTTGCCCAAGTTGGGACCTCCCAACTTGGGAGTTACTGTTCAGCTAAAATTGGGCCCTCAGGCCAAATTTTGGAGGTCCCAACTTAGGAACTCACAAAGTTTGCAATGCACTGTTTTATCATCCAGGAATTCAGCATGACCTGTTGTCCTCCAAAAAAATGCACTGAACCAGGCCAAATGACAACACAATTCATTACTGTTTCAACAACAAAACTTGAAGGAAAATATTCTCAAGTGCACCGCAAATTATTACAGATTCACAACACCAAAAATTGTTACACCTAATCACAAAGTACATAAACCATTACATGTCCTCAAACACAAATTATTCAAGACCTAGCAAACAAATGTTCAGCAAGCATGTCTCAGAATGCATTCATGCTTGCCATGTCCGCACTCTCCGGCGCAGGCACTGTTTCCGGCTAATCCTGAGTGCCTTCAACAGGCACATAGTTAATGTTGTTGTCCACTATACCAAAGTGACTATCAAAGTCACCATTAATCCTAATGAAGTTGTGCAACGCCATGCATGCACATATAATCCGTGTCTGTGTTTCTGGTGGATAGGCCGGGATGTCCAACAATATGCGCCACTTCATTTTCAACACTCCATACGCCCTTTCGATCACATTTCTAAGAGATGAATGTGCAAAGTTGAATATCTCCTTCATACCTTGTGGTTCGGGCGCGTTTTGAAAGTCTTGGATGTGATACTTGGTCTAGCGGTAAGGAGCTAGGAAGCCGGTGCGGTTTGCATACCCCGAGTCCACCAAGTAGTATTTCTCTACACCAGCAGTACATACCTGTAAGTTTACAATGGTTGTATTAGAAAACACTACTGACCTACAAACAGTTATGTGTACCTCTAGGTGGCTTTGGGAACTTGTCGCTGTAAGTTGTAATTGCATCGTCAAACACCCTCATATCATGCACTGAACCAGGCCACCCAGCAAGCACAAATGTGAAGACCATATCCAAGTCACAAGCGGCCATGACATTCTGGGTTGTCTTGCCCTTCCTACACATGTGCTGCATAAACTTTGCACTTGGCACAACTACAGGAATGTGAGTGCCATCTATTGCTCCTATGCAACCCTTGAATTCAGGGTAGAACCGATTGTTTTGCAGCCTAGGATGCATTGTTCTAAACTCTGGGTCCCTAGGTTTAATGATGTCGGCAGATAGGTCTACCAGACAATTGAGGACTTTGTAGAATAGGCTATGCACAGTGGCTAGTGACCTCTCAAATCTGTCCTCTGCTTGCCTAACAGATTTTGGTGCCCCACATATCCAAAGTAACAATCCTAGAGCCTCAATAGTGCTAGATTTATTTGATGCAGTCAGCCCATACTCAGATGTCAACAAGTCATGCAGCCTATAAAACATGTGTGGGGTCACCCTAAACATGGTGTAGCAGGATGTTTCATTGCCAAGCTTGTTAACTACCCATTGCTCCCCAGTCAATGGTGGATTCCTATACGGTCCTCTATTGCAATACTTGTCCATATGAATAGCATATCCATACGTACCATAGATAAATGGTGCTTCATCATCGTCTTCTACCACCAATGTCCAGAATAGGTCCCACCACTCGGCCAGCAACTTCTCCTCCTCCTCCTGGTCCTCGACCTCCTCCTCCACTGAATCTTCAACTTGGGCACCAAAATGAGCAGCAACATCCTGCGCATTCCAAAATAACACAGCAACAGTTAGTACAAATCAATTGGGAGCCATAGTAGTAATTGCTGCTACCTTCAGTCAAACAACACCCATCTGAAGACAGAGGCAATAACTTTAACAAGTAATAACCAAACTGCTATAATGAACAACCATGATGTTAATATAGGATTTGCCAACATAGTTCATCAAATGTTCATCATCACAACATAAACAATACCAACACAACTTAATTCAACAACAAGACATGACTAGCACACAAAAGACATGCCAAGCACACACAAAAGACATAGGGTCTGGTTTACACCATAGAGGCATATTGCTTGATCATTAACAGCCTTGCTTCAACAGGTGTGCACAGGAAGATGTTGCGTAGGTCATCATGCATGCAGATCTTGACGACACCATTCCAGAGTTGTCCTTCCATCAGGTGCACTCCAAGCTCTGTCGCTGAATCTGTCACAAGTTTCTGTTCTTGCTTCCTAGCCTCCTCTCGCTGCTGCTTCTTGTCCATCACATCCTCAACCTCCTTCATCTTATCCTCCAAGGCCCTTTGGATAATTGATGTCCTGTGATCGTAACTGGAGTTGAACCTTGTCATGTTGTTGTTCATATTCCGAACAGCACCGCCCTTGTTCTTCTTGCTGGGGCTTGTAGCAGTGCTGCGGATGCTGCTTGAGCTCCTCTTGCTCCCACTGCTGACTGGGGTGGCACAGCTGCGAGGGGTGCCACAGTCCGCATCAGCAACATTTCGCCGCTGCTGATGAAGTTGATCTGCCGGCTGACCCCTGGAACAAAGGACGTATCTCCAGTCACTGCTACTCCACAGAACATGCGGTCCAGCTCGTCAATGTATTCTGGCCATCCATCCTTCAGATCATACCAGTCCGCGTGCCCCTGCATTGCAAATAACAACACACAAACATTCAGTAGCTACGACAGGAAGGAAAGGAGTACATATGAGGTGTTCACATATCACTAACCCTGCAATTTTTCTGCCACCAATTATCACTAGCAATCACAGAGCCATCTTCTCGATGCCCCAAGCCTGTGCACTTTGTCCGCAGATCTTGGATGAACTGCCAAAGCAACTTCAACTGCCTGTACTTGTAACCAAACTGCTCACTGTTCCTGATTGCCAGTCGCCGCTAGGAACTTCTCCTGAACATCTTTCCAGCCCCACTTGCTCATGTTGCCACTCTTGCAGTTACCCAACTCAATTTGTTGGCAGTAAAGCTCACAAAAGACCTGTGTATCCTCTTTTGTCCACTTGGCCCTGCTTGGCTCATTCTGTGCACAATGTAATTGAACAAGCAATGCATGAACTCCTATTTACAGTAACCATGACTAAGCAATACATTTGATGCACACCAGGGATAAATGTAATTGAAGAAGCAATGCATGGCCTCCTACAAACAGTGACCATGACTAAGCAATACATTTGATGCACACCAGGGATAAATGTAATTGAACAAGCAATGTATGAACTCCTATTGACAGTAACCATGACTAAGCAATACATTTCATGCACACCAGGGATAAATCATGATCGAACAAGCAATGCATGAACTCCTATTGACAGTAACCGTGAGTAAGCAATACATTTCATGCACACTAGGGATAAATGTACGCGCCACCACATATCCAGATCATGGAAGTAAAGAGGGGGAGTGGGAGTGGGAACAAGTACCGGATTGTTCTCGGCTTCCACTGCTTGAGCCGCGCCATGACACCGGGAACCGCGGGCCCTGGCCGTAGGACGCCGCTGACGAGGCAAGGGAGCCGTGGCCTGGCCACCGCTGCCGGAACCCTCTCCGCCGGGAGGGCCGACCCGGCTGCTGCCGCCTCCTCCCACTCGATCGCCGGAGCGAAGGATTCCTTCGTAGTCGTTCATGTTCGGCCACCCGGAGGTTGCATTCAGGTTGAGGCCGGCCATGCCCAGGTTGCTTGGGGTGGGCAAGGTGGATGACAGGGTCTGCTGCAGCACGGAGGAGAAGGGGTTGTACGCACTGCTTCCTGAGCCCGACGACGCTAGGGAGAACAAGTTCCTGGTGCGGTGGCCGGCGTCGTAGTTGGGGACGTTGCCGAAGTCCAAACCCGAAGAGCCATCTCCGTATCCGCCGGTGTTGAAGGGAGCGGGGTTGCCGGATCCGCCGACGGTGAAGCCCGCGGGGAGTCTGGATCCGCCGGCGTTGAACTCCGCGCCGTCGCCTTCCTCGTTGAAGTGGTCCATCGCCGCCGCTTGGGTCAACAACGGTGCACCCGGTACCGGACGCGGTGCAGCGGACCGAGTACGTCCTGGATCTGGTGGTGGAAAGGTCGATTGGAGCGCAGCAAGCGATAGCCTGGCGGGGGAGTAGGACAGCGGCCGAGGGGGACAGATCTAGGCGGGGAAGACGGAGCGCGGCGGGGGAGAGGCGAGCGGCGCGGGCGAGGGGGAGAGCGGCGGGGGAGAGTACACCGGCGGGGAAGAGGGCGAGCGGCGCGGGCGAGGGGGAGATCTGCGGGGGAGGGGGAGACTGGCGGGGGAGACGAGAGCGGCGCGGGCGAGAGGGATAGCGGCGGTGGAGAGGACACCGGCGGGGGGAGAGGGCGAGCGGCGTGGGCGAGGGGGAGAGCGGCAGGGGAGAGGACACCGGCGGGGGAGAGGGCGAGCAGCGCGGGGGAGGGGGAGAGCGGCGGGGGAGAGGCGAGCGGCGCGGGGGAGAGGGAGCGTGACTGCGGGCGGTGCTAGGGTTGGGAGTGCGGCTGGTCGTCTGCTGCTGGATAAGGGCGAAGTTTGGGCCGAAATCGGGCCATCCTAAAGGCCGATTTTGGATCGAAGTTTGGCAGGCCGTTTAGTTCAAAAGTCCCAAAAGGAGGCCCAAATACTGTACAAAGCCAAATTCGGGCCTCAACTAAACAAGGCCTCAGTGTGTGTAACCGCTCGATCAGTAGGTAGGTGGTGGCGTAATGGCCTTGAAAAGAATAGAACCCTTTCACGTCTCATCATCTTAAGGACCCGAACCACACGCCCTGTACTTGTTCGGCACGCCGGAGCGGTTGGACGCATCGATGATGAGCTCGTAGTGCTCCCACGCGCCACCAATACACATAACACATTATATAGCACATCTAACTACGCATAAAAGATTTTTTTCCAAAAACGGATGAACGGTACAGCATACAAAACATCTATAGGATTTAGTTTGAACAAAAACTTAAACACGGAAAAGAACAGAAAAACCAATATGCGAATAGTTACGAGTTACAGGTCCATGCATAGGTAATTAGGTATGATAATTTCTCTTTTTTCCCTCGTTATTGAACCTCAAATTTTGCATGGTAATAGATGGTTGCATACTCTATCTATCTATATAATTTTGACAAATTTTGACGCATATTTAAAAGTTCAACTGTGCATATCTAACTTCGGTAAAGACTAGATGATCAACCATTCCAGATTAATGAAAACGGGCTGAATAGGTCAAGCAGGTGTCCATTGGGTGGTTTTGCAGCAAAAATTATATGGGGGTAGTTTTAACATTTTTCTCATTATATTAGTTCCATGGGGCAAATCGGTTAAGCAAGTGTTAATTAGTTGGTCTTGCAACAAAAATTGATACGGGGTAGTTATATTAGTTGGACCATTTGTTTGAAGATTATTGCTCACCGTGCCGCGCCCGCAAAAAAATAAAAAAAAATTGCCTAGCGCACCTGTCATGCGCCTGGGAAATCAGATACCGGTGGCCTGGAACAAGCAGCTTAACAACAACTTTGACGTTTGGGTCGCTAAGTGTGCATACCGCACACGATGCCACGAGCACACGAGATACGACCTCGTGCTCTGCGTGTGCCTCCATGCGGCACGTCTACCACGCGCGCACCCGCCCTTTTCAGTGGAGCTGCACCTGAGTGGCTGCACAGTATGGGACTAAAATTTAACCGATCGAGACGAATGCAATGCGAGCTTGGGTGCTCCATCGTCCTACATGGGCCGGAGCGAATGTGCCGCCGCTTTCAAAGAAGCTGCTGCGTTTGATCGACTTTCCAGGGGCTTGATCATTAAGGTCTGGCTCAGCATCGTATGTATACGGGCCCAGGTTTATCTCGAGCTTCGTCTTTCCAATCCTGAGTTGATGCTTCTCGGAGTCGTGTCATAATATTATATGATTTTGGACTATAGAGCTGAGTTGGATTGTAAAGGAGGTATGAGGGGCCTGATCCATTACCACCCCTAGTCTCGCCCCTTCCAGTTCCATCTATACGTGAAAGCAACCGTTTTCTAGCTAAATTTAAGACCACGCAATTTGTAATATTAGTTTTTTCCATGTGCAAATAAAGAGACTATAAACTATCGTTTAAAAACAAGAGATTATAAACTTTCACTTTTGTAGAGTTCCATCGAGATGAAATTGGGCATACATTATTTCCAAGACTATGAAATGCATTGAAAGTTACCATTAAGGGTTACAAAGTTTAATTTCATCTGACTCCAACCCGGTGCATCGCATTAAAGTCTATGGGTTGCCTATAAAAGCATGACATGAAAATTGTGCAGGGTAGCTTTTATTCATCAATGAAAAAAGGTTTAGATGATCTGGATCGAAAATCGTCCTTAAAACCTCCCACTAACAATGGTATAATATGAAAACTCTAAAAAAGACGAGACAATCTACTACCCCTTAAAATCCACCACTTACTTCTTTCCTACGTCCACACAAAACAACTACCCCCACTGACATGATATTTTCTCCGTCCACCACATCCAATACACCTAGAAATCTATCTCACTCGAAATGAACTATCGAGATCTCTCCTCACTCAAATCCAAGTGCTGATGTTCTTTGGTTAGTTATCGTGGAGCCCCTCCCCACCCTGACACCCCATCTCCCCTGCAGCCCTGCTCATCCGCGCTCCATCCTGTCATGCGGCAAAAATTGGGGTCGGGCGCCCGAGCGCCTCCCCTTCCGCGAACCCTCTCTCCTCCTCTCCTATCCTCTCTCTTTGCTCTCTCCAGATCCGACGGCCGTGCGAGGTGGGGGTGCGGGCACCGACGACCATGGCTGCCACGGGCTGGTCCGTTGCAGGGCGGGGGTGTCGCGCCGCCGGCACCGCTCGACGCGTCTCGGCTAGCGGCGAGTGGAGGCCCCGATGGGCGCAAATCTGGCCGCACGTGGGGGGCTTGACCTGGTGGCGCGGCCCGGTCGACGAGGGGGCTGAAACTGGTAGCGGTCGTTGAAACTCGGTGCGGTGCGGGACCGGGTGAGGGCGTGGGGTCGAACTCGACTTGGCTGGCGCCCATTGTCGACCACGAGGGACGAGCGTAAGACAGGTTTGCGGTGGCTGGATCCGGTGCGGCGCCGATCACCGAAGAGGTGAGGCGCGGGCTGCAAGCAGCATGCCCATTGGCAGTCGGCCGCCGAATCTTGCGCGCGGGCGGCTGTAGGCCTGGCCCATGGTTGCGGTGCTCCGTGGCTCGGGGCCCCGCATAGCGTTGGTGCAGTGTACAGCGACGACACCCATCCATGGGGTGTGACAGCGACAAGCGTGGGTCATGGCGACGCCCATCCAAGTGGGGTGGCACATCGGGGCAGGGGCGTGCGGCGCGGCACTGTTGCGTGGGCTGCTGGTGGTTGATGCAACGCGGGACTGCGGTCTCGAGCTCCGGCACCTGACACGGCATGGCCTCGGCTGCTCGGCAGCAGACGGTGTGTAACACCAAGTGTGTTTAAGACCTAAGAAGGCCATCATTAGGCCAATGATGAAATTTGGCTTAAAAAGGGGTCAAATGAGTTGAGTGCCAATTTGAGTTAAATTTGAACAAAAATTCTTCAAACTTGGAAAAATTTGACCAAATTTGGAATCAAGAGTTGATGGTGTTTAGAATTCAAAGGAATAAAGTTTGAGATCAAATTCAAGTCATAAGCATCTCAAATGCATAGTCAAAGTTGTTGACTTGAATCAACTATTCAAAATTTGAAAATTCTCCAAGTCTGGAACAGTGGCAAGTAGCCAACTTTGAAATTGATTTATGAAGAATTTTTCATCTAAGATTTGGGATGTTGGACCACAAGTGGACTTGGATGATCAGTAAATCTTTTGGATATGTTTTTGGACAAGGATGAGAGTGTTTTCAAATTTTAATTGGAGTCCAAAGTTTGAAAGTTCACACTGTGTTGGAGGTCTCTGTCGAAACTGAATGGCTAATGCCATTGGACTATGAAATTAGTGATAAGTGAGCCACTTTGGATCAAGTTTTTGAAGATTTCTACATGTAGAGGTTGGACAAGATCATGCAAAATGGAATCTCTAATCTGAGGTTAACAAGTTTCAGTAGCTCTTGGATAAAGAAAACTGAGTTTGGATATTTAAATTGGAGCTCAAAGATGGAACAATATGCTGTTTTGAATTCTATCCGATGAACTGAATGGCATGTGCCATTGAGCGCTGACAGACAATGCATTGGACGATTTTTGGGGCTTTGATTCTGGCGTTTGAGTGATCCATTGCTCAAAGTGTAAATCTATTGGATGAAGCCCTATGGATCCTCTACAAGTTGGTTAAAGGAGATTGTAGAGTTTGGATTGAAAGCTGAGTGCAAATTTGGTTTGAAATTCGGGTGGAAATGGAGAGAAGGGGGGAGATGCAGAGCAGCAGCGCTGCCACGCAGCTGCTTGCCGCCGATGGTCGGAGGTGGTTTCGCCCGTGCCACACGTCGACACTATGAGCGAGCGAAGCAGGTGAGCAAGCATGAGGTGGTCGACAAGGAGGCAGTAAAAATTTGTATAAGTACCGCTTCTGCCGACGTGTTTGCAAGAGCTCCGGCCAACTCAGCCGAGCTCTTGGCCAACGGACGGCAACTACACCAACACTAGCACCTAAGCAACACCCCAGGTCCCTAAGACGACTACCACAACCCTGGCAACCTAGGGCTCCACGGCGGCGGCTTACCAAAAATAGAGAAGCAATCAGTGTTGGAGAAGACGGTGGCGGGAGAGTGTTGAGGTGGATGGGCTGGATGGTGACCGGTGGAACGGATCGGGGAAGTCCAGGCGAAGGTTTTGGCGGGTTGCGCGTGCATCTCCGCCATGGCTGCCACAGTCGAGCTCCTTGCTCCGGCTGCAGGGAGCTCTTGTTTGGGAGAGCGTCGTGCATTTTAGGTCGAGGCGAAGCTTCCAAGCTAGCTTGTGGTCGTCGAGTCGCCGTTGTTGAGCCGCGTGCTGTCGCAAACCCTCGTGCTGCCGCTCCACCGCCGCACGTCGCCGTTCATTGCCACCGCTAGCCAAACTACCTCAACAACACCCCTAGTGTGTGCGTGTAGTCGAGGCGAGCCAGGCCGTGTAGTCACTATCGCTGGGGGACTCGCCGGCGGCGAGTTCTCGCGGTTGCCCTCCGGTGTACTTGCTGTTTGGGCTGGGTACACTGTGCGCAGGGCTGGGCCTGCGTGTCAGCGAGAAAGGGTAGGGCGGGGGTGAGTAAGAAGAGTGTTTCCAGGGGGTTTCGGGTGAAAGTGGTTTTACAGGTTTTAGAAATTAGATTTAAATTCTATTTTCATATTTAATTCATTTTAATTTGTAGAAATGTTCAAAATTAGTGAAACCAATTTTATTAGGTGTCTTTTATTTTCCCTTATGCATTAAAAATTCTTAAACCCTAGTAAAAGATAATAAAAATGTGGTATTTATTTAATGCCTTTGTTTAAGGTACTTAAATAAATACTTAACCTTTATAAAATGTATAAAATTTTGATTAATGTTTTATTATTCACAAATGCTTATTAATGCATAGGGATTAGGTTTTAAGATTATGAATTATTTATAATACTTTTCTAAATAAAAGAAAAGGCTTAAGTTAGGTTAGTTAAGAAAATAATTTGGGGGTTAATCTTTTATGGGTAGATTAGTGTTGGCTTGCAACTTTATCATGAAGATAAGTTGTATAGTCCCTATTTATAAATTTTTTTTGCATTACTAACTATGACTTGCATCATACTGTAGAATCTGAAGCACCTTAGGTGGAATTTGTGGAGTTGTTTGAAGAACCTCAGGATTTCGAGGAGATTATTGAGCTTGCTCCAGTTATTGAAGGGTCTTTTGAAGAAGCTAACCTTTTTGGGACCCAAGGCAAGCCCCGGAGTATCTGTACCTATTATTTTCAGAAATTTATATTCACATGTCCAAATTATTGGTTATTTCTCTATTTATGCATTAAGTCTAGGAGTTGATTGAAAATCTTACTTTTATGCATAATCCAACTTGTTTGTTAGGACATCTTTGCCACCTGTTCAAAATAATTAGTAATTATCCTATGCTTAGCAATGCTTAGATTCACCTTTGAGTAATTTTGTTGCTCAACAACTTAAGGATAATATTATCATACACTTAACTCAAGGAAATGGCTTGGTTTTTGAAAGATGTGGACAGAAGCTAGAGATAGTAGTTCTATCCCTGAGATTAAATTATTTAAGGCCCGTTCGTTATTTTAACCTCTGATCAAGTGATATTACCTGGTTGCTTACTACCTTTGGGAACTAGCAAGCCCGGTAGGTTAGTTGGCTCTCTGATTGGAAATATTCTTACTCGTGCTTGGCGTGCGAGAGAAAGGCAGGGACGTAGCCTGAAACTCACATGAAGATCAGGCTAGACGTGGGGTCCCATGTGGGGGTGCGTCCCTAGGTTCGGGTAATTATATTTCCGATCTTTAGGTACGGCTAATTGAAAGGTCGTTATGTGCAACCCAATCAGTTGTGCATAGCTGGTGATTAGGTATCTCCTGCAGGATGTAAATCGGTTTGGATCGCCGCAATTCTTGGTTATGAATGCACTTGATCATTGCTTAAGCATCGTAGAGTAAACAAGTTCAATATGATGTTTTTCTTGAATTAATATTGTTGTATAATGTTTAGTTCCACTTGTTTGAGCAAATGTTTTATTCACCTAGACTGGTTAGGTAAGAACTAATTGTGGTTAAAATAATAAAACTAAGGCTCTACAAGTAGTAAGCTTTTCGCAAAAGTTGAGTCAGCTAGTACACTAAAAAGTTATCATACTTCTTGACATTCTTATTTCAATCTATATATACTGGTTTGCTGAGTACCTTCGTACCCAGGGAATCCTCTTTTGTTGTTTTCAGACGTGTAGCAGTCTGCCGAAAAGGAAGGCTCGAAGAACTAGGGTATTTTACGAGTCTCATAATGCCCAAAGAACTTAAGCTTCTGATGCTTTTCATGTTGCCTATTAAGAATGTCTGCTACTTTGATCACTGGTTAACATTAACTAAATATGTAGGGGAGTGTGAATATCGTCAGAACCTGGTTTCTTGATTTTCTTCTTTTTATCTTTGATTATTGGTATTATGCACATATGTTGCCTTTTTCGTAATTGTGCTGGGCTGGTTGGGCCCGTATGCTAACTATAGCTAGCTCGCTCTCGTCGTTATCGTGTCGATAGAGAACAAAGTGTGTGATGACGCGTCGGCAGCCTCGGCACTCGTCGTCAGAACATGCACGCGCGAGTATCGACGTGCTATATAAAACTCCAAGTGCCAGAAGCCATCGACCACACACACACAGGGCTCAACGTACTAGCTCACTCACCTTCACCTAGTCACCTTCTTTTTTTTGAAAAGGTCACCTAGTCACCTTCGCTCGCGAACGTACAGAGCGAGAAGACGACGATGACGAGCGGCTTCGTGTTCGCGTACCGGCTGGACGTGGTGCTCATGGCCCTGGGCACGCTCGGGGCCGTCGCGGACGGGTGCTCCTGCCCCTGCTCACACGCCTGTTTTTGGTGATTCAATGGATGCTGAAGGGTACTGGCGTACTGCTGGAGCCGGACGAGCGAGCGGCAGGGTGCGGCGGATCAGGCGCCTGTACCTGCAGGCCATGCTGAGGCAGGAGCCCGGCTTCTCCGACTCCGGCGACGGTGCCGCCTCTGAGGTCATCAGCGGCATCTCCAAGGACGCGTCAGTCATACAGGAGGTCCTCGCCGTGAAGGTGCACCGACCGACCACCCCCTCCACTCCAGCCTCCATGATCGACCTTTGTTTTGTTCAACACGACAACGTTAGGTCTGTCCCCGTCACATCAAATGTTTAGATATTAATTAGAAGTATTAAACGTATACTATTTACAAAACCTATTACATAAGTGGAGGCTAAACGGCGAGACAAATCTATTAAGTCTAATTAGACCATGATTTGACAATGTGTTGGTACAGTAAATATTTGCTAATGATGAATTAATTAGGATTAATACTCCTAATTAATATCTAAATATTAGATATGACACCTAGTAAAAATAAGCAAAATGAACCAAACGCATCCTAGTCTCATTTTACAACAATCTCCGTCCACCGGGTTCCAGATCCGCCCTGCCCTCCGCCTCGGACCCCCACCCCACCAGGAGTCTCGGTCCAAGCCTCCAAGGACGCTGGGCGCCAGGCTTGCCGCAGAGTCCCCCACCCAACGGATCCGACCGGACCAGACCAAGGCGCCCAACCAAATCCGGCCGGCCACCCCCACCACACACCCAACGGCGCGCGCAGGCGCAGCGCACGCGGTCCGAGCGTGCCGGGCCCGGACTCCCAGCCGGTGTCCCTGTCGGACCCGCTCGGACCGAGCCGGACGACCCAGCAAGCAAACCCTATCCACCTCGGCGTCGGCCTCCTCCCCTCTTCCCTTCTCTTCTCCCCTGACCTCCCCCTCTTATAATCGCCACCTCCGCGGCACCACCCCCTCCAACCCAAACCACCACGAGTTCAACGCACCCCGCGCCCCCGGCAACCGCAGCACCCAACGCCGCCTTCGACTTCGCGTCTTCGCGAGGGCGGTTTCCGCGTCCGCGCTTGCTCGGGGACTAGCCGAGTCGTCGTCGTCGGGAGGCGATGGATCGGTACCAGAGGGTGGAGAAGCCGCGGGAGGAGTCCTCGGCCATCGGCGCCAACGAGATCCGCATCACGGCGCAGGGCCGGCCCCGCAACTACATCACCTACGCGCTCGCGCTGCTCCAGGTTCGCCCCGGCTGCCCCTCTCCGCTTACTTGCTCGCTTGCTTCCCCGTTAGGCAGAGGGGAAGGAAAAAAAATTGCGGTTTTGCGCCCCCTCTCCCAAGGGTTTTTGGCTAGGGCTTGGTGTGGGTTCGGTAAGCCTTTTGCGGTGACGCGAATTTGGAGGTTCTCGATGGCCTTCCTGCGGTTAGGCCTTCGAATTTGAATTTTTTTCACTGTTCTAGGGCTAGATTGCGGTTACGCTTATCCCCCCCCAATAGAGAGGCCAGGGTCGTAGGCAAGTACGAGTAGTACTAGCAACCGGCGTTGGTTGTGGGGTGCTCTAAATTTGTTATTTTATTAGATAGATTTTGTTAGGCAGGAGTGGTTTACTGGTTTGCCCTTGCATATGGTCCATGTGAGGGGTCTCTGTACCCAGATACATCTTTTAGGTACCCACTGCTAACTAAGAATTTAAGATACTAAATTGGGGTTTAGTGGAGTAATGTGTGATGGGATTTTCACATGCATCGATTGCTATGGGTGCGGAGATTGGTACTGTTCATTAATGAATCTTTATTGTAGGTTTCTTATTTTAGTTCGGTTCCTTGTAGTTGTGGTGAGGTTTGTGTAACATCTTGCCCCTTGGCTTATGCTAGTAGCTTGATTTAAAATTTACGATGGCAGTTGGGGAATATCCTTGTACCTTGAATCACCTATTGGTGTTTGCCCAGAATCAAATGTTCACTGTTTTGGTGTTTCTTGTTCTCATCCAATGCAGGACAACGCAACAGATGAAATTGTCATCAAGGCTATGGGAAGGGCGATCAACAAGACAGTCGTCATTGTGGAGCTTCTAAAGGTGGAGTTACTACTTAATAAGACCACTTTTTAATGTATGATACCCTTTGTAGTTATGTGAACTGTTGACTGATATGTGCTATCCCTGAACAGAGGAGGGTTGCTGGTCTCCATCAGAATACCTCTATTGAGTCCATTGACATAACTGACACTTGGGAGCCATTGGAAGAAGGCCTTGTCACGTAAGGAGCACATAATGCTTTCATATATTACGTTTTTGGAAGAGATTGACTTTTTTTTTACCTGACCCTTCATGTTTCCATTACAGTCTTGAGACCACTCGCCATGTGTCCTTGATTACCATTAAATTGTCAAAGAAGGAGCTGGATACATCATCTCCTGGGTATGTACAACCACAACCTTTTCTTTTCTGTGTATGCTCAAAATTTGAGGGTTGTATTTCACATGATGTTTTGACCATGGTCCAATTTATCTTCCAGTAAAGGCTATACAGAACTATTACAATGAATGCTGTTCAGTTTTCTGTGTTTATTGTTTCTGTCTATAAGCATAGAAGATAGTGCATGCAGTTTTTGCAGTATATGATAGTTATAGAGATAGATATTTCTCATCAAACATAATACCAGCCTTCTTCCTACTTCAGAGAAACTCATGGCATTGCTTCAGAGAAACTTAGCAGTTAGGATATTTCTCATTATATGGAGTGCTTCATTCCTCTCTTTGTGAAACTCAAGACACAAACATTACTTTGTATTCTTGCAGTTACCAGCCACCGATACCAGCTGATCAGGTCAGGTCAGCCGCTGAGTTCGATCAGGATGCAGAGGCCATTCCAAGTGGTCGTGGAAGGGGACGTGGTCGTCGGGGAAGGGGCAGAGGAAGAGGTATATATATGGTGGTTATTGTCATTTCAGTATGTTTCTATGCTTGATCTTGCTTTTAATTTCTGATTTCTGACTTTGCAATTGGATCATTGTGGTGTAGGGTTCAGCAATGGAGGAGTAGACTATGATGATGAATTTGGTGAACCAGAGGAGGCTCCACGTGGATATCGTGGCAGAGGAGGGAGGGGTCGGGGAAGGCGTGGATCTTTTGGGCCAGGAAGGGGTTATGGTGGTGATGGTTATCCCATGGAAGAAGCTGGTGGATATGATGATGGATATAATGCACCACCTATGCAAGGATATGGTTAGTTCTATTTAAATTTGACTTTGATGTTCTGTTACTATTTATGTTTGACTCTACTTCCTCTTCCTGTAGTATCCTAGAAAGTAAGTGCAGCTGCTTTGACTAAATTTAGAAAGTATTGATCTTATAACATGATTCCAGTAAACCTTTTCCATTATCCATATCTCAAGATAGCTTAGCAACTATGGGATTAATCTTTGAGTTGTTGAATTAGGACCCTCATTTATTCACTCTTCAGGTTATCTGCAAAATTTCCATGTAACCAGTACTGAATCATTGTTAACTGCAGAAGCTGGCAGAGGCAGGGGTCGTGGACGTGGTCGTGGGCGCGGAGGCCGAGGCCGAGGCCGGGGACCTCCTCCACAAGAGTAGATTGGCTGGCACATCTACTCTGGAAGTCTGGATGCCATAACCTCCATCTGTCAAAGATTCTATCATCCATTGTAACTTTTATCTGGTTAGGTTTGTGTTTAAAGTTGACATAGTGACTCCAGCGTGGGGATGAGGCTAGTTATGATTTTGTAGCTAGGTTATTCGTCCATTTGCTTTTTTATCTCAGACAAGTGCCGTTCCAATTGTCCATTGTAGCCTCCTTAAATGTGTTATCATGAAAGCTAGCTCAGAAGATTCTTTTACGTGGTTGCAAATCACAAATTGAAAACGTCATTGTTGAAACCTTTCGACTTGGATGCCATCGTGCTGTGAAACGGTGACTGTGACATGAACTTGTCGTTCAACGTCTGGCAAAATTGTCATTTACGTATTCTTAGATTTGCTCTGAAGCGAGCAGGTGTTGTTCCTCTGTTTTATTTGGTTATTTGGTTTCTCAATGCTGTGAAAATAATAATATTTAGCTTCACCTCTTGGAGCCCGTGATTTTTGGAAATCAAAGGAAAGAGAATACAATCACGCCAAATGCATTTCAAAACACTTCAAACTTGTATGTCGCTGAAAGTTGATGGTGGCTTCAGAATTTCAGTTGCATCATCATCACAAGCAGAAGCGTAATATTGCCAGTCAGAAAACACCAATAGATGGGACGTCACCGTTCTTTTCTATCCTACAGAAGATACGCAGATGCAATGACAGATGAACCGCAAGATCGCTACAGATAGCTCCTTAGCTGCTCATGCGAGCATGCTCAAGCAGCCAAGCCTTTCATCACAGCTAAACATGTAGGAACAAAAATTGATATGGAGTAACTATTTGCAGCTACATTTTCTGTATGCTAATCCCTAAATTCTGGTACATCAAAAAGATTACAGGTGAGCAACACACTATTGAAGCTATAAATTACACCAGTAGAAAGTATAGTTTAATTCCAGCTGAGCAAATATGAGAATGTCTGATAGAAAGGAAAAGAAATTACAATATATAGGATGGGGCTAGGACTGCAGCGTTCATGTTTTACCGACCCAAAAGAGCGACCCGGTCTTTCTGGATCACCTGAGCCAGGTTGAGATCAAACAGCTCACACCGAATCGGCATCTCCATCTCGTAGAACAGGTTCTTCAGAACAAAGTCCGTGTAAAGCTCGTATATCACCTTCAGCAGAGTCTCCATATTTTGTGCGCCAGTTTCACATACAACGGAATTTTTTGTCCCTGAAGCAATCAGAGCAGATCGGTAACAGCACAGGTGCATGTGACAGTAACTAGCCGAATAATCAATAACATATGAGCGCAGCTGGGCCTGATAACAGCAAGTGGTGTATCCATGCTTCCCAGTTCCCAGTGATTGAAGACACACCACCATAGCCCATATGGGGAAGGCAGGGATCATGATAATCTGGGTGTTGGGCCAAAATTTGAGCAACTTAATATTGAAATCATTATATAGATACATCTCAAACAAATAAAAATATAACAGCCTAAGTTTGATCCAGAGATAAATCACTCTAAACCAAATGTGTGTTTTAGCTGCACGGCAATCCAAATGATTATCCACAGTTCCAACAACATTAATTTTGCAAATGAACAGATAAGAGGCTTCAAAATCTTCATTTTCTACTATAAGCATTCACATACTAAAGACTGCCTAAAAAATACCTCATATGCTACAAAACATTGCCACTATGGAGTTTAGCGAACTCTGCTACCTAGTAACCTAGCGCTATAATTCTAAAATCTAACCTAGCACTATAATGGAGGTATCCCCGCACACGCAAAGGCTACAGGGCAGATGGTCTGCACACAATCATATGCTTTTGGGCTATATGCAATATAATGGGATCCTCTTGACATGCAGAATAAGAATAGGTATTTTTTTAGAAGTTCAGAGACCAAGTATAGTTAAGCCAGACCTGTAAAACTGAATTGGTCCAATAAGTGTAATCCACAGTGCCCAAACGAATACTGAAGTTCAGAACTATAAGATGAAGAACAGATTTATCATTTATCAAGAAGTTTACATACCTGTGAGAGATTGGAAGCAGTGGAGATTGAAGTTGTGGGCTTGTAGTAGGTCAATGCCTGTACAGCCAGGGATAGGGGAGAGCTGCTGGGAGATAGCGTGCATTGAATGCCAAAGACTTGCCAATCTAAGACTGTCATTGGTGTCCATCCTCCCTGCTGAACAATAGTCCGGGAGAGACGTGCAGGTTCTTCATATTACAGGTATAGCTCAAGAGGAAAGAAGAGACCGGGAACCCAGGAATATACCTTGTAGTATATAAGGCCACCAGACTTATTAATGATGAAAAGGCTGTAGATAGCTGCTAGTGCCATAATCACAAAGGGTGGAGTAGAGATAAAGGTAAATTTCCTGTATCAGCTGCAGAGAAAAATCCAGAGCCTGTAAATGGATTGATAGGAGAAACAGTAACATGCAACTTGTAAGGAACTCATACTCCTGAGTGGAAACAAATTCCAATTCAGATCCCCTTTGTGACTTGGACTTCAAGATTGATACAAACTAGTAAGGAACTCATTCTTAAAAAGTTATTTCAGTGTTGCTGCCTTTTTCTTTCAAAGGACAATTCCTTTTGCTAATATGCAGCCAAATGCATAATTGATCCTCAAAGTTCAGGTCCAATGATTCAATATGGACAAGAACCTGAAAATAATTGTTCTCCCAAGCTTTGTTTCATTTTTTTTAAATGTCTATATCTCTGAGCAGCTTCTCATTGAATACATTTTATGATGCCGGAAAGATAAAAGTTAAAATCCATTATATCATTTCCAGCAAAACTTAATTCAGTGAGACATTGGTTAGACGGGCAGCGGTTTTTATTAAAAAATCCTCTTAGTTTGTAAGCACAATGCAGCATCACACGGCATATACATACACACATCCAAGGTAACAATTGCAATTTCTAGCAAGAGCATTAGAGCAACATTTGCGAACATTGGTTGGGTAGCACACCACAGACTTCACATTTCCGAGATAATATATTGCTACAGGAAGATTGCCATAGCGAAGAACAATGTCGAGGGTAGCAAATACAGATTTCCTAGAAATGCAACAAGGTTCATCTGATGTGATGGCACAAGAACCAGATCTGGAGGCATAAACAATATGCAATCATGAAGCGCGTCACACCACACGGAAAATATACCGGTCCAATTCCCACCTTATTCCATATAGCATCACGGCGCATACAGCCATATAGGAGGCCTGCAGGCAGGCTTACCTTGCAACCGGCTCCCCGCAGGGTGAAGGCGGTGATTTCTCTGGAGGGCGGCTCCCAGTCACCTCAGTCCGTTACGCGGCCTTGGGATGCCGCAGGCAGCCGGGGGCGACAGCGGCCGGCGGGCGACGGGCGTTGGGATCCCGCACCCGCAGGCGCCAAGCAGGACCGCAGGACGACGACGGGTCCGGAGTGGCGGAGGAGTGCGAGGTCGGACCGTCGGAGGTCGGAGCAGACCGGGCTCGGAGAAGTGCCGAACTTTTTTTTTCAGGCCGAACTAAAATTATTAGATTCCAGGCCCGCCAATAGCCCCATCGGGCCAGTAAATGAAGCCCAAGTCGGCCTGGGCTCGTGTTGGGCCGTAGGATCAGTTAATGTTTGAAAATAATTCTTTTCATTATTTTTTCACTGCTGCTCAATTCCTCGTGAAGTGGGACTTCAGAGTTCAGAGTCCGGCGCGGTGCGTCCCCTTTCCCCTTCCCACGCCGCCACGGCACGGCGACACCGACACGGTCCATTTCCTCCAAAACCCCGGCCAAACCCCTCCGACACCCGTCCGCCGCGATGCTCCGCTCGCCGTCCGCCGTCCGCTCCCTCCTCCACCTCTCCGGCCGCCTCCTCCGCCCCCCGAACCCTCGCCTCCCCAGCTCCCCGCTCTCCACCCGCCCCCGCTTCCTCTCCTCCGCCTCGCCCACCCCCGGCGGCGCCCGATGGGCCACCTACGACTGCGACCGGCTCATCGACAGTCTCTGCGCCTCCGCCTCCGATACCCCCGTGGAGTCCGACATCTGGGCCATCTTCGACCCCGTCGCGGGCCGCATCGTCATTCAGAGGCCTCCTCCGCCGCCGTCCACCACCGAGGAGGAGGAGGAGGTGAAGGGGGAAGGGGCGGGCGACCTCGAGGTCGAGGATAAGGCTGGCGTGAAGTTGAAGGGGAAGGGGAGGTGGAAGGGGTGGGCGAGCGGCGAGAAGGGCCAGACCGGGCGGCCGTCGGTCGCGGCGGCGCGGAAGTCCGCGAGGAAAGGGAAGGGCGGCAAGGGCAGCGTCTCGTACATGTGCAGCAACTGCAGGGAGTTCCATTCGCAGTGGTGGGGCAAGTGCCGCTACTGCAAGGCGGCCGGGACCTTTCAGAAGTGCAGGGATATGGTGCTGCAAAGCGACGGGGACCCTTCAGAAGAGGAGGGGCGGGGCGGCGCAGGCGAGCGCGAGGACGAGGAGAAGGCGGGCGTGAAGGGGAATGAGAGGGTGAAGGGGAATTGGAAGAGGAAGAGAGAGGGGCAGGGGAACGCGAGCGGCGAGAAGGGCCAGACCAGCCGGCCGTCAGACGCGGCGGCGCGGAAGCCCGCGGGGAATGGCGGCAAGGAGAGGGTCTCGTACGTGTGCAGCCACTGCGGGGAGGGCCATTGGCGGTGGTGGGGCTATTGCCACCACTGCAATGTGCCGGGGACCCTTCAGAGGAGTAGGGAGATGGTGCCGCAGAGCCTTCAGGAGGTGAATTAGGGGATCGCTCGGGCGGAGTGGCAGCATACCCCTGTAACATTTCTCATCCAGCTCAAGTGCTCAACATGTTGGCACTATGACAAACTGTTATCGAGGGTCATCATCAGTAGTTTCTTATCTAATGCACCGGGGAAGTACTCTAATTGTATAGATCAATGGAGCTATGACATTCAAATCTGTGATTGTTCTATGCAAACGTGGGTGTCTGCTTCAGTATATTCTCCTCAATGCACTTCAATTGCTGTGCAACTCAGTGAGGAATTTTTCCTTCTCATTATTAGGTGACATAATCTCTAATTTGTCTTGCTTTGGTTGGGAATTTGGAAATGGAGATTGTATGAGTAGTTGAGTGGTTGCTGGTGGCATTGTTCTTGGTAAACTATCAAGTTTATGGCATTAGTTGAAAGTATATTTGTGTCTGTCAGGTGCAGGATGAGGGTTCATACTGGTATGAGCTTTCAGCTACACTAAAGCTAATTGCTGACGGAAATCATGTACCTCTAAATATGCTACTTCTTAAGCTAGTGTCGTTTTTGTTTTCATATAGAATTTAATGTTGTTTCTCTATAAGTGCCGAGTCAAGCTAACAGTACCACATAATGAATCCGTAGCTGACTAAGTTTTTGGAAGTAACATGCTTATAATTGTATCTTAGCTTAGTAACACCATTGTTTTGGAGTTAGAGCTGCATAAATAGTGCCAGGACTGATTTTTTTCCCCATTCAGCCCATAAGATCATTCTATCACAATTCAATTCTAATTGTTTTGATCATGCCTTCTAACCCTGTGCAAACATAGCACCTTAAGTTGAATTAGCAGATTAGATGTATATTAGTCCTTTTGCAGAATTAGTTTTGCCTGTTTTTGTACATTTCTGCTGAAATAAGAGAAAAGAAGGTTATGGTTTCTAGATGAGAGGAATATACGTGTGGGATGAGAGGTTATGGGAGTAAGTGTTCTTTGATATTATTTATTAGTTATGACCATTGACACATAAGAGCACATGCATGGATTTACGATTTTACATCGAACAGGGATAAATTCATGACCTCAAGGAGCACACGCGCACACTTATCACTGAAATGTGCTCACACTGATTAAAGTTCCACACCCAAGATTTTATCCCTGGTATATGGAGCGATACACCCACGAGGCCAAAACTCAACTGACTGACCAAGAGGTTCTTCCCTGTGGAATGATAATTTTGTATATTGTAAGTTCATCTTAAGCATTCAATTCTGAGATACAATTGGTAGGCTGTCATTACATATAGGCCTGTTATTTGCACCAATGCCTTCTATGACATAATCTGCACCAACACTAGACCAGGTGGTATGTTGATGCCCTGACATATTTGGTACATTGACATGATTTCTGAATGTATTAAGGGACCATGTGGCATGATAATGTCATAACTGTGACTATGTTTACTAAATCTTGTAATTTCGAATTTTGTTTTTTCTGGATTATGCAGCAATCCTCTGGTGATTATTTGCTATTTTTGCCCCCATATTCTTGTGGTGCTATATTTCTGTTTACGTTGCAGACTATTTTCCTGAATGTCGTGAGTGGCTTCAAGTTGAATGAGACGACAGGAGATCTGGCCAGAGCAGCTTCAATTTGCAGCAGGTAGTATCCTTCTATGCTATATTTTAGAGAGTCATTAGTGGTGCAAGATTTTGATTTAGTTAATATAGGTACGTAACTCCTTAAACACTTCACAGCCCATGGTTCTCATGATATGTTTGTACAGCCATTTGTGTCTTTTGGGCATAGTCAGATGGACCAACCATAAAACCGATTAGTGATGCATAACTATGATTCTATGGTTATTTTGTCATTCTTTTATGTATAAAAGCAGGTGTGAGGTCTGTTTTGGCCCATCTTTTCCACTATCAATTCATTTTGAGGAAGTCTCTTTTCTTCTTGTCTTCAGTTTCTTGGAATTCCATATTTCAAATGAAGTTGCATTTATTGGAGGGGTCAGCCTAAACGGTGAAATTAGAGCTGTAAGCTTTCTCTGCTTCATGTAATATGCTTTGTTCGTAACCTAAAAGAGATGGCATGTGTTTTGTCAAAAAAGAATAGCTGAGGTTAATGTCTGAATTTCACAAAGAAGTGTCTCCTATTTTATTCTTCCAAGCCTACTCAGATGACAGATGGGCTGTTCAAATAATTAAACAGTGACTCCAAACTACATCTCTGAGCCCCCTACAACATTTCTGGAAGCTGTACCCCAGCCAGTATCCTGTTGCTAATGTTTATCCTGGCCCCAGAAATTTTTAGCTAGAAACTGGGTGAAACGGTATGTTGTTAATTTTTTTTATTTTTTTATAGCATTTGGATACGATTTGGTTCTGCTGATTTTTATGGTTTTTTATAGCATTAGGATACGATTTGTTTCTGCTGAAGAAGAATTTGTAAAACTGCCCAGTAGAGGTAATGAAGAGAGATGGAATTTTGACGGTCAACGGGCTGGGTTGAACGAGTGGTGCTTGGGGGATGGGGAGAAGAGGTGTAGAGGGAAACGGATGGTGCCATGTGCCCAAGTGAGGTGGAATTTTAGCCTGTTTATCAATCCAGCTCCCCCTAATTTGTACTTGTTCAGAACTTCGTGTGATAATGTGCTTTGCTTATGGAAAATAGTGTGCATTATTTATCCAATCCATGGATTGTTCCAGTTTATGGGACCTTGTCAGGAGCCCTGTCGTTTCTGTGCTGTCGCTGTTACTGGTTCATACCTGATCACATTTCATACTTGCATAATTTGCTTTCAGTAATATCTGATTAGCATGTAGCCTGGCAATGAGGAAAACAGAGCTCAAACTGGCACACTCAAATATCTTATGTTTTTGGTAGTCACATCTGTTTTTAACTGTAACCCAGCTGTAGTAACATTATTTTTCTCTGCCCCTCTTAAAAGGGGCCAATAATGGACAAGCAGGTTTGGCTATGGTAAAATTGGGATACAAGAAATATGTCATTCCCAAAATCTCAAAGAAGCTGTTTAAACCGCATAATCTTGATATGGAGATCTTGCCGTGCAGCAACCTCAAGCAGCCAAGCAGGTCATAAACATCTTACTTAGGCCTAAAGGATAATGTTTTTGTACAAGGTTCCTGGTTTACCAAAGCTGACTGTAGGCGTTTGGGCATCAGAGAATTGCAGTTCAAGAACACAGCTAGTTCGATTGGTGTAGCATAGTGCCAGACTGCCAGTTAAGCAGTGAACTGGTGTCAGTGTTGGGTTTCTTCATTTTGCTAGTAGGCTTAGGACGGCCAGCTTTGGTTATCCTTAGCTTTCTGGAATCGGAAACTATGATGCAAAACAGCAAAGTAACTCATTGGTATATATTTGAAGTTGTATTCTGTATCGTGCTCTCTGGCAAAGCCGTTGCCTGTTGGTTTGTTTCTTCTCAGCTTCTCGCTGTAGCTTAGCAACAAAAAACGCTTCCTCTCTGTTTTTTATCTTAATTACTATTTTGATTGGACTGACTAAATTCCTTAATCAAGTTGTGGTAAAGATTGATATTGTAATGTGTTCTTTTCATAACATATAAACATTGGTGTTTCAGATTCCATGCAAAAAATATTCGATCTGAAGATAGCCAAAACGCTCTTATATATTTTTCTTTGGTCTCCTAAACCAATCAAGCCCGTAGTCTGCCAAACAGGCCTTTAGAGTCGAGGATAGATTTTTTTTCTTTTTACTTGTTTTAACACGTGAAGGGTTTTCCCCCAGTCACAATGCTAATCACTTGAGTATGTGACTAGATGCTGCCTAACCTCATCGACCATTTTTCATTTTACATGAGCATGATATAGTATTTTAAAGATGGGATGATATCATTTAGACCTTTTCTTATATTTTTAGTTAAGTAAGTTCCTAGATGACATATAACAGTTATTATATGCTAGTCCACCAAACTGATGATCTCATATTCTCATCTATCCTAGCAATCATGGAGTTTTATTTAAACTCGTAAAACTCTTAATCTACAGAACTGCTACAAATTCTGCTGATACAAACACGAGGTTCAAATATTTTCTTATTATACCTTTAAATTTCAGACTAAGCCTAATCTAAAGCGTTTTCCTTTTTTTAATTTTTGTAATTAATGAGATGACGTGCATAGATGGAAGCCCATGTATAGAGATTGGGCCGGATGGCCCATATCTTCTTTTGGGTGGGCCACATGGTACAGACTAAAAGCAAACTCCTCCGAATTAACCCGAATCCCGCAAAGCCACAATCCCCAATTCCCAATTGCCACAAAACCCTCTCCGTGCCCTCCTCCTCCACCGCCGGCGATCTCCTCCTCCTTCCCCGCCGATGGATCTCTCCGCCGTCCAGACCGCTCTCGCCGACAAGTCCTACTCAGCCCTCGCCCCTCTCTGCGACGACATCCTCCTTCAGGTACCCTCCTCGCCTCTCTCCCACCCCCACCCCACATCCGCGTAAGGTTTAGCGCCCCGCCTCACGGGATTCCCAATGCGTCTCGCAGGCCGCGTCCAGGGGAGCCACCACCGACGAGTGGCCCTACGCCGTCCACCTCCTCGCCCACCTCTACCTCAACGATCTGTATGCAATCCGCCGCCCATTGCCCTCGTTTTTTCCCCATCCTTTTCAGCGATTGAGGCTAGGGTTATGTTACTGACGATGCCGTGGTGTGGTTGCGAGTGAGCAGGAACAGCGCGAGGTTCTTCTGGAAGTCGTTGCCGCAGGAGGTGAAGGACGCGCGGCCGGAGCTCGCTGCCGTCTGGAGGATCGGCCAGTGCCTCTGGAACCGTGACTACGCCGGTGTGTACACGGCTGCGCAGGGGTTCGAGTGGGGTCCTGACCTCGCTGATTTCATCACTTCCTTCCTAGGTATAGCGCTTGTTGTAACTGTTTTGGATGGCATATAATTTTCCTATGCTTTTCTTGCAATGTAGTTTAACTCAAATTGCTTGCTTCCATAGAGATTTGGTAGTTTAATGGCATGGGTCGGGAGACTGTTGGACACGTGGTCACCATTGGTTAGTGGTGGGAAAATTTATCTATAAAATTGGGCTGCACTGATAGATATCCTCATTGAATATTGTGATGGAGAAGTTCGCAGGGGAACTTCATGACTGTTATTTGATACTCTGGTTTCTGGTTATTCTTTCATTTTTTTTGTTTAGCAAGGTGTCAACTGGCCATAGCACCTTGTGAGTGTCATTGTGTTTCAGTAAGATGATATGTTTTCTATGCCAACATATTCGATATTTATATCCTTGTGACAGCATAATGCCACAATGCTAGTGAAGAATAATTGCTATCCATTACTTGAAAGGTGCTTATTGTTGTTAGCTCAATATCTGCTTTAAAAATGTAGTTATTAAAATGGCAAGAGTACCTCTTGATGTTGAGACCAAGGCAAAATTTACTTAATACAAAATGAGATGTCAAACAATTTAGTGATATTCTTCCTCTGACGTGCTCTGTAAAGAAAATATGATTTCCAGGCTGTTAACATGATAGAATGGTTTCCCTTTGCTTGGTTGATTTTTAGGAAATTGTTTAGTACCTATAGAAAGTATGATTTCCAGGCTGTTAACATGATTAATTCCTTTTGTTTGCTCGATCTCTGGGAAATTGTTCAATGCTTGCTTTTATAATATTCATGTAACTACTTAAGGTGAATATAAAATCTTCGTTTGTTATGATGCAGAAAGCTACAGAAAGAGAATATTCCAGCTGTTAACTTCTGCGTATTCTACAATCATCGTTGCTGATGTGGCTCACTTCATGGGGATGAGTGAGGAGGATGCTACAAACTGTATGTTTCTCAATCCACCAGTTAGAATTTTTTTTAATCTCAATATGAGTGTTCTAACATTTCAATGACCTCTTTCCTGTTTTGAGCTGTGGTGGAGTTCTTTTAATGTTGCACTCTTGGTATATGCTGAACTATTTTCCACTTTGTGATGCATAAATGTCTTAGATTTAGATCATTGTGTTTTTATGTCTTGGATTTTGATCATTGCGCTTTTATGTCTTGGATTTAGATCATTGTGTTTACAATGTGTTTCCTCAGCTCGTGAAGGTAAATGGATTGAAGAAATGATGTCAATTCATGATTTTCCCCTCTCTAGTCCTATCCTTCTGACACCAGTATCTTATTTAATATGATAGATAACATGATTAATTCTCCTCTACCTGTATATTTAATCTATTTAAGCATAAATGATCATGTGTATTCTGCATGTTTTCTGATAAGAACTTTTGATTGTATTTTACATTGAGCTTTATGTGCACTAAGCGTCATCTACTTGTGTTAAATAAGATGTTCATGTGGGTAATCATTTGTCCTGATTCGATAGGCTTCACTTATGTGTATGATGGTAGCTCTAAACTTATTTCTCATTGCAGCTACTTCTCAAGTACTTTGCCCTGTCCAGCAATATAAGGCATATTTTGTTTTGAGAAAGTCAAACTTTGCAAATTTTGACCAACAATTAGTCGAATGATTGCATGTCTAGTATACAAAAGTTGTATCGATAGATTCATATTTGAATCACTTTCAAGATGGTGTTGATTTTCTAGAAATTGACAATAATGCAGGAGAAATCAATGGCCAAAAAAATACTTCGAAGACTTGTTTTAAAATATGCCTTGCATCGTTGGACAGAGGCAGTACACTTGCTAATTGCTATGTGTAATGTGTTAGTGATTTGTTTTCTGTTGATCTCAGGCTATCCAAATTCGCCACCTCTCCTAGTTTGCCTACGTAGTAGCCCAGTATGAACTTTACACAGAAGTAGTTGCCTGTATGATTTATAGTTAGTGATATGGCAAAACTGTTATCTACTTGCCTGCGCTGATACATGCATTATATTTACTGTTGACCAGTGATTTCCAGGCCACCAACAATTTTCTTGTTTTCATTTTTCTGGATTTTTGTGGAGTTTATTTTTACTGTTACATGATAAGTTCAGTTTGCTCTTTGCACCATTACTTTCAGTACCTCAGATTGTTAGTGCTGGGAAAACATATCTGATATCTGTATGCTTACAAATGTGTGAAAGCAGCATGAACTACTTTGGCAGATGAGCCTTTTAAATTGTAGCACAGATAGTTATGCGAAATTTACTTCCTGCTCCAGAATTTGATTGTAACAACTTCCATATTTCCCATTGCAGATGCTGTGCAAAACGGTTGGAGTTTGGATGCTGCGACCAATATGCTTACTGTCAAGAAACCAAAGGCTCAGACCAACCAGAAGCTCGACGCAAGCAAACTGCAGCGTTTGACTGAGTGTGTTTTCCACCTGGAGCACTGATATGCTCACTATTAATCGCCTTGCGTCTCTGAAACTCCTCTCTGCCGAACAGATATCATGTGAGACCTGAGGGACTGGGTCAGTTTTTGGCTGGAAAGGGGAGATCTATCTATACTGAATTCTCAGTAACTTTTGGTTGGTGTGCTAGCGGTTACCACACCTATTGCCTGTTCATATGATGATTCTTCCTGAAGTCTGAACTAAAATGGTAGCAGTTGCTCGTGGACACGGCCCCAGCATATGAAAAAGTAAAATCTTTTAGATCATAAACACTTCTTGGTAACTTCAATTTGGTTCACACAAGGGATAAACATATCACAAATCCAAAACTGAAATGAGGAAACGGTGGCCATTAAATGGGCTATTATTCTCCGGGATTTTGATTTGCCGACGCCGTTGTGTTTGGCTCTCTAGTTGCGTCTTGAGTAGAACATGCTAATTGTCCTAACACGTAACAAGCTGCAGCACACTGGCTCTCTGTTTTACCAGCTACCTTGATGATGTCACTGGGACGAATGGTAGTGCGGGAACAACTAACCCCACGCAGAGAAATTTGGTCTGGTGATGGAACACTGATTTCGCTGAGTTCCCTATGCCTACCAATCCTGTATATGGCTCGCCATAAGCCTCACATTTTAGCACGCAATGTGCCATCCCCATCTTGTCTCCCTCTTCCTCCCCTCTACTCCATAGCATGCCCTTGGCTTCTTAGTTGCCTTTTATAGGGAAGATATATTCGTCCTAAGTAATCATGCAATCATATAGTACACCAGGTCATTTTTACATACACCAAATTTAAGGAAAGAACATGCCCTCTGCGGCAGGCAGCGTGTAGTCATCACAAATCATGACTCATACAATCGCACTACGTAATGTACTCCACCCACTTAGGACAGTCTCAACCCACTCTACCACAAGTGGAACTTCATGAGTCATTGTTACTACAGTCATCATGCCTAGTACTGCTTGGACTCCATTTTCTGGCATGATTGCCAGCAGTGCTAAACGCAGGGATGCCTTCACAATAGGCAGATGAATCCTGGTAGATAGATTGTTTTAAACTACGCCTTGCATTGTTGGACGGAGGAAGTATGCCATAGTTATTTGTTTTCAGTCCAACTCGGGCTGTCCAAATGGACCACATCTCTCCTGGTGTGCTTGCAACAGAATAGTGGCCTGTATGATTTATAGTTAGTGATGTGGTAAAACCACTATCTAATTGCTTACCCTGAGTTTTACTGTTGACCAGTGACTTCGGCGGAGAATGTTTGTGGGGCTGTTGGATGCCACCAACAATTTAATTGTTTCCATTTTTCTGGATTTTGTGTAGAGTTTCTTTGGTTGTTATATGATAAGTTAAGTTAGCTCTTTGAACTATTACTTTCAGTACCTCAGATTGTTAGTGCTGGGGAAACATTTTTGTAAGCATATAAATGTGTGAAAGCAGCCTGAACTAATTTGGCAAGTGAGGCTTTTAAGTTGTAATACAGATAGTTTTTCCTGATTCAGAATTTGATTATAACAACTTCCATAGCTCCCATTGCAGATTTTGTGCAAAAATGGTTGGAGTTTGGATGCAGCGACGCAGATGCTTACTTACTGTCAAGAAACCAAAGGCCCAGACCAACCAGAAGCTCGACGCAAGCAAACTGCAGCGTTTGACTGAGTGTGTTCTCCACCTGGAGCACTGATATGCTCACTATGGATTGCCTTGCGTCTCACTATGGCTCAGAGCACCTGAAGCAGTAGTACAGGGCACTGTAAAAAGGCTCGTTTTTTTTTTTTGATAATAGTAAAAAGGCTCGGTTGTCACTACTCTGAAAGGTCACTGAACCACTTTGACTTTCAAGCTTTAAGGGAAGTTTTTGTTGCACTAAAATGCTAGTATCATTTGCTCGTGCCCACGGTCCAGCATATGAAGAGTTAAATCTTTTAGCATATATAAACACTGTTTGATAAGTTCAAATTTGCTCACACTGAAAAGGGGTTAAACATAACAAATCCACAACTGAAATCTGGAAGAAAGCATCGTCATTAAATTGGCTCATATTCTCTCCTCCAGCACAGGAGAGCTAGACGTTGTTTGAGTTTGGTTCGCTGGTTGCATCTTTCATCTTTGGGTGCTAATGGTGGCCGTCCACTGCTCTAACGCGGAACAAGCAGATCCAGTGCCTCAGGCAGCGACCTTGATCTCATTAGGAAGTGAACATTCTCTTGGCACACTGGTTTGACGAGAAAGAGCTGATATAACTGAGTTCCTCGTGCCTACCAATCCTATGATTTGCATGGTTGCACCATGAGCTTCACATTTCAATTTTCAACACGCAATATTCTGGGCCGTCAGACTTCCCAAGTCCCCATCTTTCTCCCTCTTCCTATGTCCTACCCCACCAGGCCACCACAATGTACTTCTGCAGCACGCCCTTGGCCTCTTACTTGCCTTTTATAGTTGCTGATGTATTTGTGCTATATAACCATGCAGTCATATAGTACTCATCCACCGTATTTTTATATAGCTCAAATTTAAGGAAAGATTTTTACATTCAAGATTTAGCTCAGTTGAACTTTCCATAAATGTAACTAGGCTTTGAGTAACTAGGAAAAATGTTTGTTTGGGAAACCGGGGGAATGATCAAAATATCACATCATTGCACTTCGTGCCTCGAAATATCATACATCTCATAAGGAATCCAAGTTGTATTAAGTGTGTATTTCCCATCTAGGTTTATTAGTGGTCTAAGCCTGAGTGAGGTTTGAAGCTTACTCTTTACATGGGCTTGGTCCACCGTCCACGTATACTAAAAACCGAGAAAATTCACTGTACCATCTTTCCATGCTAATTATCTCTTCGCCAGCACCAACAGAAAGAGAACAATAGCGGCATACCGCAGGAATGAAACCACAATACTTGCATTGCATTTCCACCGCTGCCAAAATAGGATGGGCTCAACTGGCTATTGGAACTTAATTTAAATTCCGAAAGAATTTACCATGAACCTAGAACCAAGATAATTCGAGCCAAGTTTTGATCTTGTAGTTTTTTTTCTGTCCCTATCATAATTGATATCCTTTAAGTCATGATTTATATGTGTTATTTTAACTTGTACTTTGCAGTTTCGAAGTTATCAAGTACACTCGTGCCAAGTTGTCGGCAGCTGGTTAGATATCCTGCGTATCGGGATCTATCAAAGCATAGAGCTGAGCCGCCAGGACTCTCTATTGGCATTGAAACACTACGAATTTCTGAAACTAACTAGTACATATATAATTCATTTTGAAGCAAATAGCACAGTTCATAAATATTTTCATCACGGCAAAAAAACAAAGAGTGTCACTTTGTAGCCATTCACTGTTTCTCACTGCAAATTTCCTCCCAGGCAAACTCTCAAAAGGCTGAGCTTGCTAGTTTACGGTGCTAGGTCAAATTCAAAGTTTCTCTGAACTCTTTGGTAGATTAGTGTAAGGAATCGGTGCTTCTAACTTAAGAAGGGGAGGGGGTGAATTAGGCAAATTAAAATCTTAACCTATGACTTCCACTACAAATTCATAAACTAGATCGTGCTATCAAGATGTGCATTCTAAGGTTGATCTAGTGTGAAGTCCTCATCCTAAAATAAGTTTTGCAACCTACAGCCAATCCTAGTAAGATACTACACTAAGATAGTAAAGGCACACAAGTTGCAAGTATGAAATACGGAAACGTAAAAGGTGAGGGATCAGGAGAAGCAAACTCTTGACACAATGATTTATCCCGTGGTATCTGTAGGCACTAAGCCACCACTAGTCCACGTTGTTGAAGCACTCACACAACAGTATTGCTTCCCGGTCACCAAGTCTCTTCCGAGACACCCCTTGACTTGCCACAAAGGCTTAGCCACTAAGGCTTACGCCAAGTTCCCCAGTCACCTTGATGCCATCCCCACTAAGGAGCTTCTCCATGAAGGAAGGGGTCTTCACGTCCCTCGCACACGATCATTGACACCGCTCCACACCAAGCTAGAGGGTTGAAGACTTGCCGGCAAGCCACTAAGGCTCCAAGGTGTTGGCATACCTTGTACAACAGTGGTTTACTCTAGAACTTGATCACAAGGTAGGCACACCTTGCACTCTCTCTTCTCCAGGCCATCCTAACACTAATCACTCTCCTAAGCTTGTGCTAAGCCTTCGATGGATCACTTAACCACTTTTGGTGGTTTGGATGCATTATTGATGTGTCTTGCTCTTCCATGAACTCTTGCACACTTCATCTTCATCCAGCAACTTCAAATGGATGAGTGGAGGGGGTATAAATAGCCCAAGAGCTCAAAGAGCCGTTGCTCCAACGACTAGTTAAAGGATACCACCAGATGTTCTGACCCAGATTCTTCTTAGATTCCTCACCGACGCATTTCACCTATTGATTCGCTGAGGCACTGCTTCATCCGATGGTTCCTCCGGTGCAGCGTCAGACCATCCGGTGCTGATGGTTTAGCGCCCAAAAATCTCTCTGGAACTCTCTGAAGTAAATATGCTTGCTCCGATGCCCACTGACGCATAGCATCGAACATCCGGTGCTTCCTTCTTGCCTGCTTCAGTTCCAGCGATTCATCCGATGGGTACAAATAAATGGCCATCGGATTATCCGATGGTTCTACTTGAACTTGCCTTCACCATGTTGTACCAAATCCTCCAGTGCTTCCTCCAATGCCTGTAACAAGGACCATCAGAACATCCGATGGTTATAATTTCTTTCTACGCTACTGGGCATCGACTGATTCGCTGGCCGTATCCCTGTTGTCACCGAATGAGTTGGTGGCTATAGTAAACGTTGTTTTCTTCGTTTCTTAGCTTGTCTTTGATGGTGGTCACTTACACTAGTAGAGAATTGGGCTTTAGTCCCGATTGGTAGGGTGCAAATATCTCGAAAATGCATCCGGGATAAACCAACCGGGACAAAAGGGGGGGGGGTATTTTATCCCGGGTCACTCAACCGGGACAAAAGACCCCCCGGGTCACCACGGCCGGCACTGCAAAAAAAAAATCCCGAGCTCCCAGGAGGTCCCCCACACGCGCAAGTCGCAAGTCACGCGATTTTTCACGCGAAATATGCGCGTGCGCGGTTCGTGGGATTCGAACCCACAACCTCCAGCCTCACGCGTAGCTTCCTTGCCATCCCACCTACACACCACATCTGACTATGTAGGGGATGCTATTCTTTTGTATTAACTCGTGAAGGACCCTTTTATCCCGGTTGGAAACACCAACCGGGATAAAAGGGGGTCTTTTATCCCGATTGGTGTTTCCAACCGGGATAAAAGGGTTCGAGGATTTAATCCCCTTCCAGTCACCTTCCAGTCACCTCCTTGGGGACCCTTTTATCCCGGTTTGAAACACCAACCGGGATAAAAGGGGGTCTTTTATCCCGGTTGGTGTTTCCAACCGGGATAAAAGGCTCTTGACCCTTTTATCTCGGTTGGTGTTACCAACCGGGATAAAAGGGGGGGGGTCTTTTATCCCGGTTGGTGTTTCAAACCGGGATAGAAGGCCTCTCAGAGTCTTTTTTTCCCACTAGCCTTTGCAACCGGGATAAAAGGTCCCGGTTGGTGAGCCCCCCACCAGTGACTGAGTTTTAGTCCTGGTTGGTGAACCTTTTGTCCCGGGCCAACTTTAAACCGGGATAAAAGGGGACGTATGGAAAGCCAATTCTCTACTAGTGTTATTTAGGAACTAGAATACTTTCAAGACATGTTCTCAATGCTTTGTTAGTTCTAATGACCGTGTTGTCACATTAATCACTAAAATTACAAAGTAATAGTCTAATGGGGCCTTGTTCGCTATAATTAGATAACACCTTTGCTATTTTGCAGTTCATGTTGTAGTAAAGTAAACAAAGTGTGAGATTTATATTGTGTTGTTCTTCCCGTTCCTAGCATTAGAGATGTAGTGATGAATGGTTCTTTGCTATACATATTCCTGTTATGTATAACTTGAAGCTGGAAACTGTTTTAGTAGAACGAAGTCAGCTTTGATGGCATATCATCATTGCTCCTCTATCAAAAATTCAGTGGCTTATATCAATCAAAAGCTCTACCAAGCATACTGCATGGTGCATACTGCTGTGTTTGCCTGACTGTGTTTTTCCACGTGGTGCATTGATGCCCACTAGTAAAAAAAAATCGTGTTGCATCTCCATCACTTTTCAATTTCAAATCTTATTATTGTTGGAGTATAAGTGAATTGTCCACCTCTCTCCATCAGCTTAAGCTTTTAAGTTGAACTGGTTGGTGCATGCAATTTAATATGGTATCAGAGCTAGAGGTCTCGAGTTCGAATCCTAGCGGACGCGATTAAATAAAATAATTGTAGCCTACTCCAAGTTTCACGTATACGGTCTAAGAGAGCCTGCACGTGAGGGGGAGTGTTGGAGTATAAGTGAATTGCCAACATTTTCAACTTTTCAATGTTTAGCTAGAAGGGGGAGCTCTCTCAGTACTGAATTTACATATGTGCAATTGATTTCTGGCTAGTGGTATGGTGCCTGTTCATATCGTGGCAATTATTCCTGCCAGAGAGGATCATGAAACGAGTCATGCTTTGATCTTGTTTGATTAGCAATCAAGTCCATATTCTTGTTTCTTTCGTTACTGTAGTTTGGTGTTCTAGTAGAACTGAAACTCTTAGCGGTTGTCATTGCTCTGGAGCTCATTGGACCAATTTGATTTTCTAGGAACTTCTTTGTGCCGAAATGAAAGAGGTATAAGCCTATGGTTCAACAATGGAAAAGTTGTTATTTGAAACACATAAAGCTGGTTAATGATCGACTCGCGATCTTAAAGTTCGCAGGTGGCTGTCCGAAAGCTAAGCTGATCTGTCCGATGGAACTACCAATCACCGCATACATGAAGCATGTTGATGGCATGAGTAGAATAGATTTTCATGCCACATTTGTGTAAAGATGCCGCATTGTTATAGCTGAATTCTTGATACCACCCAATCCTAAATAGCTCATGCCAAACGCACAGTATTTTCATAGACAATTTGCATTATGTCTCCTCTTTATAAGTCCTACCGTTCTACCCAATTCCACACACATTGCCATCTTAACTACCTTCAGAATGTATAATATAGTCGTTTATATATCGAGCTCTTTTACAGTGCACAATACTAGTCTATACTAGTGTTCGAAAAGGATTAGTATAAAAATATCCGATGATCAAGATTAATTGTATACTACTGAAAACTTCACATAGTATACATGAGAGGTATAGGTTGTATAAGGTTATCATGGTAAAAAAATACAAATGGTATTACTATAATATTTTTTTAACACTAGCAATATATAGCAATATATTTGTCCTGCGCAATCGCACACTGCAGCTCACAGGTTACAACTCATACGGTCACACTAGTTTCAGTTTTGCTCCATTTAGCACTGCACTGCGCTGCCAATTGCATGATGCCATTATACTTACAATTCTTGAAGTTAGGTGATGTCAGCGGTGGAGACACGTACTGGCATGATTCACGTTCGGGATTAAGTTCAGTTGTACTTTGTGCAAGGAATAGGAGAACCTGACCTTGGTTAATGTTCGCTTGACAAAGCTGGTGGAAGGTTGGAGTACGAGTATCACATTATTCCACATAGCATTAAGTGAAATATCATACAGCTGCATAATAAACTCAACTTGTGTTAAGTTTATCGCCCACTAGGTTGATATGGTGCATGGTACCAAGTGCAACTACTCCATGTTCAGTGGGAATTAGGAATCGTGTATCATATGAAGACCTCAGCACGATTACTAGCATATAAAATTATAAACCAAATAAATTGAGCGAGCCATCTTCTTGCTACCCGTGCATGCTAATGGTACCAACAAAAGAGAGCAACAACTCAATAATGAAACCGCACGAAAAACACGCCACTTGTGCAAAATTGTTGGAGTTTGGATGCAGTGTTAGATTGCATAGCGGAATCCGACCCGACCCGCTATACCCACGAGCCGGCGCCCCATAAGTCCAGATCCACCGGAGCCCACAACAATAAGGCCTTTAGCCTAACTCAACCTAAAAGACTAGCTTGATCGGTGAGGGCTGCCCCCACTCCCCCACCATCAATTTCCGATATGGGACTAAACTTAACAATCTCATCTCGTCACACATCAGGCCCAACTCTTCCATCACATACAACCCATGTGATCTCCCGAAGACGTTATCCCAGGCCACGAGTCCAACTCTCCATTTACCGTCACTATGTAACCCAGAGATGTTCCAAGTTTCCCGACCTTTTGACCCTGATACCACTTGTTAGATTGCACAGCGAAATCCGGCCTGACCTACTATACCCACGAGTCGGCGAGTCGGCACCCCATCAAGCTCTTGTCCACGGAGCTCACAATAACAAGGTATTGGCCTAACTCAACCCAAAAAATTAGCTTGATGGGTGAGGGTTGCCTCTACCTATATGTTGTGCTCCCACCATCAATTTCCGATGTGAGATTAAACCTAACATGCAGCAATCAATATGCTTGAAACCAAATACTCAGACCAACCAGAGGATGGAAGCAAACCGAATCGTTTGACTGTGTTTTTTTCCACCTGGAGCAGTGATGCCCACTGTTAGTGGTGTTGCGTCCCTGTTGATCGATACGCCAAATGTTAAGAAGCCTATTTATCATGATAGCTAGATACCTGAATGACTAGGTAGAGCTTTGGCTGGAAAGGGAGTCTTCTCAGCACTGAATTTGCATGCGCAAAGTGGTTTCTCGTTAGAGTGCTAGCCGTTAATGTACTGGCCTGTTGCTTGTAAATACGGTGTCTCGTCCTGCCAGAGGTACATTGAAATGTGTCATGCTCTGCTCTTGTTTCTATAAGCAAGTTCATGTTCTTGTTTTTATGCGACTGGACTTGGAAATTGTTTAGTGGAATAGAAAGTCACTCCTAATGTTTGGCATCGCTCTGGGGGTCACTGAAGTAATTTGATTCTCTAGGGATGTTCTCTTTGCGTTATAATGCTAGCAGCCTGTTGTGCCCATGGTTTTAACTTTTAACACGTGAAAAGGATTATTGAAATATGTAAAAAGCTGGTTAACAGTTTTCTGTTCATTTTTTTTTACTTGAACTGATGACAAGTCGTCAAGTCTACTGAAACGAGATGAAATCATCTCTTTTGAAGGTCCGAATTGAAGTACTCTGCTGGCTCTCTGCTCGACTGATCAACCGAGCACATTCTTGTTTGTTCTGATCATTGCCTGCCGGCAAACTGTGAAGCGAGCTCTAGCCGTGGCCTTGCGATCAAAGTGGCGAAACTGAATTCTTAACCTACCAATCCTATACGGTTATGTCCATCACCCCATAGACAATTTGCTAGGAGTATCTCAATATAGCTTCAGTTATTTTTTCTGTGCAGCCACAGAACCATATCACACCACATTTTTTTATGTTCCCCATATTGATGTGCACATTGTTCCCACAAGCGCATTTAATGTGGTCGGGGATAAAACAATAGAGATTACAATACTGGTCAGCCAGGTGGCTAATAGCTTCGAATAGGAACTTCAGGAGACCAAGTCGGCTGCACGCAAAAGATCCCAATGCGCAAAACACCGTCTAATTTACCTTAAAAAAGAAGACCTTCCAACCTAATGAAACTACTTGTTTCCTCGAAAATGAGATTCTGAACACCTGCTAATTTTAATATAAATTTTCGTGTGGGTTGTAGACGACTGCCAGGAATAATAACTTTTTGTGACGTTTTCCCCTTGAAGTTCAGCTTCCACGAATAGGATTCTGAAAACCTGACGATGTCCGAATTATTGTGAAGGTAGCACTCACAAACTATCGCCAAGAAAAATGTTCCTGGCGGTCAACCATCACATAAATGGTGCTCCTGTGGCGTTCAATTTGCCAAGTTTTTTGTCTGACAGTCATCCGCCACTGATCATTTTTGTGACGACTTTTTGCATTTTCATGATGGTTTTCAACTCTTACGAATTCTCTCTTTCTGGTAGTGAAAGAGTTACAAAATACCATGCTGACCATTGCTTCCGATCCCCTGTTGTATGTACGAAAGTAGGTTGATCACACTGGTGAGTATTTTCCACCGTGCTGAGCATTCTCTTCCCATCTTACCAGCGATATCGATCCCACTTGCGTCGTCATGAAAGATTTCTCTACTCTAACAATGAAATGCTGATATAATTAAGTTCCTCATGCCTACTAATCCTATATGAATTCGCCATAATCCTCACATTTGAACACACAATATATATGTCATCCCCGTCTTGTCTCCCTCTTCCTATATCGTCGTAGCCTTTCATAGTTGCCTTAGTTGCCTTTCATAGTTGCAGATGTATTTGTTCTATATATGAAACCATGCAATGATATGGTACACCACATTATTTTTACAAAGAGTGAAATACATGCCCCAAATTTAAGGAAACAACATGGCCTCTGTGGCATCATGTCAGCATTATTATTGTAGAACGCATTTGTAACCATGCGGATGCTGGGTGTTAGATGATTGCAAGTTGGCAACTTAACATGGTTGGAACATTCAATATTTAATTAGCTCAGTTGCACTTTCCATAAAATATAGCAAGGCTTTGAGTAACTAGGGAACCATGGTTGTTTGTCAAACCGGTGGAAAATAAAAGATTGAAATATCACATCATTCTACTTCACGCCTCGAAATATCATATACATCTCCTATACGAATCCTTGTAGTAAGTGTGTATTGGCCATCTAGTTTTTGGCCCCTGTCTAAGCCTGAGTGAGGTTTCAGGCTTATACTTGGGGTTTAGTCCATGTTTATAAAACAAAGAAAATTGACTGTACCATCTCGTACAAACTGTATCTTTTGGGTGAACCATACTGCCGGCACCAGTAAAAAGACAACAATAGGGGCAGTGGCGGAGCTTAGTTTCTAAACGAGATGGGGTCAACTACGCAACAGAGGGGGCCAGATTATCATTTTGTTTGAGCTTAAGTGGTAGAATTAAAGACTCTTCAAGAAAATTTCCTAAACCAGCACTATGCTCCGCCCCTGAATAGGGGCATATAGCGCGAGAACAATGCATTGCCACCCTTGCCAAAATAGCATGGGCTCAACTACTGCTATTTTTTTTGGAAGTTACTTCTCCCTGTCCCAAAAATTCCAATGTACTCTAAGCTTTGTTCTTTGGAAGTACCAGAGAGGAACCGATGTCTTCATGTCTAGCTAAGTCCTCTAAACCAATGCCATTCCAAAAAAGGTCCTCTCATCTAAAACAATTTTAGATATGCATAAAAAATAATTTTCTGTAAATTATGTTGTTTTTCACATATAAAACAGGGGAAACACAAAGCCAATATTATTGCACGAAGAAGAAAGCATTATTCCTTAACTGGCAAATGCTTTCCTAGCCTTGCACAAGAGAGCTTTTTGTTGTCTGCAACACGACGTGGAACGTTTTTCTGCTGTGGTGTACTTGGTTTTTGGTTGACGGATAGAACCCTGCCTACAGTACCATACCGAGCAGCCTCCATTTCTGTCCGTGATAAGCATCACCGTACCTTACCACTCAGCGATCTTGCCACTTCGCAGCCTTGTGCAGGAACCAATCATTTCCGTACACACGAAGCATTTGGATGGGCATGCCTCCAGTTCTAGTGTGCATTGTCTCACCCAGTCCGCGCCGCAGCATAGGCAAATTTGTGGTTGCATGGGTGATAAACTATTTCCGTCTGTGGTGAGCATCACCTGCCAACTGACACACGGTGATCTTGCCTCTTCAGAGTCATGTGTGGAGGAACCAAGTCATTGTTACACGAAGTATGCGAATGGCATGCTTCCAGTTCCACCCAATCTGTGCAAATTTGTCAAATGCCTCACAGTTCCATAGGCAACTCACGATCCCCCAACTTTTCTCTCCCTCTCTATGTGCCGTGCCCATATATCCTAAGTATGTGTATGCACTTGCTCTTGGCATTATATTTGATCGAGTCACCTCTTATAGCTCTACTCAGTCACCTAATCGTTGATATAGTACTACATGTTGGAGTTGTTAGATTGATCTCTTTCCCAATGGGCCCAAAGGCCCATCGGGACCCTGATCCGCGCCCTGATCGGGGGCGCTCACCCTAGCAATGGGTGGTGGGCCCCTCTCGCGCTACGCTATATAAACAGGGTGGGGGACCCGGCTCGGCTCACGAGGTTCGCCGCAGCCAGCCGCCCCACCGACACACCTACCGATCTAGGTTTGCGCAGTAGCGGCGGGAAGCACCACCGCCATCTCATCGGCGACCGGACTCGGCACTGCGCGTCGCTGCCTTGCGCAGACTCCACCAAGCGAACCCGCGATGGCCAGCAGCTCTGCTGCTCCCACCTCTAGGGGTGAAGGTACCCCTATCTCTCTCTCTCACTCTCGGCACACACACCAGGAACACCATGACCCTTCTGTCTTTTATGATCCCGACTAGATGTGCATCTAGAGATCCTAGGCACGGTCCTAACAATGGTATCAGACACCTCACTAGAAGCTCTTCTAAATCAGGGAAAAAGAAGTAGATCGGGAAAAAGAAGAAGATCGAAAAGAAACAGAAAAGTGAAACCCTAACCCTAACCCTAGATCTAAAGAATGAACGTGGCGGCTTACCTGTCGCCGACTTCACCGCCGCATGTCCACCGACGGCGAGCGGCAAAGGCCGGCCGAGCCTCGGGCTCGCCGGGGAAAAGGTTCACCCGAGCCGCCGGAGCATCCGCTCGGGGCTCGGGAGGGGGGCGCAACAGCACCACCAAAGGACCGCTCGACGGCGGCGCGCCCAACCCTCGCGGTGGACGCGCGCGCCGGCGAGGGGACCCGCGTGTAACAACTCCACCTAAATTAAGTGCTATAATTCTAAACCAGTGTCAATTAAATCCCTAAGTTAAGAAGTGAAATGACCTTTGTAAACCTAAGAAGCTCTCTGTTGGAGTTTGTTTTAAAGCTTAAAATTCTATTTACAAACTTAAGTTTCTGCCCAAATAAGAGTTTTAAAACTTTTAAATTCCAACAACTTTTGTTAAAGGCACCTTGTCTATTTCGAAGTGGAAAGGAGTCAAAAACAGCAACCAAAGCCGGCCTTCCTACAGGACCTTGAAAATCTCTTAAGTCCTGGAAATTCGAGTTTTCCTCCATCTTTGCAAGTTTTCATCTCCTGTTTTCCTATCTAAGCTCGAGTCAGACCCTTAATAGATGTTGTAGTATCTCAAGAGTGTTCCAGCTTTGTTACTCTGACCCAGATCCAAATCGGACCCAAGCTTGTTCAAATCCCGGTCAAAATGAGGCAAACCAGTCAACTCTTTTCGGATGCTTAAAAATCCTAAGTCTGGAATCCCAGATTTTTGGCTAACTTTGGCCAGAAATATCTTTGAATCCTTCCACAATCTAAACCGACACCTTAAACAAAGTTTGAAGAGCTATCAGAGTTGGGCAAGTTTGTTTAAGGGAGTTTCGGGAGTTGTGTTGAAAGATTCGGAGGAGGATCGCTCCAAAGCTGGTCTGGCTTGCAGCCCGAAGGGAGCCTTGACGCCCGCGCGCCCGAGCATGTTCGCTCGCGCGCCGCGTGGCCGCCGGCCACCAGCAGCTCGCCGGCGCCCTATCCCCAGAGTGACAGTGACCGAACGAGAGCCACGGCGCCCAACCCGCACCCGCGACAGGACGGAGCAAGCGCAGGGCCAGCCAATCGCCGGCCGAGCGCAAGTCGCCTTCCCGCCTGCCACGGCTCTGCTCCGCCAATCCTGTTCCGCCCGTTCACCGAGGAAGCTGAGATGCCCCTGGCATCCCGCGTCTCCGCCTGCTCGCCCAACCCCCGCGGTAGCCTTTCCGCCTCGCCCGCCCGACAGACCGGAAGCCCCAGACGCGCGCCGCCCAAGGCCAATCGCCGTCGAAGACCACCCGGAGCTCCGCCTCCTCTGCCCAATGGCGTCGTCGGCCAATGGCCGCCTCGCCCGAGCACTCGCCGCTCCCGGCCTTATCCTGTCCCCACCGGAGCCCCGCCTCGACCTTCCGCGCCACCCCGGCCCTATAAAAGGGAACCCCCTCGCCGGCAATGCCACCTCTTGCCACCACCCGCTTTTGAGCCGCCGCTTTCTTCCCGCGCCGCCGCTAAGTTCCCGTGAAGCTCACCCCCTTGCGCCACCACCACACTCTGGCGACTTCGCCGCCACCCGCAAGCCGCTCCTTCCAACACGCCAGCCGCCTGTTCCTCCGCGCGGTACTAGAGCTTGCTTGTGTTCACCAAAAGCACCGCCGCTGCCGGACCACCGTCGAAGTCTCCTCGCCGCCCAAGCCTTCGTGCGTACAACCTTTCCCGCCCCAGCCTGCTCCTGCTCGACCCCAAGGCTTCACCGGTAGACGTGGAGGTAAGCTACTTAACCTCCCTGTCTTTCCGTCTCGTCCGACCCCTCTCCGTTCGTTTCGTCCGACCCCTGTCTTTCCGTCTCGTCCGACCCCTCTCCGTTCGTTTCGTCCGACCCCTGTCTTCCGTCTCGTCCGACCCCTCTCCGTGCGGTTCGTCCGACCCCTTTTCTTTTTCGTTTCGTCCGACCCTCTTTCCCGTTCGCTTCGCCCGACCCTACCAAGTTCGCCGACCCTCTCTCCGCCTCGCCCGAGGGCTCGGTTGTAATTCTTTTTCTTTGACCCGAGGGTATCGGTGAAATATTTTCGGGGATTCCTCTGTGTTGAGTCTGAGGACCTCGGTACGGTTTTCCTTAACCCTGAGGGTCAGACCCTAAGTTTTCCTCAATCCGACCCTCTCATCCTGCTCTCCACCAACAGAAGTTGAACTCCCCACCTTCTCTGTAGCTTTGCTACAAGCGTCCGTGTTAAAACATGAGTGTGTTGAAATAAACATCTAAAATGTTTAACCCCTGCATTGTATTTCCGTGTAGAGTTGAATCTCGCCGACGGAACGTACGAGCTTCATCCAGCACCGGAAGAAGACCCCGCCGAGGAACAGCTGCATCCCTTCGAAGGAGAGCCCGAACCAGCGCAAGACCCCGAGGACCCGCAAGCTTTTTCTGAAGGCAAGCCCCGGTGCATGAATTCCCTGTTTTACTTTCATGCCACTTATTGATTACTTGATTGCGCATTTACGTTTTGAGGAGTTGTAATGAAACCTTAGATGCATAACTTAGTACCTTGTGTTTGAATACTAGTTGCTAAGGTCGAGTAGTGCAAGGCTTAATAGGTTTCGGTAAAAGTCGAGTGATTTCCTGTCACTTGCGAGTTATAGGAGTTGAATGATTCAGATTTGTCGCAACTATAAGGACGACGGACGGGGACAGGCTTGTGTTTGGTACATGGTGGATTGCCCCGTCTGTCTAAATGAAAATGAACTAAGGTCGAAACGTGTCGGCGTTCGTGATCAAGTGTTTGAAAGTACTAATCTCATACCTAGTATGGGATGGGGAACCCTAGTACCTGATTGAACTGGGGCATGGCATACCTTCCAGCTGTCCTTGGAACGTCGTTCCCATGGTGCATCATGTGGGTGCAAGTGCGGTCACAGTGCAGCATTAGGCCGGGACTGTGGAGCATTGCATGCCAAAGGAAGTTGGCCCTGAGACGTGCCTAAGGGATCGATGGGGACGGCTGACAAATAAAGCGACCCTTCGTGGTGCGCGAATGTCGTGAGATTAGGTTTGCCATGCATGGTTAATAAATTCGAATCGATTCGTCTGCCTCTCACAGTTTGGGACTACTTGATCGCTATTCTGCACTGAGTAAAGATGGAACATGATGATGATTTTAATCTTGATGGTTGACAAATAATTGCTTGGAAACCATGTTTGTTTAGTATAAGTTGCTAATCTAGAATGGATAAAGAACATAGAACATGAGCTAAAATGTTGAAAGTAAGGACTGACTTTAGGCGCTTTTGGCAAGAAAACCCCAGAGCCAGAAAGCCTTGCATGTCTAAGTCTCGGTCGCGTCCTTCCGACGGGTCAGTCTTGCTGAGTATTAGTTGCTCAGCCTTGTTGTGGCTAATCTTTTTCAGGTAATGTCAGTAGCTTGGGTGTTGGTACCACTTGGCCGACCCAGCTTCCTCCAGGCTAGACTGTCGAGTGGGATCCTTCCTCGGATGGCGAAGGAAGGAGATTTTGATGTCATGATCGGCTCCGTCATGATGTCTTGTATCAACGTTAAGCTTCCGCTAGTTTTAATTTGACCTCGAACCCTGAGAAATTTCGGTTTGAATTTCCAAAAACTCTGATGTAATAAATTGTTGAACTATGTTGTCATGAGGAAATGTTGTAATCTCTGTGCTACTCACCTTCGTGTGAGCGATGCTTCTCGATCCTGTTTACGTGGTTTATCGGAGGAAATCCGACGGTCGACCAAGTTGACTTGCTTAAAGTGCATCATCGCATGTCAGGCGACTTAAATGCATTTTAGTCAGGTTAATTTGGGCGGTTCCGCCACACCGCGGTGGCGCCGGCCCTCTTCCATGGTCGCCATGGCCACCTCCTGGATCTTGGAGTAGGCTCCGAGGGAGAGTGAGAGAGAGAGAGATAGGGGTACCTTCACCCCTAGAGGTGGGAGCAGCAGAGCTGCTGGCCATCGCTGGTTCGCTTGGTGGAGTCTGCGCAAGGCAGCGACGCGCAGTGCCGAGTCCGGTCGCCGGTGAGATGGCGGTGGTGCTTCCCGCCGCTACTGCACAAACCTAGATCGGTAGGTGTGTCGGTGGGGCGGCTGGCTGCGGCGAACCTCGTGAGCCGAGCCGGGTCCCCCACCCTGTTTATATAGCGCAGCGCGACAGGGGCCCACCACCCATTGCTAGGGTGAGCGCCCCCGATCAGGGCGCGGATCAGGGTCCCGATGGGCCTTTAGGCCCATTGGGAAAGAGATCAATCTAACATTCTCCCCCTTGATCTCATCATTTACTTTTAACTTTACACTTTTTACTTTTATTCGTTTCATCGTAGATTAATATGTAGAGCATGCCTCATCGTCACAGCTTAATCGCCGATAGAATCAACAGCTACAACACACCTCTCTATTTTGAAATCTGTTTCTTTTGGGCCTTTTCCAATCCAGGAATCATAGGCTTTCCCTTAAACCCATGCCGGCTAAGTGTTCTCTGAACACATTGGGTGGTAAGCCTTTCGTGAGCGGATCCGCAAGCATATCTTTTGTTCTTATATGCTCGAGACTTATAGTGTGATCCTGGATTCTGTCTTTCACAACATAAAACTTTATCTCAATGGCTTTGGAAGCATTGCTTGATTTGTTGTTGTGAGCATAGAATACTGCTGGCTCATTGTCGCAGTACATCTTTAGTGGTCTGTGAATACAGTCAACCACTCTCAATCCGGGTATAAATTTCTTTAGCCACATTGCCTGCCCCGTGGCCTCATGACATGCTATGAATTCTGCATGCATCGTTGATGACGCAGTTACTTTCTGTTTTGAGCTTCTCCATGAGATAGCTCCTCCTGCGAGAGTGAATACGTATCCAGACGTGGATTTTCTATCATCTTTGTCTCCCGCAAAGTCTGCATCTGAATACCCTTTTATCTCTAGGGAATCAGATCTCTTATATGTAAGCATGAGTTCTTTTGTGCCTTGCGCGTAGCGCAATGCTTTCTTTACCATCTTCCAGTGTTCTATACCTGGATTACTTTGATATCTACCAAGAACCCCGGTGACAAAAGCTAAGTCAGGGCGAGTGCACACTTGAGCATACTGTAAGCTTCCGACAGCTGAAGCATATGGAACCGCTTTCATTTGATCGATCTCGTACTGGTTCCTGGGACATTGAAAATTCCCAAAACTGTCGCCCTTGACTATGGGAGCAGGTGTGGCCTTACTCGCATGCATATTATACTTCTTTAGAACCTTTTCTAAATATGCCCTTTGCGATAATCCAAGGATCCCATTCAATCTATCTCGGTGAATTTCTATGCCCAAAACATATGATGCTTCACCAAGATCCTTCATATCGAAGTTTGAGGACAAGAACTCCTTTGTCTCTTGCAGTAGATTGATATCACTGCTTGCAAGTAAGATATCATCCACATACAGAATTAGGAAAATGTATTTCCCATTTTTGAACTTTGCATAGACACAATTGTCCTCTATATTCTCTTGAAACCCAAATTTCTTTATTATATCATTAAACTTTAGATACCACTGTCTAGAGGCTTGCTTTAATCCGTAAATGGATTTTTTTAGACGACATCCCATATTCTCTTTGTCTTCCATGATAAAACCCTTTGGTTGTTTCATGTAGACATTTTCTTCTAAATCCCCATTTAGAAATGCCGTCTTTACATCCATCTGATGTAACTCTAAGTCAAAATGTGCAACCAGTGCCATTATGATTCTGAAGGAGTCTTTACATGAGACAGGAGAAAAAGTCTCATTGTAATCTATTCCTTCTCTTTGTGTAAAGCCTTTTGCCACAAGTCTCGCCTTATACCTTTCTATATTCCCTTTGGAGTCACGTTTAGTCTTGTAGACCCATTTACAGCCTACTGTTTTGGCTCCTTTAGGAATCTCCTCAAGTTCCCAAATATTGTTGGAACTCATCGATTTCATCTCATCTTCCATAGCCTCTAGCCACTTCGATGAGTGAACACTTTTCATGGCTTCCTCATATGAAGTGGGATCACCTTCTATATGAACTTCTTCTGTATTATAAACTTTATAACAATCAGGGATAGCTGATTTTCTGACCCTTTGAGACCTTCTAGGCCCCTCACTTTCGGGCACATTCTGTGCCTCTGCTTGTGGCACATTATTAAGAGGTGGCTGCTGCAACTCTTCCTCGTGTGTAATGATGGGTTCAGTTGGCTCCTGAAGGACAGGTTCCAAAACTTCACTCATCGTTTCCACGGGTGGAATCACAGCAGGTGCCTGCACCACAATATCAGGGACTGTAGCGGGTGCTTGCACCACGACCTCAGGAACTATTGGTGCGGGAATAATAGGTAGTGAGAAGAATGGTTCCTGAATCATCGGATTAGGTGCACACACCCGCTTCTCCTCAAGATCAATCTCTCGAGCTACCATGCTCCCCCTCACTATCTCATCCTCTAAGAAAATCGCTTGTCTCGTTTCTACAAACTTTGTATATCTGTCTAGACAGTAGAAACGAAAACCTTTTGATTTTTCTGGATAGCCAATGAAGTGGCAACTTACTGTTTTGGGATCTAGCTTCCCGATGTTTGGGTTAAATACTTTGGCCTCAGCTGGGCTTCCCCACACACGCAGGTGGTTTAGTGAGGGTACTCTTCCTGTCCATAGTTCATACGGTGTTTTGGGCACCGACTTACTTGGCACTCTATTTAGAATGTGAATGGCGGTCTTCAACGCCTCCATCCACAGTCCCAATGGTAAGGTGGAATAACTCATCATGCTTCGCACCATATCCATCAGTGTACGGTTACGCCTTTCAGCTACTCCATTTTGCTGAGGCTCGCCCGGCATCGAATACTGGGCTACTATGCCATTTTCCTGCAAAAACCTTGCAAAAGGTCCAGGAACTTGGCCAAATGGGGTATGTCGACCATAGTACTCCCCCCCACGGTCGGATCTTACTATTTTGATTCTTTTGTTATGCTGATTTTCAACTTCAGCTTTAAATATCTTAAATTTATCCAGCGCTTCTGATCTTTCTTTAATTGGATAAATGTAACCATAACGGGAGTAATCATCTGTGAATGTTATGAACAAGTCATAGCCATCCACGTTTTTCACAGGGAATGGTCCACAAATATCAGTGTGGATTATCTCTAAAACTCCTGTGCTACGTTTAGCGCCTTTTTTAATTTGCTTTACAAACTTTCCTTTAATGCAATCAACGCATTGTTCTAAGTCTGAGAACTCTAATTGAGGAAGAATTTCATTCTTAACTAATCTTTCTATTCTCCCCCTCGAAATATGGCCTAAACGACAGTGCCATAATTTCGACGATATTTCATGAGTTCTCTTTCTTTTCTTTGTTTCTTTCTCTGACGAGGATACATTCATATTCACATCACACATAGAATTTACTTTTTCACGCAGTGATAATAAATACAACTCATTGTGAAGGATGGCAACACCAACACATGCATTATCGAACCAAATGGCACACTTTCCATTTCCAAAATGACATTCATATCCATCATGGTCCATACGTGAAATGCTAATCAAGTTTCTGTGTAACGAAGGAACATAAAGCACATCTCTAAGTACAAGCATGAAACCATCAACTAGCTCTAGAGAGACATCGCCAATAGCTTCAACTTCTGCTTGGACTCCATTTGCGACTTCAACGCATCTTTCGCTTCTTTGCGTAGTCCTCGTCGAACGGAATCCCTGTAAAGAATTTGCAACATGAACAGTTGCACCTGAGTCAATCCACCAAGTAGATTTCGAATACTGTGTACACAAGGATTCATTTACAAAAGAAATAGTATTCTCACCTCTTTTTGCCATTATGGACTTTAACCAGTCGGGACAGTCTTTCTTGAAGTGCCCCTTTTCCTTGCAGTGTAGACATTGATCTTTGTCTACTGTGAGAGGCTTTTGGTGATTCTGCTGCATAGGAGCCTTTCCTCGTGCCTTGAAAGAGGAGTTAGCAATCTTTTTCCTGTTGTCCTTCACATAGTGCAATGAACCACCATATGAGGATCTAAGTCTGTCCTCTTCCTGCACGCACATGGCTATCATTTTTTCCATGTCCCACTGTTCTGGCTGCATGTTATAATTGACAACAAAAGTGTCAAACTCTTTTGGCAGAGAAGCGAAAACCAAATGAATAATGTGCCCAGGCTTGAGCTCAAGATCCATTGGCTTCAACTGTGCTGCCAAGTTATACATCCTCATGATGTGATCTCTTATGCCAGTCCCTCCTCCATTGTACCTCTTTGTGGCCAGCTGCTTGAACAGCTGGGTAGCGTATATCTTTGAGGAACCAGTGAACTGATTCCTTATCTTCTCGAGGTACTCTGAGACGGAGTCACACTCTGTGATCGAGCCCAAAATAGCAGGCTCAATCGTATTCTTTACCAAAGCCATACATTTCTTGTTGGCAGTGGTCCACTGTTTGTTTTCAAGGGTGTATGCCAACTCCAGTGGAGCATAGTCCCTTTCCTTTTGCTGCCATGCAGCATCATCATCACCTTCAGCCCTCACTGGCTTCTGTGGAGCTTGTGGTCGCGGTGTAGTCAGCACCCAGTCAACTTCTCCACAAACGAAGGAGAACTCAATCTTCTTCCTCCATTCTGTATAGTTGTTGCCTTTCAGAATGGGTATCTCTTTGAGACAAGCCATTAAGTTGAATGATCCTTCACCCCTAGAGGTGGGAGCAGCAGAGCTGCTGGCCATCGCGGGTTCGCTTGGTGGAGTCTGCGCAAGGCAGCGACGCGCAGTGCCGAGTCCGGTCGCCGGTGAGATGGTGGTGGTGCTTCCCGCCGCTACTGCGCAAACCTAGATCGGTAGGTATGTCGGTGGGGCGGCTGGCTACGGCGAACCTCGTGAGCCGAGCCGGGTCCCCCACCCTGTTTATATAGCGCAGCGCGACAGGGGCCCACCACCCATTGCTAGGGTGAGCGCCCCCGATCAGGGCGCGGATCAGGGTCCCGATGGGCCTTTGGGCCCATTGGGAAAGAGATCAATCTAACAGGAGTACATCTCAAAGTCAAGAAAAATACGGCCATAACACAGATGCATTATATTGTGTAGCGACACTCATGCAGCTCATATGCTGCATTACTTTCTGGACAACATTAGGTCAACATTATTGCATTGCCAGCGGCGCCTATTACCGAATTCTTTATGAGCACTTTGAGTTAACATGTTGTTGTATTTGGGATGAGGATAAGGCACAGTTTGAGTACTTAGAGAAAACAAAACATACCACACAGTTAATAAGTTCAACTCAATTTAAGTTTACCATGGGCATGGATTATATATACATACAATGTTATACGGCCAGTGACCCAAAAGGCTCAAACCGACCAGAAGGTCATCCATGCAAGTAAAATTTCAGCTGTTGAACGAGAGTCATTGTCGCTTAATTAGCCAATGCTTTCCCTTCTGCCTTTTCAGGTGTCGTGTTTGAGTTTCCAGTAGCATTAATGAATGGAGCTTGGCTTTTCTACGGAGCATGCTCTGATTTGTTTCTTGAGAGCATCCCTCCAACCAAGTTCCATATCCACACCAAACTTGCGATCTGTGGTGGTATTGCCGCCTTGCAGCAGTCCCATCCATGGAAGATCCATCGGCCACACAAGTTGTTAGCAAATAATGCGAAAACAAGATCGAACACGAGACACGAAAACATTTACGGGAAAAAATTACGGGCGCCAATCGACGATCTTCACTATAATGAGAAAGTTACAACACAGGGAATACAATGAGCCGTCTTGCTTTTCCCCGTGCGGCTTACAAGATGTATATATAGGGTGGACTAAACTGACTGCAATCAAATACGGAAACAAATCCGCTAATCACATGACCTGAATCGTGTGCCCTCTAGGCGTCCCACAAGACATACGTTATAATTCGGATCATATCCAACCCAAGTGAATCTCGTTGATCATATAGCTCCACTCTCCCCACATTATTCACTTTATTGGTGACAAATTCGCATATTTGAATTTCTGATACCTCCCAGGCCTATACAGATACAGCCTCAACGATTTGTGCGATTGTTTTGACTACTCAATTGCCTTCTAAACATATATATAGGTGTCGATATATTTGTGCCATGCAATTATACAACCGCATACACACCCCATGTTTTCTTTTTATACATGCGAAACTTTGGAAAACGCATGCACTCATACCACAAGTGAAACTTCATGAGTCATTACTACTACAGTCACCATACATATATACTGCTACTTGGACTCCATTTCCAGACATGATTGCCAGCAGTACCAAACGCATGGACGATGACTTTACAGTTGGCACAAGAATCCTGGAAGATATAGATGATGGTAGCACGGTGGCACATTCGGAAATCAGGATTAAGTATTCCGTTGTACTTTGCACAAGGATTACCTGACCTTCGGCTAATGTTCGCTGGGAAAAGTTGGTGGAAGAGATTGATCACATCGTTGCACACAGCGTCTCGAAAATATCATACAGCTGCATAATGACCTCAAGTTGTGTCAAATGTATAAACCATTTAGGATGTGCATGGTGTCAAGTACAAATAGTCCATGTTCAATAGGGATCAGGATTCAGGAGTCCGTCTCATATTAAGGCTTCAGCGCTAGACATGGATTACTGCACATGTAAAATTATAAATAAAATAAATTGAGCAAACCATTTTGTTGCTAACCCTCCAAGCTGATGGTACCAACAAAAGAGAACAACAGCGCAAGAATAAATAAAGAGAGACATGATCGATGCGTGGTTAATGAGAACAGGAAATTGTTGAAGTATGCGTGAAGAGATGTCATGGAGGATAATCTTGCCGTTGGTCGAGCCTTCTCATATTAGCATTTCCAGCAGCAGACGAAGCTCCTTGATCAGAGAACATTGGCAGCACGCGTCATTTCGTAGGGAGGTCAATGGCAGGAGACCTCCACGCTACTTCCGTGTACACAATCTGGGGAATAGCATGACTGGAGATTGGAGACTAGTTGAAGATGAGAATGCTTGACCAGCCCAGGCAGCGTCAATGGTGCTTCATCAGGCTGTCGAGCTGGTTGCTCAAGAACAGAACTGTACTTTAATCACCCTCCTACTACACTTACTCCAAGAACCGAACGATTTGGTCAATTTTTAGATATGGTGGGTCTTCCATTTCCAGCCAGAACTGAGTCACGTTTTTGCTCTCCGTCTTACAAATGACTGGAGTTGGAAGTAGTTCTGGTGGAATAATAGAAAGTTACTCGCGGTTGTCGTTGCTCCGGAGCTCACTGAACCATTTTGTCTTTCGAGGAAAGCCTTCATTGAACTAAAATGTTGTAGTAGTCGCTCTTCCACCCACGGTCCAGCATATGAAAATACAATCTCTAGACAAGCATAAGAAACGGTTGGCAACTTCCATTATTTTTTTCGCACAAAAGAGAAGGCTACTTTTCACACATGGCAAATCGAGAACTGAAATGACAAGCAAAAGCATCATCATCGTTGTTGCTATAGTTCACCCCTATCCTGTAGAAGGGAGCTTCTTGTTTCCTGCATTCGGATAATTCAGAATGGCTGCTGTGTTAACGTTCTGGTGTGCCATGAGTAGCACCTGCTCATGCTTGTACTCATCTGGTCTAACGAGGGCGTCAAATTTTCCTCATGCAGAGCATTGCCTCCCCAGCCGTCGTCGCAAGACTTTTGTGATCAACAAGCATCCTCATTGTGTCATAAAGCTTTGGAAGGGACCTTGATCCCACCACCGAGCCGAGATGGTCGAGACTCAAAAACCTCACGTGAAACCTTATCTTGGCACATTCGACAAACAGTGATTGATAGATATCATGACACCCACCGATCCTATATAGCTCGAACCAAAAGCCCTACACACAATTTGGCATCCCTCGTCTGGTCTCCCTCTTTTTATATGTCCTACTGCTAGCCCTCAACCACAATGTGGCATGCCCCTGGTCTTCCAGGTGCCTTTTATCATAGTTGCGTCTATTTGTTCTCCACAATCGATTATCTTTTATTATCTGACCCATTGATGTTGTGTCGATGTCCCAATCCGACTGACTAGAGTTGTTGGAGTTGAGTTGTGTTCGGCATATGTTGACATCTCAGTCCAACTGACCGGTGTTATTTTTTCCATTGGTTATTTGCCTAGTCTGAGTTTCATCTTCTTTTTAGAGTGAATTTCACTGTAGGTTTGCTAACTTATCAGCATTCTCACCTAGGTCCATGTACTCTCAAACTCGTTATCTAGGTCCCTGATCTATTAAAGTGTGGTCATCTAGGAGCGTCCACGGAGGCACTTTTCTCCTACGTGGTCTCCGCCGCGCACCGGTGTGACTCCCTGAGCGAGCGGCACCGCGAGCACGTCGTCGTTCTGCTTCATCAAAGATCGCCGCTCCTCCCCTTTTTGCCTCTGCCTCAGCTCTTCTTCTCCACCTCGCCGCGTAGCTAGCACTATTGCCAGCCAAATTGGAGCATCTCACAGCAACATTTCCCAATCTCTTGCACCCACAGCCTCAAGAATCTTTACTCTACCATCCTAAGCAAATCAAAGCCCCAACCGAACCTTCTAGTGTCGGCATTTTCCTCCGCACCCTTTTTCTTCCTTGCTCTTGCCCACCGAACCGCGCTGGATCAAATTCGTCGCACCAGGTGAGCCTCCGCCCGATTTGCCGCGGATACACCATCTCCTCAACCTTGTCAACCTCCCTAACTAGCTCTCTCCCTTCCTCCCTGCCTGTAAAGGAAATGAAATACCTTTGTATATATGCCTTATTTCCTCTCTCTTCCTACCCATTTTTCACCTCAACTCGAAGTTTGCTAATCCACGCGAATCGATTGGTCCTTTGAGACTGACTCCTCTCAGCAAACAAAACGTGGTTCTTTTTTTTAAGTTTCGGTATCTATGGTTCATTGTTATATTTTTTGATGCAATGTTCATTGTTATCTTGTACTTTGCAGTTTTGAATTTTACGGACCCAACTCAGTCCAAACAGTTGCAGCATACCAAACTTTTCTAGAGCTAAGCTAGCAGGGACCTGCATTGAACATGGTTCAACTGCCATGGTAGCATTATCAATTTTGTGAAGTAATAGCTTGATAGGCAAACATACGAGTGTTGCAATGTAGTCACACGCGCTTTCTCGCTGAAATTTGCCACGCATGGTTAGTTACAATGTAACCGCTCAAATTCTTAGTTTCGGTGAGCTTTCGTGCACACAAAACCATTTCTTATTGCAGTTCTGCGGTTAATGTAGCACCTCAAGTCAACAGTTTAACTGAAAAAAATGCTGCTTTTGCTCTTGTTTTATATTACCTTATTGCAGGGACAAAACAATGACAAATCCAATACTGACGTGAGAAGAAAGAACCACCTCTTAATTGGCCGATGCTTTCCTTTTGCCTTGCAGAAAGTAGCTGCCATGGTTGGCCGCACTATGATGCAAACTCCTTTTGAGACGTTGTGTTTTCGTTCTTCTGCTGCAGACATTGTCTCTAGAGCTGCTGCTGCTGCAAACATGCCATGCTGCAGACATTGCCATGTTTTCGTTCTTCTGCTAGCTGCTGCACCCAGACTCGGTTGCATCTAGAGCTGGACAGCATATGCCGGCAAACATGCGATCAGTGGTTGCCACCTGCACCTACTACGCCCATGAAAGATCAATTCACCACGCACATTGTGGTCTTTGATGGCAAACCTGTACTCTCCTCACATCTGTGTGATGCGGACACATCACTATAGTTGAATTTCTGATACCTCCCAGTTCTAAACAGCTCATGCCAAAAGCACATGAAACTTAGGAAAACATATGCACTCTACGACAAGTGAAAATTCATAAGTCATCACTCAAGCACTCGTCATACTACTTTAATTTGGACTCCATTTAAAGGGACCTACATATGATTGCCAGCAGTGCCTAATGCAGGAATGCCTTTACTATATAGCACATGAATCCTGGAAGATAGACAATGGCAGCATGGTTGGTACATTCGGCGTTAAGTTCAGTTGCTCAAGGATAACCTGACCTTGGCTAATAATGTTTGCTTGGAAAGCTGGTGGAAGAGATTGAAGTATCAATATTTCACACAGCACCTCGAAACATCACACTGCTCCATAATGAATTCAGGTTGTGTTATGTGTATCCCCCATTTAGGTTTATGCGGTGAATGGTGCCAAGGGCAAGTAGTCCACGTTCAATGGGGATTAGAACTTAGGACTCCGTCTCATATTAAGGCTTCGGCGTCACATGGGGATTACTGGACATATAAAATTCTAAACCAAATAAACTGAGCAAAAAAACCATTTTCTTTCTAACCCTCCATGCTGATGGTACTAACAAAAGAGAACAGCAGCATGAGAAAGAAACCAAAACATGACGCATGGTTAATGAGAGATTTAGCAAAAAAAAAACATCTACTATAGGAAATTAAGCAGCACGTGGTCCGTGAACATCAGCAGCAAGCACTTCAAAAGGCAGGTGACATCCACGACCCACACGCTACTCATGCTTGCGCACAATCTGAGAGCCTGGCTGGGTACTTGAGACGAGCCTAACCAGAGTGCTTGACCTCCCCAGGATGAGTCCAAGCGGCGCTTCATCTAGCGCCCAATCTACATGGAGCAAAGCTCATCATCAGATGCATGCTTGAATTGCACATATTTCTCACCTATGAACTCCTTATGTCTCCCAGCCCTAATAACACAATATTTCTGGTGTAGCCATGAAGCCATCACAACCTCAGATACACCCTATGGTCCTACAGCTGCCTGACAATATCATTTCATTGAGTACACTACTTGCCCTCGCATGCGCACTCGACGTTCCAGTTTCTCAATATATATCGGCCCATTCCTGTACTTTTCTTATTTTATTTACCCATGCAATTATTCCTAAGGTACAAAAAGGAAGTTCCTGAGTACAACCAAAGAATTGAAGCAACTCTGAATTTATTTACTGCCTCCACATTATTGAGTTGCATGCACCAACCAATTTAACCTAAAAGCTTAAGCTGATGGGGGAGGTGGACAATTCACTTATACTTCAATACATATAATGAACTCCCACCACTGCAAAAACAACATGATCTTAACAGCACTAGAACTTTAACTAAAACTCACAATCAGACAGACTTCAAACCAAGACACTTTGAACCTAGGTTTTGATCTTGTATGACCTCATGAAAGTAAAATACATTGGTGGTTCTTAAACCTGCCCCGCTTTGTCACATATAGGTTCTAAACTCATCACCCTCATTAATTTCATCAAATTTGTTGCATTCTTTGGAGGCAAATCCAATTTGGATGCTTTTCCTAGATTTATAATACCTCGATTAGGAAAATATATCTACCTACTATCCAGATTCCTGGTGGAATGTGGCGCGGCATAAATCCATCCATCGGCGCTGCTGATGCAGCACGCGGCCACGGTAACGTAGCATCAGACTCGGCGAGGCCCCCGCAGGCGGTCAGGTCTCTTGGTGTTGGATAGACTTGCACAATGATACGGTAAAACTTGAGAGCCATGGAGCTCGAGCCGTTCGCAGGCCATGTCGTTGTTGGCTGCAACTAGCGGAGTATATTGCCCCAGCAGGGCTGTTCACGAGCCATTCCCACCCACCTGATCACGGACTTGCTCATCCGAAGTGTATTTTTGGCTCATAAAAGTTCCCTACGTCTCCCAGCCTCAATATCATAGCACGACTCATCATGAACATGTCACCACCTTTGACCTCACATGTATGCCCGATGCCCTGGAAGCTTCCTAATAATCTCATTGCCTTGGGCACCCTATGCTCCCTCTCACATGCGTAGTCGATGCTCTGATTTGTCACTGCATATATAGGCTCTCTGCTGCAACTACTTGGCTAGCATTAGCTACATTTAATGACATGCTAGCTCCTATCTGTACACTTGTAAGATAAATGCCCATGTCTCTTTGAAGAAAGTTCAATTGTCAAAATAGCCTTGGATCCTTTCGCATCGGAAAAAAAAAAACATTGGCTCCTTTCGCAAAAAAAAACGCTTTGGCTCGACAGGGTACTGGAACGGCTTTGGTTCAAGTTCAGACTGATTTTTACCGAAGTATGTAGCTTAACATAATCCGATGTGAAGTTTTGATGGGTTTCAATCATGCATGAACCATGAAAGAAATAATATAAGTCAGGTTTTATATGAGATTTTATTTATATCATTTCAGTGTTTGCACTTTGCATTGTTTAACTTTTACAAAGCCCACTCATCAGACAATTCCTATCATATCACGATTGCCTTGATACTTGCATTAAGAAAAGTATTGTACATCAATCTAAATCATCAGCTGAGGAGGATTCGGTGGCCCATATTGATTTGAAGGTACCGTAAAAGTCTCCCCTCTTAGTGACATGATAGCAGGAGTACTGCCTACTATTGGAAGAGGCTTTTGTAACAAACTTGAATTTGTGATGTAGGGTGGCGGTGTACCATTGACATATCAGGACTAAATTCTATTGTACCTACGCATAAGAATGCCCAATTTTGAGTAATTAATGGAAAATGTCACTTGGGAAACTGGTTTTAACCAACATTTTACATTTTTGTAATGAAATCCAACATTTAACTTTGCCAGTCAACCAAAATACAGCTCCCCACGGAGTACTAGCTAGCTGTTTAAATTTTGTCATCGAACTAGATTTGTATATTGGAAGTCCGTGGTCCAGCCATGATCCATCCCTGTATGATTGCGGATAAATAGTTGCAAGCTCGGTTCCATGCTTGCAGCACGCTCAGTGCCTGGAGGCCGATCTTATCATGCTTGAATTGTTAAACTACAAACCAAAATACTTGTGCCAAATGGACAGCTAACTAGGTTAAAGAGTATTCATACGAGCACCAAAAATGGCAAAATGTTGAGTGGCACATATGCCACCTCAAAGATGCAAAACAGAAATTGAAATTACAGGGCACGCAACCAAATTAACCTTACACAAGAAACACCAGGAAGTTAGAACTACACTACTAGTCCCTTGATTGAAGCTTTGTTGCTAAATTTTGGGGACACGAGCTTCCTGTTGCAGGCTCGGCTGTTGTAAAAAAGTTGACATTGTTGAATTCTCGATGTCACCCAAGCCTAAAGTATACTACGGAGAAAGAAGGATTCTACTATGCGATGGTGCTTTTACCGGTGAAGTCGCCGTGCTCAGCTGCAGCCAATATGCTGACGATCCCATATTCGCATGGGCTTATGCACACCCTGCAACTGCAAGTATCGCGTGGCCTCTACAGCGTTTCTAGACATACAGGCACCCAAGGGGAAAATCATCGCATCAATCACCGGCAGGGGCCACGAATAGCTTGCCAAACTGGGTGTCATAGACTCCCGATGCCTCTCAAGCCTGAATGTATCCGCTGAGGAAGCTAGCTAGCTACTTCCAGTTTTTTGCTGGGCTAATGGCCAATGCAGCCATGCTCCTAGTCCCGGTGGCTTGGTCGTTTACTCGTCTGCTCGGCAGCTACGATGCAAACTCTGCAACTCGTGTGCTCGTGGCATGTGCAGCGCGATCTCTCGTATACCCTTTCTTCTACTCATATAGATATATATAGAATTATAGATAGATATATATAAGCCCCAGTGTCATACACAATAGCCTTTCTCGGTATATAAATGTGGTACTCAGCTAAGCATCTCAACCTATGGACCCAACATTGGAAGGCAGAGATTTAAAGAATCGTTCCCCTTTGCCCACATTTTATTTTTTACTCCTCATGGATACACCTGAGCTTGAAAATTTTTCATATTATCTACCAATGTAATCCCCATCCCTAGCAAACTTTTGTGGAGCTTTTTGATGATTGGTGACGTAGGGATGGAAGAGAACTATTTGCCTGGGTCAGATTTTCAGACAACCAGACAGGCCCAACTCTAGTTTAGCACGGTTCCGATGGAGGAAGCTGGCACAATGGCCAGTCCAGCGTGGCCAATGTGCCCTGATGTTGCTCCATTTTGCACTTGCTCGTACAGGACTCTTTAGTCTCTTTTGTTTTTACTGAATTGTTCAAAGGACCATCCTGTGTTCTATATATGCATAACTGCACCATGGCCATGAAACTCTGTATTTTTTTTGGGTAAGCTGCCTAGAGATATCGAACATGGTAACTGTTCAACTGAGCTATATATGCTCTGGACATTTAACAAATAAAAGGATTAGTGCATTTCCGGATTTTGTTACTTCCATACGAACAGCTGCAGCAGCACACCATGCTGTATCAAGTTTATTAGGATTATCTGAAACACGCACAACAACAGTTTCAATCAGTGCAAAACGCAGAGGGAGAAAAAAAACATGATTGGTTTTGGACTGGACAAATTAAGAAGAAAAATGGTAAGCAGGCAAAATGAATCAAGATCACACCGCAGAGAAACACAAATGACCCTTGGATAAGGGAATTCTACTCACTCTGGAGGAAACGGAACGGCAAGCTTTGGCACAACATGAGCATATCGAACCAAATGTGTCATCTCATCTGGCTTGATCATTGACATTTGGCATGTATATGTTACTGCTGCCTCCCAAGCCTTATTGGTTGCACGGGCAACTCGCTCTTGGGTTCTGGCAACATTTTTCGTAATCATTCCGATCATTTGCCTGGCACTCCGGGCATGCACAGATAATACTGCTACCGCGACTAGTCTAACGCATAACATTTTCTTGGATCCCTCCGTGGAGATTTATAAATGCTTGTGTTTTTGACTCATAATAAATGAAAAGATCATTAATCCGACCAGTAATAGAAGTAAAAGCTGAGAGAGGCCACCAACGACATGTGATGAGCCATTATGCTGGACATGCTGTTTCATGTTGTGTACTCTCTCTGTGCAATCTATCTTGGTATTGCATTTCATTGCATCACAATGCATGGTATATGGAGTTATGTTGCCGCTTGATAGCCGCGACCGTACCGGTACAACATCGTTTATTGGACATAACGATGCAGCTTCATACTTTGTTGAGTATGAAGGCAGGAGACATGGCATTTGCATTGCATTCGCATTTAGGGTGCTATTAGTTTTCTATGGCATTTATTTGACAATGGTGGTGAGAAGTGAATCTTCTCCAAGGTTTGGCGATGAATTGGTTTTATTTATGTATGAGGGTGTTGGAGTTGATAATATTATTATTTTTCATTGAGGAGTTTTGCTTGCTGATAATAGTTAAACCATTGTCTAATGAACTTGTAGATTAAATAGCTCCTTAAAGCCGGTTACTTGCTGAGATTTTATATCTCACCCCTGTTTTTTTACCACCTCAAGTACTTGATGGATGGATGCTTTGCTTGAGGGGTTGGGAAGTAGCAGCACGTCACACACTTCTTCTTAATCAAAATTCTCTAGTGCTATGCTGTAATAATTAAGTCCTTCTCTATGAAAGTTTGTTTGTTGCTTAATGATGGCTAAGATTTATTAAACCTTGCCGTTAATCATTTGGATATCATGTCCGGATATTTCATTCATACTAGTCCTTATCTTTTTATTTGTTGCTTCCACGACGTTCCTATTTTTAGGGAAGATGCTGTTAAAATCTTTTCCCTTTTATCCGGTGTGGTTGAGTAGCACGCTAGGTGTGATGCCCCCGTGGCCGTCGACAGCTCGCTGGCGACGTGAGCCGCACCTAGATCGAGATCGGGAATAGTTTTGGGGAGGGAGGAACCCTAAACCCCTGTATCCGGTTTCATTCAGAAGATAACGATTCAGAGTTACATCCTGTTGCCCATCCGGCCTAATAGCCTCCAGTAACACACGCACACACGCTTACAGCTAGGTCCTGCCCAGACACCACACACACGCTACTCCTGCACACGCCTATCATTAGTCCACCGTCTGGCTGGGCCTGACAGCTCCCCCAGCTTCAGAGCTTGCTTGTCCCCAAGCAACGGCATCAGGGAACTTGTTCTTGATGACATAATAATCCTCCCAAGTTACAGAGGTACCAGGTAGGGTAGTCTATTTGATGAGAACCTGAGGGATGGCTCGAGTGCCCTTCTTGACCGGCCGACGATCCAATATAGTCTCTGGTGATAGATCTTGAGCTGACAAATCAGCAACAGTTGGCAATTCCTTGAAGACAAGAGTGTAGTTGGGTGTGAAGGGTTTAAGTTGTGAAACATGGAACATCGAATGGATTTGACTTCCCTCCGGTAATGCCAATCGGTAAGCAGCTGATCCAATTTTCTGTTCCACCTCAAAAGGACCAAAATACTTGAAAGCTAGCTTAGGATAAGGTCTGGTTACCACCAAGTGCTGCACATAAGGTTGCAGCTTAAGTAGAACTTGGGCACCAACTTGAAAGTTTCTGTCGGAGCGATGGCGATCTGCTTGTAGTTTAATTCGATTCTGAGCTGCAGCAAGGTGGTGTTTTAGAGACGCCAATTGCTGCTCCTTCTCTTGCAGAAAGTCCAGGGCTAGGTTGTGTTCTTGAGCAGACAATGGTAGAAGAGTGCCCAAATCAGCCTCATAATCGTAGAGAGCCTTAAGGGGAACAACCCAGAGAAGTGTGGTAACTGGAATTGTACCACAATTCAGCCAAAGAGAGCCATGACTTTCATTGTTTGGGTGTATCTTGAACAACACATCTGAGGTACATTTTCAGGCATTGATTTACTCGTTCAGTTTGGCCATCAGTTTGTGGGTGATAAGCTGAACTTCTGAGTAATTTTGTATCCACCAATTTAAACAATGCTGTCCAAAAGGCACTGGTGAAAATCTTATCCCTATCAGATACTATTGTTCTTGGCATGCCATGTAACTTAATTACATTGTCAAGTACTGCTTTAGCTACTCCTTGTGCAGTGAATGGGTGCTTCAAAGGGATGAAATGACTGTATTTTGTGAATCTGTCAACTACCACTAGGCTGACATTACATCCTTCTGACAGTGGCAATCCTTCCACAAAATCTAGGGAAATATCCTGCCAAGCCCCTTGAGTAATGGGAAGAGGTTGGAGTAAACCTGTTGGGTGAGTATGTTCATGCTTGTCTTGTTGACAGATTAAACATTTCTTCATAAAGTTGGTGACATCAGTTTTCAGCCCTTTCCAATAAAAAAGTTGTTTGATTCTGTAGTAAGTGGCTTTGATGCCAGAATGGCCTCCAAGAACACTAGAGTGCAAAGCATCAATCAGCCTGGTTTACAAAGATGAATTTTCAGCGATCCAAACTTTGTTGTTGAACTTGATAAGGCCTTGTTGCAAAGAAAAACCTTGATCATCAGGAGACTTAATGGCTAGCCTGGTTAAGATTTCTTGGGCTTGAGGGTCAATAGTATAAGTATTGAGCACCTCTTGAATCCAAACTGGTTGAGCTTCAGAAACAGCTTGGAGTGCTAACAAATGGCAGCATCTGAATAGAGCATCAGCTGCTAAGTTTTCCTTTCCTCTTCTGTAAATGACCTTAAATTGTAGTCCCATTAGTCTTGTTATTGCCTTCCTCTGCATTTCAGAGTGGAGGTTTTGTTCATTGAGATAAGATAAACTTTTATGATTTGTTCTGATTATGAATTCCTATCTTTGAAGATATGGTCTCCATTTCTCCACAGCCATAATTAGAGCTAGAAATTCCTTTTCATATATGGACATTTTCTGATGTGTTGGTCCTAATGCCTTGCTCATAAAAGCCACAAGTTGGTCTCCCTGCATCAAAACAGCCCCCACCCTTGAATCAGATGCATCAGTTTCAACAATAAATGGCTGAGTGAAATCTGGGATTGCCAACACTAGAGCTATGATCATTGCTTGTTTCAACTGTTCAAAAGCTGCTTGAGCTACCACATGCCACTCAAATTGCTTCTTCTTTAGTAGATTTGTCAATGGTTTAGCCAGTAAGCCATAGTGTTTGATAAACTTTCTGTAGTAACCAGTAAGGCCCAGAAAGCCCCTCAGTTCAGTGACAGTAGTGGGAACTAGCCAATTGAGCATAGCTTCTATTTTTGCTGGATCAGTAGCCACCCCCTGCTCAGAAATGATATGGCCCAAATAATCGAGTTGATGTTGAGCAAAAGAGCATTTGTTGTATTTCAGGAAGAAGTGATGTTGTCTGAACTTCTCTAGAACCAGCCTAAGATGTTGCATATGTGAGTCCAAAGTGGGACTGTAAATTAATATGTCATCAAGAAACACTAGCACAAATTTTCTTAGGAAAGGGTCCAAAATTTCATTCATGGTACATTGAAAGGTGGCAGGAGCATTAGTAAGCCCAAATGGCATAACTCTAAACTGGTAATGCCCATGATGTGTCTTAAAAGCTGTTTTGTATTCATCACACTCTTTCATCCTGACTTGGTTAGATAACCAGCTCTCATGTCCAATTTGGTGAAAGACTTTGTGCCAGCAAGTTCATCCAGAATTTCATCAATGATGGGCATAGGAAATCTATTTTTGATGGTGATGTCATTAAGTTTCCTATAATCCACACAAAAACGCCAAGTACCATCTTTCTTTTGAACTAGTAATACAGGAGAAGCATAAGGGCTCATACTTGGGGTTATGAGACCAGCAACAAGTAATTCTTGAACCTGTCTTTCAATTTCATTCTTGTGTAAAGGAGAATATCTATAGGGCTTAGAATTAATAGGAATGGCACCTGGAATGATAGGAATAGGGTGATCATAAACTCTAGAGGGAGGCAACTCTTTAGGTTCAGCAAAGACATCTTGAAATTTCTCCAATAGTGCCTGAACTTCAGCAGGATTAGATTGTTCTTCTTGCTGTGGTAAAACCTTAACTATAGCAAAAGCCCAAATATCATTGCCAGCATCCCATTTCAGTAATTTATCAGCTGAGAGCTCCTGAACAAGTAAATTGCCTATCTGAACACCCTGTATAGTGATCTGCTCCCCTTTATGCAAAAATTGCATAGTCTTGTGTTCCCAATGGTGGGTAATGGAACTGTGTAACTTGAGCCAATCATACCCCAATATACAATCATAAGCTTCCAGATTCAGCACTCTCATGTCACAACTAAAAGTGTGTCCTTGAATCCACCATGCTAACTTTGGTACCATTTGATCAGAGACTAGTACCTCCCCATTTGCTACTTTCACAGTTTTGGGTTGTGCCGGTATGGGTTGGATGCCAAGCTTGTTTAAGAATCCGGAGCTTACAAAGCAATGGGAACTACCACTGTCTACTAACATTAATATCACTTTGTTCTTGACAAGGGCTCTTAATCTCATAACTTCACCCTCCTCTGTGCCAGCAATGGCATTAAGTGAGAGCGTGCCAAAATCTACTGCCAAGGCATCTTCAATATCCAACTGAGTGAGGACTTCCTCAGTTAAGCTAACATCTAAATCATTGAGCACCAGGGCATTGACTTGAGCTTTTGGCCTTTTAGTGCACTTAGAAGCATGAGTGGCATCATATGGTTCTCTGCAATAAAAACAGAGGTTGTGAACTCTACAATAATCTCTGAGCTGCCTTTCCTTGGAAAGTGTAGGAGATGTAACCGGTTTTGGCTGATCCACTCGGACTGAGGTTGATGTAGCAGGCCATTTGGTAGTGGTGGAGTGTTTCAGACTCTTTTTGGAACTTTGTTCTTGGATTTGCTGTTGTATATTGGCCAACATCACTACTCTTTCCATAGAGTGTGGGACTTGTCCTTGAACTGCATACCTTATGTCAGGTTCAAGCCCTTGAATAAATTGTGAGATGAAGTAGGTGTCAGGCATCCCTCCACTATGCATGTCCACCTGAAATTGAAGAGTCTCAAAAGCATGTGCATACTCCTCCACTGAGCTGACTTGTTTCAAATCCAATAATTCATCAATAGCATGCTGGTAGTCATAAGCCCCAAATTTGTGCTCTACAGCTTTAATGAATTGGTCCCAATTCTCCACTCTATTCTTCCTCTTATAGACTCTGAACCACCTGGAGGCATTTTCATCCATATGCATTACTGCTGTCATGATCTTCATGTGATCTGGAATGTCAAAGATCTGAAAATAAGTTTCACACTTATTACGCCAAATTGTTGGATCTTGTCTTTCAAATTTTGGAAACTGCATTTTTGGCATTGAATTTCTGTGAGCTGCAGTATTGTGTCCAAAATGACGGGCACCCGTAGCAAAGCGCTGATGGTGTGATTCCTCAAACTAGTTGTGGTCCTGATGGTGGTGATGTTGTCGGTGAGAGGTAGCATTGGATGGAGTAGGACTACCCTCAACATCTTGATCCTGTTGCCCCAATCGATCCAATGTCAATTTAGCCACCGTTTGCCCAGTAGCTCCAATTGTTGTGCTAACAGTTGTTGCTCCCGCATGGACAAATCCACAGCCTTACTGTTGATGTCCAATTTCACTTGCATTTGTGTCTGGGCTACACTGAGGTCTTCCAGTTTGGCAAACAACACATCCACTGATTCTATCAACTTATCCAGTTTCGCATCGGCTTTGGAGTAACCCTCGGCCATGGCCTCCAAAAGAAGTTGGGACTACAGGGAGGGTTTGGGTGGAGCCGTGGTGAATTGCCCGCAAATCGAACCGTGGTGGGATGGGAATTATAGGAAGTCAATCGTCGTCGCCGGTGCTGCGCGGCAAACGGCGAGGCCTCAGCAAACCCAACCCGTGTACGAGCTCAAATCGACGGGGTACTGCAATTCAACACACGATCAGCCAATCCAAGACCAGATACATCCAATCACTGGTAGGTAGAAGGAATCGGACAAGGAGACACCTGAATCGGAGAAAGGGAAGCCCCGCCGTCCGCGCCGCTTGCCTGTCCAATGTCGCGCCGCCGCCGCCGTCACCCCAACACCCACGCCAAGGAAGACGAGGCTCTGATACCCCTGTGATGCCCCCGTGGCCGTCGGCAGCTCACGAGCGACGTGAGCCGCACCTAGATCGAGATCGGGAATAGTTTTGGGGAGGGAGGAATCCTGAACCCATGTATCCGGTTTCATTCAAAAGATAACGATTCAGAGTTACATCCTGTTGCCCATCCGATCTAATAGCCTCCAGTAACACACGCACACACGCTTACAATTAGGTTCTGCCCAGACACCACACACATGCTACTCCTGCGCACGCCTATCATCAGTCCACCGTCTGGCTGGGTCTAGGTTGGTGTTTATTTTTCCTGGGGTGCAGTAACCAACGACTGGTGGAGGAGGGTTGTGTGCTTGTGCTTGTGTAGGCCCCAGATGAAAGGACCAGCTTCATCGCGATACAGTACACCACAGGCCAACCAAAGGGAAGCTAACATCCCCTTCTTGTCATCATAGTCTAGAGAACTGTGCCGAACTGGGACCTTTGTCGGTCCTTCGGACAGGACTCCACGATATCATGGGCAGCAAATCACTTCTCCGTGTATCCTCGAATCCCAGAGCCTCCCAATCCCGCGCGTGTGATACACTCCTCATCACCTGACATGCACAGAACTACAGAAGGCATCCTCCCTCCCTCTTGAGAGCCCAGCGGCACTCTCACCTCAATGTGTGTGCACGCACGTGGATTTTGATGGTTGCAGATGGCACATATTGGCCCCCTTTTAAGGTCATGCATGATGATTCATTTATCGGATGTGCAACGCCCGTGCATCTGCCATAACATGGTCTCCTGTGCAGCAGCACTTATTTGCTGCCTCCAAACTTTTATTTCTCTAACCAATGGTAGATGATTTTTTCTATACAATAATGAGACACCGAAAATGTATCTCAATTTTGCAATTTCATAATAAATTATATCCACACTCCACAGTGTGACTTTTATGGTAGCTCGGGGTGTTTGGATCTTTAGGACCTCCTAAAATTTATGTCACATCGAATATTCGGAGGCTAATTAGGAGGACTAAATATGAGCTAATTATAAAACTAATTACACAGATGGAGACTAATTCACGAGACAAATCTATTAAGCCTAATTAATCCATCATTAGCACATGTTTACTGTAGCATCACATTGTCAAATCATGAACTAATTGTGTTTAATAGATTCGTCTCGCAAATTAATCTCCATCTGTGCAATTGGTTTTGTAATTAGTCTATATTTAATACTCCTAATTAATATCTAAACATTCGATGTGACAGAAATTTTAGGAGGGACTAAAGAAACAAACACCCCCTCAGTAAATAAAAAGTAGACTTTTGAAAAGAAGGGAGCACTTATGTTGAAAAGGAACAACCTTGCTTCCAATTGCCAAAGACGACTTGAAACAAATAGCCAATAGGCCGAACCTGAAACAGGCCAAAATAAAACGACAGTAGCTCTCGTCCCAAGAAAGTGATTTGTTTGAAAACACCGACAAATGATAATTCTTTTGTTCGCCTATTACCAATGGACGATAACATTCTTTGTACAGCAATGAAAAGATGGCTAGTATATGTAATAGCCATTGTGGGATATTTGGCACCCGCTGAGGCTTGGTGAACTAGGATAGAGCATGGTATGCTACAAGGGCATGGCACATCGTTTTTCATTGCGACACGGAGCAGTGCAGCGCAAGGAAGGGGAAGCCAATGTCGGCTAGGTGGTCATGTGGAATGGAGCACTGGGACCTCTCTGTCACTCTGTGGAATGGAGCTCCAGATTAACATGGGCTGATGGACAGTGGCCCGGTTCCGTCACGTATAGCCATGAATCCCGATGCCTCACAATCCCACCACACACTCTTCAACTCGTGCACAAAGGAATCCTCACTCAGCCATGAGAGCGCAACCACTTCTCATCGGCTCTGTTGTCTGTGTGCTCGCGTATTGTGTTGCTTGGCGGCTTGGCGGATGGACAATCCTATTGACTCCCTTATAAGGCCATGAGTCATGACCTGTGGTTTTATGTGAGGCGCCACGTGACCTGCTGCCATTCTCTACACATGACAAGGTAGTACATGACTGCTGTAAATTTCAGGCTCATATCAAACAGTTTCACTATGCTTGTCACTTGTGACACCTATAATATATATATATATATATATATATATATATCATATCGGGCAATCTTCCCCAAACACATATATTTGATGAGCTACCAGTACCAAGAACGTTAAAGTACTAGAATTGAGACTGCAAAAATAAGAATTGAGAAGAACCTAGAGCCCCAAGAGCACCATTCTGATAACTGAGTAATTCAGGAAATTGAAGTCTGAATTATTCAGTAGATGACAATCTTACTATTACTAATTGGAGGCTCCTTTTGAAACCTTCAGGTGAAGCCACCTAGGATTCCAAGATGGACACTCTAGAAAAAGAGAGGAATTCTATAAATTCTCACAAAAAAGCAAAACATCCGACCATCGATCGATAGATTCAAATCATCATAGCCATTGGATCTATTATATTTTCTAAAAAATTACCCACCTATACCATTATGAAAATAGCCTAAAGTAACCCCAAAATCTATATATAAATTACCCACATCTGCCATTATATAAAATAAACTAAAGTAACCCCCTAATCTTCATCAAAATTACCTACTTATGCCATTATAAACAATATTTAAAATAACCCCCTAATTTGCAACTGAATTGCCTACCACTATTACTTAAAAAACTTAAAGTAACCCCTTAAATTTGCATCTATATTACCCACACATGCTATTATTAAAAATAACATGAGGTAACCCTACGTTTGAATCAAATAACCTTAATTAAAAATATACAACAATATATGATTCAAAATCGTCTATATCTTGCACTATTAGTATACACTATAATAATTAAGGTCTATATGCATGATATGTGTCACCATTTATAAGGATATAAAGTAATGGGAATATAGATTTCTATGCTAAAATTTTATCTCAAACTTAGGGTTCATTAAACAAATTCAAGTGCATACCTGCGATCCAAAGTGAAAAGTTAAAGATTATAAATGTGGATGGAAATATTATAGAGTAATTACTAACTAAAATCTATTTGGACGAAGATATTAAGTATATATCTACATAAGTATTGTGTTCAAATATTTAACAAATGAGAAGTAGCCTATGGTAATAGTTTTGTAGCAATGTAGTCTCATTTCTTTTTCCATTGGAGACTCCGCATTAGTTCCCACAAGACAACCTAAAAAAAAGAGAGAAATTCTCATAAAAATTAAAAACATCAAACACCAATCCTATAAACTCTAATAATTATAACCATTGATCTATTATATTTTCTAAAAAGTTACCCACCACTGTCATTGTGAAAATATTAAAAAATAAGCTCTAAACCTATATCTAAATTACCGAGCTCAGCTATTATAAAACATAATCTAAAGTAACCTCATAATCTTCGTCCAATTTATTAATACACATCATTATAAAACATAACTTAAAATGTCATTCTAAAATTTTATCTATGCCACCCACGTATGTCGTTATTAAAAATAACCTAAAGTAAACATCTAAATCTTAATCTAATTATCTTCATGTTGATCATATATAAATGTTAAAAAGTAAACTAATATATGATTCTAAATTACCTATTTATGTCATTGTTAATATAAAAAATACTAAGTTAAAGTATATACACATGATGAGTGCCACCATTTAGACCATTTATACATATACATGCGGAATCGATGAAAAACATTGATTTGTATGCTAAACATAATGTATGGAGGATTGGAGGTGTGATACAAAATGGAAAAAGTATGAATATGGATGAAAAAGTGCATAGAGTAATTATTAATTAAAAATCAATCACAACTGGACAAAGATAGGTATATAAGTATTATGTTGAAGTATTGGAAAAATAAGAGAGTAGTAGGTAAGCAATTTTGATTATTAGCTAAGAGTTTAATTTCTAAATAATTTTTAAATACAATAGCTTCTAAAAATATTAGCCCATGCGGGAGTACGGGTTGATGGACCAGTGCACATTTATGCAGATAAATAATCGCATTCTTATTGGTTCATAGTTACAAGAACAAGCACCGCACAAACGTTCTTCAAGATTCTTCTTTATATGTTAAAAGTTCCAGTAAATGAAACTACATTACAAAGAAACGATTCCTCCTCGATGAACTATCCATATCTCACTGTATTCTCACGTCGATCCATAAAGCCTGCTTGGACTCTGCAGACATGGATTGGACTGCCTAAAACTCTGCAGCACTGGTTGGAATGCTTGATCTCACCCTAAAACTCTGCAGCACTGATTGGAATGCTTGATCTCACCCTAAAACTCTGCAGCACTGGTTGGACTGCTTGATCTCGCTGGCCCCATCCATCGGAACTCAAGATTGGCATGGGCACTGACTTCATTCAGCTTGATCTCCTAATTTTTCCAACACTGGTGCCACCCATACCCGATCTAAGGTAACCATCCGCCCCTCGTGCACAAAGGCATCGTCCCTTGTGGCTGCTTCGTTCTCGGTTCTCACCAGGCCAGTTCGCTCCAATCTCTGTGTGTGTTTTTTGTTATTGCGTGGGTGCTGGACAGATTCTTGAGTCCCTTTTAAAAGCCTTCCAAGATCATGCAGCGGCCTCATGCATGCATGACACTATGACAGCATGTGTTTTCTGGCACTGTGCTGCCTGCAGACTTTATTTCTCTAACCAGTAGCATATGGTTTTTAAAGTGTAACCTTCTCAGTTAGCAAGCATATACAATTTGCTTCAGTTAAAACCTCGGTATGTTACCTTCGCCTAATGTCAGTGCATGTCAAAGAATTGGATACTGCGCGCTAGTTAGGAAATTTCACTGTGTCCGAAAGGAAAATGTTCGCAGAAGATCTGTATCCGAAACCGAAAGCACATACAGAGAGAAGCCACATATTCAGTTCTATAATAAATATTTTTCGTATTGTAAATTGCATACCGCAATGTATAAAAAACTTATAAATTATTTTCATTAAGAACTTGTATGTTGACATGCACTAGCCTTAGGGTTTGATAGTTAAAAACAACGCAAAAGGGAGTCAAGAGGGTGTCGTCCATCAACAAGGCAACAAAATGCGCGCGCACACAAACTGCAGCCTGCATATGAGAAGTGGTTGGCTGCGCTCTCCAGAGGTAGAGGGAGGATACCCTTTAATTTGTGGATGAGGTGAAGAGAGTGTATCATGGGATTGGGAGGCACTGGAATTCCGGGCTATACAGATTGTATGGCATTGGCTGCGCATGTTCATCTAGAGCCCTGCTGCAACAGGAGATTATGGATACAATGCTGCATAATTCTCTGGTCCAACCACCACGGACGTTGGATTCCCTTTCCTTGCACCGCACTGCACTGCGCTGTATCCCCATGGAGTCTGGGGATGATCCTGTTCTCTGGAGTCAGGGGCTTGCACAAGCACAATGAAATCCTCTGCCACTTCCGTTCCCGTGTAAATGGTGGCTCAGAGTCCCGCGTGGGACCTAAGTGCTTCAACCAATGCAATCGCCGTCCTAATAAGAAAGCCTACCGGTTTCTCCAATGCGATTGCTCTAGTTATTAATTAGCACACGATTAATCATCTCCACCTTCATCAGAAGCTGTCATGGAAGCATTGTCATCATCCATTCATCTGCTTGGTCGTTGGCATCATCGACATTCATGAGCTCCTACCAGGAGTATGTAACTAGCAGGAGTATGTGCAATCATGAGGCTAGCAAGGTGCTAATAGAAAAAACAAGCAATCAAATTGCAGCATCTGGCCATGTGGCGTTAGTGAGATGAAACACAAACGTTCTCCTAGCTAAATGCAGGATAATCTCATGCCTAAATAGCTACTTTCCATGTACCCATGCTCCGAAACTTGCCTTCAAAGATTAAGATATTCCTTTTCCATATGCACACACGCTAATACAATTACAAAAATTCCCATGAAGAAAGCCCGATCGAAACTTTTCCTTTGTCTTTAGGACCATATGCATTAGGTTCAGCTGTGTGCTCCACTGAATGCCAATGGCAAACCAACAACAAACACTTGTGGAGCATTCAAAAATATGTGCGGCAAAGTTTCCTCCATATCACCCATGCACGAGACACAATAATGTATCCAGGCTGTAGGAAAGTCTTTCTCCTCCTAAGAACATTTCTCGTGTATAGCCTGTCATTGAGAAGAAGTCAAGCACAAAATTTGCCGTGGCGTGCATTTATTTGCTCTGCCAAATCCATGCAAGGGTTTTGGTGTAGACATTGAGCCAAAGCTAAATTTCTAGAATATTTTTTTTTGAAATAAAGCAGGAGCACTGCTTATTCATTTAAGAAGAAGAGAGAATGTCTGGGTTAAATTTGTAGAACATTCGTGAAGTGTATTCAGCTAACCTCCCAGAGGTATAGCACAAGGTGTTATTTTTGTCTGCGTGATCTCTCAGTGTCTGCAAATCTTCTTGCAATTCGATCTAAGGTACCCATTGTAGGCTAGCTGAGACATATGCAAATGCCAAAAACAGATGGAGCTGTGTTGCTTGGAGAGTCTCTTCCACCAACCATAACATGCTTGTAAAGTCGTTAATTTGAGGCTTACAACAACTTCATCGATTGCTTCTGGCGCTTGAGAATTCAGCTCTATGGGAGGAGGTAAGACTTGGAAGAACCTTGCTAAGAAAAGATGCAATAAGCCCAGTTTCTGGTGAGGCACCACTCCAGCCTTCATGGCACCATCTAGCTGGTTCTTACAGAGAGCTATGAGCATGTGCTTGTGCAGGCCCCAGATAGCACACGACATGATCAGTTTGCGAGACGGTGCAGCTCAGCCAAAGGAAAAGGGAGCAGACATCCCCATGATGTCATTACGTCCCAGAGGACTCTGCAGAACTGGGACCTCTCATGGTCCATTGAACAGGACTGCAGATTAACATAGGCAGCCCCAACAATCTTCGCCGTATAGCCTCGAATTCCGGTGCCTCCCAATCCCACACCTCGTCACCTCTGCACAGAGGCCATCTTCCCTCCCTCCCGAGAGCCCAGCGACCTCGATCTCATGCACCGGCACTCTCTCCTCGGTGTGGTTGTGTGAATTGTGATGCTTGCAGCAGCTAGAAGGACACACCCTTGACCCCCTTTAGTTTTGAGGTCATGATGATTGCAATTGCTGCCATAATGTGGTCTCATGTGCAACGGCACATGTTTGCTGCCATTTCGCTGCCTCCAAACTTGAACTTCTCTAACCAATAGTACATAAGAAATGCGGCCTGTCTATTAAATCTGCGGTTCCATGCATAATAATTAATAATGTATGTCCACAGTGTAATTTTTGCAATAGTTCAGGAGCCAAGATAGACTTTTAAAAAAGAGAGAGTACTTTGTGGAAGGAGACAGGCCCACCCACTAATAGGCCCAGCCTGCTACTGTGTGCGACGTTTGGCTATGAACAGCTTGTGAACCAAGAATCTGGAATAAAGCATGTTATTCTACTATGGAAGCTTACACAACTATGGCTCCTGCAAAAAGAAAGTTAAAATTAGCCAGGAATTCTAGTGCCACCATCCCAATCCTGGGACAGGTTGTGCACATGTGCCAGTGGAAGCCCCGGACAACACAGGACAGTGGTGCAACGAAGGGGGCACGCAACGTCTGAGGTGGCATCGTGGTGTCACAGCCTAGAGAATGCTTATCGGGTACCAGGGACCTCTCTGTCGCTTCTTCGAACAGAACTCCAGATTAGCATGGGGGTTGATTGGCGTTGACAGGAATTATATTCCCGTGCCTCTCAATCCCACAGTTTACACTCTACGTCATGCACAAAGACATCCTCACTCACAAGAGCGCGACCACTTCCCATTAGCGCTCTTTTGTATGTGTGTTTGCTCATTGTATTTCTTTGGGTGATGGATACTACTCTTGACTCCCTTTCAAGGTCATGAGTCATGACGCGTCATTTCATGTGCAGCGGCACGTGACTACTACAATTCTGCTTTCTCAGAATAAACTTGTATTTCTCCAAGCCGTGAGAAATTGGTTTTTGAAGCGCACAAATGGTGCTTGAGAATTCAGATCTAGAGGAGGAACCATTTCCATCTTTATATTCTTTGGCTAGATCATTTGTTGAACAGTTGGAGCCACCCACAAATTAAATGACAACACTTGGTGGTCCTACACCTAGTGGATGATACATTTTGACATGGGAATGAAAGATAAGTAGTATGGTTGGTGAAGTGCATTTGACACTGACAGTGCATTTGGCACTGAACCTTGCGGTGTTCATTTAGTGAATCGATGGTATAACAAAAAAAATAGTGTTTATTTGACTCATCAACCATGGTATTCTTTCTACTACGGAAGCTTTACACGACTATTACTCTTTGTTGTCATGCAAAAGGGAAAATAGTGTCAGTTTTGAATTGTATGAGGAGCCCCATGTGAGTTCCTTAAGCATGACACCTCACACCTGTGGCAGCACTCAGGTCTCAGAATATCATTGCTTTGGTGAGACAGGGAAGAACCATGCTAAGAAAAGATGCAATATCCCCAGTTTCCGGTGAGGTACCACACCAGCCTTCATGGCACTATCTAGCTGGGTTTACAGAGAGTTGTGCGCTTGTGCTGTTGCAGGCCCCGGACAGCACACGACTTGATAGTTTTCGAGACCGTGCAGCGTAGCTGAACGAGAAGGATACCAACATCCCCGTTCTGTCATGATGATCCAGAGAACTACACAGAACTGGGGACCTTTGCTGGTCCATCAGATAGACCTCCAGATTAACATGAGCAGTGGCCAAAACACTACTAGTATAGCCTCAAATTCTAATTCTAGTGCTTCCCAATCCCATGCGTGTGATACACTCCTCGTCACCTCGTGCACAAAGGTCATCCTCCCTCCCTCTCGAGAACCCAGCGACCTTCATCGGCACTCTCTCATGTCTCATCAATGTGGTTGTGTGCATGTTGATCCTTGCAGCGGCCAGCACGCAGGGGCGGAGGCAGCATGGTGCCACGAATACCCAAATTTCACTTCTGGGAAATGCACCTTCAGTATCGGGTGTAAACCACCCTTTAGTACCAGTTGTGCAACTGGTATTGCTATTTCGGTACTAAAGGGGGTATCAGGTCAAATAACCGATACTAAAGGGGTATTAAAAATAAAAAAAATCCGTTGACTGGAGCCCCTGCCGCACCCCGCCACCGTCCGCCCAAGCGCCGGAGCCCCAGCCGCACCCCACCACCATCCGCTCGAGCGCTGAAGTCCCGCACCAGAGAGAGAGAGGGGAGAGGGAGGCAGCGTACTTACGCTGCTCAGCCACCTCCGCCGGTTGCCGCCGCCGCTGCTCCTTAGCCCGTCGGTTGCCGCCGCTGCCAGATTTGAGGCAAAGGTGGTCGTTACTCCAAGATCCACGCACTCCTTGCTCTACCACACTTGTCGACGCTCCGCCGCCGTGCCCTCCCACCGAAGCTCCGCCGCTCCTGGCCCCGCCGCCGCCCTGCCGACACTTCACCGCCTCGCCGCGCCCTCCCTTCTTGCCTTCGTCACTCCTTGCCCCACCGCCGGTCCTCACCACATGTAAGAGGTGAGGGGTAGCGATGGGATCTGTGTGTGGGAGAGAGAGAGGGGATTTAGCTAGGGGGGAGAGAGGGGATTCGGCGGGGAGAAGAAGAGAGAGAGGCGCGGGTGAGAGGTCGGATGAGGGGATGAGCGGACAAGTGTGGGGATGGGGGTGAGTGTGGGGTGAGAGAGAGAAGGGGGGCTGATGCGTGAGGAGAGGTACCCCTTTAGTACCGGGTGGAGGCGTCACCCGGTACTAAAGGTCATTAGTATCGGGTCAAGCCTCCACCCGGTACTAAAGGCACTCATGCACATTAGTACCGGCTGGAGGCTTCAATTGGTACTAATGGGTGATCTTTAGTACCGGGTGAAGCTTCCACCCGGTACACGGGGGCTCCTCGGGGACTAGCCGTTAAGCCTGGTACTAATGCTCACATTAGTACAGATCAAAATGCAACTGGTACTGAGTCTTGGGACGATACTGAGTTTCCAGTAGTGTTTTGCAATTTGCAAAAGACCAGTATAAATCAAGTGTATACATATGTAGATACTATATTGGGCTGTAATATCTGGTTCTTAAGTTATAAATCGGCCCAAAGTGCCACACCAACCCAGCCAGCGTTTTTCACCCTCCCCTGCCTGCCATCAGAACAGTCCACAGCCCACACATCCCACTTCTCTCCGCCTCTCGTCGTTCTCCTCGCAGGCTAGCACTCTCGCCACAACGCACGGTGCACACAGCGATGTACATGCACTCCTCTCCTTGTCGTTGCCCTACCCCAAAACTGAATCGAACCAAAGGTCTAGCGGCCTGGCGAGTGGCGGGCGCAACGAGTCGGTGAGCACAAGCCGGCGGGCTCCGCTTGGAGTCCTTGAGGCGGCAAGCACCATGTGGCGGCAGGCCGACCGGCCGCATGCTGGATGTGCCAGGCAGCTAAGTCCGCGCCACAAGGGGATGACCGGGTGCCGAACAACACAACTGTCCCAGGCGCAGCAGCAGCTGAACAACGCAATCGTGCATGGAAGGCAGCAGCAGGGGCTTAACTCAACTTTGGCAAAAGAGCGATAGAACATGTTATATGTGAGCACCAATTTTGCAGCATAATCGATGGTGCGAATTAGTAAATTAGTGTGTATAATTTTCTTTCTATAGATATTTGAAGACTTTGGAAAATTAGTGTGGATGGCTTCCTAGATTTTTTTTTCCATAGAAAATGGGAATACCCAACTTGCAAATGCTGGCTCCGCCACTGCCAGCAGGTCACACCCTTTTATGGTCACGATGATCTATCGGCCATGCAACCTCTGTCATAGCGTGGTCTCATGTGCCATTCTGCTGCTTCAAAACTTTCATCTCTCTAACCAATGGTAAATGGTTTTTTTATGACAGGCACTAATGTGGCACGGAAAACGTACATAAGAGATGCCGTCGGTTTATTATCACTTCTGCGGTCCCATAAAAATTAATTAATGTTTTTAAAAGGACATAATACATAAACGTTCATAGTGTAATTTTATAGACTGTTATAAAGGAGAGAGAATACTTTGTGGAAGGAGACAGGACCACCCACTAATAGATCCAACCTGCAACAGGATCGAAACAGAACAACAGCACGCACATTTGCGAGTTGCGATGACAATTGACAAGTACGGCCAACAAGTGATATGTTTGGACTTCGGAGACAGACAAACCAACTATGCGACAGCCGTCCCAAACAAATGACGAACTCTTCGAGCACCTGGTAGCATTTTGGTACGGTTGGTCAAGTAATAGCCTCTGTGAGCGACATTTGGAACTGTGTGAACACAGCTTGTGGAACCAAGAATTAATCCGGGATAAAATGAAGCATGGTATTCTACGGCAGAAGCTTACACAACTGTGGCTATTGAAGAACGAAAAACAACATTAGCCAGTGCCACCACCCAATCCTGCAACTGGTAGAGGGTTGTCCACTTGTGCATGTGCAAGCTCCGAACAACACAGGACACAAATCAATTTCAATGGAAGGGGAACGCAATGACTATGAGGTGGCACAGCCTAGAGAATGCTTCTCGGGTACTGGGACCTCTCAGTCACTCCGTTGACTCCAGATTAGCATGGGTTGATGGGCAGTGACTTTGTTCCATCCTGTATAGCCAGGGATTCCAGTGCCTCCCAGTCCCACGATTTACCCTCTTCATCTCATGCACAAAGACATCCTCGCTCACGACAGCGCAACCACTTCCCATTAGCGCTCTTTTGTGTGTGCGCGCGCGCGCATTCTGTTGCTTGGGTGATGGGTACTCTTGACTCCCATTTAAGGTCGTGAGTCATGACGCGCATCGTGGAAAACGTACACAAGAAGCGTGCATCACTTCCTACGCTCTCAAATAAACAGTGGTTGTAACGTAACTTGGGCATCCGGACGTCTCTTCCTCCCAAAATTGGATAAGAGAAAACGAATCGCAAGATGCGCGTAGTTTGGATTATTGATCCAAATGCTGTTGCTGTTTCAAGCTGAGAAACAACATGGAAGCAATCACAATCACACCTTGAACTTGAAGTTTCGCTCTTTGGAGCAGTAGTGCTTGCAGAGCCTCTTGTAAAGACATAAAACCATAGCCTTATGACAACTTCGTTGATCGTTTCCAGCGCTTGAGCATTCACCTCCGGAGGAGGAACCCTTTCAACACCTTCATGGTCTTGAGCAAGATCATTGGAACCACCGACAAATTAAATGACAACACTTGGTGCCCCTACACCCAGTGGATGACACATTTTGGTACGGGAATGAAAGATTATTAGGTTCAATACACCATGTGCATACATGAGTGACCGGCAGCATAGGGAAAACCATGCTAAGAACAGCACGCTCAGCTCCCTGTGAGATACGGTTACTACACCTCCATCGTGCCACCGTTCAGCTAGGACAACGCGGAGCATTCTGCCGTGCTTGTGCAGGCACCGGACAACACAGAAGACTGGCTCAGGTCTCTAGCGATGCAGTGCGGCCCCGACGAAGGAAAGGGAAGCCAACATCACCGCCTCATGAACTAGAGAACTTTGCAGGATTAGGACCTCTTCTGGCCCATTGAACAGGACTCCGGATTAACATCGGTAGAATCAGAGATTCGGATCCCTACATTGTATAGCCTCGTATTCCAGTGCCTCCCAATCCCACACAGATGATGCACTCATGATGCACTCACCACCTCGTGCCCAAAGGGCATCCTCAATCTCCCTCTCGAGAGAGAGCAGACTTCTCATCGGCACTCTCTCTTCTATGTGTGTGCACGCGTATTTTGGTGCTTGGCAGATGGACATGTCGTAAAACAACAGGACTCAATCTCAGAATATGGAAGCTGAGATTCCTGGAAGGAAAGGAAGGACTAGAAGTCCTAGTCCTAGTTGTTCGTAGGTTTTTACTAAAACTTTAAGCTAGGTTTGAAGAATATATACGAGGAAGATTTTTATCGTAAATCATCCAATTCAGTAATAAAGATTTGTCCCTCGTACTTGTTCTCGTGTTCTATTGTGTCCTTGTGCTTGTTGAGATAGAGAGGCGATCCGACTCGACAGGACACACCCTTGGCCCCCTTTTATCAGTCGTGCGAGCGTACGTGCAGCTGCCATAACGCAGACTCATGTGCAGGGCACATATTTAATTTGCTGCCGTTCTGTTGCCTCCAATTATTTATTTTTATAACCACTGGAAAATGGGTTTTTGATATGCAATAATGCAACACGGAAGACGTAAGTAAGAGACGTGGTCTAGCTGTCACTTTTGCAGTCGATCTCATAATAACTAATGTCCATTGTGTACCTTTTGTGATAGTTCAAGAAGCCAAAATGTGCTTTTACGACCCATTTGGGAGAGCTGTTGCTTCTCCGACTCTTCGGAACAAACAAACGAGCCCTGAGTCGTCTTTGGGAGGAGAAGCCGGGGGCCTTAATATGAGAGAGAGAACACTTGCTAAAAAGAAGACACCACCACCCTACAAGGCAGTCCCAATCCGATGACTAGGATGGTGTCCATAGAATTAAATGAGTTGCCACTTAGAATAAAAGATGATGTGGCATAAATGAAGAAAGAGAAAAAACCAAGATCTAGTTTCTACACACCATCCAAGATATAATAAGAGATGAGTAGTATTAAATTCAAGTATGGAATAAAGGTGTCTACATTGGAAGATACAAGAAATCAGTGCTCGTAGCCTACGAGAGGGAGGGGATGAATTAGGCAAACTTAAAATCCTCAGCTTATGGCTTCTACTAGAAACATAAACTGGATCATGTTGTTTAGATGTGCAAATATAGTTGATCTAGTGAAACTTCCCTCCCACAAAGAGTTTTGCAACTTAGAGCCAATCCTATATCAAGATACTACTCTAGTAAGTAAATGCCCTCAAGTAGGAAGTACGAAATGCGGAAACGTGAATGAGTAGGTTAGGAAGGTGAGGCAAATTCGGCACGATGATTTATCCCATGATGTCAGTAGGCAAATGCCACCCCTAGTCCACGTTGAAGCTCCATCAAGGATATGCTCCCGGTCACCAATTCTCTCCCGGTCAAGGTCTTGGACTCGTCACAAAGGCTCTCGCCAAGCTGGATGAGAAGCTTGCCACTAAGGCAAGGCTCACCAGTCCCTCTCTTCCGGTCACCTTGATGTCATCTTCACTACGAAACTTCTCCACGAAGGAAGGGGTCTTCTCGTCCCCCGCACATGGTCATCGTCGTCGCTCCACACCAAGATGGAGGGTCGAAGACTTGCCGGCAAGCCACCAAGACTCTAAGACGCCAGCACACGAAGCTTACAATGGTGGTTCACTCCGTAAACCAATCACAAGGTAGCAGCACCTTGCACTCACTCTCTCTAGGTCTATCCTAGCACTAATTATTTCTCTAAGTATGTGTTAAGCCTTAGGTCAATCACTTTTTCATTTTTGGTAGCACGGATGTGTTCTTGATGAGTCTTGTGGTCTTGAATGCACTCCTGGACACTTCAGCAACTCTAAATGAGCGAGTGGTAGGGGTATAAATAGCCCCCAGACTTCAAAGAGCCGTTGCTCCAACAGCTAGTTAAAATATACCATCGGATGTTCCGACGGTTACATTTTAGAGGTATCGGAACATCCGGTGCAACTAGCCATAGACCTCCCTACGCCCAAAATTCCTCACCGACGCATTCCATCGACTGATTTGCTGCACCGATTCATCCGGTGCTTCATCTGATGCCTCCGACATCCAGTGCTGAAGAATTTTCGCCCAAAACCTCTCTCGAAGTACACAAAGTAAATTTGCTTCGTCCGATGTTCATCGACGCATAGGCATAGTATCACATCATCCAGTGCTCCTCTCATTTTCTTCATTGCCCAAATCGATGGGTACAAATAAATGGCTGTCGGATCATTCGGTACGCATCCCTTCAGCCAACTTCCATTGTGGTCATTGGATGGCCCGATGCCTCAGTCTGGCACCCAAAGGATCATCCGATGGTCCCAATTAGCTTGTGCGCATCATATCGCCGACTGATTCAGTGGTGTTTCTTGCCATCACCGAATGAGTCAGTGCATTGCATCGGTGGATAAATCTTCATTTCTTCGCGTGGTTTTTTTTGTGGTTTGCTTCCTTATGACTAGAAAACCTTCAATGTAATCTAAACAAATCATTAGTCCCAATGATCATGTTGTAACTCAATCATCACAAACTATGATCTAATAGGACTATGTTCGCTACAGAAAAGTAGTGTCTAGTACCTATTTCTTGTCGACGTAGAGCTTATGGAAATTATAGCTAGTGTGTTGGATTGGGTCTGCCCTGTTGCTAACGGATCCAATTGCGAAAGACAAGACTGAAACAAAAATGACCAACCTCCAACCTGCAGTTAGCCAGTTACTGCGGAGTAGCTCACATTCGTTCCGACGGAAGTATTTTGTTTTGGAAACGACAAACCATGAGCCAGAATTAATTAGCCGTCCGCCCGTCCCCAACATGTTTTTTTATATGCTTTTCTGGAACCGCCGACAAACTCTCGGTGCACCTATTCCTAATCGGACGGTGAGGTAGTTACTGTGCAATATTTGGGGGACAGCTTGTCGAACCGGAATCGGGGATGAAGCAGGGCGGCAGCTTACTCCGTCCCAATCCTGCGACTGACGGAGGGTTGAGCGCTTGTGCAAGCCCCGAGAACAGAGGACATGATCAATGTCGACGCGATGCGGAGCAGTGCAACGCAACGAATGGGAAGCGTGTTGTCACGGCCCACGGAATGCTTCTCGATGCCGATCCCTCGAACGAGGCTACAAATTAACATGGGCATGGCAGGCAGTGGCTAGCTCGGATCAGTACTGTATAGCCAGGCATTCCAATACCTCCCAATCCCATGATACACACTCTTCACCTCATGCACAACGGCGTCTTGGCTCATCCACGCTTTTTTGTTTGTGCGCGCTCATTCTGTTGCTTGGCTGATGGACAGTCTTGACTCCCTTCTAAGGTCTTGAAGCGCGGCAGTAGTGTTGGCGGCCGACTGCGCGAGCTGCGAGCACATAGAGGAGGAGCGGCAGCTGGCAGTACTACACAAAGCAATATCAGACGATCCGCAATATGTTTTGTATTTTACAATGTATAGCGTATTTGCAAATTTGTTCTTCAAATTTGAGGTTGTGTTATTACTCCTTTAATTTTGTGCTACATTTTTTTCTACCATAGTAATGTACATGCGGTGTGAATTGGTGCATATTTTTTTTCTAGCTCCACCATTCACTGCTGGGAAGTGACTTTTAGTACCGGTCAGTAACCCTTTATTACCGGACGCCTGACCGGTAATATTTTCCTTTTGAGGTAACCCGTGGAGAGGCCTATCGGTATTAAATGTTTAGTACTGATTGGTGTTATTGACCGGTACTAAATGGTACTTTACGGGGTACTGGTATTATTGCTCGATACTAAATGGTCGAGGCCTTTTAGTACTGGGTAATAACACTGACCGGTACTAAAACCTCCGAGGATCGAGAAATTATACCAGTACTAATTTCGCCCGTTAGTACCGGATGAAAAGCTGTCCGGTACTGACGTTAAGGACAAATGTTCATATTTCTAGTATTTCTTTCTAGTAGTGATTGGGCAGAGCTCTTGCTTCCCCATACTCTTGGGAGCCATGGAGACATTTGGCATTGAACAGGTTGTTGAACCGTGAATCTGGGATAAAAGCAGGGCGTGACCTTACACATTAATTATGACGGTTGCAAAAGTAAAATAGCATTAGCTAGGGGTTCCGGATAACAAGGACACAATCCATTGGCTAATTCGTAATGACATGATTTTCATAAACAGAGCTGGAAGGACATAACAATGGTGATCAGGAGGATATGGAAATGCTCGATGGCATGGAGGCCAATGCGCAAAGGTTCGTTGGAGGAGAGCGCCGGCCAATGGTGGTGCGACTATCTGGAGGGGGTCCTCCCATTTGGGTATCGACTTGGCGTAAAGAAGCTGAAGGTGAAGACCCATCATGCCTGTCCATCTAAAAGAACAATCAATTCCAATGCTACATGGAGCAGCGGCGTAAGGAAGGGGAAGCCAACGTCTCCGTAGTTGTGATTTGGTGTCACAGCCTAGAGATGTCTATCGGAGTACTGGCACCTGTCTATCGTCTCATCCAATGGAACTGCAGGTTAGCATGGGTTAATGGACAGTGGCTCAGTACCGCCTTCTACAGCCAGGAATTCCGGTGCCTCCCAATCCCACAAAACACTCTTCACCTCATACTCAAAAACATCATCACTCACGAGAGCGCCGCCACTTGTTGTCTGTGTGCTTAAATTCTGTTGTTTGGCTGATGGACACTCTTGACTCCCTTTTAAGGTCATGACTCACGGTTACATGTGCAGGTGCAGCGGCACGTGACGCCTGCCATTCTGCTTCCTCAAAATAAACTTGTATTATTTCTCTAAGGCATGGCAAACTGATTTCTGAGGTGCACAAATGCGACGTGGAAAACGTACGCAAGAAAGATGTATCTGACACGTCTACAGTCTCATAAACGAGTAATGTTCGTAGTGTAACTTAAGCATCCGGACATCTCTTCCTCCCAAAATTGGATTAAGACAAAAAGAATAGCTGCTCCAAATTTCTGTTTTCAAGCCTCGTCAACATCCATATCCACCCAAGAAAACCCTAATATCCTTTATATGTACCAGTTCTCTAACACAATTGCTCTATCCCAGGCCACACCTCTATGGCATCCTACAATCAGTCATCGCCACCTCCATCATCAGCATCCATATCAGCATCGTCGTCATCCCCTGCATCTGCTTGGTCGGCAGCATCAAACTCCCGCCCCATCGCTGCTTCATTCATTCCTTCCATCACTTCAGTATTCTGCTCAGGAGGACGAGGATCCTTCTGTGGTTTCACCGCCATGGTCTCCAGGTTATCCTCAGCAAAGAATGCACCGAATGGCTTGGGAACCTGCAAGATATGCAAAATTTGGATTCATCCAGATGTTTTTGCTCTTTCAAGCTGAGAAACAAGAGTAGCCCATCGCAATCGCACCTTGAAGTAGCGGTTTCGCTCTTTGGCACTCTCGACAAGATTGTTCCAGTGCTCATCTTTCTGCAGGGTTGAAGCGGAACCTACAACCTGTGGTATGCAGATTAATATTTGGAATTACAAGTAAACGACCCAAGTGTAAGTGTATAACAAAACATGAGCAAAGAAAGTGGGTTTCTAAATGTCAGCTAAATCTTGAAGATGGATGCAACCATGAACAATTAAACAGCATCCTTGAACAAGCTGCTTATACATGTATGGATGCATGCAAGAGAATCTGGACCATTCTGTATATATCTTGTTAGGCCACATAGCTCCTTAATTATTAAACTGTAACCTTTAATAATTAAATTTGTAACCTCCTAGCTCCTTAATTATTACATTTATAACCTGCTAATATCTCTGAGTTGAGACCTTGAGTGCAGACTTGCCATGAGTATCATGCATAAGATGGTACCAATGTTACTGCAGTCTGCAGATAGTGCAAAACAAAATATTAAAGAAAAAAAGTTTAAAGCTTGGAGAAGAGGCAGTTACCAGTACAGCAGACCTAGCTCTTGTGATGGCAACATTCATTCGCCGAAAATCAGAAACAAACCCAATTTTTTGCTCCTTGTTGCATCTTACGCATGTAAAAATGACTACCTCTCTTTCACGGCCCTAAATACAACCAGTGAGATACAACATCACTGATACTTGCAAGAATATACGAGGCACAGAGCCGACAAGTAAAGAAATTCCATTCATGAAATACATATGAGTTTGTTACCTGGAATCCATCAACAGTGTTTACATCTATCACTTCCTTTGATTGATCCCCAAAGGTCAACCGAAAATTGTCCCTCAATAATTTCATCTGCTGCCTGTACGGTGATATCACAGCCACTTCAGAACTAGATTTGAGTTCTGGATAGCGCATTGCCAGTTGATGATATAGGAGAGTTATAAATTCCACTTCATCCTGATTCACCCAAGAACCACTTCCAGGTGGCTGGGATTCAACACCATCAACATCAAAGAAACAAAATGGTCCGAAGCAGGTGTAGGAATGCCATGGGCGTTTCTTGCTGAGACCCTCTCCATCTTGTAGTACCCCTTCATAAAATTCTTTTGAAGGGAAGATACTAATCTGTTTGAGTGAATAATGAATTACAAAAACCATTCCAGTTTCCGGCTTAAGAAAGATTGAGCTGCTGAGGATGGGAGATTTACCTCTGGATGCATGCGATACTGAATTTTAAGCATTTGCACTGGAAAACCAGCACCTTGAAATCTTTTGAACAAGCTTGTTCCATATCTAACAGATAAAAAGAGCATCACCTTAGCAATTACAGCACCTGAACAATTTGGAACAGTATAAAGAAAATAAGGATCATCTTACCCCAATTTCTGAGCAGTTGATGAAATGACTGTTGCGGGCAACTGAACTGGGTCACCAACCTGATTAGGATATTAGGAGAGACAGTGAATGCTATAGTGAATCACTAACGAAAGCTATAGTCAGTGCACTCATGAGCCAAGATACTAATATAACACTTTTTAAGTGATAGAAATTGAGCAAAATGGTGAGACTGGACACACGCACACCAAAGAAATGAAAGCATGATGTGGACATAAGCCCAGAGAGAGAAATGTTCCTATATGTACTACAACCCTGAGAAGAGGATATATTCAAAATATCATGTGCGGTGCCTGACTTCTATCGTATAATAAGGTACTGTACCAATGAATAATATACATATTGCATAAGGGGGAGCGAAATGCTTAAAGAAAAGAAAAAAATGTGTAGAAACAAATGCGAAAGTGGACAACATACAAGAAAAATTTGTCTGCACCCATGGACCAAGGGTATAAGAGTTGCAGGTTCCACCTGAAAAACAAGAATATAAGGTAAAGTTCAGAAATATTACTTAAAATAGAGGCTTAGAGGATATGCCAATATCCCAGTTAATAATGTAAATGCTCCATAATAAAAGCAACGTTTAAAAGATATCCTCACTGCTTGTGCAGCTTCATCAATTATAACAACATCAAAAGCACGGCTCATCCTGCTGAAAATTGATGATCCACTGAAACTCAGAGTAGAAAATACCTACAAATTTTGCTTCACAATGAGAACAAATTATAATAGATAAACTCTACTACTACAATAGCAGATGACGTACAATGGCCGCTTCGTCCAGTATTGAAGCTCTAATCCGATCATATTCGCCAGCCCCTCGTCTCCCACCATCTAATGTGCGATCTACACCAGAAAGTTTTTGTTGTATCTGCAAAGGCATGGACTCATTGTAGTTGCTAGAAGTTAAGTTAGACAGAAAATGCTTTGCAGCTTAAATCACGTACCAGGTAATCCATAGAAACTGCTTTAACAGAATGATGTGCCTTCACTCCAATGCGCACAATTTTAGGGTTGTAAGTGTTGTTATTTTCATCTCGAATTCCTAAAAAACGAAGCATTATTTCATTTCTTAATTTGCTCATGATGCATCCTAATGATTTGTGAGCAAAAAAATAATGCATGCTAATGGTATAGTCCACTTAGTGACAAAATGCATAAGATGCAAAAAGTGAAAAAGGTTTTGGGAGCATAGTATATGTATTGGATAACTTAGCACCGAAACATTTACCTGTGTTAAGAACACGTAACACAATCTCATCGAGTGCTGAGTTGGATGGAGCACAGACCAACACATGGGCCCGATACTTGCGACTGGAACTTACAACTTCAGGTTTCTATAAAGAATTTTTTTTGCCTTGTAAGGGGTAAAATAATCAAGGCACCAGGACCAATTTTAGCAAGTACACAGAACAGAAGAGTACCAGTTCATTTCCAGTGGGGTAAAAACCATCATCACCATCGACAGGCATAATCAAATCTCTAGGGTTTGCACCAAGTAACCAAGGAGATGCTTTTACCCAGTGTGCATACCTGTCATGTGAAATTCACAATATTAGCACCAAGAAAAAATTGCAGTAGTACTGTGCATGTAAAAATGGAACCAGTAGTATACTGAAAAATCATATTCTTATCAGTTTCCATATAGCACCAGTTAGATATTAAAGATGGTTACAGAAGATGGTGTCATGTGTAAAGTAACAATAGTCATATCCTTCCAACAAGGCCTAGTTCCATTTAGTGGATTTAAGATATCCAAAAAATAAGAGAAATGTCAAAAACTAAGGAATTTCTAGTGACTTAAACAACCATGCAGAACTATAAGAAAAATAAGTTAAGGATGGAGCATTTCAAAACTGCAAGGAAAACTAATAATATTGAGGCTGTTAGACATTCTTACTCAGCTTTTTATGCTCCCAATTTCGATGCCAAAAGTCGAAATAAATATGACAGAAATTAACTAGGAAATCTGCAATTTTCAACATACTTGCCATCAATGTCCAGCTCTGGTCCATGCCTTTGAACATCAAATCCTCCTCTGCATTACAGGATCAAAAAGAATACAAGATGCATGTGCCAAGTTTAGCTATGAATGAAGAATGTGCAGAGGGAAAAAAAAAGGGTGGATATGCTTTCAAAAAATTCAGTCAAACTTCATATTTCAGTTCTATCTCCTCTCATTTTTTAAACATGATGATTTATCTATCCTCAAAAATAGAATTACTATTCCATACACTGAAAAACGAATAAACAAGTATTTTGTTACTTTGTCTTCATTCTTGCAGGAGCAGAATGGAGAACAGCACTGAGGAGTCCAAGGATAGTTTGAGTCTTTCCAGTTCCTGGAGGACCCTGCAAATCAACAGTTACAAGTACATAAATCAGTAAATTGCACATTACTCTTAACTCCTTAATGTGTCCTAGGACAAAAACTAAGTAGTGTAATGTGTTGTATCTGCATAGCCTTCTAAACAAAAAACAAATATCTAAAGACTGCTAAGATAATTACAGTACTTTCATAACCAAGGTAGGTAAACAATAACAATGCAAATTCAATGGTAGTAGTGAAAACATAACAAACCTGAATAAGAACAAATGATCTGCGCGAAAGACCTGCCTAGAGACAGTACAGTAATATATCAGAGTCGCAGCCTTTAAAACAGATATTAGATACAATAGATATATGAACAATACCAAAAATGACAAAGGATGCTCACATTGACTGCCTCTAGCTGTGAATCATTAAGATTTGCTTTGAGGTGATCCATAAGTGGCTGAGGGACATTCCACGCACGACTTTGATCATCACCATCCTTATGCTTCTCAGCAGCTGAAAGAATCGAGTCCTTAAAAGGAAGAGAAGCTACAGAATGCATAGCTGTGAACTCCCGCATTATAGTTGACAAGCTGCAGACCTGAAAATTTTTACCAGAAAATGCCAAATCAAGTAGTACATGCTGTCAATAAACAATGCTGGCATGAAAACTCAGGAGCTTGTCTCAGAACAATTTTGACACACCTTCAATATCCACAGGGTGCTGCTCTCAGCTGCCAAAATGGAAGCAAAACGCTGCAGCCTTGGAGCGTTCACAGGCTTGGAAACATTCAGATTTTGAATTTCGCCTGCCAGAAAAGCTCTAAGAGAAATAGTTGCACTACCACCACGCTGTTCCACCAATGCAAAGGCGTACGCAGTAGGGGTCACTCCCTCCTCAAACTGCAAAAGTGCAGGCACAACCAGTTCATCATGAGTATAATACATGTACTTGGCAATTCACCAGTTCATCATATGAGTAAGCACTGCACATAACTTATGGCACATTTTGCTCTGTTCCTAGAAAAAAATGCCCAAAAGGTAAGAACTAAGTACCTAAAGGTAATACTGCCCCTAAGGAACACAAATCTAGAGAATGCCTGGTTTACGATTTTTCAACTATTATGCACATAGCCACCTACAAAACAATAGTTTTGACTTTATATAACAAAATAGTTTGACTTACGAGACATTTCCTCCCATCAAATTGTCAGTAGTTAGTACCTTGATGCTTGCATAAAAGGACCAGCTAAACTGCCGAATTTACTTGCACAGCACTTACTTTCTCCTTGGAGAGCAGCACTAGGTCATTCTCCCCCACATTCTCCCGAAAATCGTTCTCCACCGCCATGGAGAACTTATGGAACCCCTCGGATTCCGCGCACAAGCCCACCGCCACCCTCTGCCAGTCGAGCCCAGCATCTGCATACACCCACACGAGGCAAAGCCACGAATTAAGAATCCAAATTAACAAACCCACCAGCGAAATCAGAGCAAACAACGGGCGGCGGCGAGAGAGAAGCGCAGCGCAGCCCAGGCGCCCGCGCCCTTACCTTCTTCCTCCTCGTCGCTGCGCCCCCGGACGATCTGCGCCTTGACCTCCTCGAAGAGCAGCGGCTCGAAGACGCCGAGGTAGTCGGCCACCGACTTGTACGTGTCCTTCACGCGCTGCAGCCCCTTCGCCTGCTTGCCGCCCTGCCCCAAAGCAAGAGAAGGTTAGGGTTTTTGATAAGCTCGTCGTTACGGGTGGTTCGGCGGGCAGGTGGATGTGGGCGTGGGCGTGGGCGGGGTCGATGCGTGTACCTTGGATTCGGCGACGAGGCGGAGGTAGTCCCAGCTGAGGACGATCTTCTGGAAGCGGTCCATGGCGGCGGTGGAGGAGGAGGAGGAGGCGGCAGCGCCGCCGGATTTCTCCACCGCCATTGGGGGGGGCGGGCTGGGGGCGCCGCCGGGAGAGGTTTTGGGGGTTTATGGGAGTGAGACCGAGAGAGACGGCGCAGGCGCGGCTGCAAGTCTGGAAACGGCCGGAGCTTGGGGAGAACCGGAGAAGCACAAGCAGCAGCGATGCTGATGGCTACGGAGTTGGGCTCTTGATGGGCCAGCCCACCAACAGAAACGGCTGTTGGGGTTGGGCCTGACAACACAGCAGGAGGAGCCCAGACCACCAACGAACGCGCGGCGAGGCCCACCGGCCGACCGACGACGACGACGGACGAGGCCTGCCGCCCAAAGCACGGTAGGCCCACCGCTGGGTATCCGTACCCTCTCTATTAATCAATTATCAATTGAGGGGTACAGGTATAAATAGAGAGGGTAGGGTATCGGAAGGACATAATTAATTAATTGGATAAGTATACATACGTAGCACAAAGTTAATTATCTATTGGATATGAATGGGATTGAGGAGGGTAAGGAGTAGATGATAATTATTTGAATTTGGGTGTGAACAAGAGTAGGTTTGCCCGTACCCTCTCCAGTGGCAGGCCTAAAGCACGGGCAGGAGCTTGGAAGCAGCTGATGTCGAGTGCAAGAGCGTCTATGCCCGTCGAATTTTTTCTTTTTTATTTTTTTATTTTAGTGTTTTGCAAAAACATATATTCTTAAAAAATTACAATTCTATATCGCTATAGCTAATTGAAACAGCGGAATTTAACTTAGACCACCCTACACCTAATTAAATTGGCGAAATTTTCCTTCTTTGAGCAGCACATATCTTAAAAAATCATAATCTTTTCATGTGAACTCGGACGAAGATAAACGGTAATTGTCGATTTCAATGAAATCTACGATTCAAACTTTTTTATTTGAAACCATCTTGTGGTGCTCAAATAATCGATGCAATGTGACCAAGAAAGCCCGTAAAATCTAGTTTTGGGTTGTGTAGGCTCGGGCCCGAGCCCACCCAAGCCCAACATAGCACTCGGAGGTCGGAGCTCCTAGCTTTGAGCGTCCCCGACTCCGGTGTCCGGTCATGGTTCATTTAATCGATAAAAAAGTTGATAAAATAAACTAAAATAGTATTCTATATAAATAAATAATTTGGGAGGATAAATATAGTCATCGTAATTAATCAGTCGACTAGAACCACTCGCATGCCTAGACACCAGTCCATGACCAAGTGACCTCTCGACGACCCTCGCGGGCGATCCGGCCATGGCGAAGGCGAGGGCACCGAGGCCGAAGCCGCCGCAGGCCTCGACCCGGCGGCTCCTCGGCTTCGGCGGGCTGGGCATCGCGGTGCTGGCGTACGTGGGCGTGGACCTCTCGCCGGCGTGGCACGACCGGCTGCAGCCTGCGCTCTGGGCGGCGCTGGCGGCGGCCGCGCGCGCCCCGTTCTATCGCCACTTGTCCGCCGAGCTGCGCGCCGCGCTGCCCTTCCTGGGATCCATCGCCTTCATGCTCGCCGCCTTCCTCTGCGAAGCCATCTCCGTCCGCTTCGTCTCCGCCGTAATGGCGCTCCAGTGGCACAGGTCGGTGCTTCTTGTCTTTCTGGGGAACCGGGGCGCAGCCGGCGTGTCATCGTTTTCCTCACCTATTGAGGTGCTTTGGGGGCCAAGGCTCGCTGGATTTCGGAGAGATTTTAGCTTTTGAGCTGCAAACTTTGTTTTGGTAGGTCGTGTTGAAACATACGGGTTTAGAGTTATTCGTGGAAATATGGTGTGATCTTGCAGAGTTTTGCTTGTATTGGCGAGCTTTAGGGGGTTTTGTTAGTGAGTGTGCGAAATAGTTGAAGCTGCGAGGCTGAGATTTAAACTGCTCAAAGTATTGGTATAGAAGATAACGTGCTCAAAATATTGTCTAGGATTACACATCAATAGGCTGATTGCAGCAGAAAGTAGCATTCGTGGTGATAGGCGTCTGTGCAATTGTTTAAATGGAACCTTGTTGATTCATTGTTGCTATTGACTAGCTAGATTAAGTCTGCTGATATTGTGAGTGTGTGATAACTGACTGCTTGATCCTGTTCTGATTTAACGGCAATTGGCACTCTAAAAAGATTAAAGTTCAAGTAAAGCATCAATTATCTTTGGGATATACTAGGAGCATCAAGAGGTTTAGTGGGTAAGGAAGGCATAATCATCACTAGAGCTTGGGGCTTAGTAGATTCCTTAGGCATATGCATTGCTCTCAAAATCTAACCCAACACAGTTTAGTCCTATGCTAGCAAGAATACATGTAATAAATTCAGACAACTCTGTTTTGATGGGATTCTCACATTTACTAGTTTATTTGGCCATGGTTTACATCTAATTGTAATTTATTATTGCATTTATGATACTTTGTGAACACAACCCAGCCTCTGTATAGTGAAGTACTCCTCTTCCTATTTTGTTTAGGGGTTATAAACTGGCTTCTTCGATAAACGCTGGTTCTTCGATAAAGTTTTGAATGGCTTTCTAGTCAGATAAGAGCTCCACTCAAGAGGACCCCAAGAGGACAGAGCTTGGCTTCCCACTGATAAGGAGACAGTAGCAATACTGCCTTTTTCAACTTCGACCTTCTCTATGTAGTTTAGTTGTGTGCACTCACTCCTGGTCCACATATACATACTTGAATTCTAAATCTACAGAAATTCTTGTAAACTAAAGTCTGCTGGTTTTAACAGATCTGCTGCACCGCTTCCTGACACTGGTCAATGGCTGCTTCTATCACTGAACGAGAAGCTCCCTCAAAGCATTGTCAATCTACTCAGCTCATGTTATCACTCTTCACCATTATTTGATGTTGTTTATCATGCTGGGGTTCTCAGTTCTGTTTGACTGCATCAAAGCTCCTGGTCTTGGTATAGCCACAAGATATATGTTCACTATGGCAATTGGTCGTTTTCTTCGGACAATAACATTCATTGCTACTATTCTTCCATCTGCAAGACCATGGTGTGCTGCAGCTCGTTATCAAATACCTCAGCATCCTCATCCTTGGGCACAAAAATACTATGTTCCATATGCTTCTGATTCAAATGCTATTCGTAGAGTCATAACACATGACATGGCATATGGTTAGTTCATTTGTCATATCACCTAACAGGTATATCAGTTATTCAGTTTTGTACGGTGGTGGAGACTAAAGTATTCTTATATACTTTTACAGCTGCTGTTCAAGCTTATCCAGATGAATATAGGCCTGACTGGGGACGGATGAGCTTCCTGGTAGATATTTTGAGACCGATTCCTGGAGAAGGTCCATCATGGTACCATCTGTTGAAGAAAGCTAGTGGTGGTTGCAATGACCTTATGTACAGTGGACACATGCTTGTTGCTGTTCTTACTGCAATGGCATGGACGGTATGTGCTACACTTTCCATATGTCCTCTTGTATTAGAAACCAAACTACCTTTCAAAGGCCACCAATTCATTCTGATCTGTCTACTACCTTTCCTCACATATCATATTAACCACTTCTAAATTTCAAGTCATACCAACTCCATTTCCATCTGTTTCACGCTCACAGGAAGCATATGGGGGCTGGATCTCCGTCGTGATATGGCTCCTCATCCTGCACAGCACGCAAAGGGAGATACGTGAGCGACACCACTACAGCGTGGACTGCATCGTGGCGATCTACGTAGGCGTCCTGCTGTGGAGGATGACGGGCTTCATCTGGTCCGTCTGAGATGCCAGCCGAGCCAGATGGCTGGCCAAGCTTGATGAGGTCCAAAGCAGGCTGGTCCATGCCGCCAAGGACTCGGACAAGCAGGGGCCTGCTAAAAGACGTTGAGCTGGCTGGTCAGGAAAAGCAGGGTCTCTGTTCGCTTCGGCTTATCAGCCACCGAACAGTATTTTTCTCTCACAACAAATCAGCCGTTTCAGCTTTTCAGCCGGCTTATAAGTCCAGAGGGCTATCCTGGACTTCGCCGCAGGGACGATCATCTTCACCTTGTCCTGCATTCTCATTGCTTTCACAATGACCAGCGACGGTTGATTTGAAGTTTTGTTGGAAGCCCCTGAATCTGAAAGTAAGCTGAATTCCTGTGCTGTACCGTTGGTTTCTGTAGGTTGAGATTGCACGTCTTTGTTGATGGAAACTTGTTTATAAACAGACTAAAAGCACATAAAAAAAATGCGGCCGTGTGGGTTGGCTAGGTTCACTCACAAATTTCTACCTGGGCCGGACAGAACGGCCCCTTGTGCTGCTCGTCCGGGCCGGGATAGCTTGGGCCTTGACAGAGTTGCAGATATAGGCCGAGTCCAATACGAACACCATGAGTCCTGACCGCGCAATTAGTACAAGGCGCAGACCACCGGTTTAGCGGACGCAATAGTACCGCATCGGCTAACGAAACCGGGAGAAGATGCTGGGGAGCAATAAAGCAATACCAAGGGGCACCTTCAAACTCACTTACCTGGACGGGGTCGATAGCCGATCAAGAAGAGCTATGGCCTAAATCAATGGCCTCCATTGCACTTGGGAGGAGCATTGGCTTACCATCTTCCTAAACGGGAGAGTGGACGTCATAATTTGTGGAAGAGGGGGTACGCGTTCGCGCGGCCCTTGCCAAATTAATGTCAATATTCTAAAGTAACATGTGTTTATATTTATATATTATATATGTCAAATTTTGATTTGAATTTGCTGCGCATTTGTGTTTTTGAATTTAGACATCTCGTTAGTGTTGTGGCTGCGAGGATCACATCCAGCCCAGATCATGGTCGGGCTCGGGCTCGTCGGGCCTAGTTTACCCATGACCAGAACTAGATGGGCCGTACAAATAATAGAAATTAGACTGGCTGTGGCCCAGCTTCTCTGAAATTTAGATGGGCTGTGGCCCAGCTTCTCTCGCGGCCCATCTTCTCTCGTCTCCGTCTCTCCAACGAGACTGCTAGTCTGCGGCCGACAAGGGGGTTGCGGCCGCCGCTACCTTGGTCCCTCTCCTCTCTCCTCTACACATCCTGACATCCGCCTCCGTCGCAGACTCGTCCGTGGACGGTGCTGGTGCTGCGTTCGATCAAAGGCAAGTAGAGCCTCTCCCAAGTTAGTTAGGGAAAGGGTTTGGTGTTTCTAGACCTAAGTTAGTTAGCGACGCCATTGGTGGATTGGGACAAAAATCAGCTGTGCATTTATCAGTTTTTGGTACACAACCGCTGCTTATAGATGCTGTAGTGGTTTGCCTGATCTAGTTTGCTTCAGTTCCTCTTTCGCTGAATCTATGGATTTTGGAGGAAAAAAGTTGGAATTTATTTTACGCGTGTTTGGGGTGGTTGTAGCATCACTGCATCAGTTAGCGTAGTTAGCTTACTTTTGGATCAAGACATCAAGTAGTTCACTTTTGATAAGCATTGGGCTATCTTCTCAAGTTGTTGGGCCTGAATTAAGTCTGATAAGCGTGAGTGCACAAGATTGATGTTCAGGTGGAAACAACTTACTTCAAAGGAGAAATAAAAAGAGAAATAAAGAAAATACCAAGTTCTGTTCTTTGTTTAAAGTTTTCATTTTTATGCTATTTGCAGACAGAACCTCGTAACAGGTCAGGAAGCTTCGAAGCATGGCAATGGAGATGAGGGCTCGGGAATCTGTAAACATGTCGGAGGACCTAACTGGGGCAATCGCACCATACGCCATCGCCCTACATGACGTGTTCCTCCACTCCCATTGCTCATCATGCTTCAGCGAATTACCGCCACAATCTCCCTGTGTCATGTCTTGCACTACATGCTGCTCTGTTCGATACTGCTGCTCAGAGTGCTTAAGCTCAGATTCACTGGTGCATTATTCTTCTGGTGAATGTTGCTTCTTTGTGGAGCACCTCAAGAGAGCCTCCCCTAACTATGTTACTGAAGGAACAAGTGATTTGCGTGCTGCACTCCGCCTTCTTTATGCGCTTGAGATGCACGGTCTTGTTTCATCTGATCAAATCAACCGCTTCAGTAGAATTGGTGGACTTTCAGCAAGTGGAATTGAAGAAGCTCTGGAGGAAGGGGAACAGATTGCTGAGAGGATATTGGAGGGGAGCTTATTGATGTCATCTGCTAGAAAATCAAGGGCAGAGACTTATGTTAGCTTCTCCGATGGGCTTAAAGTTGAGAGGATGGCATTATGGGCAGTGATTACAAATAGTGTTGAGGTACAGCTTAGTGAAGGGATGGCAATGGGAATTTCTGTGTATGGCCCAAGTTTCTCATGGTTCAACCATAGCTGCTTTCCCAATGCTTCGTACCGGTTTGTATTGGCTCCAAAGAATGAAGACTGTATTTCACACAAATCAAAATCATGGGCAGTCCCTGCTAGCAAAGGAGTTGCAGCTGATGTGGTAAAGGAAACTGATTACCATTTTGTTTAGTACCTGATGAACTTTTGCTTGCATCATATACTAAGAGAATATAATCGAATGCTTATACTCAGGTCACTCATCACTGTAAGTGTCCTTTTGGACATGGATCCCTTACACACCTTTGGCCATCAGTCTGTTGTAATATATTCATAAAGCCAGATAAAATAAAGTATCGTGAAAGTATCTTTTGAGTAAGATCTAATTCTGTTATTTTTGTTCGTTAGATCCAAGTATTTGCAAAGATACTAATTATATGAAAATTGAATAGTTTGGCTGCATGGTTTCTAGCTTCTAGGAAAGCACTTATTTTCTTTACTTGAGCTATTACTTTATTATTGTACATTGAATCATTGCGTTTGTTATTGGTTCCAGTGGCATACTTGGCAGTATGAGGAAGCAAATTCTACCAAAGGTATTTCATTATTTTTGACTATGTTGCAATATATGAATGCATCATTCTAAACTTTTTCTCACTAATTATTTCCTAGCACTCTGCAAATATGGTCCCAGAGTTGTTGTTCGTTGCACAAAACCAATTATCAAGGGAGATGAAGTTTGCATAACATACATTGATCTTCTCCAGACCAAGGTACTTTTTGTCGAATTTTGCTGAACCCATATTTGCAATTTACCAACACATTAAGTCAGTCACTATCATATATTCAGGATCAAATATTAGATGAACATACATTATTCTTTTGAAGAATTTAATCAAGGTTAACTTGTGCAATGCATTGTAATGTGTGCTATTTGGGTGACTTTTAGTTGCACCGGTATTTAGTTTCTTAGATGGCCATACATTATTCTTTTTGTGCTTAATTTTAGAACGTTGGTGGCCCGTAACTAATTCATTTTGATATGGTGACTGCTGTTATTCCATGTTTAACAAAATTATCAAGGGTAAATATCAGATGGACAGGAGTATATTGGTGAACACATGCACAAACTCAATAATGTTTCTTGAACCTAATCTGAGAGGCCTACATGGGAGGTGGAAGTTCTCTTATCCCTTTTGGGCTAACATAGGGCCCAATTAGATTGTCCAATTAAAAGGTGGACAAGGGGATGGGGTGATTTCCACCTGTCACTTGGGCCATTCAGATTGGATCCGAGGGAGGAGATTTAGTTTGTGCATATGTTCACCGGTATTACTCTTGTGCACCTGATATTTCACCAATTCAAGCATATAACACTATTACTCAATTTTGTTATTGTGGTTTCTTGTGAGCCACTGTTGTTAATATTCGATATGGCGCTCTTATTAGTCATGCACTGCTGATGCAAAAGATATATATTGACTTGAACAATCATACCTGCTTACTAATGTATTCTGCATTTGCAAATTCTCATGTCATGTTAAACTTTGTTGCATACTAGTTTAAGCATTTTTCCCAGATTCGTCTTTAACTTCATAGCAGTCACTTCGGCCTGCTATGTGGTGTAAAACTTAATGTTTCTTTGCATCTGTTCTATAAAGACAAGGCTTTTGCGTGTGCAAAAACAAAGTTGTCGATTTGTCTTCAAATTCTCCCCACTTTCACAGAGGAAAACAAAATTTGGGCTAGCCTTTTTTCTTTTGATGTTTTGGTGTATGCTGGCATACACATCACTAGTGTTTTCCACTAATGATTAGTTAATGCATATTAATTGTTTTAGTAAAGCTTGGTTAAAATTATCAGTAGTTACCAATCCGAGGTCCAACATACAATGTCAATAAAGAGGAAAAGAAGTTTTTCTACTGGTTGCATTTCATTCTTTATTCACTTATCTTGTCATGCTCATAACATCTCTTTCCAGGAAGCAAGGCATTCGGATCTGTGGTTAAAGTATAAATTCATTTGTTCTTGCAATCGTTGTATAGCATCACCAGAACCTTATGTGGATCTTATTTTGAATGTAAGAATGCAATCTGGGATAAAATATTCTCATAATTTATTTGCAATTTTTCATGTGCTTCCTTTATTGTTGGCACTATGTTCACAAGCAATTAAAACTTTCCAATCACATTGTCATGGAGTGTTATGGAAACTGTTAGCAAACTGCCATTGAATTCCATAGCTTGGCTGCTGTGTTGTAAATTTCTCTGAAAATAGTTAATAATACTTTCACCAGTTAGTGACACCAATGTTTTATTTAGCCCATTTTATACTTTTACTAGAATTTTTAGCTTATTGCACATGTTCCTAGTTGTCAACACTTACACTTTTTGCCAAAAAAAAAACAAACTGTCTTGACCACTTCTCTCCATGACTATCTATCAGTGTGATGCTAGGGACTTAAATAAACCAGAGGATGCTGTTGCAGCTCCAACAGTTGAGGATTTGGATGATGACTTGCAACAAGCAATATCTGAATACTCATTGGGTGATGATGCCAAAGCTTGTTGTGATATGATTGAAAGCATGCTTTCTGAAAACTTAATGAGAGATTTGCAGAAAGGGGAACTTCGAGGGAGAAAACATATACTGCACCCTCTTCACCATCTCTGTTTCACTGCTTACATGACACTTGCCTCTGCTTACCGGTTTCGTGCCCTAAGTTTAAAAACAGGCAGTTTGCATGGAGAAAAAAGTGATGATCTTATTAGAATGGCCAAAGCTGCAGCAGCTTATTCATTAGTACTTGCTGGAGCTACGAACCATCTGTTCTTATCTGAATGTTCCTTTATGATGCCACTGTCGCATTTTTTAATAGGTGCTGGGCAGTCATTGTTTTTTCTTGTTCAATCTATGAAGGGAGAGATGAGGCAGTATTTATCTGCGGCTAAGTTCACCTTTCCTTCATGTCCAGAAAGTTCTGCAAAACATGATTTAGTGAAGTATAATGAGTTCAGATCAACTTGTGAAGGGTTTGGCAAACAAATGCTATCTTTGTCGTTTCATTGCTGGTCATTTCTAGTCCAAGGTTTACCCTGCCTGGAAAAGATCAAGAATCCTATAGATTTCAGTTGGCTTGGAACATCAATACACCAGCCTCTCCTTCCGGAGGAAAATTATGCCAATCTTTCTGCACATGATCCTACATCTTTCACAAAGGAACAGAAAGAGTGCATTTTTAGTTTGGCTATTTGTTGTGTCACCTATTGCAAATATCTCACTAGTATATGCTATGGCCCGCAACATTATCTGGCAGACCTTGCTAAAGATATACTTGAAGGTATTGATTTACACATGACTTGTCTTTGTTGGCATAGTTCTGTTCTTGTAAAGTGTGTAGTCATTATCTGCCATAGTTTGATGTTTGATATGCTCTGCTTCAAGTATCAATGGTTGTTGATCTTAGTTTCTAGATGGTTTATGGTTAATCCCATTGTTTCTTTTAACAAAAGCTCAGTCTATCTGTAATATACTTTTTCCCACTGGGAAGTTGGGTCATTTACATTGTACCATTCTCTTTGTTCTAATGAAGAAAAGCCGCTAAAGATGGGTTTCATAGGAGCAGATAACATCATACTTCTGTGGTTTCGCTTTGCTTAACATTTGTCCTTTGATATATCTATGTAGCAGTTTATCTGAAAGTGGGCTCTGAGACTGTCTGAAACTAATTAGGTTATCATTCCATAATGGTCGATCCTTGGTTCAGTTTTACATTTATTTTCTCATTATGTAAAAAGGATGCATATGCTTTCTGGTTAGGATGCAAATTCTTCTTGTTATGAATGGAATCATTATGAAGCTGGGCCATGACAGTTTTAACAAAGGTGCAAAATATTTTGTTTAAACATCTAGAAAAAGCTAGCTATTTGTGTCTGGAAGATACTCTCAAATCATTGTGATACAATTATACATGTTGCATGTCTTTGGCTGCTCATGAAGAATGGTGTAGCCTAGCTATAATTCAAGAGTTTTTTTTTACAAGACTGTAGTGACGGAAAATAATTAGCATTACTTTTGGGCAATTATGTCTTGGTTCAATGAACTGAAAACAAATAGCTCTGCTTGTTTGATGAAGGACAGGATTCCTTCTCTGTGGATGGGATTTTCAGGGTTGGGTGGGATGGTGGGTTTGCAAAACTGGACCTGATAGAAAGCATTTCCTCATCCTGGCAACTCTATCTACAAGTAAAAGCAAAAATTATGTTTCATACTTAAGTCACATGCTGACAGTTCCATGCTTTGAATAAAACAAAGACATCTCATTCAACTCCACTAGACAAAATGATCTCATTCATACTTGCAAATTGTAACACCCTCAGAGGCTCAGACCCTTACAGATGAATGAAAATTGTGGGTTTTCTAATTTCTAGTGAGTTGTATGATTGTGTATTATCTTTCGCTTCTTTGTTTTTCCTGATGTGAATTTTGGTCTGATCAGAATTTTCTTTCTTTTCTATTTGCAATTACCTTTTACCCAGATTTTGTCTTATCTACAGGGATCACCATTTTTCCAAGCGAACTGGAGAAATATGTAAACAAATGAATGGCTAATTTCAGGCCTTGCAATTGCTCCTTTATCTTTATAGTTACTCATTTTCAGATCAACTATGTCAAGTTACTTAAAGGTAAGTAGGCAATTCAGAACTCAACTGTACCTGCAAGCCTCTAACTGCATGTTTTATGCAGCCAACTACAAACGTTCCAACCCTTTTCACTGAGAAACAGATGTTTGCTATAGCAAGTTGAATTGGTGTATTAATTATCAGAATAGTAGTGACAGGTTCTGGTGACAAATAATTGTAGGAATATGCTTTAGTATTTTTCTTTGCTTGTATTGCTGCTAGACGCTGCTAACCCTGACCTGACCACTAGCAAATTAAACATCATTAATGGGCTGGCCTACCTATTCACAGTTGGGGCCTATTTATTTTAAGCTAGTGGTTATGATAAAAAACTAGAAAAAATCCTGTTCAGATCTTGGTTTTGGATGCAACGTTGCACCATGCTGCAAAACCTCTAGATGGTATTCAGCATTTTGTGCTATTTTCATCTCATAACATGGTTCTGTTATATGAGTGGTGCATAGTTTCCTTGTTTTTATGACTCTTTAAGTTTTCACAGTTAACACTGTGTTGTCCTAATGACATGATTCGTAGAATTATGGACATATTTTATTGTTGTGAAACTATAAAAACCTGCTGATTAATTTGTGTTCAAATCCTAAATGTTTTTTCTAATTTGAATTAAGTAATTTCTTACAGCTGTATCCACTTGTGCAAGATGTGAGTATCCATTGGTCTATTCGGGATATTCTTATTTACTGATCAACTAACATAGATTTGATACTCATATAGATGTGGAAACAGAGTAAGTTCAGTTGGTGTTTAAGAAAAGATGTGATATTCCATGTGTGTTTCCGTCAGACAACATTTATACGTGGTTTGGCTTACATAAAAAACACTTATGTGGTGCATTGGCTATCTTTCAGGGTTGAAACGTATTGATGGATCAAAATCCTTTTTCTCTTTGCGGTCATATGGCATTGCTCCAGGTCCAGTTGTCTTTTCTCGAGGAGCACAGAAAGATCTCCACCTAGACAACAAATGAGCTGCTTTCACCGTTTAATGTCCATCATATTAGCCACCCGTATTTCAGATTGCTATTGATGCTTTCAAACCTCCTGTGTATCTAGTTCTCTGCTATAAATACCTACTACCCCATGCTCCATGGATGCACAGAACTGAGCATACAATTTATTTTTGTGATATTTTACTTCACAACTTAAAATGGCTGATGAGTATGATCGCAGCAGCTACAGAAGCACCAGTGTTGACGAAGGTGGCTACAGCAAGTCCAGCACCAACGACTACGGTAACGCTGGTGGCTACAACAAGTCCAGCACCGATGACTACGGTAGCGGGGGTGGCGGCTACAAGTCCAGCACGGACGACTACAGTAGCGGGGGTGGCTACAACAAGTCCAGCACCGACGACTACAGAAACGATGGTGGCTACAAGTCCAATGACCTAAGCAGCGACTACAACAAATCTGGCACCGATGACTACAGTGGCAGTGGTGGATACAGCAAGTCCACCACCAGCGACGAATACAAGAAGCCAAGCTCTGACGACTATGATGGTGGCTACAAGAACTCCAGCACTGATGGCTACGGCGGCAGCGGCTACAACAAGTCGAGCACCGACGACTATGGCAGCGGTAAGAACACCTCCAACACTGACGACTATGGCAGCGGTGGCTACAACAAGTCTAGCACGGACAACTATGACGGAGGCTACAACAAGTCCAGCGGCGATGACTATGGCCGCAGCAGCAAGTCAGGAACCGATGACTACAGCGGAGGCTACAACAAGTCCGGCTCCGATGAGTAGGTCGGGCAGGAACAACACCGACGACTACTAGAAGCTTCCAAGGAAAGGAATAAGTGTGTTGTCGATCGAGATCATACATATCTGAGTATTACCGCTTCATTGTCTGCAGAATGGGATTGTATGTGCTGTATGCATAGTTGATCCCATCTTGAAGTCTTTACTATGGAGGTGATTCTCAGTGTTATATGCTCGGGCCTGGGGTGTGTATATCTGTAGTAGTCTACGTCTTGCACAGCCGTGCTTTGGCATGCGCAATATGTAATCCTGCTTTGTCTGTACGTGCGTAAATATACATTAATACTAAAGTTTGCTATGCTTGTATAAGTGTTCCTGGTATGTCAACCAAATTTGGAGTCACACTCTGATGTGGACAAATGAACACTGGCATCAGACTTATAATAACTCCGCAAATTGTGTCCTCCGATGGCAGCTGCCATTCTTACTCTGATGCTCACATCCAACCACTGCAGTTACTCAGAGCGTCAAGATCGCCAGTTCTGTGGGCGTGTATGTGTCGAGCTAGTTATGTTCGGTTAAATATGGGATAGTTATGTTTGGTTAAATATGGGATGGTAATGGTTGAACGTAATAATCATAGCTTTGAAACTACTCACTCCATCTTATCTTAATTTGTAGGTCGTTTTGATATTTTTAAGTTTATACTTCCTTCATTTTCATTTCAAATGTATCTGGACATATTGTATGTGTGGCTAGTGTAACACGAGGAACAGTATCGCTCCTAAAAAATCACGAAAATAAGGACCATCCCATCCATTGATGGGTATGTGGTTCGTCGTTGAACGTCGTCGTGTATCCACCGTCGATTGTCGGTACGAGCAAATAATGCAGCTGAACCGAAGGGGTTCAGATCACTGAAAGCGCCTTAACTCACTGAAAGCGGTTGCTTTGTCGAGAACGGCCGCGAGCTGCTGGCAGAGCAAGTCGACGCTAGTCGACGTAATAGCCACGTAGGACCGCACCGTAGAGACAAGGGACAGTTGGCGTATTCCTCCAGCAGACAAGTGCGTTCAGATCAGCAAGCGCTGCTACACGACCACACACGGACACGGCGCCGCACGCGGCTTGCCGACACTGCGCGCGAGCTGGGCCGGCGCCCGGCGACTGCCCCGGCCGACACGGCGCTTGACACCACGCAACCGACGGGCGCGGTCGCATTAACTCGCCGCGCCGGCCGTGCTAGCCGCCCACGGGGCAACCGTCCACTTCGGCCACGGCGGCGGGGGACGGGGCCGGGGCCGGGGGCGCCATCGATCATCGGCTCCATCCAGATAGCGCCGGCCGAACACTTGCTCTGCAACTTGCAGGGGAACCTCGCGCCAAGACAGAGCACGACGCGTGACCCTGCTGCTGAACGAATGGCCCTCGTTTTCCCTCATATCTTTTTTTTAATAAACTTTCCCTCATGTCCTCTCTCAAAACAATAATGCAATCTCTCTCAAAAAAAACAATAATGCAATCTCACACAGAAGATCTCTCGCTCCAGATCGGACGCGGAGACGCCGCTGGTTCCTAGCCGCGTATACTTGCCAGGTCGAGCATGCAAGTTGGCCGGCCTGCCGGCATCGAGGTCGATCCGACTTGGACACAGGCAGATGATGGACTCGACCGCGAAGCTGTCTTTCCCATCGGCCATGAGGTTCTTCTCCCCTCATCCGCCTCCGTCGACCTCTGCCGACAACCGGTCACGTAAGGTTTTTGGCAAGCGGTAGTAGCATAGCATACGCACGTGTAGAGCTACGGTACGCAGGCCGTCTGATTGCTGGGAGTGCGATCGTCGATGAATGAAAAGGCGCCACTTGGAAGAGACAACATGCTCTACTGAGCCATGGTCCATGGACGACGACGACGACGACACCTTAGCTATCACAGGGTACCACGTGGTTTCTACGATTGTTTCAGTTGAGTAACGACAGTTTATACAGTTATACAACACATGGCGTGCTAGCGTCCAGAACAAATAAGACCGTTTTGGGGGTCCAGAAATTAGTCTTAACCTTAATCAGGTAAAGGTTTTCATAAGAAAAAATCAGGTAAAGGTTGGGGCTCCGGTGCGATAACGTGGCCCTGCCTCCATCTACCCGATCGACTCGATTGAGGAATATCTAGTCATTTCACATGATCCGGGCGTGATAAACGATGTCTTTTAATCTGCGCTGTCGGTGCAGAAGCTCCGATCCAGGGACTCGTAGTAGGCGAGGCATATTCTCCTTTTCTTTTTCTTTTTTTTTTTTGCTCTCTACACTGAAACAAACAACACTTATTTTGCTATGTAGTAATAAGTAGAGTATTATGGAACACACAACACAATCAATTATGTATTTTGTTCTAAAAGACAGACGACCTGGATTGTGGGCTTAAGGCTTATGGCATGAAATCCAAGAGCTAGATAGGCAGGGTTTTGTAATTTATTCTTTTTCATATTCTTCTTCACTGAACACTCCTGTTTTTACCTTGTCTGGTTGTAGTATTCCAAGTTGGCAGACGATGTATGGTAACCATCTCAGGAACTGTAATCCTGGTCATAGTATAATCAATAAAACCTCTTGAGATTTGCCCTAAAGAAAGATGCAACGTAACACGATTCTGCATCTCGTTCTGTATTCTTAAAGACTGAAACACAAAATAGTCCACTCGTCACAGTCAAGTTAGGGGATGCGTCACATGCATGTCTGCAACCTCTAGGTCGTCAAAGTATGCATGTAAAAGAAGTCTGCCAAGTTCATCTAATTAAAGCCGTGTGGCGAGGAAAAACAACATCACAACTTATTAGTCATGCCTAATTAAGGGAATCTTATCACCACTCTAGTGTACGTCTATGACATGTGAGACCTACGCCTACATGGGAACAAATTTGGCATACTAAACCGTGGCTAGAACAATACCCTTACCTAGAGATGCCCAAGAAATTATAGTGCCAAGCTGGCTATCTTCAGCATGCAAACATGCCCGTGCTCTGTTGACACGACCTTGAATCTCCTTTCTCAAAGGAGGAACTCATAGATGCTATCCCACACGATGAGGTGTACGTGACTTCAGACAACAGCAATTTCACTCAACCAATACTAGTAATACTAGTAGTCTAATGCGGGCACAGATACACAAGGCGCGTTCACATTTCAGATAAAGTAAAGAACTTTGGGTGCAGAACTTAGTCTCGTTCAGGTAACGAACGGTGTGATGACTTACAGATCCACCGGTCTCGTTCAGAACTTAGTCCCAATGCGATGATGTGAATAGACAAATTTTATCTAGTTATTTCACTTTATCAGAGCGCGGAAATGCCAGAGCAAATTGGACGAGAGTGACTTTGTTCTGATTTATGAAAAATTTAGCTGTTGGAAAATGCTATGCACTTCGAAAAATTCTCTTCCTGAACTTCTGGCTCATGTTTTGTTCTGTATTCTGAATTGAAACAAAACCATTTTTTCATGTTAATCCTGAATGGCATGGCATCCTGAGCAAGTAATCTCTGAGGCTCGGATTGATTCCGATTTCAGGGAATAAACCCTCATCCATCCATTATTAGTCGTGGCCCAACCAGATGATGTCGACCTGCAAGCAACTAGCCAACTAGTTCCTGTCTGCAAAAAATATCTGCACTTCGAGATTAAGCCAAATCAACTAGAATTCCCAACTACCTGTCAGATTTCAGTATTTCACTAAGACGTGTGCAGCGTATTAACCACGAGTCACGGCCCAGCTCGGAGATCGCCGCTCCCTTCTATAAATGCTTCGCCATTGCTGTGTACCTGGAGGCACAGCGCAACTGCAACCACAGCTTACTCTTCTGTACTGAAAACAAACTCCTGAACGTGACAAGTAACGAACGCGATCGAGATGGCTGACGAGTACGGCCGCAGCGGCTACGGCAGGTCCGGCGCCGGCGAAGACTACGAGGGCGGCGACGACTACGGCCGCGGCGAAGGCGGCTACAACAAGTCGGGCGGCGACGGCGGCTACGGCGACGGGTACAACAAGTCCGGCGGCGACGACTACGGCCGCAGCGGCGGCGACGGGTACACCGGCCGCCGCGGCGGCACGGACGACTACGAGGGCGGCTACAACAAGTCCGGCACCGACGACTACGGCCGCAGCGGCGCCGGCGGGTACAACAAGTCGGGCTCCGACGACTACAACAGCGGCGGCGGCGGGTACAACAGGTCCTCCGGCGACGACGAGTACAACAAAAAGTCCGGCGACGACGAGTACAACAAAAAGTCCGGCGACGATGAGTACGGCTCCTCCCGGGACGACTCGGAGACGTACAGGAAGGAGGAGAAGGAGCACAAGCACAAGGAGCACCTCGGCGAGATGGGCGCCCTCGCCGCCGGCGCCTTCGCCTTGGTCCGTCACGCACTTTAATCAGTTTTATTGGCAACTCTCGCACCGACGACATGTTTTTTTCTTCTTCTGACGATCGATGCATGCGTATCGATATCGTGTGGGTGCAGTACGAGAAGCACCAGGCGAAGAAGGACCCGGAGCACGCGCACCGGCACAAGATCGAGGAGGGCGTGGCGGCGGCGGCGGCGCTGGGCAGCGGCGGGTACGCGTTCCACGAGCACCACGGCAAAAAGGAGGCCAAGGAGGCCGCGGAGGACGCCGAGGAGGAGGAGGAGGACGGCCGCGGCGAGGGGAAGAAGAAGCACCACTTCTTCGGCTAGCTGATCGACGACGCTCCTGCAGCAGTGCCAGCAGTATGCTTTGCATGCAGCAGGGGAATAAATTGAAGAGCCGGGAGTTTAATTTCGCGCGTACGGCTCCGTGTGTCCGTGTGTGTGTGTATCGTGTGACTGTGGTTGCTGATGTGGCTGCATGCCGATGCTGTGGTGCATGCTGCCAGAGTGCGTTGGTGTGTCTGCATGTGCATTTCTCTACGTCGTTTTCTACGTGGTATGCATGTACGTGTTTTGCACTTGACTTTGTAACCGAGACTTCGGGAATAAAATGCTTCTTCATCCGTACATTTGATCATCAAACTGACACGTGTGCTGCCTAGCTACAGTTTCGCTTCTTATGACTTATGAGCTTGGGGCGATGTGTAAAATGACGCGGCAGATAATATAATAACGCCTTTTTTTTTAGCAAACAGCAAAGCAGTAATTTTAAGTGCAAAATGGAGAATTGAGGCCAATCCTGTGGGAGTGTTTATTTCTATGCATGTTGTCTGAAATTTAAGTGTGAAATGAATATGGACCACATTTTGATGGATTTTTTTTAGAAGAAAGTCCCGATACGTATTTTGAAGGAATTATAGCATGATAACCTCATACTTCAATTTTCTTTTGAGAGTCCCAATAAATCTCTCCTTGTATTTCCTACGCTTTGTCTTGCTAGTAAACTACTTGATTCCTCATGCTTCAGTTGGAGCGTACTTGCTAATTTCGTCCACGTTTGAGTCTTGTCATGCTAATAAACTACTTCATTCCTCGTGCATGAGTTAGAGCGTACCTTTGGAAAGAAAATGGACCAAAACTCATTTCATGATTCCATTTGGAAGATGCTAGTATGTTTATGTACCCAGTGCTTAAGCAGTGACGCCCCAGCCCGAAAGAGTTCTCAGCCCAACTCGCCACTCCCATACAGGCTCCGATATAGGATAGCATCCAGCCAGACTCCCCGTGGCAAAGAACCGAGCGGCCAAGCTTTCCTGTACGATCCGGCACACCCCGGCCGTCCTCAGGAGAACGTGAGCCCGCGAACGCGAACCTAACCGGCAGGTTGGCACGTCGTTTGCCTCCATGCGACCATGCCTTCCTTACCTGCTATGCTAAGGAACCTGGGAGATTTTCCATCCAACTAACCGATCCAAGACAATATTGCCACCCGGCGTCGCCGTCGTCCGACGCCGACGGCCACCGGTGCACCGCACGCAGAGCATTTAGACCGCCACCTGGCCGCAGCCACCTGTGGATTGGATTACCAAGTGTGTGGTGCTGACTAATCACACGCTGAAGAAGGGAAATGATAATAAAAAAAATCAACCATCAGGACCTACAAGTCATCAAGGAGTACGCCCATTGGCGTGCACCCTGCTCATCGTTGTCACCTCCCTGCTTGATTCAGGGGAGGATGATGAGCAGCGACCAACCACCTGCACAAGATCGGTCACGAGTTCCCGTCGTCCAAGTGTTCCCGTGGAAACACGACTGATGAGCTGGGCCAAGGCCAGCCAGCGATGCGGAATCGAAAGCCCATCGCGGTCGACGGGTCACCTGTTCGATCAAGGGCAGCATCGTACATTCGTACTCGAAAGGTGTTTTGTTTGCTCTCGCTTGCAGCTGCAGCGCTAATAGCGTTTATTACCCTACTGCTAATTAGGCTTCACGTCACTACATGAGAGAATCGAGCACAGTTTTTTTTTCCCTCAACATTTTAGTTTCAAGCTCGCCCACAACTTGGAAGCCGAACTCCTCCAAACTTTCACTTGACAGGCTCCAACGCGACCGCGTAAAAACATCACCAGTGCTCGAGAAAAAACAGTTTACCTTTTTTTTATGCAGGTTGTTTTTTGAAAATTAGCTTATTAACTGCGATTTTGATCCCTATTAGAGGAAACAAGGGAGAGATTATGCAGGTTGTTTGACAAGTAAGATGTTAGAGGTCATCGTCGGATATCTTTACTAAGAATGGATGGAGAAGTAATAATAGACTTAGCTTTTGATTTTCTCCTATCCACTACATATTTTTTCCTTCTTATTTGTAATCAGCCTGCAAAGCTGAAAAAATTAAGAAACTAGGCTATGTGCCATCGTAGAGGTTAGAGACAATTCCTTTTTCTAAAAAAAATGCACCGGGAACACTAAGGACAGGAGTGGAAGATCATAAATCATGTCCAACAACACAAATCACCATTGACAAAGAAGAATTTTGTAAATCACTTCTGGTGAGAAGTCTGAGAGCATTCAAACATCCGAAATATATGACATAGTCTTCTTGATAGAAAATGACGACTCCTTCGAAGTTATTTTCACCGATGTGCATGGTACTCCCTCCACGCACAAAATAAGTACTTTAAAGCTATTTTAACTTTGACCATGATACAAAAAATTATAAAAATTGATGATGTAACTAGATTTATCGTGAAACTAATTATTACATATGTGTATTACAATAGCTCCTTCTATTAGCGTGACATAGCTCTTTCTATTTAAAATAGTGTATTAGAGATGTGTATTCTATTGCGCAATTAGCGTGAAAATACAAGCCTTGGGATTCTCCAGGTCTGGATTCCCCTCTAGTTACTGCTCAAAATCATGCTCTCACTTGGTTTTAAGGCTTTCATGGCTGGCCTCTGCTTCTTAGTAGCTGACAGCTGGGCCCCACAAGTCTAAGTGGCTGACAACGGGACCTCACAGCTACCGAGACGAAAATGGTGTCCATGCAATCCCTCCCCCATCACCCTAACCAAACAACTACTCCTTCGTTTTAATTCATATACTTTATTATATACTTAGATATACCATATGTCTAGATGCATAGTAATATCTATATATCTAAAAAGACAAAACGACCTATAATTTCAGATGAAGGGAGTATTAGGATAGCATCTCATCCTCAAAAGAGGAATGGCCCTATCTCACTTCACCTTTGACTCCCAACCAAACATAAACGTGTAACTGGTGTGAAGTTTTTCCTTCCCGCTGTATATTCTTAGCTTCTGCACTCCCTCAAATGCCCTCTTACTAGAGGGATGGTGATTGATGAATAGTTGCAGGGGTAGTTATGTCATTGCATCATCCATTCCCACCCTATAAATGCTGGCCATTAGGCACCACAGTTTCTCCATCCAAGAAGCCGACGATCATCTCCCCCCTGATAACTTTGCAGAGAAACATATATTTGAATCTTTCTTTGACAAGCAAGTCATGGCCGAGGAGAAGCACCACCACCACCTGTTCCACCACCACAAGGAGGAGGAGAGCTCCGGCGAGGTCGACTACGAGAAGAAGGAGAAGCACCACAAGCACATGGAGCAGCTCGGCGGCCTTGGTGCCATTGCCGCCGGCGCATACGCTCTGGTCAGCAGTAATCCAATTAATTTCTTTGAACTGCATGTATATCCACGCATGATTCAGCTCTTGATTTGCATATGCATCTGTTCCTGCGTGTGACTGCAGCATGAGAAGCACAAGGCCAAGAAGGACCCCGAGAACGAGCACGGCCACCGGATCAAGGAGGAGGTGGCCGCCGTCGCCGCCGTGGGCTCCGCTGGCTACGCCTTCCACGAGCGCCACGAGAAGAAGGACGCCAAGAAGCACGGCCACAACTGAAACCATGTTCGCCCGAAGCATCTTATCGCCACTGCTTGATTCTTCTCTTTCGATTCGTGTGCGTCAGGTCTTGATTTGGACTGATATCTGCACCTAGGAACTCGATCTGGATCCTCGGTGTTCCCGTATCAACTGCAAATCAAGCCTTGAGTAATAAGCGTGCGCATCCGGCCGCCGCGCTTTATTTGCTTTGTGTTTCTGTACCGGATCATCTTATGTATATTTTTCTGTCGAGATGTTCTGATCTGTACTCGAATAATGTGAATTTACGTGGCTTGTACTGCACGGGTAAAATGGTTTAAGAGCACCCAAGTATTGGTTATTGTTTTGCACTAACTCTACATATAATAGTTACATAAATTTCATTGTAACCGTGAGAATAATATACTGAGATCGGTAGGGTTAAATTCTACACGAATTAAAAATCAAAAAGGAAAAATGAAAAGGATGAAAATGAAAACAACAACACACAAACTGGGCCAAAAGGAAAACCAAAGCCCAGGAACAAAAACAACCCAGCAACTTACAAACGTAGAAAAAAATAATAAACATTTTTTTATTATGAAAACAAAAAAGAGCAAACTAACTAGCCTAGATTAGCAGGCCCATGTCATGAAGCAACCAAAAACGCTTCCCAACAACCAAACGGTCAAAGAAAAGCACGGCTCAGTGCAATCAACAAAAAAATAATGGTCCTCCAAAAAAACAAAAAAAATAATAGCCAGCTTTTGTATATAAATCACCTAGGTATATTTTAGTAGCGATAATAAATTGATGATGCCATAAAAATTCTATTAATCTTTTTTCACATTTTCACTATGCCTTAAAGTCGTTTGCTATTGACTTAGTTTAGCTAAGATGAAGAGATCATGCACGATTGATTGTTTAACAAGCAAGCACAAGTTCTGGAAATGTTGGCGAATAGATCTAGTTTAGTTCATTAGGTTTTGATGTGGTTCAACTTGCGCTCGGATTTTTAGTCATCCACTCAGTACAGGTATATATATTATCTGAATTTATTTGAGGAGTTTAATGGCACTATTGATTCATTGGTAGTCAACGGAACCAAGTGCCTATCAATCTCAAGACATATCGGGAGGTTAGGGTGCGTATGTGTATGTGAGCACCTACTTCATTACCGTGTTTCGCCAAAAAATCTAATCTTATAATTAAGGAAAAAAGAACTTCTAAGAAAAAATATTTTGAAGAAAAATTAAAATGTTCTGGCTGAATGGAAAATTGTCCCAAATAAAAATATTCCAATAATGTTGCAGAATTGTTCCACTATTAAGTCATAAAAAAATATTTCTTAGAAATCAAAATGTTCTGGCTGAAGAAAAAACATTTCAAACCAAGAAGAAATATATTCCACTAATGACTAATATAGGGTAATTGTTCTAAGATAGTAGTAACTCTAGATAGCATGTGAGAGAAAGTGCCCGGAGGAGAAAAATACAGTGTAGATAGGGTAACATTGGCTGGGCCACCAGCCCAACACAATGACACCTCATTGTGGGCGAAACATACCGTGGAGGCCAACGGGGTTATCACTCTTGCACGATGTGATTACCAATGATAGTGAACATTGTTTTCCTTGGGATTCACGGGATTTTGTCGGGGCTCAGTGACCCCGGTGGCAAAGGTGGTTAGCTCCGCCTGCTGCTCGCTGCCACTTGAATTCACAGTTCCTGGAGCAAGCCAATGCCGGCGCCGGCGGCCACCGTCTGTTGTTGCTTCTGGTCGAGGTACGGCAGCACGGTGTAGACGGTCTGCACGACGGTGAGGACGAGGAGGACGAAGGCGACGGCGAGGGAGATGATCGCCCACGGGTTCCCGGCGTGGTTCTGGACGAGGCTGGCGCGCCACTCGTTCCACCGCGCCCCGCGGTAGGCGTTGACGGCGGCGTGCACGTCGTGGAGCCTGCTGCGCCGGTCCAGCACGGCCTCGGTCGCCAGCCGGTTGAACATCTCCGCCACCGCCTTGTCGCTGCCGAGGCCGTTCCGGAGCACGCCGGCGGCGGACAGCAGCCGCGCGTCCGCCGCCGACTTGATCACGTTGAAGAACACGTATGCCGTCACCTCGTTATTGGCGCCCCGCCCCGCGTGCAGCTGCTCGAACGCCATCAGGCTCAGGAGCTTGTGCCCCGTGGTGTCGTCGACGGCGAGCTCCGGGATGTGGAGCACGCCGCGGTGGAAGCGCATGTCGTGGAGGCAGCAGCTGCGCGTCGTCCGTGTCCGGCTCGGGCGGAAACGGACCCCCGCCTGGTGGAGCTCCGTCGCCGAGGGGACGAACTCGTCCAGCGGCCCCGTGCGGGACGGCCGGGGAGGGCCGCGGAGCAGGCTCCGGTGGCAGACGTCCAGGGCGTGGAGCGCCAGGACGCCGCCGGTGACCACCGGCGAGTTGTGGTTCAGCTTCACGAAATCCAGCACCATGTTGTTGATCGCGTCGTCGGTCTGCAGCAGAGGTGTCAATTCGTTCACGAAATCAGTTCGAGCACATCGAAACGCATGGATTTTGCGATTCGATTCGACTCCGAGACGAACGTAACGTACCGCGGCTGACGCGCCGTGCAGGAAGGCGACGAGCTGCTGGAGGACGAGCAGCGGCAGCTGGTTCTCGATCATGAGCATGTCGCGCCGCACGTACGGCGCCACTTACAGCTCGCCGTGCCGGCTGAAGACGGGGGCCTATTCGCTTCAGCTTATTCAGCCGGCTTATCAGCCACCAAATAATATTTTCCTCTCACAACAAATCAGCCGTTTCAGCTTTTCAGCCGACTTATAAACTGAAGCGAACAGGGTCAGTGGCCGCGTAGCGCCAGCCTCACCGCATCCACCCTGGTTATAAAAAACTTTGGTTCTTTGGGCAACTTCTCATTATAAATTTTCAGCTTAACTTACCTGAGAATGTTGTCAAGAGAGCTTCCAATCGCACAACTTTTATACATAACTTCTTTATACAATTAGTTAGTGCAACTTCTCAATGATAACTTTTTATGAGAATGTTGTTAGGATAATTTCTTAGGAGAAACTTTTCTAGAAAACTTACTTATACACGTAATTTTTTCGCTATCCAAATTCTCCGATGAAACATGTTCAAAATATGTTTTTAGAACAATTAATTCAACTAAGTTTTATTATAAAATGACCAAATAATTTTTTTTGCTAAAACATGTTGAAATAAGATTAACTCACATAATCTAGATAAAAACTTATTCGTATGCATTACATCGAGAAAATTTTGTTTAGAAACAAGCAAGGAAAAGGCTAAGGGAGATCTGTATGAGTAAATCTATTTTTAGTAAGCATGATGGAGACATGTGGCAGGGCAAAATATAACAAAGAAAGGAAAACTTGATGGAAGGAAAAACAAAAAAACTACCAAATAAAACAAAGAAAAGAAAAATGGAAACAATGAAAATAAAAGAAGGAAGAATACATGTTGCAGTGAAAATGGCCCCTATAAGCCGTTATTTGTGATTTTAGTAATTTTGAGTGATAATATAATAATTAGAACTAATGTATTCATCAGGTGTAGTATGCGTTAGCACGGTATTACAGGTCCAAGGATGAATGCAATCAAAGGCACCAAAGCTGGGATTGATGGACTACTATTTATAAAAAACATTTACGAAAGATTGCACGCTGATACGATGTGGTTCAATTTTGGCCGCCTAATGTTAGACAAGGAACACGAGAACCAGACGGATCGAGTGAAATTGAGGGCCCTTATCACATATTGACATGCAGGAAATTCAGGTTTGTAATGACACACATGTGATGCATGCTTGTATATTGCAAGAGTTTTACAATTCAGGCTTTACATGTGCTACAAAAGTGCATGTTTAATTCTAGAAGATATGTATAGGGGATATACATGTCACGATATGCATTGAACCACGATGACAAGCTTTCTGTTGGGGAGGAATTCTTGTTTGTTTTTGTGATCAGTGCACAAGGGAGATGCTCCTCCTGTGCAAGCAAGAAGAGTACTTTTCTAATGTTGGCTAAGTTCCACCGCCTAGAACTAAACGGGTTGCTGGAACCAGTCAGTTACGAAAAGCTACTAGGAGCCAATAAACTCTAATTTCTGTCACGTTCAGGCTATGTTCTTCGCATGCATGGTTCACAACTAAGGTATTCTGTATCCACTTATGGTAGAAGTAGATTTCGCTCCCTCGATCCCTTCTAACTCCCTTCAGGCTTCAGCGGTTCCATAAACCAGTCAAATGATCAATTTTGAATTTGAATTTTTGATATAAAAATTTAGGCGACACATGTGGATAGCCACTCCAGGAAATTGAAATATAAATTCAAAACAATTTAACTGTCTACATATTTCTTCTGGGGCCCAATTTTTTAAAAGCAGAGAAAGTTTTCCCGCTCGCAACAACAAAAACCTCTACTTTCAGTCAGAAGTGTTTTTCCCTCAAATCATATGAAGATTTTAAATAATCATGATAAAGCTCTTGCGCTCCAACTAAGTAAGTTTCTGGAACATCTAATCCATCGGTTTGTTTCATATTTTTCACGTGAACCAGCCATAATCTCCGTACCTCACCAAATTCCTTGGGTTTCAGGCCATCTCATGGACTCTTCTGAAGAAGCAATGATACACTCAAGAACCTAGCATTGGTGCAGGCCACAGCCATCAGAACTGAAGCTGTTTCCGGCAACACGTGTACTCAGTACCTGAACTGTCGCAAAAATTCTCTCCTGATCACAGCAGCAAATCACCAAGGACAGAGCCAAACATACCGACCGATGTGGAGTGCAGGAGCACGTCGGTCAAGCAAGAACGCGGCTGAAAACCGCCTGAACCTTAGGATCAGGACAAATGACATGACTTCTATCAGCTATGGTGCTCGCATATAAAGCCTGGGCCGATGAGGAGAGGTCCATTCGAAGTCAGTGCAAGCAAAGAAGCAGCAGTTCTGAGACACTCCAGTACAGTTCTACACATCAGCTGAGAATTCGTGTGCTTTGCGGAGGTATTAATGGAGATGAATATGCCGGCGCATGCTCAGGCAGCCCTGCTAGACATAGAGCAGGAGTACAGCAGCATGCTGCGCACTCAATCCAATGCGCGCTTCTTGTTCAAGAAATACCAATCTGAGGAAGAAATGGAAGCTCTTCTTGAGACCCAGAAGGACCTCATCCCTCCGGCGCTTCATAACATCATGGTGCACCGAAGAACATCTTCAGAGATCGAGCGCGCAATGGCCGATTACTTCGACGCAAGCACGGAGGCCATTGAGATCTGCAGGCAGCTGCTCCGGAACATCAAGGACACCCAAAGCAACTACCAGTCGATGGACAGCTTCCTTGCAAGCATCACAGACAGCACGGCCAGTACTAGTGCGAGTGCTCCCCTTGCACTTAAGTCTTTCCCTGTCACAAGCAACCCTTTCTGCACCACAACTCGGAGCAACTTCAGGCAGATCCACGACAAGTACTCCTCCATACTCCAGAGCATCAGATCGAGCCACCGGAAATTAGGGAGGAAGCTCAAGATCATGAAGGCGTTCAAGAAGCTCTCGCGTGCCTTCCTCGTCATGGCGTGCGGCGGGGCGTCTGCGGCCGCCATCGGCGCGGCGTCGCACCGGCTGTTCTTCGGCGTCCTGATCGGGGCGGCAGCCGCGGGGCTCTTGCCGATCGCGCTCAAAAGGAGGATCGCTGGGAAGGCTAGGAAAGAGAAGGGGTCCAGCAAGACCTGCATGTCCTTGCTGCGGCTGCAGGAGCAGCTCGACACCGCGGCGAAGGGGACTTACGTTCTCGGCCAGGACCTTGACACGGTGAGCAACCTCGTGGTGCGGCTCTCCGATGGCATCGAGCGGGAGAACGCCATGGCGAGGTGCTGCGAGGAAAGATCGGGCGAGAGGAGCTCGGTGCTTGAGATGGTGAACGAGCTGAGGAGGAGCTGCTCGAGCTCCAGGAGGCTTACTGACGAGCTGGAGGAGCATGTCTGCCTGCTCCTTGCCACCATACATAAGGCTAGAATTTTGGTGATCCAAGAGATCTCCAAGAAAGCGTGATAGGAAATGTGTTCTTCATCTAGATGACTGTATGTTATAGACAGTCAAAAGATTCTTGCTTCTAATAAGGCAAAATTTGCCGGCGGACGAAAAAAGGTGACATTTGCCACAAGCCACTAAAAAAGGATGTCTTTGCCACAACACACTGTAACTCAGCTCGGTAATCTCTAGTAACAGCTAACACCAACAAAACCATTAACATATAGAACAGGATACATGTCGGAAATGGTTTAAGAGAGTGCATACTCTGCTGCACTAGGTATCAACAAATACTATGGAGCGTAATTGTTTCTGGCAGGCAAAGGGTTAGTTTGTTTGATTTTGAATATTTGGAAGCGAAGGCCCTAGCAGCTCCATGCGAGGAGGAAAGAAAGGGCTTCGGATTCCTCCGAAGAAAAGGACGGCAAGGAGGCTTCCCCTAGTGAACATGATAGCTCTGCTCACTCAAGCGAATTATAATAGCCTCAGCAGATGACTATGAAGGGGTTCACTTGTCAGGCTGGGAAGGCTGCACTATATAATAAGCTGGGGTTTGCCGGAAGGAGCGGAAGATGTCGAAAGCAAAGAAGAATTGGGAAGCGGGTGCAAGAAGAGGCTTCACCATTTAATCAGCTGCACAAAGGAAAAATGAAGACATCAACACGGGGCCGCGTGGGGTCTTGCACCTATCGTGTTGTAATGATCGTTGTGCCCTTGAATATGTTCAGAATATAGTGGTTGTAGGGTAAGGCAAAAGTGGCGATCCGCCTCCCTTCGAAATAAGAGGGCATAATGTTTTTGTGACTCACAATTTTTGGAGGCAAATAATAGAGACTGTATTCTTTTGTTAGCCCAAAAAATCCCAACAGTAACTTCTGGATTGCAAACCAAAAGTTATTCAATTGGAAAAGCAAAGAAATGGGAGAATAAATGCTTACAAAACAGAATCCAAATAAAATAGAACAAAGATATGGCGATAGTGTGTGCTCAAATATACTCCTCTGTCCCAAAATAAGTGATCTTTTAGCCTTCAAATCTTTTCCCCACAAAGAGTGTTTTTTTAGCTCCTAGTAAGGCTCATCTAATTAAAACAACACTCACATCAATTAAAAAATAGTGTATGAAGAAGTGCATGGAACCAATCAAATGATCAATTTATGATATTTCTCTGGTTCCAATGCACGTGCATTTATTCAGAATTCAGAAAATCAAACAGAAAGCTATGCTTTCGATCACAACTAATATGAGCAATTAGGGGCAACATGGTTGTAATGGCGTATGTTTGAATTAAGTAGCAGCTATAATAGCAATGGAAGCAAAAGAAACGACAAGGGTAAAGCAGAAACCGGTAAAAAATTCAGGATGGCACAACAAAAATATGTAGAGATGTATCCTGAATATACTAGGTGCACAATAATTATGCAGGCTAGAATGTGCTTAGTTCTAAGGTTCTAGGATTCCACCCTCAGTCTTCACTGTGCATGTATATTTCCTATCATTCTTGCTTGGAGTTCTCTTGAGTCACCAAAATTCTAGCCCTATGTATGCTGGCTAGGAACAGACACACGTGCTCCTCCAACTCGTCACTGAGCCTGCTGGAGCTCGAGCAGCTGCTCCTCAGCTCGTTCACCATCTCCAGCACCGAGCTCCTCTCGCCCGATCTCTCCTCGCAGCACCTCGCCATGGCGTTCTCCCGCTCGATGCCATCGGAGAGCCGCGCCACGAGGTTGCTCACCGTGTCGAGGTCCTGGCCGAGAACGTACGTCCCCTTCGCCACAGTGTCGAGCTGCTCCTGCAGCCGCAGCAAGGACGACAAGGTCTTGCTGGACCGCTTCTCTTTCCTAGCCTTCCGCAGCTGGGTTCTTGAACATCATTGCTGCTTCAGGAGAGTCCATGAAAAGGCCTGAAACCCAAAGAGAGTCCATGAGAAAGATGTCTTTACAGATTTTACGTTGGCTAATTCACGTGAAAAATATGAAACAAACCGATGGATTACATGTTCTAGAAAATTATTCGGAGAAGATTACAAATGTAAAATTCGCATAGAATTTGACTGAAAACACTTTTGGCTGAAAGTAGCGGAAAAACTATCTCAGTTTTTTAAAATTGGGGCCCAACAGGACTATGGAAAAATAGTTTTACAAATTTACATTTAAATTCCCCAATAGTTTTCACACGTGTCGCCACTAATTAGCTTTTAAATATGAAATTCAATCTCAAAAGTTATTATTTGACGGATTTATGGAGCTGCAGAAGTGATTTAGAAGGAATCGAGGTTTAGAAATCTACCTTACTATAGCTGGAAACAAAACTCCATGGTTGTGAACCATGCCGAGAACATAGGTAATAATAAACGTGTCAGAAGTTGCAAATTGGCTCCTAGTAGCTTTTTGTAACTTACTGGCTCCAGCAACCAGTATATTTCTAGGCGGTGGAACTTAGCCACATTGGAAATGCAATGTCCTTGCTTGCACAGGAGGAGCATCTGTTGCGCACTGATCACACAAACAAACAAGAATCCCTCCCCAACCACAACAGAAAGCTTTTAATCGTAGTTCAATGTTGCATGGCATCACATCCCCTATACGTCCCTTCTAGTCTAGAATAAAATTAAAGAGGCACTTTTTAGCACATGTACAACCTGAATTGTAAAAATCTTGCAATAAACAAGCATGCACCACATGAGTATCATTACAAACATGGATTCCTTCATGTCGATATGTGATAATGCACTCAATTTCACATGATCGATGTGATTCTTGTGTACCTAGCTTGCATGTCGATATGTTGGCGTGCAGGCTTTTCTAATTGTTTTTTACAAATAGTTTTCAACAAATACCCTCTTGTATGGGATAATAATTTAAAATTCATGAATAAATTTAGAGACTACCACTAATCAAAATTGTTTAGATACTTTATAATTTGTTTATCCGGTTGGGATTGACTTAACTTACCAATGAATCTATATGCCTTTCCATCTCATTCATAATTTTTCTCATTAGCATGGAACCTCTATGTGCATTTGAATGTATTTATTCAAATCTTTACTTGAGTTATGATTTTTTTAAAAAATCAATATGTCTAAGGCTTCCTCAATATATACATTAATTTGCGGTATTCATGGTGATGCACATCAAGCATGTGTACATTGATGCCAAAAGTTGGTAAGTTAGAAGCATATAAATGAGTACTTTGCAATATTTTTGTACAATGGCAGAGATAGATAATTAGTCACAGATTGAGGTATTACGCTAGGGTAGCTAGTTTAAATAATAATGTCAGGGGTAGGTAGTCTTGATGAAAATTTAGATCTTTTTTCATCAAGACTACCTACCCCTGATATTATTATTTCATAATGGCAAATTAAGATGAAGAATCAGGAGTCTACTTTGTTTCATAATGGCAAAGGTAGTTTATCTTTTTGAAGTAGAAAGGACCGTTGGCTATTTTTTGTCAATGATGATTCTATAGAATTGATGGTTGGATATTTCTTTTTTTTAGAATTTCTAGGATTTATCTTTATTTCTAGCACACATCATTATAATGATTAATGTGGATTGTGGAGGCTCCAACTAATAATAGTAAGGTTCTTGTTGATCCATCTAGATTTTGAGTCCACAGCTCAACAAAGATACTCACACTTTTAGTTAATTATTCTTTTAGCTGTAGATGATGTATGAGTGGATAATAAGACGTATATGTGACTTCATCAATCTCATGTCTACTCCAGAGTTTGCACCACTCAAACTAGTAGTTTCAATAGTACAATAATTGTAGCCAAAAATCTCGTATTTTGATTATTATGAAATGAAGACATAAAGGAGAAAGACAAATCAAATGGTACTTGTGGTGTCATGAAGTGCAGGTGCAGAGCTTTATGTGCCCGTATGTCCACTAAACCAGCTAGGAGAACCATTATTCATGACATCCAGACTCTAATAGCTTTTTTTAGTTTGCATCATGGGTCGATTTGGAATCATCTGATTTTTATAGCCGGTTTGTTCGAGGATAGCATCGCGGAACGGTTCCATCCATCAATGTGATGTGTTTCGCTACTAAAGAAAGCAAATAATTTCTTCTAAACCAGATCACCCGGCAAAAAAGTGCCGGAAGGTGTCGTCCGGAGCCGCATCATCCCAGACAGACTAATCCTTCAAAAAAAACACACACCATATTTTCCTTGGATCCAAATTTTAATACAGGCAAAAACATATCACGTCCATGGAAGTAAATTTGGTTAGTGAAAAACATTAATGTTTGATTAGGAAAGTTTGATATGTAACAATTATTTGTTATAATCTACAGAATAGTAGCTACATGACCAACCGTAACAAATTTAAAGTAATGAGTACTGGGGTGAATGCATGATCTGCCTTGAAGTGCCTTAATAGGTTGAGAAAAAGAAGTGCTCTCAGCTTCTAATTGACTAAAAAATCTTCTTAAGTACTAATATATATCCCTCTGTACACAGATGTAGGGCTTTTAAGGATTTATAATTTATCCAAAAATATATGTACTTCCAGCATAGTCTACCCCTCCCTACGCTCATCATCGTTAATTTAATCTTGATGATCGATAAATAGCTGAAAATGAATGCTTTAATTGCATTTTTGTAATTGTGATGATCAATTGAGATTTCTCTTCCTCCTTAATCTGACCTGAAATCATACAAATGCGGAGTAAGCAACAAAACTGATTGAGAAACATTTCTGTCAGAGGTCTTTTTGGCGCAAAGTTGATAGCTAACGGGAAATCCTAAGAATAATATGCACATGCACGGTATTTCCGAATTACGTTCAGATAAAATAAATTAGAGCGATGTTAAGATAAAACATAAACGGATGATAAGATTGCATGGTTACATTAATGCTACTAGCTGTACAGTTTGATACCACACAGTTTTATGAGTCAGCCCCTAGTTGCAAAATACTCCCCCCATTCTAAAATGCAAACATTTTAACTTTATCCTAAATTAAAATTTTCTAACTTTAATTGAATTTATTTTTAAAATTCAACAACATCTCTAACATCAAATTAGTTCTATTGAATCAGTCGAGAAATATATCTTCATAGTGCATTTTTTATTGTAGATTTTAATTTTTTTTTATAAATTTGGTTGTAGTTTCGCTTATGACAAAACTAAATGATTTACATTTTGGAATGGAGGAAGTACTGCATGCCTTGAGTCCCAATAATTTGCTCAAAATCTCCGTTGATAAATTCAGCATGTCTAGTGATCATTCCTAAACATATTTTTCCGGCTACATTCAAAGTGATACCAGCTCGACATTCATATCCATGGCTGCTTCGAGATCTCTTGGATCACCAAAAGCCTAACCCTATGTATGGTGGCAAGGCACAGGCACACGTGCTCCTCCAGCTCATCGGCAAGCCTCCTTGAGCTCGAGCAGCTCCTCCTCAGCTCGCCCACCATCTCCTGCACCGGGCACCTGTCGCCCGCCCTCTCCGCGCACCGCCTCGCCATGGCGTTCTCCCGCTCGATGCCGTCGGAGAGCCGCGCCACGAGGTGGCTCACCGTGTCGAGGTCCCTGCCGAGGACGTACGTGCCCTTCGCCGCGGTGTCAAGCTGCTCCCGCAGCCGCACCAGCGACGTCATCCCGCCGGGCCGCAGCTCCCTCGCCGCCGTCCTCGCCGAGAGCCGCCTTCTCCTGAGCGCCGCCGGGCAGAGTCCCGCGGCTGCCGGCACGATCAGCAGGCCGAAGAACAGCAAGTGCGCGGCGGCGCCGATGGTGCCCGCCGCGGCCGCGCCGCAGACCATGAGGACGCACGTCCTCGAGAGCTTCTTGATGGCCTTCACCATCCGGAGCTTCCTGGTCACTCTCCTGTGGCTTGACCTGATGCTCTGGAGAATGGAGGAGTACCTTTCATGGATCTGCCTGAAGTTGCTTCGCGTCATGGTGCAGAAAGGGTTGCTTCTGACGAGCTCCCGGGCGCTACCGTCTGACATGCTTGCAAGGAAGCTCTCCATCGATTGGTAGTTGCTTTGGGTGCTCTTGATACTCCTGAGCAGCTGCCTGCACATCTCCGAGGCCTCGGCGCTGGCATCGAAGTAGCCCGCCATTGCGAGCTCGATCTCTGAAGATGTTCTTCGGTGTAGCACCATGTCCTGGAGCATTGGGGAGATGAGACCCTGATGATTGTCATGAAGAACCTCCATTTCTTCCTCAGATTGCTGTTTCTTTGACAGGAAGCATGCGTTCGATTGCGTCCGCAGAGTGTTGTTGTACTCTTCCTCTATGTTCAAGGGTCCTTGCGCGCGCACCGGCGTTTCCATCCTCTCCTGCAAAGCACACAATTTTTCGGCGAAGGTCCTAATGATATGGAATATTGCAGGCATCTTCAGGTCATTTTGAAATGTATCTCAAAGAAAAGCATTGGAATCTACCACATAGTTCATTGAACTTAACTGATAAGTGACTCTATGATACTACTTTACAGAAAATAATGACACTTGGAAAATACAATGATCAGTTCTTCCATCTCACCTTTGGATGAACAGATTGCTTCTTCTGGCCCCAGTGTAGAGCTGTACCAAGTTCTTGATCTTTTTCAAAAAGTGAAGTACAGTTTGCCTCTTATCCAGATGCAACCCTGCCGCTTGCCTTGGCTTAGAATGGACCTCAACTCGCCCAAGCTTTATATGCAAGCACCACCCTAACAGAAAAATCTTGTGCTTTGTCCGGTACTAGTGCCCCAAAAAGCTTGTCCAAACTTGTGCCACTCAAGGCTTGCATCTCTCTGACGCCCCTGGATATCAGGGCCCATATCTCCTGATCCTCAGGCTCAGGTCGTTTCTAGCTGTACTCTTCCATGACCAACTCTTGCACTCCACATCAGCGTGTCGAGTAACCGCGTGTATCTTCTTCAGATGTGTCCTTTCCCAGCCGCCATCCTGGAGCTTTCGGTTGTGTGCAAGCTTTCTTGGCGGTTTGTGCTGCAGGGGTCCATGGGGAATTTTTCAGCAGTTTGGTGGTTCAGGCACACGGATTGCCAGAAAGAGCTTCCGATCTGATGGCTGTGGCATGTACCAGCGCCCGGGTTCTTGACCACCCTTGCGTATTCACGTGATAATTATGAAACAAACCGGATGGATCCGATGTTGGAGAGAAACTTACTCAGGGAAGGTAATGTTTCCAAGAATGAATAAAATCCATAAGGAAAAATCAAGGGGAAAATGTGTAGACCGAAGGTGCTGGTTAGTCTCCGATTTGATAATTATTAAAGATGCCGCTTGTTTGGCTATTTATTCTTTCAATAATGGGCAACTTGCCCATCAACAGCCCAAGAGATCAATGTAACTTTGTCGATCTTAAGATCTGTCAGTCAAATCTTTTGAAGGTATTTATATGCATGGGTAGGGTGAGTACGAAAGTTTTTTTAGGTTTTTTTCAAAAAAGAATGAACCCGCTAGGAACTGGCAAAGAGCGGCTGGATTTTGAATTTAAATTTAAATTTTCATGAAGTAAGTTTTAGAAGGTTTTGTGGCTCATGAAATTCAAAGCAATAATGCAAAGTAGAAGTCGTTTGTGGTCACTACACTAGGCCTGAATATTATTCCGGCTACAATCATCGTAAGTCTAAATGTCCATTTCACTGTTAAAATTTCAAATTAAAGCGATACGTGGCCAAATTGAAGTTGATAGGGAAGTTTGGATGGCGAAATCTCATCCCGTTACAAACTCCATAATGTTGCCTATAACAGAAAATAAACTTTGTCCTGTTATGAACCATGCCGATAACAAAGAGTAAACGTATGTAAGAGTACAACTTGATTAATTTCTGGTATTTCGGGTGTGATACTTTGCATCACACAAATAAACAAGGAATCCACAACAGAAAGCTTGTAATCGCAACCTTGTAGATCAATGCATTACATCACATGGTATCTCTTACATACGCATCAGTCCTGGAACAAACTTTTTTAGCACATGTACAACCTGAAATATTGTACAATCGTGAAGTTTACAAAGGACAAAACGCATGTGTTATGTACAACCTGAAGGCCTGAAGGTGATACCTGTTACTATACGGCTCCATTCCACTAGCAATAATTTGGCCCGTGCGAATTGTACCGCTAGATTTGTTGTTTATTTTTTAGAATTATTTATCCAAAAAACCATAAATTCACAATCAATCAATACACTTTTTTGTTTTACTTGATGAACTTATGAAATATAGCTGGATAAGCCTTTTTCAAGATGATGCTTGTACATCCTCTCTGCTGGCCAATAGTTCATGTAAACTCTTTGGGTTAGTCTAGAGACCATTAGATATATTATTTTTTAGATTAATGTAAAAATTTCTAAACCCTCCCAGAAGATATTAGTTTGGTCCTTCTACTCACTAAAACTATGATCTTAAATTAAGATGTTATATTTTTCATCTTCTCGACACTAAATTTATCATTTTATAAATAAAACAAAGTATGAAAGAAGTGTAATGCTGATAATTTATTCTTTGTAACTTTATAATATCTTGAAATATAGTTAGTTAGCATTTTGTTTAGGAAACAGCAGGCCCTTACTAATTATTTAGTTAGCATATTTAATTTTATTTTTTGACCGAAGTTAGCAGGGGAAGCTCCTACCTATTTTTTTTATTTTTTTATTTCAGACCTGTTTAATCTGCTCCCACGGGGAGTCGAACCCAAACTTGCTAGGTGCTACTTAGGTGCTCTAAGGCTAGAGGACCTTTCATCGTATTTAATTTTATTGGATCCATATCTCTATGTTTGAAATTAATCGATCTCTCTATGTTTGAAATTATACTTTCGTACTATTAATCTGAAGGTACCAACATTTCGTACAAACCAGCCTAGATCTAAATACTAATTACAATTTGATAATTGGATGAGGTCTCTGTTTTGTTCATAATATATAAGATATAGAAAATATATAATAGATCTTAAGCTATCATGGACTGATATATACATCCAATGGCTCAGATTCCACCGTTAGAGAGAGAGAGAGAGATCATTTTACACCCAAGAAATTTTTCAGTAGTCTTCATATATAGTTGCCTCAAAATCCAGATTAATTCAACTGATATAAAGATCATCCATAAAGCTACTCCCAGTGGGAGTTTTATTCTTAATTAGTGAGCTGCCACATAAGGAAAAGTGATGATGGCATTCAATTTAAAGAAGAGAGATAGTAATAAACTAGTTTCATTTCTAGATGCAAATCACCTCTGCACTCTTTTTAGTTTTTGGAAACCCTCCAACCTCTATTATAGCCATGTGGTTTCATTCATTTGATCACGCAGCCAATCATCATGAAGTCAAACCTTGGAGAGACTACAGCCCTAAAGAGACCAAGTGTATTTCCTACCATGCTACTCGTATCAAGTCAAGCCTTTGAATAAATAATTTCAAGTTCTATGTTTCTGTTTGTTCAAAGTTTGTCTAGATAGATAGAAGGTTGTTGGCATGAAAATAAGCACAACAGCACCCTTCGTCGCTAGTTCTCACTTCTCGAATCATTTTCCAACAAGGTACCATTAGCGTAGACAAAAATGGCGAAACTCTCATTTCTCTTTTTCTCACAGTGAAGTCAAGGAATAGTGGTAAATAGAATAAGCCAAAAAAACTAACTTATCCTCAAACAAAGCCAATAGCACCCCACGCATCAGAACCAAAGTGAGAGTTTCTACCGCAACATAAGGAAATTGCTAAATCATACCCAGACATTATTCCCCTCTCCCACACCTGAATTTTGGTGAACATCTAATTTCCTTCTACTCTACCTTAGTTACCTTGTTCTCTATCTCTAGCTCTAGCAAGCTTTTAGGGTTTGGGATTTTGGGGGCGAGGGTTACAAGTGTTCGGTAGACCAAGAGGGAGCTCCGGCAAGGCACAGCAGCAGGTGGTGTGGTGGTTTGAGTTGGTGGGGCGGCGAGGTGGTGTGGGCGCCACTGGAAGTAGGTGGTGGAGGATAACTGGTTAGCTCGTGGAGGTGGGGGGAGGGTAAGCACCAGGACAGGTTAGAGAGGGAGTGGCCATGAGTCGGCGGTGGAAGAGGAAGAGGTAGTTGGGGACCATGCCAAAGCTGCGGACGGCGGCAAACCTCACCAGTCCTGGTAGGGGCGAGATGGAGGGCGGCGATGGTGGTTGGCTTGGGGTCGGGCCATCGAGAATGCACAGTGGCGCAAGTAGCGCATTCTGATGTGCCCGCACAAGGAGAAGATAGATGGGATGGGGTTGAGTGCAAATAAGATTGGGAGACATGATTCATTATGGTAGTTGATTATGGATCTAAAGGGCTAAAATTTGGGTGCAGGAAAAAGGAAAAAAATACCTGGATGTGAGGTAGACATCCCCTTGTATAATACTTCCTTGCTTGTGTGACTTTCTTAGAAACATAGGGTGTGTTTGGAAGACATACCACCACTTGTTTTCCTAGGCTAGGCAAGAAAAAAACGTGTTTGCTTTTGTTGCGGTGTTGCCTTGGGGCTTGCATGAGCAAGTTTTTGCTTGCTGCAGTGGGTGAGCCACGAGGCAAATGGCTCTCCGTACAGGGAAGGGCTGATGGGAACTAGGGTACCCAATCTTCCTTCAAGTAAGGATAACTCTTGATTTGATGGAGTAGCAACACAGTCGATTCGACTTTCGTTCAACAAGATCCGAACCCCACAATCGAAGCACCACTTCTCCTCTGGTTATCAACCATGCGCAGCCCGGATGACCTTACCACGAAGGCTCAGCCCTCCTTGTGAATCGAAGAACACAAGCACGAATAAGATAAATGCAATCTAAATATTGCTAATAATATGAAGCGCGCGAGTTGGGGTCTCACAAACACCAATGCATGGCGAAATTGTTCAATGGCAGATTAATCTAAGCAAAACCCGAGCATCTAGGGCTGCGGCAAGGGGTGGCAGGCAAGGGGGAGGACAACCTAGGGCACCCTTGGGTGCTCTTCTCCTAGAGGGGGCACACAACAACTTGGGCTTGAGTCCCAAGCAAAAGTACACGGCCCGAGGCCCGATAAAAGGTGACGCAGCACCTTGGCAGATTATGTACGTCCACTTATTTTGATGATTCCCATTAAATTAAAAGAAATTTGGATATGAAACCAGTGCCTATTGGAAAGTGTGTCTTCTCAGTTTTCCATGCATATGTAAAATGTTGAAAATGGACTCCGTATGTGATCTGAACATCAATTCTAAGATGGCCTACTCCAGGACTTTGAGATGAACTCGAACTTGTAGATTGGGCTTCCAACTTTGCTTGGACATCCCTTGTTGATCCTCTCTGCCTTCATGCCTCTCTTCAAGTATTTTATGATCCTCTCCATGGTTCCTAAATATAATAATATCTTTAGGTAGTAATCTATTCTCAAAATAACTAAAAAGAATACATAGGAACGAGTTCACCTTATCTTTAGTGTGAATGGTTGTATCTAAGCATAACATGTCCTAATCAAGGGCAAGGCTCATATGTCAAAGTGAAGTGAGGCTAGTCTCGATCGGCAACCAAACGGGACCATAAATGTGAAGCACCTCATCAGGTTTGGCTTAAACATCAACTTTAGTGCACTTAAAATGGTACACTCTGAATTTCTAATCATGCTTGCTTTGTGGTAAAAAAAACCTAGCCCTATGTATGGTGGCAGTGCACAACCACACGTGCTCCTCCAGCTCATCGGCGAGCCTCCTCAAAGTCGAGCAGCTCCTCTTTAGCTCGCTCACAATCTCTTGCACTGAGCACCTCTCGCTCGCCCTTTCAATGCACCACCTCGCCATGGCGTTCTAGTTCCCACTCGATGCCATCGGAAACCAGGACCACGAGTTTGCTCATTGTGTCAAGGTCACTACCAAGGACATATGGGCCCTTCGCCTCAGTGTCAAGATGAGTCTAGATACCGTAGGAGGGACATGGTGGTTTTGGTTAACCGCTTCTTCATCGCCTCTTGAGCATGATTGTGTAGAGTCCCGCGACTGCCGGACTAATCATAAGCAAGCGACCTTTGGATTTTGTGAAAGCTTCCATGGTGGCTAGCTACGGTGAGTCTGGCGGCTATGGCCATCACCAACACTAGACTTTTTTGTTTGATCTATATAAACACGCATTTGGAGTTTCTTGATTTGACATGCTCCTTCTTCATAAGAATTTGGTGCACTGGATTAAACGTGGACATACCTGCACCTCTCGTGAAAAAAATGAACAAACTGTTGGCTGTAGTTGTATGGTCACACACGAGTTCCCATAACAAACATGAGCCGCATGGGATTTGTAGAGAGTGGGTAATTGAAATTTCAAAGGTAAAAATAGTTTTTGATGGTATAAATCCTACTTTTGGCATGTTTAATTGATTATATATAACATCATGTAGTACAATCTTATGATATACAATTGTATAATATATACAATATAACACATAATTTAGCATTGAATTATAGATTCATAGACTTTATACTAACTTAAAATAGTTCAATATATAGAAGTACTAATTGTTCTAACATATCAAAGTGCAAATAATAATAGGTACCCGACTAAATAACCATGAATTGAACTGGCCCCAACCCCTGAGAAAAACGAATTTCATCGAGATGGTATAAAAATCACATACAAAATTTGCAAAAGAAGAATAAAATCCATATAGAAAACTAAAGAGAAACAAACCCACATGGAAAACTGAAGAGAAAAAATTTTAGGCTCGATTATAGTATGTTGTAGTGAACATGAAAACAATATGTATCCTACCATATGTGCTTTTTATGAAAAAAAATTATTTTATTTTCTATATAACTAGCCTTTAGTGAACAGGGGTTATGAGTTTCCCCTTTGACTCCCATTGTAAACACTTTATTATTCATATTTGTAAAGCAAATATATATATATATAGTTCTCCTGCATATTTTCAAAAAATATAAACACGATACATTTACATTTAGACTCCAAAGTTTTATTTTTGGATTTAAGGTAGTGCATAGACAAAATTTTCTCATTTGTGGGACTCAAGCTAAGGTCCCTAATAACAAAAGAAATCATATCCAATATGCTAAGTGTTAGTTTATATTTAGGTTATTATCAACCTTAGTTTAATCCCCATCTATATATTTTATAAGAAAAAAATATCTTCAACAAAATTTAACACGAATAAGTATTTTACGCTTAGTTGAGAATTATGAAGTAAAAATGTTAGCAAATAAATTACATTATATGAGCTTCCACTCGCTTTTAAGTTGTAATATATCGGTTTCAAACTTGTTAAACTTGTGCATTGATGCATGCTTGATAAATAACATTCTGGACAAATTACATTGGGCTAGATCCCAATAACTCCCAATAACTTTTTGTAAGTTATAACCAATCGGATTCAAACTTGTTAAACTAGTGCATTAACCCATGCTCACACTAATTTTAAGAGAAATAATAATTGTTGCAATTTGTGGATAAATGTGATATCAAAATATCATGCTTTTGCTCTATGTATCCATCCTCATTAGCAGTTTTTCCCTTTTGCATTGCACCTCCATATGTGTATGGCATATGTTTAGGTAAACCCATAGTTTGAGTTATATGCTTGGTATGGTAAGCGATATCTCATCACTTTCTGCATACATATACATATGTCTATATGGTGATACTCATTATGCATTTATACCTTTAGCTTTTTATATTTAATATGACACAAATTTGAGATATTTTTGTAATGACATAGATAGGTTATTTAGATATAGATTTCCAAGTTACTTTAGGTTAGTTTTAATAATAGTAGAGCTTGGTAATATGCACAAATTTAGAGGGTTTCATATTTTTATAATGGCATAGCTGGACAATTTAGTTGAACATTAGGTGTTAATTTACATTAGTTTCTATAATAGTAGGGGTGGCCAATTTAGATATGACAGATATGGGTAAATTAGATGAAAATTAGGGGTTACTTTAGATTAATTTTATGATGGTTGATGTGGGTAGTTTAGATATAAATTGTGATGGTTACTTTAGATTATTTTCGTAATGGTAGAGGTGGATATTTATTTGAAAAACAAAATAGATAAATGGATACTATTCAAAAGGTGATAAATGTATACAGAATTCATGACATACATTTTTTAGTTTTTATAAGAATCCCTAGATTTTTTTTCTAGCATGCCTTGTGTCTATTAACATGGAGTCTCAAAAAAAATCACCAATCAGTAAATGTATGACTCTTCAGAGATCTAAAAGAAAAACAACCAAACCAATACTGTTAGAGTGACTCGCTCCTACCGCTCAATCCCAGCCACTCTCTTCAAGTGGATAATATGTTATCTCCTATTCTTCCACACTTTTCCTTTCATTTTTCTTTGCATATCTCAAAACTTCTCTACTCTTCCTCATCTTCTCTCTGCAAATTCAACAGATCCAACTCTCATACATTCCCTTCTAGATCTCTCTCTATGATACGTTAGGAGGAGCGTGGTGTCCCTGAATCTCGTATCTTCTTAAAAAATTAGATGAACCTCGGAGGAGCTAGGCGATTTTTCATTAAGAAGAAGAAATAGGCACCCAAATTCGAGCTAGAGGGGACTTGAACCTAGGTGGTTAGAGTGCATGACCACACCTCCCACCCTAACCAGTTGAGCTAGACTCACTTCCTAATCTCAGGTCTTCTTCATTTCAACATTTTCTTTCTGATTTCTTCCAACAATTTTGTTTCAGAATTTTGTGCACAAATTTATTTTCCATTTTTTAACATTTTGTTGCAAACTTTGTCTTTAAATTTTTTATATAAATTTGTTCATCGAAGTTTTGTTTTCTACAAACATTTATCTACAAATATGTGCATTTGAAAAAATGTATAAAAATTTATTTTACAATTTTGTGTATAAATATTATATATAATTTTTGTTTGTTGTAATTTTTAATTTGAACAGGGGAATGGAAAGGCCGGGGTAGCGTGGAAACGGTTCCGACATGCTATAGGAAATAAACCGTACGGTGCCCTGCTACAGGACGCGCATGAATTAGCAGAGCCGATGCATGGCACTTTGCCACATTGGAGATTAAAATATCTGCATATCAGTTGTGACTTGTGAACCATGACGAAAACAAAGCGTAAACGTGAGAGAAATTGCAATATGCAGGCTACTACTCGCTTGTTGTTTATTTATGGTTTAGTTTTGGTTGTGGGACACTGGGACTTTGCCACTTTGGAAACGCACGGCTCTTGCTTGCACAGGAGGAGCATCTCTCATTCTCTTGCGCGCTGATCACACAAGCAAATTAAACAAGGAACCTCCAGCAGAAAGCTTGTAGCCCAAATGCCCAATGGATGACATCATCTGTTCATCTGTGTCTTCGTATCTCCTACACATCAGTTCTAGACCAAACACAAACTTTTTTCTAGCACACGCACAACCTGAAACATTATTGTAAAATCTTGCAGTCCACAAGCATACATCACATACAAGTAAGTCATTACAAGTAAGTCATTGCGGTCCTTTACTTCACTCTTTGTGGATCTTGCCTTCGGCGCATGGCGCCAGGTCGCCGCAGTCGAACCACATGGTGTCGGCGAGCCTGGGGAACACGAACGGGTAGAACACCCAGTCCCGGAACATCTTCACCAGGCGCCCCCGCGCGCCGCGGACGTTGGTCCCGCCCTGCTGGACCCACCCGGACAGGTAGGCCCCGGCGACGAGCCAGGCGGCGCGCCACCGCCGCCGCGCCACGTACGCGGCCACGCCCTCGGCCGGCGTGGCCGCCCGCGCCAGCTCGCGGGCCAGCACCACCGCGTCCTCCAGCGCTGAGCACCCGCCCTGCGCCATGTCGGGCGTCATCGGGTGGAACGCATCGCCGGCCACCGTCACGGCCCCGCGCGCGGCGGCGCCGGTGAGGATGGACAGAGGGTTCCGGTACAGGAGCGGCGCCCACGAGAGGTTGCCGTGGTCGGAGCGGCGCACCACGTCGAGGTACTCCGCCGGCATGTGGCCGGCGAGGCTGCCGGTGACCTCGCGCAGGGTCCTGACCGGGTCCCCGGCGGCGTCTTTCTCCGCTGGGACGGTGTCGTTGACGAGGAACCAGTAGACGTCGGTGTCGCTGATGGGCACCATGCCGGCCCTGAGGCCCTGCGAGAGGAACTGCCGGAGTTCCCGCTTGGCGCCGTGGCCGCCGGGGAAGGTGGAGAGCCCGCGCACGGCGGACCGGCCCGAGCTCGCCGGCTCCGGCAGGCCCAGCCACCGCGCCACCACCGAGTGCACGCCGTCGCAACCGATCAGGACCTGTGACACCACCAATCATGCCCACTTGCATGCAATTCAACTGCAAGAATGTAATGTAGCCTGGTTTATGTGGACACGTTGTGCTAGCGTACCTTGGCTCGGATCACTGCGCCGTCGTCCAGCCGCAGCACGACGGTCTCCGACGCGTCGCCGGCCGCGCGCTCGGTGTCGATGGAGACGAGCTTGGACGAGAAGCGGACGGTGCCTGGCGGCAGCTCCTCCGCGAGCGCCTCCAGCAGCGCCTTCCTGTCCAGCGCCCTCACTCTGACTTCTTCACCCCTTTTTTTTTTCAAATTTTTGGTTCAGGCAAACGAAACATCCAGGCGGATCAGTCGAAGCTACTGTTTTAAACCAGAAGCAACGTGACAAGCCAACAGGAATTGTGTAGGAATCGATGAATAAACTCACTTGTTCTTGTTCCCGGCAAAGCGGAACACCTGCGTGGCTCCGGTCTCAAGATTGGTCGCCTTGGACCTGCGGCGCAGCGAATAAAGACACAATTCAGTCGAGTAAACATGGCGAATCGAGCTAGAATTGAGCTTGACTTCTCCGGTCGGGCACACGACGGCGACGCAACGCACGTTTCGTAGGCCTCGTAGCGGGAGGTGAGCTTATGCGCGACGCCGAGCGCGCGGAGCGCGAACCAGCCGTTGGGGAAGATGGTGAGCGCGGCTCCCATGGCGCGCAGCTCCGCGTGGCGCTCCAGCACCAGTACGCCAGCGCCGGCGCCGCGCGCCACGCCCGCCCGGCGGAGCGCCAGCGCCGTCGCGAGCCCCGCGATGCCGCCGCCCACGACCACGACCTCCGCATCCACGTCCTTCGCCACGCCAGCCGCCGCCGCCGCCGTATCGCCGCCGCCACCGGCCATGTGTCCAGCGTCACCTCGATCGTTGTCCGGCTGGCTAGCTCGTGGGTCAGGCATGCCAATTATGTGTGTGCCAGATCGGTGGTGCACGGCGGCAAGTGGACGTAAACAAGTGACAAAGGAAATAGAAAGGAGCTTTTTTCGTCCGTGATCTCTTGGCATAAACAAGACACGGATCGATTCTTTTCGCAGGGCCATCAACAGATCAATCATGCGTTTGTCGGGGTCCATCGATTGTTTTCAGGAGGTGGGAGGGAGGAGGAGGAGGTGGCGACGAAAAGAGAACCGCTGATGGGTGCGTGTGTCAGTGGGTGCGTCCAAGAACTCAAGATTTTCATCCTTGGCTGGTTGTCCTTTTTTTTCTCCTGAAAAAATGTCGTCTACTTGTATGTGTTCAGTTTTCTCGGATGATTTTCTGCTGTTCTAGTGGTCGACAAAGACCAGAAATAGACGCAGAAACCATGACATGCCAGTGAGCAAATTGGGCTGAATCTATGCTTGGGCCTAATGATATGCAAGGTTCTGAACGGGAGGGAGCTAGCCCACACGATAGGACAGCAGCTTTGGGTTCCGCCGGCGAAATCTTGGGCCTATCGTGGGTCTAACCTCATGTGATGTGAACAGGACCGATTGATTCTTGGCCTCTCGCTTTTCTCGACTCATAATTCTTTTCCAATAATAATAAATACCCTCAAAAAAATCTGTTCTAATAAAGAAAGAAAGCATGGACGGTAGCACAAATCTAAACTACACTGAAGGTCTAACCTCATGTAATGTGAACGCACACCGTTGACTTGAACACACACACGAGCAATGCTATTCCTGCCCTGACACCAAGTCCTAAGAAAAGGTGGGGCACACATGTGGCGAGTATCCAACACAAGTCCAAGTGGCCAGGTTTCACTCCTCACAAAATTTCTCAAACCTGTGAAATTCTTTGATCGTAACAGAATCAGAGTAGTAAGAAACACAAACAATCGTAATCTCATTAGATTTAGAGATTTTTTTTTCTAAACTTTCCCACATCAACATTAAACACCTAAACCCACAACCTCACAAGCAATAAAAAAAGACTTGTATTCCAGTTGAAGAAACTTTTTGCCTAAGTCATGAGAGGGAACATGGACATTACTGTCAGCCAATTGAATTACTAAGATAATAGATGCCTTATGGGGCGAAATTTCAAGATCGAAGTGGTATATTGGTCTTCTTAATCTTTTCTTGTATTATATCAAATACAAAGAAGGAAGAATACCTTCACATATAGATATGACCATATGGGTGGTCAAATCATATCCCTCCTCTAGAATTACTCATTGGTGGTCGAAGCGTGTGCCTGTGTATTGTAAGGTGGTAGACCTGCAGTCTAAGGCACTATTTTTTTTCCAATTAATAAGCAGCTTATCGGTGAAAATAAAGCGAGAATCTTACTAATAAACATCTTGCTTAATTTCTCATATTCTTGCTTATGTGGTAAGTCGCTTCAGAGATTTGAACTACAAGAAGTAAAAAGTAAGAAGTGAGAAAATCTTCGTTTAGATTATAATTGAAGCATGGCTGAGAGAAGCAGAAACAAACGTGACCTAATTTGGTTGTGTTGCTACGTAACTTGGCATGCTCATTACTGTTTTCGATTGATGCTAATTATTTGTGAGCCAACCTCTGCATAGCTCTAGTTGTTGATTTTCTCACCAATTCTAAACGGAATCTTCAAAAGCTTGTAAAATAAAAATGTAATACTAAAAAACGCAAGAAGATGAGCAATGGCGGTTAGATCTTGTTCGGTTAATCCTTTCCCAAGAGGATTGAAGGGATTATCTTGTAGGGGATTTAATCCCCCAACCCCCTCCAATTTTTTTTATTTTTAAAAGAAAAAAGTGTATTTTTCATCCCTCCAGTATTGCAAAAGTGTGATATTCATTCCTCATGTTTCATTTGATGTAAATCAACCCCTTAACTAATTAAACCAGTGCATTTATCATCCTCACCTTAGTTTAACAATGGTTTAGTGTCATATAACATTGGTTTATGCCATGTCATCATTTTATTAATCACTGCTTAGCCACATCTAATGTTCAATCAATCTCTATAATAATTCGGTGTGAATCGGTTCCGTTAATTTTTCTGATAAAATGTTTATGAGATAGGCAATTGGAGGATTTACTGTGTTTTTTTTAGTTTTATATCTTCGACTCACATATTACATCGCTAAGCAGGGATTAGACAGATGATTATGTGGCATAAATCATCATTAGATGGGACTAAACCATTGTTAAACTAAGGTAGGGATGATAAATATACCGATTTAGTTAGTTAAGGGTTGATTTGCACCAAATGAAATATAAGAGATGAATGTTACACTTTTACCATATTTGAAGGATAAAAAATATTTTTTCCTTTTTTAAAGGAGCCCTTGATCCAGCCTTCTTTGGAGGCTTTTTTTAGGAGGCAGGATTCAAGCCTTGGGTGGCTGGCTCCTCCCTTGCAGCCTTGGCCAACTGCACGTAGTAGTGCAGTTCTTCCCAACCCCCTCCAATCCAATCCCCTTCGGTCCTCTTCAAACTGGGAACGGCCTCCCGAGAATTTGACCCCATCGTCCATCTCTCGTGCAAGGCTGCTGTTCTCCATGCTTTGACTCTCACGGCACCATACTGGAGTGCACGTGCCCCGGTGGCCGTGCCGATGCCGCCCATTGATGCAACAATTATCGGCCCCAGAAAGCACTCCGAGTCCCGCAAAGTCTCGCTCCGGCCTCCGCGCCCCGGCCGGATCCGACACCGCCATCACGGGCACGCCTGTGCCGCACCCACACCACTCCTCCACCATGCTCCTCCCACTGTCCCACACAAAGGTCGCAAAGATTACTGCAAACTACTCCCAATTCACGCGGCGATCAGCAGATTAGTGCGAGCAATCAGCTGCTAATGGAGTGTTGCTGGTAGCACTAGGCGACTAGCCGGATTGGTGAATGGTGGGTGATTCCTTGCCGCCGGCGCCCGCCCCGAGAAAGTGTCGAAAGGTGCCCTCTTTGTCGCAGCCTTTTGTTCGCACTGCGCGCTCGCCACCCCGGCCATTGGCCTCTACTCTTTTAGCTTCGCTTTCCACGCCGAGCCTGCTACTGCGCTAGCGCACTCGCCTGCAGGCTGCAGCGACCGGGCAGGCAAGGCACTGCGCTGCGGCAGGCAGCGCGCCCCACCCCGAAGCCGCGGCCAACGGTGGAGGTCACGGGCAAGCAACGGTCTCGAACCAACACCAGGCCACCACCAAATAGCGCCACTGTGCCAGAGGGAGAGCTCGGAGCACGCTGACGCTGCACGCCCCTCCTGCGTAGTGCGCTGCGCGGCCGGCATTGCTCCGTCTGAGGTGTGGCGTCGAGTGGCACGCGCAGGCGGAGCAATGGGAGGAGGAGGCTCGCGGCCGGGGGAGGCGCAGCGCGCGCTCCTCCTCGCGGTGGTGGCGCTCTGCTCCCTCCTCGCGCGTCCGCAGCCGTCGTGCGCCTTCTTCTTCGGCGGCGGCCGCCAGGAGAAGGTGCCCATGACCGTGGTCGTCCCGGACTACTCGCCGCGCCCGGCGCCGCTCCCGCTGGGCCCCTCGCCCTCGGCGGCGCCGGCGCCGGTGCCCGGCTCGGACGGCGGCGGCGGAGACGAGGACGGCACGCCGAGGCTGCCGTCCGAGCGGCGGAGCCCGGTCGCGCCCTCGTCGGGCGACCACCACGGCGCGGCCGCGGGGGCGCCGGCCGGGACGGCCAGCGCAGACTTCATCAGCAGCAGCCCCGCGGTGCCGCTTCCCGCCGGCGTCACCGACTCCGCCACCGTCCTGCCAATGCCCACCCCTGGGCAACAGCAACAACTTCGGGTACCCAACCGCAACCGCTCGCCATTCCTCTCCTCTCTAATCGCATTGCATTTGCATGCATTTTTCTTGTTTTTTTCTTTCTTACTACTCTCTTTTCTAGGAGCCAGTAATTTCTGAAAAAATTACGGTTTCCGGTTTACTTACCTTTCCTCGATCTTTTCTCCCATCTTTGCAACCTCTGCTTTTCCCATCGCTTTGCATCTACCGAGCCTTTTGCTTTCCTGCACCTTGCTCTGACTTCTTTTTCTCCATTGCGTTGCAGGACGACGTGGGGATGGGTGCCCTGCAACTCCAGGTCGGGGCGGTGCAGCTCGCCACTACTCTTCTCATGATGCTATCTTTCCGGGCTCTGTGGTGCTGGTAGTTTTGCTTCTGTAATCACTAGTGCTTTCCCTTTCTCTCTGTAGCCTGTTCTAATTAAGATTCCTAGATGGTCATCTACTCATCTGTAAACAAAGTCACCATGCTTGCTAATTTATGAGTTCATGCCTTATACATCCGTCAATGAGTCTCTACTCTCTAGCTGAATGGGATACAGGGCTCATCAGTTCTCTGGCTCTCATTCTTTTTCATTTTCACCGGCTGCAGCAGCACCATGAACTGATCCAATCGAGTAGTGGCATGGATAAGATAAACGTAAACTTCACCTGTACAATGAGTCAATGACATTGACATGAATCGTTACCAAACGGCAAACGTAAACATTGCACCAGCTTACTAGATGCACAACTGAAACATGAAACCAGGTGCAAAATAAACCTGGTTGACTAGCCAATTCGTGAAAACCTTGAAACTCTCATCAGATAAACTACAGTAAAAGAAAATCCACTTTTCCTGATAAATGCAGCGGATTGTCTTTTACGCGTTAATAGAGACCATGTGTACAAAAAAGAAATTAATTTCACAACATTTAATCTAATAGTTTGCAGATTTTTTTTTACTATACTCTATACCTTTTAAATTTATGACGTTTAGGATAAGAATTAGCTTGTCCTAAGCGTCGTATATTTAAAAATGGAGGGAGCAGGTTTCATGTGAGTCTTAAATGTTTTATCTTCACCTAGAAAAGGTCAAAGATGTAAGCCATTCTTGGTGGGCAAAATTAAGCAAGCTGCAGCATAAAACACCAACAAAACTAGGATACAGGCAAAATGCTTTGGATGAAGAAGTTTGTTCACTACTTTCACTTGTTCATCCATCTTGATCTCCTAATTGATGAACATAGATTTTTCATAATCTAACATACCCTTTCTTTTATATAACTATGAATATATTATATGACATGCATCTTTAAATTCTAATTGATATTTAGGAATCCATTTGATGATTTAGCATTTTTATACAATGAAGGTAAGCCCCGGAGTCTGCACTATCAGGGATGCACACAGCCATAACAGATTTAGCAAATTATTCAGACTTGCGATGGTTAGCATGCCTAGGAAAAGAAAAGGAAAACAGCAGCTCAATCATCTGCCAAAAAAAATTTTCTGTCGTCTAAAATTACAGCACTTCAAATGTGTAGTTTTAAATGCACGTGAGCTGATGGTTGCAGCTCGATTGATTTAATGGTTTGGAAAAGGTGTGTCGCTGCATTGCTCATGTTTACAGCATGGAAGGAACGGAATCGGTGTGTTTTTAAAGAGAAAAAGCTTGAAGCCACATCAGGTTTTCCTGTTGATCCAAGAGTCCAGTTGTTGCAACGGGTACGTGGTAACCTAGAATTTGGTTTAAGTATTTTGTATCTTTATGTTATTGCTAAGTGAATTAATCAATTTATGTAACATCGAACCATATGTAACCCAGACATTCTCTCCTCTTCTTAAATAAATCAGCAATGCTTCTGCTTTATTTAAAAAAAAAGAAAAAGTGTCTGATGATAAATTTTAGTTGCACGCAAACCATTCAAAAATAGCAAGAGAAATGTTCCGGGGAACAAGGAAGTAAATTGACTTTTCTGTCGTCCACGATACGTCTGCATGCCCCTGAAGTACACAATGACGTGAGTTCTGCATTTGTCTTCACTAGAACATGCAACCAAATTTACTTTCTCTGCAACTAGCAACAGTCGGTTTTCAAGGTTTTCATCATCACGGATTCACGGTTATGCCACAAAAGGTACTAGTACTTTGTCAGGTATACGTACGGGCAACCTTGTAAGCATCAACAACTTTTGTAACTATCGGTAGAGATCGACATCATCCTTGGACAACTTCACCAAAGCCCTTAATCAAAGATCGACCAAGAACAACGAGAACACAAATGGCTAGGGCAAAGCACAAAGGCATCTCTGCATCTTTGCACCATCCACCACCAACATGTACCATATGCGTCGTTGCAGCCACGCTATAAAATGCTGCGTGTTGCGTAGCATTCTGCATCATCGATCAAAGACCTGTCTTGCTGCAGAGTGCAACACAGAGTGAGCAATGGGGGGATGGAGTCCGAGCTCTGAGACCGTCGAAGATCAGGGTTCAAAGACCACGAAAGATCAGAGTTTGAAGATCGCAAAAGATGTAACCGAAGTGCGTAAGCAAAGTTAATCTGCAAGCACGTGCATCCTTTTCTTTTCTTAGGGTAACTCGAATATGTCCATCTGAATTGACCTGCATGCACCGCAATTTTGTTTTGCTGCAATGGTGACAGTTGATCGGTAAGACCCCGTTGGTGTACCTGAACAAGGTGGTATCCGGGTGTGAGGCGCGTGTAGCTGCCAAGCTTGAGATCATGGCGCCCTGCTCCAGTATCAAGGACAGGTATATGATCAAGATTCAAGAATCGAGTGCCAACATTGCTCAGAAACAACTTTACTATCTGTTCACCTGGTGATGCTTCTCAGGATTGGTTATAGCATGATCGCCGACGCGGAGGAGAAGGGCCTGATCACCCCTGGAAAGGTGAGCGAGGGAGATCACTGACCCATTGCAATTCTTCGTTGCAACCATGCTCCGTGCTGACACCAATGCGCCAATGCGTATCGTATCTGAGCAGAGCGTCCTGATCGAGCCGACGGGCGGGAACACCGGCATCGGGCTGGCGTTCATGGCGGCGGCCAAGGGGTACAGGCTGATCGTGGCGATGCCGTCGTCGGTGAGCACGGAGCGGCGGGCCGTGCTCAGGGCCTTCGGCGCGGAGGTGGTGCTCACCGACCCGATGCTGGCCATGGACGGCGTGGTGCGCAAGGCCGAGGAGATCGCGGCGCGGACGCCGGGATCCCACGTGCTCCAGCAGTTCGCCAACCCCGCGAACCCCAGGGTCCACTACGAGACCACCGGGCCCGAGATCTGGAGCGCCACGGCGGGCAAGGTCGACATCCTCGTCGCCGGCATAGGGACCGGCGGCACGATCACCGGAGCCGGGAGGTACCTCAAGGAGAAGAACACTGGCTTGAAGATCTATGGCGTGGAGCCGTCGGAGAGCGCGGTGCTGTCCGGAGGGAAACCCGGTGAGACGCCGCACCTTCTTCTGCGATCAGCCCTGCTCTGTCTCACCTACATTGTCCTGCCTTGAGCACGTATTGTTGACGCTGCGTTGTTTCTCCAAGCTCAGGTCCGCACAAGATTCAGGGCCTCGGGGCCGGCTTCGTTCCCGGCGTGCTCGATGTCAGCCTCCTCGACGAGGTGTTCCAGGTCTCCAACGAGGAAGCCGCGGGCATGGCGAGGCAGATCGCCCTGAACGAAGGGCTACTGGTGAGCTACCTAGCTCATCGATCGACCGGCTCTGTTCCAAACTCTGCATCTGCTGACTGACGAGACGATCCCTCTCATCATCATTCAGGTCGGGATATCGTCGGGCGCGGCGGCCGTCGCCGCCGTCAGGGTCGCCAGGAGGGCCGAGAACAGGGGGAAGCTCATCGTCGTAAGCTGCCCGCGTCATCGGAGACCTTTCTCGGTTCTGTCGCGCAATGCGACGTGATGGTGGTCTGCTACCACGTTCTAAATCTAACTTGTTCTTCGTTGGTGGTTGCAGGTGATCTTCGCGAGCTTCGGCGAGCGATACCTGTCGTCGTTCATGTACGAGTCCCTCAAGAACGAGGCCGAAAGCATGGCCTTCGAGCCAGAGTCGGACGGTTCCTGATTCGATCGCTTTGTCCCTTTTTATGTATGTTGATGAAGAAGGCCTGCACTCACTCCAGCAGACCAAGACGACGTTCTTTTCTTTGAAGCTCACGCTTTGATATGCATATGCCATCAGCAGTTTTTCTATGGCCGGAAAAAATAAATTAAAATTCTCAACAGTGGGGTGACTTGGGAAAATTGGGGATTTCTATTTACTCAATCACACCAAACTGTTTACGAATAATTGATGACTTTGACTTTGCTATTCAGATTAATATTAATGACAGAAGTAGCACCATTCCTAGTAATTAATTGACAAAATAGTTTTTTTTTCAAAAATATATATTGCCTCTCTTTTTGTAAACAGTTAAAACTGGAGGTGTTACTTATTTGTAGTGAGGACGTATTACACAAACCAATTGAAAGTGCCTCGTGAAAAATATATATCTTAGTGGTATACTCTGAGACGACTATTGATGATGGTGTCAGCATACCCTTTTTTTATCCAACCTCACACTTTTGTTATACTTCAAAATGATGTCTTGTTATACAATTACAAGTATGAATGTTCTAGGTGTTTGCTATTCATTTAAACTAATCCTTAATCCTTAATAGTGTCTTAAAAAACCTTTTTCTCTTTATTTATCCAAAGAAGCGAAGATATCATGCATAATTCAAAAAACATTGTCCTTGAAATGCATGTTATACTGTCCATTGTTGTTGATCTTATTAACATTTACCTATACAAACTCATTGACTTAGGCCTTTTTTTCATATTGAGCAAAGCCATGTTCATAAAACGATATCATTGTGCATGTTTTTAGTTGACCCCGAGCAAATAATAGACTGCCATAAAATTGTGGTGCAGCAGTGCCCTGCAACGTCACACTCCCTCTGATCTTGCCAAAACAAAAGTACACTCCACCTGGTCCAATAATATGAGATGTATTTAATTGTTGATATGCATGTTGATCAAATTCTTTGATCGTTGATCACAACACCTGATTAACCATGTAGATTGGCAAGATAAAATCAATGTTAATAATTATTTTTATTCATAAGTGTACATATTATAAAAACTATTAGTCAAATTGTTACCTTATAGGCTATGTTGATGTTTTGATCGACATATATTTTAGACCGAATGAAGTACTAGACCTCTAAATAAGTTTTTACTAGAAAATTCATGTTACTGGTGAGCAGCTGATACGAGGATTGCTAAGCAAATATTTTTTTAGGAAGAAACATTAATCTACATTGGTAGGTAAAACAAGACATATGTTAATTTTAACCCCTCACCTTCAAGTATAAAATATTTTTACAGATTGGAATAAATTAATCCGGGTCAAGTAAAAAAAATTGAGATTCCAAAGATTCTGTCACAATTTTGGGGAATTAAATTCCAACAATGATATCATGGGAGGTTATACTTATGAAGATATAATTAATGATTTATAGAATATAGAAAAAGAACAATGAACTTTTAACAAGTGTGAGTTTTATATGTAATTTGTCTTTTGGTGTATGTATGTATACTAATATGGTATGGTGATAGGTCCAAATGAAAAATACAACATGTTACTTATATTTTGTTAATTGTGACCTAATTATCAGTAGTTTAGAATCAAGACTTTAATAATTTTAACCAGATCAAGTATTATATAAATTAATAAAAGTGACTCATGGAAAAAATATATATCTATTAGCATTGTATCATGGTCTTCCAGATGGTTATATGGAACATTGGAGATCAGACTTATATTAAGATGTATTAAGATAATAAAAGTTTATGTGAGCTATAAGATCTTATGTGAAGGATTAATGGCATTGTTAGACATTTTGTGGTGGTTGCATGCAAATTACAAGAAATAGTTTAGTAAACTTTGAGATGAGAAAATAAACCGGCTCATAAGCATAAGGACTGGTTTGGAGAATTTTAAGATCTCAAAGTATGGAAGAGTGTGAGAAATGAGAAAGATAATTGTGACAAAGGAAGACTGTAAGAAGTGCGAAAAGTAGTTGTGATAAGGGTTACATTTGACATTTAATATTTGATTTATGTTGATTATAAGTATTTTATTGCACTCCCTCATGAAAAAATAAAAACTCTTGTGGACATAATGTTATATAATATGACAAATGTGATATGAGGTAGAGAAGACATAATTGGGAGAACGACAATGTTTACATGCTACTTGGTCTAGTGACATTCTACTTACTATATGTAGAAGAAAATAGTACATTAAAGATGTGCAGTGATATGCCATAAATTTGGTGCATGCTTTTTATTTGAAGAGACTTTGAAACTCTTTATACTACTCATGTATCACATAACATTCTTACTTATTTGTTTTTGTAAATCTGGTGAGAAGACAATATATCTTGAGTTGAAAATAAGGGATTTACTCAACCATGGATGAAAAGTAGAAGGGAGAGAGCACCGGGTCACAATATCATTTGTGTTCAAGTTCTATACTCAGCATATGTGCTTGCATTACTAATTCTATGATCTATTTCAGTAAAAAACAATACTATTATCTCTACTTTTGTTAGGTTTGAGGTCAGGTGTGTTTTGTAAAACTCTTGTTTCTTCTTAATTGAAAGCTTCCCCAGACAAGTTCTCCAAAAAAGTAAGAGACAATACTTTTGTTTTAGTGGTATGCACTTGTTCCTAGAGGCTGCTATTGAAAATGATGGTGGCATACTTTTTCTCTTCCAAAGGAACACTTTTGTGATACCCCAAATTGATATACTTATATGTACCATTACAACTATGGGTTCCTAGTTTGCTGTTTATTTAATTAGAGATATTTTAGTTCACAGGATGACATGTTTGAGGGAATTACAAATAGTGTCTTGTAGAAGCTAGATTTTTTTCCCTATTTATCCAAAGACGTGAAGATCTAGTGCTTTATTGAAAACACCCTTTCAGTAACTCTTATTGCACAAAGTTTGGTGGTAATGAGTGACTGAATGCATGTTCTACAGGTTTAATTCCGCACTGTATTACTTTCCTTAAAGTACATGTTGTACTTGTCCTTGATCTTATTAATATTCACCAAGATGAACATAAGCCCATAAAACAAGATCATGGTTGAACATTTTTTTTTGTTGGCCCCAAGAGAATTGTAGACACAGCTGGGCGTAAAATTGGGTACTTTGCAAAATCATAGTCCCTCTCTGATCCTCCTGCAAAAAGAAAAATATTCCAAATGATCCATATATATATATATATATATATATGGTGTTAATATTCAAGTTGATCAAACTCTTTTATCGTTGATCATCCTGAATCATGTAGAAACACAACATTGGATCAATGTTAATACTTCTTTTTGTATGTGATTGTATAGTTTGTAGAGTCAAATCCTTACTATAGAGACTTTGCCAATATTCCAATCAACATTTGTATTTTAGATCAAATGAAGTACTAGCCCACTAAATAAGTTTTTTCTTCTGAAAATCCATGTTGGTAGAGGGAGGATAGCTAGCACATGTTAGTTGAAAAATAAATATTATATTCACCTCCACTAGCAGATAAACAGGACATCTGTCAACTTTGACCCCACACCTTCAAGCATGGGTACTTTTACGGATCGGAACAGATTGACCGCGGTAGGTAAATAACTTTTGAGATTGCAAAAGCTTCTGTCAAATTTTGAGATCGATTGCACCAGGCTTTACTCGCACATTATTTCTTTCACCAAGGACGTTGTGCGGTAATGCTGTAGCTGCCCCTTGTGACGCCGCAGATGGCTTGAGCAGGGTGTAATTGGCCGTAATTAAGTCTGGTCATTTTGTTTCACCATTGGCAGCATCAGCAGGAGCAGCAGTGGATTCCTTGCCCAGTTCTTCATCTTCTGGCTGAACACCCGCAGCTTTCTCCTGCGCTTCTCTCGCTTTGCCCCAGAGCACCATGTACAGCCCAGCCACGATCAGGACGGCACCCAGCGCGCTGCAAAAAATAAAAAAATAAAAAAAATGGCACCCACATCGCCCGTGAAAAAACAAACCACACAGAATCGATCTCCATGACCGATGCGAGCGCAGCAAGGGCACCATGTACGTACATCCCTAGGTGCAAGGTCTCGTCGAGGAAGATGGAGCTGAGCACGGCGACGAAGACGATGATTAGCGGGCCGAACATAGCCACGTACAGGGGCCCCCGCTCCCGCAGGCACCACGACATCAGCGGGAACGCGAGCCCGGACGCCACGACGCCCTGCAGATCGATCGTCGCATGAACGCATAAGAACGGCGAGCAGATCACCATCGATAAACTATCCTATTAAGAATTTAAGATTAAGAAAACGGCGTTCTAGATCGATCGGTAGCGCCCACCGCGTAGGCCGAGGAGTAGAGCCTGACGTCGAGCCCGAGCCGCCAGTGCGCGGCGTCCCGGTGGAAGCAGAGCGCGAGCAGCGCCGACTGGGCGGCGCCGGCGAGGCACACAAGCGCGGCGATCGAGTAGTGGCACGGGAAGGCCTCCCCGACCCGCGCCTGGATGGAGAGCCAGGCCGCGTAGCTGAAGCAGCTGGCGATGGCGAGGAACGAGCCCACGACCCGGGCGGCGGCGGACGGCGTCGCCGTCGGCCCCCGGGACAGGCTGTGGCGGTCGCCGTGCTGGAGCCCGGCGACGCGCGCGAGCCGGTGCATGAACACCATCTCCGGGCCCCTGTAGAAGGTCACCACCATCGCGCCGCCGAGGCCGACCAGCGTGCCCGCCAGCTTCGCGCGCCCGCTGGCCTTGCCAAGCTTGACGATCTCCTGCCTGTACTGTAGAATAGAATCATGGTGAGAATGAGATATGTGAATCAGTGAATGGAATTGGAGAAGGAGAGCAGTTCGGTGACCTGGTCAGGACTGCAACGATGAAGGTGGACTGAGGCGTGAGGTTGCTGAGAGCTGTGACGATGGTCGTTGAGTTCGTCAGCTTCATGGCGAGCACTAGCAAGTTCTGGTTTATAGTAATGCTGCATGTGTGTAAGCAAAAAAAGTAGTACTTACACATCCAAATAATGGTACCCCCTCCAAGAAATTTCTTGGTGAAACGCTCGAAAGCATTGCAAGATCAAGTACCCACGTTGGCTTAATTGTTTTTCTCTCAATAATCAGCACAGCCTATAGCCAAAATATTATGAAAATATTTGAATATATATCACGCCCTAGCAAAATATTACTCTTAAAAATCCATGCACCAATGGAAAGGCATCTGGTTGACGTTCACACACATTCAACATTTCCAAAAAATCAGGCAAAAATTTCGAAACCTAGTTCAACAGTTCATGAAAACCTTGCGAAAAATCCCGAACCTACAGCAGGAATTTCTGAAACATATCGACATTTTCAACATAACATTATTTAATGAATTTCAGTAGGATCTAATAAACACTTCCACGGTCTTCTCGGAAAAAAGAGGGCGAAAAAATGGTAATTATTGCCATAACTCACCCACAAAGTCCGCACAGGAATAAACCTAGCACCACCTTCATGGTTAGTGGTGGCCGTTTCTTCCTGTAATAAGGTATAGAAAAATATTCATTGATCAGTGCAAAAGCATATAATGACATTAACATAAAAATAGTGATGAACATGAAACAAGATGAATTATGTCTATGATTTTTATGTACAAGTTATAGTTTTGATATGCATAGCTCGAGTGTTTTCTTTTTTATAATAGCTTTACTTATTTTAAAAAATAATTTGTTTCAAAATTCGTTGATTTAGTTGGGTCCAATAGTAGGACAGACATAATTACAGAGTTGAGCAATATCGTTTTCTCTCCCGGTTTAAATAGTTCCCATGTCGATGACTAATGAGCAGCTGAGCACGCTCTGGCCTGTTATCACGATTTGTTTCTGCCGACTGATCTCTGATCTCTGCACGTACATACCGCTCGATGAAGAAGGCGAGCGGGCAGAGGAAGGCGGTGGCGAACATGAGGCGGTAGGCGACGAGCACGCGGACGTCCATGCCGTCGTCCAGCGCGAGCTTGATGAAGATCTGCAGCGCCGAGAAGACGAACTCCACCGCCACCATCGCCACCGCCGGCTTCGCGCCTCCCACCACCCCGCCGCCGCCGCTCCCCATGCCGCGACCGCCGGCCGGCCGGCCGGAGCACAATCTCGCACACTCTTTGCTTCCTTTCTTTCTTCGCTCAAGCGTAGTGCGACAGTGCAAGTGCCAGGTGGTGACCGACGCTGGCAACGGCCAACAACACGACACGAGCAAGCAGAGGAAGCAGAGGATGGATATGTGTGTGCTAATCTATATAGTCCGATTCGTCCTAGTCCTAGGATTCCATGTGCGGGGTTTTTTTTTTTTCCTCTCTTTAGTTTCTCGGTGTCGTCGCCGGGGACGCCGAGGAACGCCATGGCACGTCGCGGGAACCGATGGGCGACGGCCGGTGATGGCCCTGGCGACGTCAGTGCTGCGCTGCCGGACGGCCGCTGTACGTTCCGGCGCGTCGGCAGTGCGTCACTCCGTACGTGGCCCCGGTCGTCATCTCATCGTCACGAGCGCTGGCTCGGAGCGCCAACCCGAAGCACACATTCCTCATGCCCCTTCTGGCCCGGGAGATTGGATTTGCCATTCTTTATGCATTTGTAGCAAGTCTGGAACGACAAGAACATCGAGTGTTCTAGGTGTCTGATCGCAACAAGAACAACAATGATAACAAAAAAGTACTTGAATAAGTGTTTTTTCGAGCTGTACACTCATTATATCATGTCTTGCAAGGAAGAATGGTTCTATTTTTCTGCAAGGTTACAAGGAAGAATACTTGAACACTAGCAGTGTAAGATTGACACCAAAAAAAAAACAAAGAGGGAAGAATTTATCCAACAGCTGTACTGTCTGCCTCCTATAAGGTTCACCAATTCTCAATTCCCTATGTAGAAAATGCCCAGCTTCGCGTAATTGTTTTTCCAGAGAACGGATATACTGTTGTGTTCTCATCAAAATTCGGAAAGAACGTTGTGCAGCCTCTGAGCTGCACCGATCGAGCTGGTAATAACCATGTGAGCCGTAGGATATGCAGGCAATAATCTTCTCGGAGTGCCACGCTCCTTGTCAGAAAGTTACAAAAAAAAAAGGTCTTGTCAAACTTCTGATGGATCTGCTCTCTCTAGCACAAAGATGTTTTCCTTGTCATCTCTTCCGATCCGTAAAGATTCATCAACGTATCTATTCAAAAATTTGAGGAAGACAATATATTCAAATTTGTCGAATAGCTAGACATATACAAAGAACAAAAAAAATGTCAGTAGTAATCCACAATGAAAAAAAAAAGGATACGTTATCTCTAGCCAACCCTCTGGGTTGAATATGGCCAGGAGCATATCGTAGTTCTTCTGAAATATATTCATCAGCTGCGTATATAAATGTGGCAAACAATCAAGGCAAGGATTGGCTTTATAATACGCAGTTCCATGGTAAGATTCATGCTCTGGACAGCACAGTTTTACCTGTTCTGGGGTGATAGTTGAACTCTCAAGCTTGATATCAACTCTCTGAAACAAGAAGCTACAATTTGTGAGGAAGTTCCAGGCTTGCAGCGATCAGGATCAGCAGCAATCAGACCATAAAACAATTTCTAACCAAGATCAGGAATAATTAAAAGCAGAAAGAAGCCTTACTGTTTTGCTAGTGACACTGTATGAAGCTTCAATAGTGAACTTCCCCGATAATATCTTCAATGCTCTCGCGCTGAACTTTATCACATTTACCGCCTTTTCCTTTGGGTGTAGAGAAGTGACGCTAAATCTCCATTTATTTCAAGTGATAGCAAAATCAAAACTTACTTGGTCTGCAATTAGAATCTCTAGGTAACACTCGATTCAGATGCAATTCCTTCATGGCTATTATACCATGAATAACCCAAATGCAATTTGCATAGTCTAGGAAACACTCAACTCACATACAATTCTTTGGATGTTAGAAAGTTATTAAGCTTAGGACATGCTAATTAGTTCAACATTCAAAATATATCTACTTAGCTAACATGTTTTAAATGCCGTCATATATTTAAAGGATGGAGTGAGTTTAAAAGTTTGAGCTGATCAAGCGGCAACCCACAGCTAATCAGGAGGAACAGAACAGAGTAGCACGTCACAGATACTACGCACAATGACACAAACATCGGCATGACATAATTCCACCACAGGTAGCTTTCACTGACCTCTTTGACGTCAATTATCTGGAGGAAGTCCCCTAAGCTGATGAAATCTCGGAGCCCCAGCTTGGTCCTCTTCTTCCCCAGGATCGAGATGGTGCTGTAGATGAGCTTCCAGCAGCCGTCCACCTTGCACCACACAAACACCCCACTGTATCAGTACAGCACTCTACTGAACAAGTACTTGGCAGCTTCGCATACACTCTTTGAAGCTTTCTTCTATGCGCTTGTATCAGGCGGCTAAAACGCACGGTAGGTGTGTAGTAGCAAGATCGTGAAGCGGGTGCCGGAAAAACGCAAAGAATGTAAGGCGCGATCGGCATTCCAGAGTTCAAATGATGCTAGCTATGGCCCACTAGTACTCCGTCGCGTCCATCGTATCATGGTTGGTAGCTTGGTATGCTCGTTTACCTTGTCCTGCAGCGCGGCGGTGGGCTCCGGCGTGGGGTTCCGGGCCTCGAGCAGCTCCACCAGGCCGTGGATCTCCGATCGCTGCGCGGACGTCATCCCGAATATCCCCCTGTCCACGCCGTCCAGAGCTCGGTACAGTGCGGCCTTGGCGTCGCCCGCGCTCGCCTGCCCGGAGTCACCCGCGAGAGACACGCCGCGGCTCTGCTCGGGAGGCGCGGCCGCCCTCACGGCGCGCGATCCCCGGCGCTGCCGGCGCGGTGGAGGGAGGGCACAATGCGAGAGGGCGCCTGGTCCTCTCCCGCTCGTCGTCGCCGCAGACGCCGCGGCGCGGTGGCCGTGGCAGTGCGCCGGAGGGAGGAGGACGGTGGCTGCCATGGCGAGGAAGGCTGGATGGATGGCTAGAGAGCGCGGCGGCGGAGGTCACAGGGCGGCGGCCTCAGCTCCATGCTCCCCTGCTGCTGCTGCTGCTGCTGCTCGCCAGGAGGCGCTAATACGTGGGTGGCGGCCTCTGGTTGCACAACTCTGGCCACATCCGCGAGGATAACGTTGCGGGCTGTGACCGGTGAACGAGCAGAGCAGAGCATCGAAGCCAGCAGCTGCAAGCCTGCAAGTGAGCGTTGCGTACTTGCGTCAGCCTATCACACACTTGCACTGCTCTGCTCTGCTCTGCTCTTCTGGAGAACAGCAAAGATCCACAGAACGTCACGTGAGCTCGGTTAGAAAAAGATATCAATCCGTATGGAGCGGGGCTCGGATCTGGCTGGAGCCGGCGACTGAGACATGTGCAGTGCAGGCAAATACTTGGGAGACAAATTTAAGTACAGGTGCACCCGTGGAACATGCGCGGGGTGGGGGAATCCTGAATAAACAAGAGAACGGCAGTGGGTGCAACATGGGCTGCTACTGGAGAGAACTAGGCCATTGTGGCCTTGTCGGCCTGTGCAATCAACCAACAGTTAGATAACAGAATAAGAAGATTCGGGTGCGCCACATCAATGGCATGTCAAGGGGAAACTATGAAGTGTTTGATACTAATTAGGAGTATTAAATATAGTCTAATAACAAAACTAATTGCATAGATGGAGTCTAATTCGTGAAACGAATCTATTAAGGCTAATTAGTCCTTGAGCTTAATAGATTCATCTCGCAAATTAGACTCCATGTATGCAATTAGTTTTTGTAATTAGCTCATAATTAGTCCTCCTAATTAGCATTCGAACATCCAATGTGACCCTGCTAAAGTTTAACACCTTCTATCAAACACCTCCTATATATATATATATATATATATATATATATATATATATATATATATATATATATATATATATATATTGTTAGTATGAACCCATATTGAACAATCAAATCAAACATGGCTCACCCACTGCGTATAGATTCACGAATGGAAGCGGAAATCAGGAACGCACTCCAGCCAACATTTCAAACTCCCTCTTCAGTTTCATATCAAGTGACATTTCAGATCACAATAGCATTATCCAGGTTCAACTAGCCCGAGTCCACTAGAAAACATTCCACAGAGCACGCAAACACTGGCCAATGAATAAAATAATTAACATGCGCCCGATACAACATTTGCACATGTTCAAATACACAACCAGGTCAAATGTTACAGCAGGAGCGGTGTAACGGCCGCGAGAGACAGCCGCAGACCAGCAACTTCAGGTAAACAAAGCTTGTGGTGGTATCTTCAGAAATCACGGCAACAATGTTCAACTCATTGAGATTTGGAGATTATACAATTAGATGGTCACCTGTACCCGCCCTTTTATCTTACAACACCAAAAGAATGGATCAAAATTCATAATACAAGACAACAGGATGATAATTACAAGAAATGTAAAAAAAAATACATGCCCAAGAGAGAGAATGAGATACAAAAAAAATCTGGGAAGGATGCACTCAGCATTCAAGCTCACCGGCGTCGCCTGGAGACTACAGGAGAACTTGAACCTGTCTGCTGCCGTCTAAAACTAGGAGAGGAGGTTTGCACCGGTGCGTGCTGTGGTGCTGGTGCATGGTAAGAAGAATAAGCAGCAGGCTTTGAGGCTGCCGGTGCAGATGTCGACTGAAGAGTAGACTCCATGAAGCATGCTATATTTAACCGGGTTCTCTCCAGCTCCCCTTGCAGCAGATCACTACTGTACTGTTGAGCAAGTGCCTGCAAAGCAGATAACATTTTTCCGATTATACACAGTCCGTTGTAAGAAATGCCAACAAGTTTCCGTAAGTAGCATAAAGCTAATACAAATTTAATGTAACACTATCCTGACAGATGTATTTTACATCTATCATCAATTTGCAAATGAGCATCATTAATCCATAAGTAGAACACTTTGGGGCACTTACAAGCAAATCATCAGGTGAGACTGATGGTTGTCCATCTGAGGCAGTATCTTCACTGCCACGAGTCGGTCGACGATGGTGTCCAGGATTCTCCAAGGCTTCTGCCACACTTTCACAGGCCTTTTCCAATAAATTCTCTTGAAAGGATTTCAGCGCCTGCTGTGCCTCAGGTGAGAAGTATGTCTGTAGTACTGTCTCAAAGTACTCAAGCTGCAGGCATATAACATAAAATGTTGTAAACTAAACAGACTTGCTGAACCATTAACCTAGCTAGGACTGAAGAAGAATCTTGTGACAAATAGAAGTAATTAAACACTTACCTCAAGCATGAGCTGACAAAAACCATTTGCATCTAACAATCTGATATCTTTTGTCTTATTCTCATGGAAAACACTAAGAAAGATATCAACCAAACCCTCCACCAAAATTTTCATTGTCTTCTCCAACAAAGGCCGAGCACCAGAGTATACCTGAAATCACGCAAAAGTTTAAGAGTTGTGTGATATAGTCAAACAGAACTCTAAGATAGACATATTGAAAAATAAATACTAAAACTTCAGAGGGGAGGGTAGCAAGTCATTCTATCCTTAAGCAGGTTAAGTACTCAGCAAAGGTTCTTTTTTTCTTATGCAAATATGAATATAACAGTTTGACATAGAACATGTGGGCAGTGGGCCCAAAGATAATACCTAAATTGTCCAGTAAAAGTAGTTTGTTCTTAACCCAATTTCAAGCACATTAATAGGAAAGACAATGATGTCATGACAAGATCTAAATAACCATAACAAGAATAGAAAACGATGGAGACCTCTGCATGTACTGCTACAAGGATGTGTAGTAATTCAAGAGTTGCATCCCGAATGCCCTGCAAGGAGAAAGCGATAAAATTGAGATCGTAGTATCACAAGACAACAAAAGCCATCGGTACAAGTCCACAACAATAAGCATAAGGAAGTCAAGCCATTTTCATTAAATGTATCCTAAGTGCCAGTCACGATCTGTACAAGCAGACTGAACCCACAATATATCCTAGATGTAAGTGCTCTTCCAGTAAATAGCAAGATGCTACAAAGTTTGAACTAAATCCCATGATCGAAAGTCCAGTTCTAAAATACCAATGATTATTTCTTTTTTTCTGAAACACATGGTGCCATGGCACAAATGGGATTTGGTGCTCTTTGTTACACTACATACCTTTACTGGTGGTGCTGCTCCCCAGTGAATCCCAGAATCCAAAAGATAACTTTGTGCAGCACTTCTGATCAAGTTTGACTAATCAAACAACAAAACAAAATCAGGATGAGTAGAGGAAAGGTGAATTAACATAATTAACCCAGCATCAGTAAGATCTGTGAAATAGATTTACAGTTGTTCCTAACATTAGTAGGATCTACAAAATTTCCTAGCACTTCCTCAAGAGCTATGGGCCTCCGTTACAACTATTCTTGCCTGCTACTAACAGTTGTCCAAGGCACAAAATAATATGAACAAAATTGCTGCACTCATGCAAAAAAAATATACTGCAAAACTACACTAGCACATAAGTTTGTTACTTCACATGCTTCATTACGTTATTTTGGGTGCTTTATTAAGTTGTTTCAGAACTATAGTACTATTGAGGAATGAGAAACATTATGTCGGTGCTTGAATTACAGAGATTGAGCATGTAAAATATATCAGAGAACAAGCTTTACTCACCAACATGAAATTGAAAGGAAGCTACTGGAGTTATAATAAATATGTTAATTTTCCAAAATGAGAAATTATGCATCTACTGGTTAATCAACATCATGTTCTGAATTGTGTACCATACCTTAGCAAAGGTATACTGGTCCAGGACTTTCTCTTCAAGTGCAGAGAAAGATGTCATCAGATCTCGCATGTCAGAACTTCGTTCATCATTATTCCTGTGATGGAAATTTCCATTGAATAGTTTAGAAATATCTAGAAAGCAGCTTTTTAATGAGTATAGGCTTCCCAGTATCAAGGCTCCCGGTAAACATGAGAAGTATACAATTCCACAGAGAAAGAGGAGGGAAACTTGATGAACTATCAGGTACCTGACTGGAGACCAAATATGTCTATATCTGGTATACAGTTCATCTGAAAGTTCAGCTTTGCAATACCCAATGTTACTCAAAACAACCAGTAGTTTCTTGTGCAAATCTCCATCTATGGTAGTGGATGTTTCTCTGGTACCATTTATGTAACCATTTTGGACATAATTGTTTTCTTTGTTCGATCTGTTCTGAGCTAGTTCCCCTCCAAACCTCTCCAGGTAACCTGAAGCATTTGCAAAAATTGTCAAAAAAAATCTTTGGAGAATGATGCTAACAGTAGATGTGCAAATTGGAAGATTCCATTTGCTACTTAGAAAAACTTCGTACCAGCAAAATCCAGAAAGGAATTTAAAAATGCAAGTCTGACAGACTCATTAATTTCCTGAAGTGGTTGAGAAATGTCATATGATTTCGCAGTCTCGCTCATCAGATTAAGAATCATACTGAAACCAAAAAAGAACAGATTAGGGACCATTTTCCATTAAAAATAACTACAAATTACAAAGCCGGGAGACTACTTGCCATTTTACAAATTTCAGCACATGGAAAGTTCTTTTTTTTGTAATGTTGTAATGCACATTTTAGATGCAGTTGATTGAATATAGAACTATAGATGTGGAATCACTTTGAACAATCATGCTCAAGACAAATTTTGGATTTTCCAGAGCAAGGGGAAAGAGTTGAGACACAAACTGTGAAAATAGGATGAAGGGATTCATTCATGGCTAAGCAAAGAAAATAACCAGAACCACAGAATCAAAAGCACAAACCTAAAAAATCTTTAAGTGGTGAAAGCTTATGCTTGATCTTTACAACAATGAAAGTTAAAGCAATAAGATGTACACAACAGAGTAAGAAAATAGATAGATGTTGTATCTAACTCTAATAATTTCTTCCTGACACCATAATAACCATACTCAATGGCAAAAAGGAATTATCCCTTTCGCGCAAAAGAAGCAGCAGTTATCTATTAGCAAAAAGATAGTCAAAGATGGCAAATTGCGAAGTAACAATGCAAAAGGATAACAATTTCACAGGGTTTTTTTTTTGGAAATAATGCAGCATAAGAAACTAAATATGGTGGGGGGGGAAAGGTGCAATACTATATACAAATAAAGAAGTCTTACTTATCAATCCGGTCCATTGCTGAAATTGTGATGTCACGGAATTCCAATGGCATGCATGAAATTGCATATGGAGACTTGTTTCTCTCAAGGGTGGATAAAGTAACCCAAGTCTCATCTTTTGATATCTCCTTAGTTGTTGCCCGCATCCATGAACAAAGCCGCAGAATGTAAAGCTTTGTCATTTCAAAATGAAGGGCGCGCAACATTTTAACTGGCATAATTGTTAACACATTCAGGATACAAGACAAATTTTGCAAGCTTTGGATAAGCTCCTGACGAAGAGGACATACCAGCAGTTGGAGACGAATCTTTCCCTTCAAGGGTCTGACAGGCCTTAGCTATTTCTTTTATAGTGTCACTCATGTATGGACGAAGAATGTTGCATTCCTCAAAATCACGGAAGGTATTCTGAACCTGTTGATGTCAAATCATGTTTAACAATACAGTCAGATGTTAACTGCTAAGTAACACGGTTCTCAAAATTCCAAACAACACACTAACTGTACCTTGGTGTCAAAAGCCGATACGGTAGCCCGAACCATACTGGCAACTTCATCAAGAGTATGGTTCGTGTACTTTGCTTCTCCACCTTTCTCATCAGTCTTATTTGCGCCCGGCTTTGCATTCATGTCAGCATCAGAAACGACAGTCCCAGTAGCTGCCTGTAAAGAATATGTATAATTAGCGAATCCATGTAAATCTCTTTTTAAGACACAAGTCAGTACAACATAGCTCATTCTCATCTTTTAAATGAGGATTGAAGGAGGCATCACTATCAGAAATACACTTTTAATTCAGTTTATTATTGCACAACCATAGGGGTGGAAGTATTTAGTTTCAGCAGCTCAGAAAAACTATATGCTTTGTTGCAAGAACTAAATAACGTCGCAAGACCTATAGTTACCATGTGAGTGAGTTACTAACAATTCTTCCTGTTCATACCTTGGCAAATTTTCCACTGAAGACAGATAAAGCTAATCTCCAGAAAGCTGGAACATGCTGGATAAGTACAGAAGTTAGCCTTCGAATGTAGCTAGCCCTTAAACCATCAGCTTCTTCAGCCATAAAGTTTGTTGACAGCTGATCAGCTCGGGGAGAATCACCGATGGTGGAATCAACTTCCAACTAAACAAACAATAGGAACAAAGTCCACATTAACATAGGAAAAAAACACATAGATAGCATGAAAACGTGATTTGCACTGAACTACGGAAAGTAATATGCTCACAGATTTATTTGAATCTTGTTGCAGCTGCCTCCACTTTGAATCAGATAGCATTTTCTCACGAATTTTATTTTGCAAAATCTCCATTCTTGCTTCATGATCTTGAGTACATTTTTCAAACAATCCATGGATCCTGCTATTCTGAAAGGAAATATTAAGACATAAGTATAAAGATAACAGAGCCAGAAGTCACAGATCTGAGAGCACAAGTAACTTAACAATAAGAAAAGTTCAGTTAGATTATAGAATACATCTTTAGATAAGTTTACCTGAATATTTAGATAGTGCCACACTGGATCCGTTTCAGGTTCCAACTCCAATAGTAGACGAACAATGTTCTCAAGCTGAATGGTAAATAGAAAATCAGTAAGCAAACAGAACAAAATCATCAGATAACTTTAGTCTTAAAATAATGTGAGTAGTTAATACTAGGTAATCAACTAGTCCATTTTAGAAAAGCAAATGTACTATAATCACCTGCTGACTGCCTTCTATTATGTTATTGCTATCTTTATCTGGTTATGTTCAAAATTCCTTAAACCTAAACTTGCAAGCTAAACCATCCTTTGCTGTCAACAAAAGTAGGTAAGTTCTAGATGTCTCCAAGAAAGATATTACAGGCATGTCCCACTAACCTCAGCAAGGTCAAGATGAGGATCCTCCATTGACTTATAAAGCATGCCCCTGAATTCTTGCATCACCTTTTCCACTTCCTCGAGTACACGTTTTAGTATCCCCACCTGTAGGTTGTTCACCGTAACACCATATAGTAAACATACTGAATGCAGTAGATCTACAGTTGCTGTAGCATATAGTGCCTAGCAACAAATGATGAGGCCAAAGAACACTATGGAGAAATTTGCATGAGCTACACTTCAGCATGGCACCATCCATAATTTTCTATGGTAACAGATAACAAAATCAAACAGTCGAAAAACAAATGAGTCAGTTCACCAAGGACTAAGTATTCATAAGGTTAGTACATCACTAAACATAGCATTTCTAAGAGCTTTGTATGAATCAGCCATGCTCATCAATTACTCATTACTTCCATTTGAGAGTGGAGATTATTATCTGATGAGACACATATGTACATAATATAAAGAATACATAATTTCTCACATACAAACTGGAATTTAATATTAAACTCATTTTTTCTCTATACACGTGCCCAGTCCTACAGACTAGTGAAAATAACCCACTCAGGCCTGGTAAATGCATGCCAACTGTAAAAAAATATGACTCATAAGCACTTTCAGTATCTTAAAAGGTAAGATAAGTTTCTTCCATAATGCTCAGTTTCTGAACAACACTGATCCTGTCCCTTCCTACCCCTGTTGAATACCAGATGTAAATAATAATTTAGAAGTTGGCGTACATGAGAAGGAAGAACAATCGACTTTGCTTTTTGGTACTCTCTGACAGCAAGATCGTATTCTCCTTTTCTAATGTTCCCACGGATTGCACTTGGTAGGTTAAATAATGTCCGGAATCTTTGAAGCATTCCCTGAACAGATCTGATCTTCTCAGCTTGAGCCTGTGGCAGGAGGTAGGAATTTAATGCACCCAAGAAGAAATGTTAAAGCAGTTGTAATCAAGTTGGATGAAAAGTAGTTCTAGAGAAAGCTTAGTCTGTATACCTGCCTCTCAAATAGAGGCTCAAATGCACGATTTGCCACACCACTAATTTTTTGTGTGACTGAATACAAATGAGCAGTACCTGCACCTTCAGGATCTTCCTCTATCTGTCTCAATTTCGACTCAATGTCTGCCAAAAAAAATGTGTATTACAAAGAGAAGCAAAAACTTGCCCAGAAGCAAAAGATCATGAACATTTAATGGCAATAGTGGCAGATCTAACAACTAAATAAATACCATCTATCGTAGTTTTGCACGAGACAAAACAATCAAAGTTCTCCTTGACTAACTGTTTTTTCTGCTGTGTTCTCCCTTTGAGATCAGTTTTCAAGGTAAGAGCACCAGACTCTAAGTCAGCAGCACTTGTGTCTTTGTGGACCCACGAAAGGAAAACCTTGGGATCAAAATTTGGAGACGAGTATATAACTTTTTCTGCAAGTGCAAAAGTAGACCTCTTAGTAGGCATGAATATAACACAAGAAGAGATTCCAACAAAATCATAAGGCATACCTCTCATACTGGGGTCCAAACCTTGAGACTTCTCCCTTGAAATTGGAGAACTTACCGATGCATCAGTGATCAATCTCAGGGACTTATTATCCATGACACTGATAAGGTAATAAATATTATCCAATCATGCATAGGACGTGGAGATGGATGCGGACAATCTTAACTTGGTTTTATTAGTTGAAATTAATTCACTTATCCTACAGAACATCTCACACAGGGCAAAAAGTAATGCACAATGCAACACTACAAATTCGTGTAGAGTTTAATACTTGCGGTGTCCCAATGTGTTCAATTCCTTGGTAAGGTCCAGCAACGTGCTTTTAAAAATTACATAAATTAACTTTAAGTATTATGTACAGCCTTTTGGCCCCAATTCTAGCTTCAGCTCCTCTACTAGAAGATAAAAAGAAACCAAATGGCTGATTTTTCTAGTTGCCTTTTAAAGAAGCTGAGGCTGACACCAAGAAAGATGCCAAGAGCTTATCTTTCCCATATTTTCTTTAGCTCCCACCCACCTTTAGCTGGCTACTGGCCTTGTCCAAGCAGTTTCTGCGTGGCTTCCCTTGAGAAGCTAGCTTCTCTACCCAAAGAGAAGCAAATTCCAAAAGCAGATGAAGTGAACCACAGCCAGACAAGCTTATGTTTTTTAAGTGTGTATGAATTCCGCCGCAATTACAAAAACATAAGAAACAAGAAAGAGATGCTAGACCAGCATACAGAAAGATGCTGATCAGAACTTCAACAATGAGGCATCTCCCGAAGAGGAAAAGGTAATCCAGTAAAATGAAGGGAAAACGTTGCAGCTTATGCCAAATGAAAGAAGTGAGAATAGGACACGAAAAGGAGCATATTTTCTTTATAAAATGCTTCTTAAGTGGGAAACAACCAGTGTTCGCCTAACGGCCTAAATGGCCGTTTAAACGGGGTCTACACAGTGAACGGAGGCCAACTGTTTTGTTTAGGCCGTAAATGGTCCATTAAACGGAAACGGGTTTAAACAGTCAAAAAACAGGATTAAACAGGCTACAGAACAGAAGTAAACGCCATTATACAGGCTAAATGGCCGTTTAACACAATGTTTAGGTGAACACTTTCAATTCCACTTGAATTCTTATATCCATAAATATATATACTTAAGTTTTTTCATGGATAAATATGTATATTTGGTTTGTTGCATGCATAAATATGTGTACTTGGTCTTTTATATGCATAAATATACGTACTTTCTAGAATACTTGATCTTTTATGGACATGATTATGTATATTTTGAAGATAAAGTACAAAACTGTTTAGACCGTTTAATTCCGTATGGAACACATGAAATGATCAAAGGTTTGATGATATAGATAGTTACCCAAGGCCCAATGGATCCAAAACCTCTACTCCTTTCGGTAGAGTCTGTACAGTTGTGAGGGCCTTCCGGGTTGCTGCAGCTGCTGCTGCTTTCTGATCAAGTGCTTGAATGCTAGGCGCTACTTTTGCTTCACGCATTTCTCGAACCTTGCGAGCAAGCTGAGTGAAGCAAAGAAGGGTACACATAAGGCATGTTCAGCATTAGTATGAAAATGCAAATGAGGCTAAATAAAACATCGTTTTCAAAGTATTTGGCAACTATTATCTGGAGAAAGCAGATATGCCATATCATGGTAAGAAAATATGCAAAGTTGGAAACAATCAAGAAATTGGAAAACACACCAGACAAGACAACTGAGGGTTTGGCGGGGAGAGATATTCCTATGCTCCACTGCATATCACTATATTAGTTATTTGAATTTGAAGTTAGAAAAAAAATGAGGTGTGATTTATTCCCTTATTCAGAAATTTGCAAACCTAAAATCAAACAGTAATGCATAGTTATCATAGCTGCAGGTAGGCAATTGGTGCAACGAACTGATCAATGTGTGAAGCCCAACCACAGCGACTTATTGCTCTGGTTCTATTGATTCATTGTCTAATTCATAATCTCGCATAGGTATTGACTCCTGTGATTACACCACGCCAGCATTCGCAGTCCATACAAGAGCCAGATTCTAGCACTAACTAACTACTAAGTTCACCCTGCCAAACAAGGCAGGCTTACTCAGGAGTGCCACAGCTGGCCCAACTCACCGGACATTTCAATTGTTCAAGCTCAAGTGCTTTGCTAGGTATCAGAATTCGCCATTGTTAAACCAATGTAGCGTGACATGACATACTTCACACGGTCAAAGCAATAGCTGAATTTCGGCGATCAAGGACGTTGATCAAGGACGTTGCCAGCTCACTAAGCAAACGAAATTGGCATTATCACTGAACCGCGCGATCTCTGCAAGGGCCTAAGCAAGCACAGCAACCACCGCCCCGCGAGATCGAGATCTCGGTGATACCCCGTACCTCTGCCTCGTCGACGCGCTTCCAGCTCCTGGGCTCATCGTCGTCGAAGTCCCCGTCGTCCCGCGACGCGGCCCTCCGCGCCCCAGCGCGCCCGCCGCCCGCGCCCCCGCGGGGCGGCGGGGGCCCGCGGGCGCGGGGGTTGTCGTCCTCGTCGCCGGAGGAGATGGAGAGCAGCTCGACCTCGGAGTCGTCGTCCTCGTCGCCGCCGCGGCTGGGCTGGCGCGCCTTGGCGGGGGCGCCCCGGGCGTTGCCCCCGCCGCCGCCGCCGCGCGCGTTGGGGGCGGGCGGGCGGACGAGGTTGACGACGGGCTTGTTGGCGGCGGGCGGGCGCTGGTGGCTGAGATCACGCGCCGCCTGCTCCTGCAGCGCCATCTGGAGGAGCTCGTCCTCGTCGACGTCGCTGTCGCTCGCCATGGCCGCGGGGCGCCGGGGGCTCGGATCTGGGGGGGCGCGGGAGGAAGGTGGAGGGGAGGAGAGAGCGCGTGCGTTAGACGAAGAGAGAGAAATTTCGGTCTGGACTTGGGCGGATGTGATGGCCTTGAATCTGTGTGGGGGGATGGTCCGGCTGGACCCGAATGGCTCCCTCCGTAGCACGAGCGTTGGACCTGGCGGAAGCAGATCCTCTGCAGTAGCTGCAGAGAGACTGTGTCCCCGACAGGTGGGCTCGGCGGGCAACAGGCTCACCTGTCAGCCACCGGACTCCCTCTGCTGTTACTGCAGAGGAGTCTCGTCCGAACCTAGCTGTTGCGGAGTACTACCGGCGAGGAGAGGCCTAGTCTCCGTATCACATCGGATCTTCGGATACTAATTAGGATCAAATATAAGCTAATTAGAAAACTAATAGCAGAACCTCTAGGCTAAATCGTGAGACAAATCTATTAAACCTAATTAATTCATTATTAGCGAATGGTTACTATAGCACCACATTATCAAATCATGGAGTAATTAGGCTTAATAGATTCGTCTTGCGATTTAGCCTAGGGATTGTGCAATTAGTTTTGTAATTATCTTATGTTTAATACTCCTAATTAGCGTTCAAACATCCGATGTGATAGGGGTTAACCCCTGTCTCCCAAACACCCTCTGAAGAGGTGGTTGGGTTGGGGAGGTGCCAGCACACACCGGATTTGGCTGACACCGTGCGCTTGAGGAACCGGCTGAACGCTGTCTATGCATCAACTTTTTGACTCGGTTCTTCGTTCGATGGCTCCGGTGTTCTTCTTCCGTGATCTTCTCTATCGTTTTGGTTTCTTCCCAAACCCATCCACAGCGTGGTGGTCTCATCCCATTCTAGTATCTAGTGGTTTTTCACCGCTGTTTTCACCATTATAGTCTGCGTTCTGTGCCATTACAACTAGTGACGAAGTTCGGATCAAATCCCAGCAAAGAGCCAACAAGGCAAATTTGTTGATACATAGGGTTGAAATTCTATTCTCTCTCGTTGTTGGCTATAGCATTTTTATTGGGCTAAGGGAGGTGCGGCCCATGTTGACCACAACTAAGCTCCGCCCCTAATTACAACCCGCAGCCACGCCAACTATTATAGGATTATTGCTCATACTCCATCCTTATTTTCCTCCAACATCATAGCAAAAGCAGCGTCACCGTCGCCTTACCTTGTCAGCGTTGCCAAATCGGCATGCGATCGACAACAAGCTTTCCTTTAAGGCTGCCACCGCTCCTTGAGAAATCCTGCACCCATGAACCCCCAATCTTCACTATAGTTAGGAAAGATAACCTCCGATGGTATAAATAACAATCATACAAGTGTTATATATGGATACCCTTTAGCATTAGAATCTCTGTGATATGAACCCGGTAGTACAAGTATTGAATTCCTAGGTGTAGATGTAAATGAAGGTTTCAAATTCAATCTCCAATATGGGTGGGGTTCCGAAGACAAGAAGACGGGCGGCTGATCCAGCACGCGCGCTTACAAGCAAGATCTAAACAAAATCCGAGTGTTCCTAGTGGTGGCTATGGTGTATAAGAACGTGGGAGGACGACCACAAGGGTGCTGGGGTCGTCCTCCAATCCTAGGACGCGTCCCTAATGGACCCAACTTAATACACGGCCCATTGAGCTAAAATAAAGCGACGCAACTGTAACAGCCTGGTTGCTTAAACGGTGTTTTAATCGTAAGAGCAAGTCCTTTGTGCTTAAAGAAACGCTTTGGCAACTTTTAGGCAAAGTCCAAGCTTTGGGGCTCTCTATTTAGAGGTTTCCAATGTCATCTTGAGCTGAGCCCTATACCAAAGTTTTTGAGCTTCGGGACCTTAACAACTTTGCTTTAAGAAGTAAGTTTGAAATCTGCCCCGAAAGCCTTCAAATCCAGGTCAAAGTTCCCTAGTTTGGTCAACTCAGCCTTTTTTAGCCATTCCAGCTAAGTCTGGAGATCAGCCCGACTGGGTTTATCTTTGGAAATTTGAGCGGAACATCCAGAAACCCCTTTATAGAAATTGGAGAGCTAAGTTCCTACAACAACCTTGCTAATTGGACCTTGGTCCAATTCACCTCCGAAGCTTCCCAAATCTGCAGCTCAAATCAGCCCCGACCACTGAAAACCAGCCAAACCGCCGTTTTTCCCTAAGTCCCGGAAACCGGCGTTCCTCCAAACTTTGGAGCTTTGAATCTCCAAATCCACCACGTTTTTGAACTCTGTCAAATTACAAGAGTTGGACCGTGGTCTGTGTACTACAACTCTTGTAAAGGGAGTCAACGTGGCGCAGTTTGAAAATCGGGAGATCAAGAGGCTTGAAGATGGGCCCGGCAAAGGATCTCGCGGATCCGTCGGCTAGACAGCGCCAGAGCGCGCATGCGCCGCGCGCCAGAGCGCCGCCACCGCGTGGCGTGACCTCGTTGGTGAGCGCCGCCTCGCCCAGTCGCCGACCGCGACAAGATGGGTCGACGCGCCTCGCTCCCCAGTCGCGCGCGACGACGACCCGCAATCCTCCGCTCTATCCCGTCTCGTCTCGCCCGAGGCCTCGCCGGCCGCGCCGGGCGCACTGCCCGCAGCTCCACTGTCGCCCCGACCACTCTGCGACCGAAGACCGGTCGCTGCCGTGCCGGTACCGCCTCGCCTCCCGCGCGCATCCGTCTTACCCGGATCCCCGGCTGCGCGCCCCAACGCCTTTCGGCCCTCCTGTCAGACCCCAGCCACGCTGCCCGCGCACACCCCGCGACGCTACCGTCTCCGCCAACCGCCGCGCAGGCAGTGACAACTCCTTCCCCCACCTCACCAGTAGCGTGCCTCGGCAGAGCCGCTAGTCCCGCGCATGCTCGTGTCACACCGCTCGCCCTGTCACCTCGCCTGCAGCGCCCTCGCCTGCAATGCCCTTCCCTCCCTCCTGTCCGCCAATGCCGCCGTCGCCATCGATGGCCGCGACAGCACGTGCCCACCCTTCTCCGGCTCACCGGCGCATGCCTTCGCCCAGTAACCAGCATGACGCGACCCCACGCTCGCGTAGACCAAGTAGATCCGCGTGCCCAGCAAACCCGCTTTGCCCCCAGCCCCAAATCCTTACTGCCCAACCAATTCAAGATTGCGTCCGAGCTCGCCAATAGAGGCGCCGACCAATCGCCGCCGCGACAGAGCACTTCTTTCTTCCTTGATCTTACCCTCTCACTCGCTCGAGCTCATTTCCTTCCTCCGAGCACTTCCGCACATCTATAAAAGGGTACCGAAGCCTCTTACCGGAGTTCCCTTCGCCGCCACCGCCTTGCCGCACTACCTGCTCTGTTCTTCTCCATCGCACTCGCCGCCGCACACTCCTCTGCTTCGCGCTCAAGTGCCACCGCCTGAGCTCTCTGTGGAGCTCCCCCTTCTGCCCAACACCGCGCCTTGCCGACCCCAACAGCCACTTTGCCATCCTTTCGCGCAGCTCTAGAGCTTGCTTGTTGTCCACAAGAAACACCACCGCCGCCGAAACACCGTCATTCCTCGTTCCGCCTCGGCTTGTTTCTTCCCGACCCCGAGACCTCGTCAGTAGGATCGTAGGTGAGCTGCCGACCCCCTTCCAGCTCGCCCGACCCTGTCCGCCTCACCCGAGTGTTGTCCGCCTCACCCAAGGGCCTCGGTTGTGTATTTTTCTTTTGATCGAGGGTATCTGTGTAAAATTCTGAGGACTTCTTTGTGTAAATATGAGGATCCCGGTGTAGTTATTCCTTAAGTCTAAGGGTCAGATCGTAAGTTTTTCCCGATCCGACTCTTTTAACTCGTTTTAAATCGACAGAAGCTTGGAAATTTCATCTTAAATCGAGAAAAATCAAAAAAATGTGAAATCACTTTGGTTGGAATCCTCGTTCTGAGTAGAATCCAATAAAGTGGGTTTCGCACCTTTTTCCTATAGTTTTGCTACAATTTTTGGGTTAAATCCTTGCAAGTGCTGTTGAAATCACCGTCTAAGTGTCTTACCCTTGCATTGCATTTCGTGTAGAGCTGAACCTCGTCGACGGCACGTACGAGCTTTACCCGGCGCTGGAAGACGAAGCCATAGCTGAGCCGCTGTCTGCAGGAGTCGAGCCCGTGCACACCGAGGGCCAGTTCGCTACCGCCCCGCTTGAAGGCAAGCCCCAAAGCATAACCCAGTTTTTCTAAACTTGTGCATGCCTTCTGTTGTTATGTGTGTGCATTTACGTTCCAGGAGGTGATTGAAACCGTAGATGCATGACTTAGATTCCCCTTGATCTGAACACTAGTATGATAGGCCGAGTAGCTGCTTCCTTAAATAGGACTCGATAAAAGTCAAGTGATCTCCTGTCACTCGCGAGTTATAGGAGTTGCTTGCTTCTTTTTGCTACAACTATAAGGACGATGGACGGGGCAGGGCTCTGTGAACTATTTTGGTGGTCGGTAGATTGCCCCGCCTGTCTACAAGAAATTGGGTTAAGGTCGGAAAGTGATGGTGTTTGTGATCAAGTGTTTGAAAGTACTAATCTCATACCTAGTACGGGATGGGGAAGCCTAGTACCTGATTGAACCGGCAAGTGGCTTATACCCCTGCTGTCCTTGGAACGTAGTTCCCATGGTGCATCATGTGGGTGCAAGTGCGGTCACAGTACGGTAGAGACCGGGACTGTGGAGCATTGCATGCCAAAGGCGGTTTGGACCTGACACATGCCTGGGAATTGATGGGGACGGCTGACAAATAAAGCGACCCTTTGTGGTGCGCGGATGTCGTGAGATTAGGTTCACCATGTATGGTTAAGAAAATTCGAATCGATTCGTCTGCCTCTCATAGTTTGGGACTGCTTGATCGCTATGCTACACTGAGTAAGAATGGAAGATGATGGTGATCTAATTTTTTACTTGTTTAATTGCTCGGAAACCATTGCTTGTTTAGTATAGCTGCTAACTTAGATTGGTAAATGAACGTAGAACTTGTGGCTAAAATATTGAAAGTAAGGATCTACTGTAGTCGCTTTTGGCAAAATAAACCCCTCAGCCAAAAAGCCTTGCATATCTAGAAGTTGGTGGATTAGAACCACCCATCGGTTAAGTCTTGTTGAGCATAGTTGCTCAGCCTTGCTTGTGGCACATCTTTCAGGTGATGTTGAAGCCCCTAAGTTTTCTGCTTGTGGCACTTGGACTCCCCAGCTTCCTCCTGGGTGGACGGTCGAGTGGGATCCCTCCTCGGACGGTAAGGACGGGACTCATTGATGTCATGATCGGCCTCGTCGTGACGTCCGACTTCGGTATTAGCTTCCGTTTGTTTATTTCCGCTGCTTAAGAACTCTACAAACTTTGTTTGAATTGCGAACCTGGTGTTGTAATAAATTAATGTACTTGTTTAATTTGGATGACCTATTGTATTCTTTATAACCACTCACCTTCGTGTGAGCTATGCTTTCTCGGTCCTGTGTAGTGGTTTATCAGATGAAATCCGACGGACTGCCAAGTTAACTTGATTAAAGCACATGACCGCGTGTTAGGTGACTTAATTGTGTTTTAGCTAAGTTAATTAGGGCGGTTCCACCACAGCAACACCTTGGACAGAAAAACCTCTTGGTAGTAATTTGATCATTGCGGCCGCCTCAGAATAGATATGGACATGAGTTTGGATCCATATGAAAATAGACTTCATAAGGATTCCACAAAATACTTGAATGCCCCAATCTGAGTCTGTATGCGACTGTGGTAACCGTCATAAGTTGGTGTTATTCTGCAGTCCGAATCCAGCCTGCGTGAATCCTTTTCCCTTTCGGTCTTCTCCCTAGTTTCTAAGCAAAACAAGAGTGCACGTGTCTCCATGGTCTTAATATGATGGACATGAACTCAAGAGTGTACTTACTTGATGGTTGAGTTGACGAGAACGAGCGCGAGTAATGGGACCAGAAAATGGTGCTTGTGTTGGCGTGGATGTATCGTTGGTGTTGATGTCCTCATCATCCTCCCCTTCTTGCATTTAAGTTGTCCTCGACTCAACCTCTTCCAAATACGGCTTTAAATCTGCAATGTTAAAGGTGGGACTAACCCCAAAATCTGCAGGCAAATCTAGCATATATGCATTGTCATTAATTTTCTCTAGTACTTTAAATGGTCCATCAGCCCGAGGCAACAATTTAGATTTTTGCAATTCAGAAAACCTTTCTTTTATCAAATGCAACCAAATTAAATCTCCATGTTCAAACTTTAGTTCCTTTCTACCTTATCACCAGCAAACTTATTTAGTATTCATACGCTCTATATTTTCTTTAGTTGTTTCATGCATTTTTAACATCAATTCAGCATGCTTAGTAGCATCAAAATTTAGTTTTTCAGAAGATGGCAAAGACATTAAATCAATAGGAGCACGAGGCAACAAACCATAAACAATATAAAACGGGCATATCTTTGTAGTAGAATGCAGCGAGGGATTATAAGCAAATTCAATATGAGGCAAACAATCTTCCCACATCTTAATGTTCTTCTTTAAACAGCCCTTAACACAGTAGACAAAGTTCTATTCACAAGTTTGACCATCAGTTTGGGGATGATATGTAGTAGAAAATAAAAGCTTAGTCCCCAATTTTGCTCATAAACTCTTCCAAAAATGACTAAAAATTTAGCATCACGATCAGAAACAATTGTGTTGGGCACACCATACAAACGAACAATTTCTCGAAAGAACAAATCAACAATATGAGTAGCATCATCAATTTTATAACATGGTATGAAATGTGTCATCTTAGAAAATCTATCAACAACCACAAACACACTATCATGTCCCTTCCTAGTCCTTGGCAATCCCAACACAAAATCCATAGAAATATCTTCCCAAGCAGCACTAGGAACAGGTAGAGGCAAATACAAATCGTGTGGATTTAACCGTGACTTAGCCTTTTGACATGTCGTGCAACGAGCAACAAATCTCTCCACATCTATTCTCATCTTTGACCAAAATAAATGACCAACAAGTATGTCCTCCGTTTTCTTTGCTCCAAAATACCCCATCAAGCCACCTCCATGCGCTTCTTGCAACAACAACAAACGAACGAAACTAACTGGAATGCATAGCTTGTTAGCTCTAAACACAAACCCATCACTAACGATGAATTTGTTCCATCCTTTCCCATCTTTACAATGCAGCAACACATATTTAAATCAACATCATGAACACATTGGTCTTTAACTGTTTCTCATCCAAAGATTTTGTAATCAAGTTGATTCAACAAGGTATATCTTCTAGACAAAGCATCAGTAATGATATTCTCTTTCCCTTTCTTGTGCTTAATAATATAAGGAAAAGATTCAATAAATTTAACAAAATGAATGACAACATTTTCTATCGCCATCTTTTATCTTGATGAACTCCACTAAAACTAAACTGCCTCTAAAAGGTGTTCACCTAGTATAGTAGGTTCTCTCTTACGCAAGAAACTGAGGTTGCAATTTGCATCGACTGCCTGTAGTCAGTGGTGACCTCGACACGCACCTTGCTGTATGGTTGCCTTTACCGTGCTCCCCATCAATCCTCCAATTGCGTGTGTCCTCCACCACTCAGCAACTATTCCCTTATAGTCTAGTGTTGGTTCATACTAATTGTCATTGTTTCTCGTGCTAACCGTTGCCGTCAGCCATCCCCTATCCACACTCACATTCATGTCCAACTCCCAAGCGGCCGTGATCTAAATTGTAATATGCACCAATGTATCTTGTCATCAAACATCAACCATTAGCCACCGCCATAATAAATTTTAGAGAGCACATAATAACCCTTAGAGAGCAAAAGAAAAACAATAGGATAGTGAGGGAGTCTAGGTGTGGGCCCATGGATGAAATTAAGTTATCCGTCCATTATGAAACCGCTACGTGCACGCAGATAGAATTACATTCGTGCTTCTTCGCGTTTGCCAAATAATTTTTATTTATGCTAATAAGGGTGCGTTTGGTAGAGCTCCCAGAGCTGATTCTCTGTTGAATTCAACAGAAGCTCTACCAAATAGTTTTTCAAAGAGAAATGATTCTCTGCTAATTCTGTAAAGTGATTCTTTGAAATGAACTAAGAGGCTGGGAGTTGGAAAAAATAACTTCTCCTAATCGTGCGAAGTGATTCTCCATCTTAATTTTAAAAGTTTATACTAGGGAATCAAAGAAAATCACTTTCAACCACAGAATCACTTCTCTCAGAGAATCAGCTCCCTTAGAGAATCAAAATCAGATGAAGCTCTACCAAACAAACTCTAATTTTTGTATTTCTATTTCCTTCCCGATTAACATCGAGCATGCGCTGTAGAAGTGATCGCTTCCAAATGTAAGCATGCCTCTCGGCAGCTGGACCGCGTTTAGCACGTAAACCGTATATGAAGTTGGATTTTTGGGAACGAGATCCTCTCTTCCTTTGATCCCTCTACATGCTATGTGAGCTCAAATACAAAGGAAGCTCGTGTGTGCCATGTGAGCTCAAATACAACGGTGGCTCGTGTGGCAGTGACTCGTTTAAAGTTAGAGGAACCTCGTTTCATTGGCGACAATCAGACGATTCAGACCAGCTTTTACGCCCGAGGCTAGTAACGTCAATTCCCACACCCAGCCCAAACTCCGAAGCAGGAAACGAAACTGCCGCAACCGTCCCATCGTCACCCGCTACCGTCTACCACCAGCTTATGACAACCGGGGGCAGCATCGAATCTGTCCCCACACGTCATGGTCTCGTCACGCCAATCCGTGACCCGAGCCGGCAGCGGCAGGTGTGTAGAGCGGAGCGCGGTCCCCGGAGGAGCTGCGGCGAGTCCTTCACAATCTCTGACACGCCCGACCGCCTCCGTCCCGTCGCCTCCTCGCCGCCGCGACGAGACGAGACGACCCTACAAATACGCCCGCCCACTTCGGCCGCGTCAGCCGCCGCCACTTCCCGGATCCCGATGCCCCGCACCCAGATTCCATCCCCCTGTCGCGCTGCTACCCTGTTCCTAATCCCAGCTCGGGGCCTCTGACGGGGGGGCCGAGGCGCCAAACCCCCCGCCCCTAGGGTTTGGGGGCGGATCGATCCGGCTAGGGTTCGGCCGGAGCTGCTCCAATGGCGGATCGGGAGGAGGACGAGGAGCTCCAGATGGCGCTCCGCATGAGCCTCCAGGGCTCCCCACCGGCGCAGCCCGAGCCCAAGCGCAGCAAGCCGCCGCCCCCGCCCCCCGCCGCGGAGTTGTCGCCGGAGGCGGAGGCCCGCCGGAAGCAGCGCGAGCTCATGGCCGCCGCCGCCGAGAAGCGCCTCCGCGCGGCCGCCGTCTCGGTGGCGCGCTCTTCTCCGCCGCCGCAGCAGGCGGTGGTGGAGCCAGCCCCCGCCCCCTCCCCTGAGGCCGCCGAAGAGGAGAAGGCGGACCCGGAACCGACCGGCATATCTATGGAGGAAGCGGAGGAGGTGGAGGTGGCGGAGGGGGAAGGGGAAGAGGAAGAGGAAGAGGGAGGGGAGGAGTTGCCTCCAGATGTCGCTGAGCAGCTGTGGGCAATGGTGTTCGGCGCAGGGGTTTCGAAGGCCGTTTTGGCGCAGTGGAGCAATCAGGGCATCAGGTGAGTTCCTTTGGGTGTGACTTTCCCTTTCGTATGCGTGTAAGCTATGCCTTGGTGTGCGTGTAGATATGGCTTTTGGCGAGAGGCATTAGCAGCCTTCATCTGGTCGCTGGGGCTAATAAGACTGAATCTTGATCAATATGTCTCTGTTCTGAAGATGTAATCTGCCACAAGACTGCAGTTTGCTTGTTCATGTGATCCATATTTCTGATGGCTGGCATGCCGATGGATGTCTTAGAAACAAGTAGGACAGAGGATTTATAGTGCTAGCAAAAACTAATGGGTTGGGTTTAGGGCTCTGTCATGAAAAGATGATGAGGTGACTATCGTAGAATGTATGGGCAGTAGTTCTTCCTGTGCAGGTCTGTTGATTGAAGGCTGTGTGTATCTGAGTTTCATTATGCTTCTACCATTGGCATGTAGGAATGCTTAACTGCACTAAAGTCTAGTCCGTAAATTTCGACCTGTTTAGTGTAATCGGCGGAGAACAGAGGTGTTGCATGTCAATAATGACTCCCATGCATTGCTGAAATATGAGGCACACATTTTATCTAGTATCACTGCAAGTACAGGGCGTGCACGCGCGAACGTAACAATGTACTGCTTTGCCCTTATTTATTGTTCTCCGCATCCGGTATTGTTCCTAGTATCCATCATTTCGTTAAATAAGGCAATTAGTCAGTTGGTTCCCTGATTTTGCTAGCTTCCTTTCTTTATCTGGAAATTGGTTCAACCACTTATTCCATTTATTTAATAGTTTGTCCAGTATTGCTGCAAATACAGGGCGGGCGTGTGAATGTAGCACTGTTTTAACTGCTTTGCCCTTATTTATTGTCCTCTGCATCCATTATTTATAGTTAATATATACCAGTATAAACAGCAATTACGTTGGATGGTTCCATTGTTTTGTTAGCCTCCTTTCCTTATATGGAAATTAATTTCTTTTTTCAGTATGTAGTCAACTACTTAGTCAGCGCATGAGCTGCTATTAGTTTAATATGTCTAGTATCGCTGAAAATACAGGGCGTGCATGCGAATGTAACACTGTTTTACTGCGTTGCCCTTATTTGTTGTTCTCAGCGTCCGGTACATATGGTTAGTATGTTCCAGTATCCCTCCTACCATTAGAAAAGGCATTTGCGTAGGATGGTTCCATTATTTCGTTAGCCTCCTTTACTTATCTGGAAATTGGTTACTGTTTGCAGTAGTAGTCAACTACTTATTCAATTATGAGTTGCATCTAGTTTGATTGTCCTTTTTTGAGTATGATTCTTGGAGCACAAGGTGTGCTCTGTAGTTCCTGACATGGTGCTGGAGCCTAGCAAGCTGAAACTGACATGTTAAAGGCAGCTCTGTTAGTATTTTTGAAGATCAGAGCAACTGCGTTTTACAAAGTAGCATGTTAACTTTCTGCACTGTCTGTTGGTGACATTTTTATCCAAGTACCAACATTTACAATCTTGTGCCATTTGTTGTATGTGGCTCTGTGCACAAAGTTGCTTGGATATAAAAACAATGCCAAACACATTATGCTTTTCACTGCAGACCTGAATGCTACAGGTAGTCTTATTTTTGTTTAAATGCTCACAGGTTTAGCTCCGACTCAGAAACAACTATGGGACTTGTACAACATGAAGGAGGTCCCTGCGGTGTTTTAGCAACCGTACAGGTACGACTTTCCTTGCTTTTCCTGATAGTAAAATTCACGAGTGGCTCATAGAATTTTTCTTCGGTGACATCTAGACCCCTAAACTTTTAAAATGCAGATCATGGTCCTAAACTTATTAAGTGTGTCACATGATTCCAAATACTTGCTTATGTGCCATGCCTCAAGAACGGTAACTCAGCATGAACATAGGCTGGTACTTGCTAATTAGGGAGATTTGGACCTCGAGTGGCACACTTAACAAGTTGACGGACCCAAATCTGCATTTTTCAAGGACCAGGCACAAGTTTCAGGACCACCAGTTCACCACCGCATTTTACTCTTTCATAATTCCAGTTGGGTTTCAGCTCTAGCCTACCCCAACTTGCTTGGGGCTGAAAGGCTTTGATGTGTGATGTATGGTATAATTCTAACTATTTGTGTGTAGTCTGTGGCATATATTGGGATGGAAAAACTTCCCATTTCCCAATGTTCTTCTCACTATGACTTAAACTGGGTGCTTGTTACTATATTCAGTTTCTACCATGTGTTCTCTATGCTATTTCTTTTATATGGGAAACTTAAGTCATGTAATGCATTCTAAATTTCTGAAACCGGTAGCTAGTAATATTCCCCTTCGCCAACTGGAAGCTGCAATAACAAAACCATTTGAGTGAACTACCTAAACATTCACAATGGTATAATCCTCATTCGACCCTTTAGTTCCATTGGGGATTGGCATGGCTTGCAGCTGTCCATCCCGTCGTGCTCGAACAGCTTCTTCACGTAGGTGCTCTGCCGGAGGGTGATGCTGTGCTCTCCCTACTCTACCTCAATTCCGAGGTAGTAGATGAGCAATCCCAGATTGCTCATCCGGAACAGTGCCGTCATCTCCTTCTTGAAGTCCTCGATGTGCTGCCGTTCCGAGCCGATGAGGATTAGATCGTCGACGGACACACTAACGATCAAATTCCTGTGCTTCTTCTGCCGGGTGTAGAGTGCGTGTTCTGTCGCGCACTTGGTGAAGCCAAGAGACACGAGGCTGGCGTCCAGCTTTGTGTTCCACGCGCGCGGTGCCTGCCGCAGGCCGTAGAGCGCCTTGTGCTCCTCGCTGGTGACGATGAATCCTGGTGGCTGCTGCACGTGCACTTCCTCCACGAGCTCTCCATTGAGGAAAGCGGACTTCACGTCCATGTGGTGCACCTCCCAGTCCTTGGTCGCCGCGAGCGCGAGCAGGAGGCGCATGGACTCCATTCACGCCACCAGAGCCAAGACTTCCTCGAAGTCAATTCCCTCCCGCTGCACGAAGCCCTTCGCCACCACCCGTGCCTTGTGCTTCACCACATTGCCGCGCTTGTCGTGCTTCACCTTGAACACCCACTTGAGCCCAATTGGCCGGCAATTTGCCGGCGGATCAACAAGTTCCCATGTCTTGTTGTCTTGGATCGAGTCCATCTCCTCGATCATCGCCCGCTGTAACCGATGATCTTGTTTTGCTTCCTTGAACGTGGCCGGCTCCTCTGCGCTGCCCAAGTGCAGCTCTTGCTCCTCCAGCTCGCGTGTCACCAAGCCGGGAGCATCTGCGTCGCCGATGTAGTTGTCCAGGGAGCGAAATTGTAGTGGCTCGCTGTCGTAGCTGGCGTCAACGTGTGGGGACACCACGGGCGGTGGAGTGACGAATTGTGCCCCTCCGATGGGTGTCGCTGGTGCAGCGGCTCCGTTCACCTACCCTCTACGCCTTCCCCTTCTCCTAGAGCAGGGGATCCTCCTCCTGGGGAAGGTGGCGGCGTGGCTTCCCCTGTTCCCAGAACAAGGGAGGCTCCTCCTTGATCCGCCGCCGTTGCTCCTTCCTCGCCGCCGGTGTGGTGCTCCTCGTACTCGATGGTGAAGTGGCTCCCTCCACCGCTCACCATCTCTTCTCCGCTGGACTCCCAGTCCCAACTAGCTACCTTGTCGAAGACCACGACCTGCAGCGCCTGCGGATCATAGAGCCTGTAGGCCTTGCTCCCTTGTTTGTAGCCCAGGAACACCATTGGCGTGCTCCTGTCATTAAGCTTCTTCAGCCCCGGCCTTGTCACCTTCACGTGCCTGACATAGCCGAAGGTTCGGAGGAAGGAGACGTCGGGCTTGCGCCCGTGCCATGCCTCGAATGGTGTCATCCCCTTTAAGCTCTTCGTCGATGAGCAGTTCAAGATGAACATCGCCGTGCTCACCGCCTTGCCCCAGAACACGGTCGGCATCTTCTTGGCCTTGAGCATGCTCCGCACCATCCCAACGATCGTCTGGTTCCTTCTCTCCACCACGCCATTCTGCCGAGGAGAATATGGCGCAGTGAGGTGGCATTGGACGCCTTGCTCTGCGTAGTAGAGTCCAAACTCGATGGAGTTGAACTCCCTGCCGCGATCCGTCCTCAGCACACGCAGCTTCTTCCCTGTCTCTGCCTCGATGCGCACCTTGGAGTGCTTGATCGCCATCGCCGCCTCGTCTTTGCTCGTCAACAGATGTAGCCACATGAAGCGGCTGCAACCATCCACCAGGAGGAGGAAGAAGCGCCGTCCGCCGTGCGTCACCGGCGTAATTGGCCCACAAAGATCTCCGTGGACCAACTCCAGGAGATCCTCGGCGCGGAAGTTCGTCGTCTTCGGGAACGTGTTCCTCCTCTGCTTCCCGGCGAGGCAGCTGTCGCACAGCTCCTCGGCGCGCTCGATCCTGGGCAGGCCGCGCACCATCTCCTGGCGCACCATCTGTGCTAGCGTGTTGAAGCTCAGGTGCCCGAAGCGGGCATGCCAGAGCCACGCCTGGTCGTCGTGATGCGCCGCTAGGCAAATGGGCCGCCCAATCTTGAGGTCCAGCATGTAGAGGCGGTTGGCGGAGTGGTTGACTTTGGCGAGGAGTCGATGGTCGCGGTCGCGAATTTGCAAAACGCCGCCGTCGATCAGCACTTGGCAGCCTCGCTCGTCGAGCTAGCCAATGCTGACGATGTTGCTCCGCAGCTTTGGGATGAAGTAGACGTCAGTGAGGGCGCGGTGCTCGCCGTTCCGACACTTGAAGATGATGGTGTCGCGCCCGCGGATCTCCACGCGCGAGCCATCGCCAAACTTCACTGTTCTAACGATGCCCGTGACGACTCGCAGGAACTTGGCGACGGCCTCCTCCTCGGTGATGGGGTGATGGTGTTGCCCAACGACGCCAGCTGGCTCACCATGGTCGTGAGCCGGAGCGCGAAGTCTTCGACAGCCTTGTCGTCGCGGAATATGATCGCCTTGTACTCGCGGCGAAGCTGCTGCGCCTTTGCCTTCCGCACGCGGTCGTTGCCGAGGCGCATCGTCTTGAGGCTGTCCCAAGCCTCCTTCGCTGTGTCCTTGGAGCCAAGCACGACGGAGAATTCCGACGGCACGCCCTTCAGGATGGCCTCCATGGCCATCTGGTCCTCCTGCTCATCGTCCGTGCTGATGCTCACGGACTTCCAAAGGCCCCTGGCCTTCATCATCACCTTCATCATCACCTCCCACTCGGCGTAGTTGTTGCGGGTGAGGATGGGTACTGCACGCCGCTGATGTCCCGCACTGTCTTCTTCACCATGTATGTCGCCCCGCGACGCTCCGGTGACAGAGACAGCCGGCGCCCAACAGAGGCAGCCCGCCCTCGCCCTCGCTCAGCCATTGCCGCTGCTGATCACTCAACCGCGGCTCTGATGCCACTTGTTGGCAATGGCCAAGGTGAGTTCCCTGAACTCAGCCTCACTCACACACACAAGCTGAGGGTAGAAGGAGATAGAGAACAGAGCACACACACACAGTTTCAATTTTTGGTGCTGCTGTACTGAATTGCTGCAGCTGCTCTTCTATCTCTCTTATAGAGCCTAAAGTCAAACTAGAGTACACAATGGTATGAGTGAAACTACCAACTACAAAGCTAACTATCTATTTCGTCACCTTTTGTGAAATTCCTTTTGCTCTCTGCAAGCTTAACATTTCTGATGGTAACTTTTAATTGGTTTGCAGGCTTATGTCCTTAAATATCTTCTGTTTTTCTCTGATGACTTGAGGAACCCAGAGGTCAGTAACCCACTGTATACTCTGGGACAAAGACGCTTTTATCAGAGTTCTTTTGCTGCGGGGGATGATTTTTCGTCTCTGACTGATGGTAGAAAGACAAGGTGCTTTTTTGCTCCTTATAAATGGCGCTGATGTCAGTATTTATTGTCACTATTATCTGCTCAATGTTTTCTATGAGCCACTATTCTTATTTCATACTTATGGATCTGCTGATATATCTGCATTTTGAATTCAATGATGCACCCAATTTTTGAAATAGTACAGTATACTGTGAGTCTGTGATAGCTCCATTGTACCAACTAATGCTATAATTCCATACAGCACACTTCTAAAATCACTAGACATTTATTTATACTTACAGTAACACCACCCTGTACATATTTATTCATTGGATACTGATTTCACTTCTATGTTGTACTACGTAATATTGTACACTCCATAGGATATACATGAATGTACTCTACAAAAGTATTTTTCTTTAGACTAAAATAACTGTTATTGACCTTGTTTTTTTTTGTAGAGCATTGGTTCATGCTATGGTGGAGATTCTATTTTTATGTGGAACTGGGAAAAGAGCTGTTGTAGCATCCATTGCACGTGTCAATCGTGGAGTAAGTGGATGTGGTAGTATTCAGTTGTTTATAAGATTTGAGATACATGGATGTGGCTAATGCTCTTATGAAACTTGCTGCAGAAAACCAATGCAGTTTTGGAAGGTCTTTCTGTTGAATCAGCAACGGATCTGCAGAAAATTCTTAGAACAAGTACATTTACCTCAAGGAAGGATGCATTTGACATCCTTTTGGCTAACATTCCTTTGTTTGAAAGTCGATTGGGAGCCATGCTATTTCTTATATCTGCTTTGCTCTCGCGCGGATTGGTATGTGCTTGGTGAACGAACTAATGGCTAATGCATGTTGATAAGAGTAAATCATGGTTCCATATTATGGTTAAAGTTGCTAATGGAGTAGTATTACACCAGAACAACAAATGAATTGCTAGAGCTGATGTTTTGGAATTTATTTAATAATATGAGTTCAAAATATCATTATCTACTTGGTGGGTGCTTTTGGGATTCTTTTTGGGTGTTATATGCAGTTCATACCTTCTGGATGGCTATTGGCTAGTTATTCATTTTTGTAGAGAAAGATGAAACAAATGGTTCCAAGTTATGCTTCCCTCCTGACTCCTTAGTTTCAGTAGAAAACAAAGTTTGTCATTTGTTTAAGTGTCAACTGACTTGTTTCTCAAAGCATGTCAACACTTTCTTCATTTTCTTACCATGCATAGTTGTTCTCCTAATACAGGAATATATCCAGGCAGACAGGGATGATCCAAGCCAGCCATTGGTCACCGCTCCATTTGGCCATGCTTCACAGGTATAGATATCATTGTCATAAACATATTTGATATTTCTTTACCAGATTAGACATGCCGTAGCAGTTAATAGTGTGGCCACTCTTGGATATGTCACTGGTAGATGTGATACAAAATTTAAGATTTTATTTGTTTGTACTATGTGTGTTACGATATAGCGAACATAGATTCTCTATGTAGTTCCACATTTTGCATAATTAATACAATTTTGGTCGAATAACTAATAAGATACATCTACTTTTATATTTTTCAGGAAATTGTGAATTTATTACTTTGTGGAGAGGCTGTTCCAAATGTATTTGATGGCAAGATGGACCTTGGTGGTGGCATGTCCTTGAAGGGCATACCAAACAATGTTGAAGTCGGGTTTCTTACCCTCCTCGAATCACTAAATTTGTGCAAGGTTGGTCAGTACCTGAAGTGCCCAAAGTGGCCGATATGGGTTGTGGGAAGTGAAAGCCACTACACTGTCCTTTTCGCCCTAAACCCCAACGTTCAAGAGGAAAATGAGCTGGAAGAGCGCGAATCCAGAATAAGGCGGGCTTTTGATGCACAAGATCAAAGTGGAGGTGGAGGCTTTATCAGCATCGAGGGCTTCCAACAAGTTCTCAGGGATACTGACATAAATTTTCCTTCAGATAAGCTTGAGGACCTATGTAATGCTGGCATTATAGTATGGAGTGAATTCTGGCAGGCATTGCTGCAGTTGGATAAAAGGGCCGGAGGCATGAAGGATCCAACTGGCCTTATGGGGAAGAAGCAATTTAACATCTTCCACTTCAATGGAATTGCCAAGTCTGTGCTGAATGGGAATGCAAGTGCAGGTGGCTCAGTTCCTATACAGAGACCCAGGTTATGCAAGCTAAATGTCACTGTTCCCCCAAGGTGGAATCAGGATGAGTATCTAGCCGATGTTGTAAGTGCATCAACCAGCAGCAGTAAGGATGACAATATTCTTTCTCTAGCTCCGCCAGTTCAGACATCTCAGCACGCGCCATTAGTGGACTGCATTAGGACACGGTGGCCGCGAGCAGTTTGTAGCTGGGCTGGAGATATGCCAAGTATTGTCTGACACAGTGAACCTTGTGCCAGTCACTCTAGCTATATTGCTCATAATCCCATTCAGAAGAATCTACTCAGAGCAGGCTGCTTGAGCTTCCAGGACTGTTCATGCCCTGCGATAAGGAGGAAGATGGGCTGGTGTTGTAATTGCTCCGAGTTGATGAGTATAAGGTTTTGTTCTTTGAAATGAGTGATATTTTGATGTGTGTTTTTATCAGGTACCTGAATATTCTTTTTTCCTTCTGTTGACATTAGATGTATACTTGATTTATGAATATGTTTCAGGCTTGGGGTAATTCTTTTCTGTACACAGATAGTTTTGTTAAGTTTTCATTTATCTGACACATTGCGTTGCCCCTTTCATGCCGTTGTGCTAATGAGTAAACGAGGATTACACTGTTAATAATATCTTATCATACCGTTGCCCCTTCCAATGTTGTACTTGGTTGTCAGTTTGAATTTGCTAATGCAATGCAAGTAGGTTCAGCATCATAAGGTTTATGTGTTTATATTAACTATAAGAAATATTTTCATAATATATAATTCACATATTGAAAACTATTCAAATTTATAGGATTTTAATGGTAAAAAATAAAGAAGGTTTGACTTAATTGAACTATTCTGTTATTTTCTTTGAAAAAGTAATGGAACTAATTCTTGTATATATGCGAATCTTGTAAATTACTTTACCGGGCAAGTTAGAAGAAAAATAGTTAAGCCTTCATAAAAAAACGTCAATTGGCTTCCATGTTAGTTTTTATAGATTATATACGTGTCCAAAACACCTCTCCAAGATGCACTATGATATTGAAATTTCACACCATGTGTATGGCCTAGATTTTGAAAAATATGAACATTGTTCTTTAAAGTTGCAAAAAAAAAAGAAACATGACAAGTCCATAGTTCATGTCTTTGATATATTTGTAGAACTTATGGGGGAGTTCTTCACTTGAAATATACATGGTGTGAAATTCGTTAAGCAAAATGTTACGAAAGATCATATTTATTATGGACAGATTATAGTAAATATAGGAAAACAGTAAAATCAAGGGCCTTATGTCCATCAACCTTAGCTACTAAGTATTGGTAGCGTCTGGTTGCATGTCACCATTTGGCGCCTCGCTATCGAGAGGCATGGCCCCTGACGCCGGTTAGATTTGAACTCAGGTGAGTAGGTTCCACCACAAGAAATCTTACCAACTGAGCTGCACTCAATTCGCAATCGACACAAAGATTGATGGATCATTTGGTACACCGGATATATTCATGTTTATCAATGAGGTATTACTTTCAACATTTTAGTAACGTGATATCTTTGTACTGGTTGGCTCTTTTACTTCTCTCAAGCCTCTTCCTAGCGCACGAAACCATCAGCATATGCACTTTAGCACTTTATGTAAGTAGTGCTACTATTTTATTGCCCATATAAGGGTTGCACACCTGAACTCGGATTGTGGCAATTCATTTAGGTTTGCTAAGTGCAGCTACACTTGTTTTGTAAGATACATTATAACACACAAATATACATGTATACTATTAGTACTGTTCTTTCTTAATAAGTAATCAAAGAATAACAAAGTTACCTTAGTAGAAAGAAGCTTTGATTCTTCGTAGGATTCATACTTTGATTTGTACATACACGACCAAAATCAATGAAGTTAAGAATTTTTATTAACATTTTTTTCTCCACCAACGCTCAACTTTGAGGATCATGCTCGTAATTCAAAATAACTTTGTCTATTTCATCAATAACAGAATGAGAGCTAAGGGAAAACTTTTATTGATCTCAAGATGTATTTCTAATGTACAAGAGTTTGGAGTGCTAACTGTGATCCTATTCTAGCGCAAGTACATGAGTGCTGGCGATAGAGTCCACCACAAGCTGTGGCACCATAGCGAGCTTGACGTAGTCATGCGCCTGGAGAGCTGGAGAAGCAGCCATTAATAAGTAAATATCTTTATCAAATTTATCGATATATCTTTATATCATATCGAACAGCAAGGATTATGTTTCTTTAGCATGTTTGGAGTTTCTTTGTATATATAAAGCATGAGCGGTAGACCGTATAAAAAATTAGAAGACACGTGACCCTTCTCTTGCTGTACTCAAAACTAAATGTCCGGCATGCATGTACAAAGGAGCCAAAGGAGCTAAAGGAAGGGACACGACACACATGCATGTTTGGGGTTTTGAGTGGACAAAGCATTGATGTAAATACTAATAGACATCTTCCATCCATGCTATGCAGATTCTTAACAGAGGGATAAGTTTAAGCACGTTACCACATGCACATACAATTCATTCACAAGCATATACAGTTCAGAGATTCTTAGATGAATACGTGATCATCACTGCACGAAAGTAAGAATTGACGTTCTAGCTAAGAATCTTTGCAGCTCCTATGAGACTAAAAAAAAAGCGCTTTTGCAGACAACACTGTGCAGTCAAACAGGGGCAGGACTCAGCCAAAAAAAAGGGAAAAGTCGAAATATATTTTTCGGTTGCTGTCGAGTCGACGATGGCCGTTTTTCCGTAACATCTTTTCCTTCCTGTGTGCAACAAAGCAACCCTTCCTATGTGCAACAAAGCAACCCAGCCCCGTAGTGCCGTACATATTGTTTCAGGGGAGTCTATAAAAAAACAGAAACATGATAACAACTAATCTGTTGATTTTTTATTTAAATAATAAGGTTTGTTGTTCTCGTCCATGATATGTCATTTCCATCGATTGTATCACATCTGCATCAATTGAAACTTAAAGAATATATGTGTTTGACAAAATAACATATACTTAACGATGAGCTCATCGACCCCGTCCTATTTATAAGCGGCACAGGGGCAGGCAGGCAGTGATGAGTGACCTATCCATCTACACCTACCTTTGGCGTAGCAACAGAAGCGGCTATCTAGTCGTGGGGATTGAATGAGTTCCATTCTAATGTATGTATGCATGACTAAGTAAACAAAAGAAAAAAAAGTAGGTGAATAAATTTATATCTCTATGTGTGAGAGAATAATGGGTCTATCTGATCGGCGCGAGCGCTAGGAGGGTACACAGCCATTGATTTCCGACAGATGTTTGCTTTACCTTTTAGCTGCCGGACTCCATCCCTTTTTGGAGCATCCGTGTCCCCGCGTAGCTCCACAGGGGCTCCCAGCTTGCTGATTTTATTTCTGCCACGCATTTTCCAGCCAGCGTGCCACCACGGGCCCGTTTTAAACAAAGTCAACGATGCAACCTATACATAATAAAAATTTACCAACCTATACATAATAAAAACTTACCGAAGAAAAAGCAAAACTTATATATATAATCTTTTCCAAATCAAAAAGTTATATATACGGGGCAAGCAAAACTTATACATAAAATTTTTTCAAATAAAAAAGTTATATGTATAACTCATGGGAAAGGAGCAAAAATTATATAAAAAAGTATATATAAGTTATATATATAACTTTTCCATTAAGCAACGTTTTCAGAAAAAAAATACAAAGGGAAGAAGGAAATAAGAAAAAAGATGAAAAAGGAAGAAGAAAAAAACGCAGGCACTCAGCCTCCGGTCCCTGCTGTTCGCCGCGCAACTTGCTGTGCCATCTTCGTGGCCCGCGTCGCCGTGTCCCGCCATACCCGCATGGCTGCACCGGTGCTCCTCGTCTCCGAACCATCTCTACGACGGGCTTCATGGGATAGGACGGAGCCAGGAGCTGCCTGCCGGCAATGAAGGGGAAGGAGAGGATCCCCTCCGCCATGGTGACCTCTCCACCGTCACTTGTCTGCTAGCTCCTGCCCTTCTACCACCGAAAAGAGAGATCAGAAAAGGGGAGAGAGGGAGTACGCATGAAAAAAAGGAAATGTTGCTGGATGAGGCAGTAAGGGAAGCAAGGGATGACGGAAAGGTGTGGGTTTCACGTACATGGGTGTATCGGCTTGGAGTTTTCCCGAAATTGCTGCATCGATGGCCAGCGAGTGACTTGGTGGTCGCTCATAGTTCAGCTTTGCAGAGAATAACATATATTTTATAGTAAATTTAAAATATTAATGGAGTTATTTTAGGTTTAAAATTTTACTCACGTGGGAAGACATCTTTTGTTACTCCGCCATTGCGTCGCGACAAGTCGACAACAGTGTCACGGAGCACCGAACCCCAAACCAAGCCTCCAGCCTCCAGCCCTCCACGGCGCCAACTAGCCCCCTCCATCCTCCCGTCGCCGCGCCGACGATGAGCTCCTCGGCCGCGTCCCCTCCCCCTCCTTCTGACCCCCACCCGGCTCCCGGTCCCAATATCGCCGAGCCCGCCTCGTCAGGCAGCCACGCCTCCCCCTCGCTCCCCTCCCCGCCAAAACCTAACCTCCCAGTCACCACCCCGCCGCCCCTGGACACCTCGGCGACGACCACCACCGCCGCTGCGCCGTCCGCAGCCACCCGGGGGCTCACCATCGCCGCCCCTCCATCGCGCAAGACTTCACGGGCCAACGCTACCGGGCCTTCCCGAAATGCCCCGCGAGGTCCCAACGCCACCGCCACCGCCACTGCCACCAGTGCGGCGCCGCCCAGAAATTCCTCAGGGGCTACCGCATTTACTCCAGTGGTGTCCCGGCACCCCGCGGTCGCCACCGCCGCCGACGCCGCCACGGCGCCCACGACACCCCTTGGGGCGGGGCCGCCTACGCGGCCAGAGGAGTACACGCCGCGGATGGGGCAGGAGTTCGGGTCAGAGCAGGAGGCGTACGAGTTCTACCGCTACTACGGCTGGAAGGTGGGGTTCAACGTCCGCAAGGAGTACGCCAACCGTAGCAAGAAGACCGGTGAAATCACCTCCCGCAAGTTCGCCTGCTCGCGCGAGGGTCATCGGGCCAGTCACACCAGCAAGGGGCCGGTGCCGGACTCAAGGACGGGGTGCAATGCGCACCTCATCGTCCGGCGACCGAAGCCTGGCGCCAAATTAGAGGTCTATGCTTTCCAGCCGCGGCACAACCACCCGCTCGCCCCGTCCTTCGTGACCTGCCCATTCCTGGGGACGGCAGCAGCACCTGATGCTGTTCCGCCTCCGGATTATCCAGTGAATGGGGGTGAGCCACTGGGAGTGCAGAATTGTGCAGAAGGGGACAATGCTGTGACTGCGAGTGCAGGGGAAGGTGGGCAACGGAGGCCTCTGCGGATGAGGAGGCAGTGGGAGATGAAGTATGGGGAGGCTGGCACTTTACTGAATTACTTTCAGGAACAGTCTCAGGCTGACCCTGGCTTCTACTATGCAGTGCAGTTGGATGTTGAGGATAAAGTGGCGAATGTATTCTGGGCAGATGCGAGGATGGTTATCGACTACAGTCATTTCGGTGATGTTGTCGCGTTTGATGTGGTGTCAAGAAACAGTATTAGCCTCCGTCATTTCGCCTCCTTTGTTGGCTGCAACAATTTGGGTGAGCCTATTCTTTTCGCCCTGGCGCTCATGTATGATGAAACTGCTGAGTCTTTCCAGTGGCTGTTTGAGACATTCCTGCATGCAATGTCACAGCAAGCGCCAAGGACTTTCTTTTCACATCAAGACATGGTTATAGCAAAGGCCGTGTCGCTGGTGATGCCTGGTACAAGTCATGCTATATGCGCATGGAATCTAAAGCATGCTGCAACCAGGATTTTGAATCATCTTGGTAAAGGTGACTGCAGTTTTATCAAGGAATTCAAGGCTTGCATCAATGAGTATGAGGAAGAGATGGAGTTTATCACTTCTTGGAATGCTATGATCAATAAACATAACCTTTGTGATAATGTATGGTTGCAAAAGGTATTTGAAGAAAAAGAGAAGTGGGCCAAACCCTATGTAAAAGGAATATTTTCAGCAGGGATGAAGGGTACACGATTTAATGATAGCCTGCATTCTGAGGTGCGGGATCATTTAAGAGCCGAGGTGGATATTATTTTGTTCCTGAGGCATGTCCAAAAAGTGGTCAATGATAGGCGCCACAAGGAACTGGAAATTGAGTATAGTTCAAGGCTTAAGTTGCCTTACTTCAAGATTAAAGCTCCTGTTCTACTACAAGCTTCCGAGGTCTATGCCACTATGATCTTTCAGCTTTTCCAAGAAGAACATGAAGAGTTCCAGTCAGCTTACATTGTGAACCGTGATGAAAGTGGCCCGTGTCGTGAATATACTGTTTCAGTTATTGATAAAGAGAAGCAATTTAAGGTTTATGGAAACCCTACAGAACAGACGGTTTCTTGCTCATGTAGAAAGTTTGAGACAAAGGGTTTCTTGTGTAGCCATGCACTTAAAGTTCTAGATGCTATGGATATAAAGTACCTACCAGATAGGTACATCTTGAAGCGCTGGACCAAATATGCTAGGTGTTTGACATCCTTGGAGGCTCCAGGTCAAACATTTCAAACGGATAAATCATTGGAATTCTCTAGTCGCTATCAATGCATGTGCCAGAAGTATGTTAGGCTTGTTACTCGAGCATCGGGATGTGAAGAATCGTATAGAATACTAGACAAATTTTGGTTGGAACTTGGAAAGAAAGTTGATGACATCTTATTAAAGCAAACGAGCATTAGTACATCTATGATCCAGCCTGATGTTGAGAATCCTATGATATCCTTATCTTCCATCACAGATGGCACAGAATCAGAAAATGTCCTAGAAAAATCAAGCAAGGCAAGAGCAAAAGAATCAAAAAAGGGACAAAAAAACAAAATGCAACCAAGAAACTGCATTGAAAAAGGCTTGCGAAAGAAGCAGAAGGTGCTTTCGGAGCAACCGTCAGTGATGTATTCGTTAGCTGATGCTTCTGCTCGATCTGGAAATGCTACATTTCAGGTATGGTAATTCCACTGGTTTTTCATTTTATTTGAGTTGTGCTGATTCTTCATCTGTAACCATAGGGGTTTTCATTTGTTTCATGCTAACTATTGACTGATTCCATATGGATTTGTTCCTACCTATGTAGTGGACTAGGCATGCGATATGTCTGTCCTGAAATTCTGTCAAGCGTCCCATGTTCCTCAGCACTCTCTAGATTAATTTTTGGACAAAATGTATGTTGCAGATATTATAAGTCCCCTTGTTGTACTGAGTTGACTGTAAAAGTTCTACATTTGTTTGTCTTAGTATTAAAACTTCTGTCTTTTGTTTCTCTTAGTAACCGAAGAGAGCAATATTAGAAATCGCATTTCAGTTTTTGCATCTATTTCATGTTGCTCAATGTTTCTGCTTCTTAGTCAAATCAATACTTGAGTCATGAAACTTTAGGACATACAGGGCTTGGAGGCACATCCTAACATGGTTCCTGTGGGCAGCCAAGTTCCAGCTTGTAAATCTTGCAGGGTATGAAGTTATGAATTATTTTTGATTATGTAGTATCAGATATTTATCTGCTTGTGATCCAGGGGGTGGACCTTTCAAATCCCATGGAACCAATCAATTATGAAGGAATGCACCCTGGGTTAAGTCCCGCTTTCACTCAGGTATTATGTGATCCATTTTGCTAATTTTGATCAGCCTGTCATGTATCAAAAGTTTAAGTTGTGCAGTCCTTACCTTTTTAGGAACTAGATTTTGTCACATATCACACCTCTCTGGCATCAAGTAATAGCCCTCAAGACCAGGTACATGACGATGGGGCATGCAATTTATCTTTATTATCTCTTCTGTGGAAATAAAATAATTTTCATATAACTTTTTTTTTGCTTCCCAGTATAATAAGCACTTGGGCACAAAATCAACCAACTCCACCAATCTGCATTCCTCATTGACAGGGCTTATAGAAATGAATATCTGGCTATAGCACACCGCGCCTGTGCATCTATTGATTCTGGCTGAGTTCATCTGAAGACTTCTGATGTCTTCATGCCATTTGTCAACTGTGAATGGCCACAAGCATCTGCTCCATCAGTGGTATGCATCATTTCACTTGTCAGAGTCCGCTGTGGTCTCGCTCTTGCTCGCTTGTTGGCTGTTGCTATAAATCTGAGTCTATAAACATTTAATATAGTTCACAAGTAGAAATATACATTTATTATCTGCTTAGTTCACAGTCAGCTGCAGTCTAGGGATGCTTATGCATCATATTTGGCAAATTGTAGGTCAGTAGTAAGAGCGCTGCCTTTTTTGTTCGCCAGGAGCTTATCGAGGACTGCTTCGTTATCTGCTGACTGACTTTGGATGATTGGATATATTCATAGTAAAAAAAGGTTCGTCCCCGATAGACAGTTCTTGATTGAATTCCTTCGTTAGCTGTATGTGTGGGTCCTACCATATGGACTGATCTGATGTTTTGTTGTCATTGCTCATTGTCGGACAACAAGTTAAAAGTCAGAATGTCCAATGGGTTCTTTGTGATCACGAACGAAGTTTAAGGGCCCGGTAGTATCTGATAGTTGGTTGGGCCGTAGTTCTAGTCCTGGGATGTAAAGGGCTAAAGGCATGCCATTTCATCACTGCTGGACCCACGTTTTTAATCATGTGCAGTTTAATTGAGATGCCTACATTTGAATACTCCTACCTCATCCACCTTCCCTCCTCAATTTCCAAACCAGACTCATTTTCATGTTCCACAAACACGCCTCTGATGACCTGCCCACCCCATCGACAACCAACGTTTCTCCGCAAATGCCTTGTTTGGTTTGGGCCACATCGAATGGTTGCAACCTTCAGCCTTGTTGGTCCTACCTGCTTCTAGTTGCACACGCAAAGTGCATATTTGTGAAATGTGTGGGCTTCATTGTTCGGCCAAAGTTCTTGAAGCTAACCTTGCTCTGCAGGGACTTGTGAAAGAAACACGTTGTGGCAAAATTAGTTTCAAAACCACTAAGGGATGATACGCACTACTTTCTATACTTCAGGGGGTTGAATACCAATCTTAAAAGTAGAGGGTTCAGTCTGGTCTTTCATGAAAATAGAACTGGGCAAATTACACCTGAGAATTTTATACATAACACAACGTAAATGCTAATCCTATCACTGCTGATGACTCTGCCTGGCTGAAACCCTTGAAATTTTAAGACTAAACTCATGCTGAATGAGAGCCTCCTGCAATAGCTTGGAGTAGTCTTGGCATTGGAGGAATGTCAAGTTCTATTAAACCCTCAAGTATCTGAAACACTTCACCCATCGTCGGTCGATCGGTCTCATTGTCTTGGATGCACCAACAAGCAACCTTACAAGCCCTTTCGGCTTCCTTTAGATTGAAATCGCCATGCAATTTGTGATCCACCAAGCTTCCAACATCTCCGACAAGAAGCTTACTTGCAACTTGCACAGGGAAATAAGTATCATCATTACGTTCAATATGTGAGTTCCTCCTCCCTGAAACAATTTCGAACAAAAGCATTCCATAGCTGTAAACGTCAACTTTCGGTGTGATGGCCCCTCCACCAATCCATTCAGGTGCAAGATATCCTATGGTTCCTCTTATTGTAGTTAAAGCCCTGCTGAAATCCCTTCCTAAAAACTTTGCCATTCCAAAGTCTGCAATTTTGGGGGTGAATGATTCATCTAGAAGTATGTTTTGAGGTTTAACGTCACAGTGTATAATGCAATCTCGACAGCTCTCATGCAAATAGGCTAGTCCTCTAGCAATTCCTAGAGCTATTTGATACCTAGTACTCCAGTTCAAGATTTGAGCATCACCTGCGAATAAATGAATGTCAAGGGAGCGATGCGGCATATATTCATAGACAAGCAATTTGCTATCGCTGCTGCAACAGAAGCCAATTAGCTTAATTAAATTTATATGTTGGATAAGCCCAATTGAGCTTACTTCAGCCCTGAATTGTTTCTCTCCTTGATATGCACCATCGAGTCTTTTTACTGCTATGGTTGTCGATTCATGCAGAGATCCCTTGAATACTGAACCAAAGCCACCTTCTCCTAGCTTTTCTGAGAAATTTTTAGTTGCATGCTGCAAATCAGTATATCTAAATGGAACAATTCCATTACCACCTTGAGCGTTGTTCCATGTGAAGCTATACCTTTTCCTCTTGTTCCACCAAATCATTAGTACCAGTGCCAGAGAAAACAAGATGGCAAAGCTTACAGCAAGGCCAATGGCAATCACCGTTCTTCTTGCACCGCTTTTCTGATTTTGCTCCTCTTTCGCAGAAAGGCGAAGGTATAGAGTTCCTCCACCAGTATCAGTTACGTCATTACACTGCTGCTGTTTTACATTGAGTAATTCGTCGTGCCAGACTAAGCACCCTCCATTGCCATAGGAATATGCAGTGCATGAGCAATTATTTAAGCAAACTGTTCCACATTTATCTGCACTGGTTGCAGCTTCTATGTTGTAGGCGTTAGGAGGTAGCCTAACACATGGTATAGAATAGAATTTGTCGGTTGAACTTCCTGTGCTTTTGTTGCTAACACAATCTAATGGAGTATCTCTCATGCATCCACTTGTTCGATCATCTAGCTCCCAATCCTTTGGCGATCTTATGGAGAAACCCCTCATGCAGTTGCAGAAAAGAAGTTCATTATCATTACAAACTGTGAAAGGCCCACATACAGCATAGACATCACACTGAGCTTTGGGTTGAGCGTAGCTCATTAACCATTTCTGTGAGCTCTCAAGCCAAACAAATGTCTTTGTTCGACCTGAGACATCCAATAAATGATGGGTAACCGTTCTTTCATCTAGTAAGTCGTATGTGAAGTACTGCTCTTGGTCATTGTTGACAAATGTAAAATTGAAAAGAAAAGGTCCTGCCATCTCGGGCACTGAGGGAAAGTATTGGCCGTTCCATACCCCGCTGAACCAATATGGTATCGAAAAGTTCAATGATGTAATGATATACTGATTAGCACCACCTGGGTCTAACTCCTCACAATATCTTCCAGGAGCTAGGTCGATCGAGTTCTTCCTAGAAACAAGACGGCGGTTCAGACCTGTAACCTTGTCCCAACCAAGTTTTGCACCAGGGAGGAAAGTATCTGTGGGATAGTCAAAGCTCTGCCATAATACATCAGATGAGTTTGTGGAGTTCTGTAGAATGAGGTTTCCATTGTTCAATAGTATAGCTACGGTGTTGTTGGTTGTGGTATTTGCTTGTGTGGACCAGACCATGGAGTTGGTGGCTCTGCTGAAGATGACAAGGTTGCCATTATCAGAGATTTTAAGCTCAGATGAAGTCTGATCAGTGAGTGGGTTGTCACCATTCGCAACCCATACTTGAGTTAATTTTGGAACTCTGTTGAACCAAATACCTAGGTACCAGTTCAGGGTGTTTTGGGAGGACTTACTGCCTGTCTGGAAGAATCCGAGTGCAAACTTGCCATTGCTGGAGATGAGCTTCTCACTGCCGACAAGTGCTTGACCAGGTGTGATGGTGTCTTTGGCAGCACAGCATGGTAGGATGTATAGGAACAAGAGAAATCCACAAAGGGTGGGGATTAGAGGCATGGTGAAGGACGGGGGAAGTTGGATCTGGATCAGATAGGTGTGTGGTGTAAATGATAAATTAGAAACATGAAGCTGTACATATAACACTCAGCGACACATAGTTGGTGAAGTCGAGTCTTACCGGTTGGTTCTGAAACTAAAGAACACAGTATGGTCTAATGCATGCTGACAGTGATACCCATCCTTAATTTACTTATCAAGTGGCTGAAACAATGTGAAAGAAGGGGCAACTGTGGTCAATATTTTTTTTGGCTATTCTTCTGTATGATGTATGAATGCACATGCTGCAAATTACATGAAAAAACAGTATATAATTATTGTAGTCTATGTGCCTCTTTCCTCCATTTTGGCCTTTCCAGAGATCGTCCTCCCATCTAGGCGTGGACCTAAACTCTTGCTCTGGTGGTTGGATTTGTGAATCTGACGTGGTCATGTTTGCTTGTGTAAAAACAGGGAATTTATTTTTTTGTTGGTGGAAGCTCACAGGCATGACCGTGTGGCCAGTATGTCACGGCTATTCGAAAGAAATCCTATTCGAAATTGGATGCTTTGACCTGTTACGCAGAGGTAGCATGTTAAGTGATGCAGTTTCTGTGGAGTCATTGACTTCTGTTCACTACTACCATCATTTGATTTGATCTCTCAGTACAATAAACAGTACTCCCTTCGTTTTAACTTTTAACTTTTTTAGGTTTATGGATTTTATTATGCATCTAGATATACACTATACACTATATTTAAATTTAAGTGCATAGCAAAACTAGAAAATCCAAAACAATCTGCAATTTGGAGCGGAGGGAGTACATGGGAGGTAGTATCTCCGTATCTGGCATAAAAGTCAGGTTGTACCTTACATACATGACTGGCAGTTGTGAATGGAGAAAGCCTCTGCAGCGACCTTTCCCATGGTCAGTATCCACACCATTCCATGCAGCTGCAGTGTACTGCATCAACAATTGCCTAGCTTCACTGAACTTTTTCGTTGCACGCTGCAAATCAACATGCCTGAATGCAATGATGCCAACAGTACCTTCTGGCAATTGTCTGTTGTAGCGTTGTACGTGCGCTAGACCACAAACCATTTCTCCTCCAGATCACTACTAGGACGAAACTGGAGGCTGCAATGTTTGCACCAATGGCAACACCAGTGATCAATTCCACTCTTGTCCACTCTTGCTCAGTTGCTCCTTCTCCAACTCTCTGCCCCCCACCAAGCCCGGCTCCTCCTCCCTTTGCCGTGCCGGCGGCAACCTCCTAGGCGAAGCCACTTCCCTCCGAACCCCCACAGCCCACCGCATCAGGTTAGCCAGGCCTCACCCCCACCCCGCCGCCGCGGGATGCCTCGGCGGCTACCTCCGCCGTCGAGCCATCCCGGTACACCCCAGGGCCCACCCCCACTCCTTTCTTCCGGGAAGCCTCGGCGGGGCCAACACCACTGCGCCATCCCCAAATACCCCGCGAGAGCCACCGCAGCGCCGTCCCAATTCCCAACACCTTTCGGGAGCCCAGGATGTTGCTGCATTTGACGTGGTGTCGGGAAATCAGTATTTTTAGCCTCCGTCGTTTGACTTGGTGTTGTCGCACACCATGGTTCTCAGGAATCAAGTAACACCCCGCAAAGCCAGACAACTTGCACTTAGGTATCACAGGTATGTAATTTGCCTTTTTTTTTACTCTCGTGGAAAATAAAATAGCTGTTCTGTAATTTAATTCTTTTTGCTCTCAGCCTAATTAGCGTTTGGGCACAAAATCAACCTAACTCGAGCAGAAATGGACTACTAGGCCTTCCTCAAGTAGATTGAAGCCTATTTTGATGTTTATATGTCACCCATCGACTGTTAATGGCCACAGGCAGCTACTCTGACTGACTTTATGGTTTTATACAACACTGGTATGCAACATTTCACCTGTCACAATCACCTCCAATCTCTCTCTTGTGGCTAGAATCCTGAGTTTATATACATTTAATGTAGTTCACAAGTTGATTTAGTATTTTTTTTATTAACTCCTTAGCTTACCATATAGTCATTGGTATAAGAATTTGCCGGATGTTGATAAACATTAATCGTATCTCTGCTGATGAAAAACTTGGCAGCTCCTTAAATTGAAATGTTTTTGGCAAAAAAGACTAAATTCACACTGAATGAGAGTCTTCTGCTATAGCTTGAAGTAGTTTTGGCACTGGGGGCATGCCAAGCTCTTTTAAACCCTCAAGAATTTGAACCACTTCACCCATCATTGGTCGATCAGCCTCATTGTCTTGAACGCACCAACAAGCAACCTTGCAAGCTCTTTCAGCTTCCTTTAGATTGACATCACCATGTAATTTGTGATCCACCATGCTTCCAACATTGCCTATAAGAAGCTTATGTGCGACTTGCACTGGGAAATAAGTATAATCATCATCAACAGTGGTAAGTTCCCTGTGTGAAGTGAAATAATTTCGAACAGAAGCATTCCATAGCTGTAGACATCTACTTTTGGTGTGATGGCCACTCCACTGATCCATTCAGGTGCAAGATATCCAATGGTGCCTCTCATTGTAGTCAAAGCTCGGCTGAAATCCCTGTGTAAAAACTTTGCCATTCCAAAATCTGCAATTTTGGGAATAAATGATTCATCGAGAAGTATGTTCTCAGGTTTAACATCACAGTGCATAATGCAGTCTCGACAGCTCTCATGCAAATAGGCTAGTCCTTTAGCAACTCCTAGTGCTATTTGATACCTAGTATCCCAATTCAAGATATTAGCATTGCCTGGGAATAGGTGTTTGTCAAGGGAATGATTTGGCATATATTCATAGACAAGATATTTTTTATTACTGTTGCAGCTAAATCCAATTAACTTAATTAAATTTATATGTTAGATAAGTCCAAGTGAGCTAATTTCAGCCCTGAACTGTTTCTCTCCTTGGTGCACTCTATCAAGCCTTTTCACTGCTATGGTTGAGTTTCTTAGAAAGCCCTTGAATACGGAACCAAAGCCGCCTTCTCCCAGCTTTTCTGAGAAGCTCTTAGTTGCACGCTGCAAATCAGTATATGTAAATGGAATAATTCCATTACCACCTTGAGCATTGTTCAATGCAAAGTTGCACCTCTTTTTCTTGTTCCACCAAATCATTAATACAAGTGCTAGAGGAAACATGATGGCAGAGCTTACACCAAGGCTAATGGCAATCATCATTCCTCTTATGTTGTTTTTTCGACTTTGCTCCTCTTTTGCAGCAAGGCGAACGTATAGAGTTCCTCCATTAATATCAGATGTGCCATTACACTGCTGCTGTTTTACATTAAGTAATTCACTGTACCAGACAAAGCAGCCACCATTGCCATAAGAATATGCCGTGCAAGAGCAATTACTTAAGCAAACTGTTTCACATTTACCTGCATTGGTAGCAGCTTCTATGTTGTAGGCATTATGAGGTAGTGTGACACACTGTATAGAATAGAACTTGTCAATTGAACTACCTGTGCTCTTGTTGTCCACACAATTTAACGGAATATTTCTCATGCACCCATCTGTTTGGTCACCTAAGTCCCAGTCCTTTGGTGATCTTATCAAGAAACCCTTCATACAGTTGCAGTGTGGCAGTTCATTATCATTGCAAACTGTGAAAGGTCCACATCCAGCATAGACATCACACCGTGCTCTAGGTTGGGCATAGTAAACTAACCAATCCTGCGAGCTTTCAAGCCAAATGAATGTTTTAACTTGACCTGAGACATCCATTACATGACGGACAACTGTTGTTTCATCTAGTAAATTATATGTGAAGTACTTCTCTTGGTCATTACTGACAAATGTTAAATTGAAAGGTTGGGCCCCTTCCATCTCTGGCACCAAGGTAAAGTATTTGCCGTTCCATATCCCACCGAACCAATATGGTATGGAGGAGTTCAACAGTGTAATGATGTACTGATTAGTACCGCTTGGATCTAATTCCTCAGAGTATCTTCCAGGAGTTAGGTCGATCAAATTCTTCCTTGAAACAAGACGGCGGTTCAAACCAGAGGCCTTGTCCCAACCAAGTTTTGCACCAGGGAGGAAAGTATCTGTGGGGTAGTCAAAGCTCTGCCACAACACATCGGATGAGTTTGAGGATTTCTGTAGGATGAGGTTTCCATTGTTCAACAGTATAGCTACTGTGTTGTTGGTTGTGGTATGTGCTTGTGTGGACCAGACTGTGGAGTTGGTGGCTTGGTTTAAGATGACAAGGTTGCCATTATTGGAGATCGTGAGCTCAGATGAGGTGTGATCTCTGAGGGGGTTGTCACCATTCGCAACCCATACTTGAGTTAATTTTGGATCTCTGTTGAACCAAATGCCTAGGTACCAGTTCAGGGTGGTGTTGGGGGACTTACTGCCAGTGTTGAAGAAGCCAAGTGCAAACTGGCCGTTGCTGGAGACAAGCCTGTCTTTGCCAACAAGTGCTTGGCCAGGTGCGATGGTGTCCATGGCACCACAACATGATAGGATGCATATGGATGTGAGAAATCTGCATAGGGTTAGGAAGAGTGGCATGCTGAACTACCCGGGAACTAAACATACGATGCGTGGGGTTATGGATGCTAAGCAGCTGTTAGAAATGAGGTTTACATATAGAGATCATGGTGAACCCAAGCACTCCCCAGGTTGGTTTGGGAACAGTATTAATTTATCAAGTGGCTTGATATCATTGCCAGAACCCATTACTAGCTGGAAGATGTCAAAATGGGTAAGTTTTTTCAATGCTTCGTTTTTTATAGTCTTCTGTATGATGTATGGATGTACATAAAAAAATCAATGGCTGCTAAAGAGTGCACCTTCCTTCCTCCCTGATATTTTCAGAGATCCTGCTCTCGCTCTGGTGATTGGATATTTGAACAGCAATCCAGCCATCGTGATCATGTTGAAACTTGGAGGTGGTACACAGGCATGCTTTGATGGCCTTAATTTTTATGTCACGTTGTGTCGGTAACCTGGTCACCGTTATTCAAAGCCCTCGTCATCAAATTGGCTCGACCTGCTTGCGGACCAGAGGTAATGGCATGTTTATACTGTACATGCCACTTAATCTTCTCAGACCCATAAGTTTTGAGTTGCGATCTGAAACTGATGGAATACACAGGTGGCCTCACGCAGACTGAAAACGTAGGATGCAGTCTGCATGTTGCCCAGCGACTGTTGAATGGAGCATCTCTAACGAGCTTTCCCCATCATCTTTTTCACCATGCAACATGCAACCTGCAGGTGGGTTACATAAACTATTTGCCCTTATAGGCAGTAAATTTTTTCATACATAACATGACGAGATAAATTATAGATATTCTAGGTTAGTTGAAAGTAGGTCAACATCATTCGATCAACCTGGCCGAATAGCCGCCACGGTCAAAGTCGTTTGTCAAATCGCATAAGCATATACGAGAGAGACGTTCAGAGTCTTGGACCGCACAAGGAACGACCAAAGTTCCAGTTGAATATCTTGGAGCTGTCAGCTAGCCTGATCAAAGTCTTTGGGTAAAATTAACCTTTAGAATTGCAGATTCATGGGAACCCCATGTACTAGGGCATTGATGTCAGAGCAGGAAAGGTGTAGGTAACTGCCGACGATGATTGAGGGTATTCAAGCTCGAAGCAGAGCTTTGCCAAAGTTTGTGCACCCTTTGTGAGCTCCAAATAATCTTGAGAGTTCAGAATCGTAACAACGAGTGTTGCAGTCGGCGACTTGAGAGATCATTTTCACTTAGAATCTGTTGCTCTTCACCACAAACGTCGTTCCCTTCTCTAATGAACAAACCGGCGCTGCCATCTGCATGTGAGCAAGTTTATATAATTGGAACGAGCAACGACAAACCAGCGCTGCCATCTGCATGTGAGCAAAACTATCTTGTAGCATTGTTAATGTCCTGAAGGAAACGTGCAGGCTTTTGTAAACAACTGCGCGAATACTGGTTACTGAGTTGTACTTCTGTTGTGAACTTCTTTTGAGGGTGTACTGTTTTGTTATCGCTCGACATAAGTGCGGACTGATTCCTTCTCTTCTCTTCCGGAAGGTTGAATCCGGAATATTTTTTCCATTATTATCACAGCAACCACAGGACGGCGAGTCGGACGACATCAACCTCAGTCTCGGCCTGTCCCTGCCTGGCCAGTTCAGCACAGAGGCCAAGCGTCACACGTGACACGCTCCTCCGTCTCTACAGTTTCTCCTTCGACGGTGAGACTGGTGCCAGGTCGTTCCCTGCGACACTGCCGTCGTAGCTGCACGCCGACTCGCTGCTCACCATGGCCGAGGAGGAACGTTGGTGCTGACGCGAGATGCAGAGCCGCCGATGCCTCCAGTCCTGCCGGAAGCGCATCGAGCATCTGGACTCCTTAAGGTCCTACACCTCAGGGCCTGGGCAAGAAGCTCTGCGGCGAATTGCTTGCCATCATCAATGGCGGTAGCTCGATCGAGAGCTCCATCAAGTGGCAGGGGTGGCAAATACCATGCACATGCAACGACGCTATTCAGTATTTCAGTGCCGGACAGGTAGTCTGCATTTCCATACTAATTGTTCGACCATAGTCGATATGTCTATTTGGTCTGGTAGTTCACTTTGTCTGTCCTTTGGTTTTGTTTGCTTCGCAGGGACTGATTGGAAATAAGAGGCTCATTTTCGTCATCAGCAGACTGTAGGGACCAGTGTCCTGAACTCATCACACCTTCTAGCTCTATGGGTAAAATTTGAAGCATCTGCACCACGGAGTTTGGTTTCAAATTTCTTTGCTTTCTATGTTCCCAGTGTTGATTTCATACATTTCATGACTTCATATAATACCCTCCTAGGTTCAAATCTTATTTTCTTGCAGTTGAATGGATAGCAAAAAGGAATTGTGGAATTAGCTATGATATTTATATTGACATAGCCGATTTGTTCTACCATTATATATTTAGACACGCTATTTAGTCATCTGTCAACAAATTTAGAAATATGGTAGCATCAGAGTATCGGTTTCTCATGATCTAATATATATGTTTCCAGTATGACTGTAAGCGTAATTCTTTATTCTTAAATTAGTTTAGTTACCATACATATCATGTAACTATTAGATATGGTTGTTCAGCTCCCATGCAGTAGTGCCTGCTATCAGGAAATCGATCGAGTATCTGGTAGTACTATACTACCATGACCACTCTTTCCCTGCAACATCATTTGTCTAATTATTAAGGCCTGCATAGCTGAATCAATAAAAAATGTATTGCCAACCATCTTCAATGTTGTGCACTGAAGATAACTATATTTGATTCCCCATTCTAAAAATGCTAGCCGTGTGTTCATGGACCATGAAGGATACCCTTTTGGCAGGCGTAGGTTCTCCATGTTGGGCAATTCATCGGAGTCCTCAGTTTGCAGCAACCCCACAATGGCGGTTGTTCTAACCAACAGATGTCCACCTGCAATCTTGCCATTCGTCGCATATAGCATACACAAGGAGCATGGTTGCCTGTCTGCGGTCCAAAAGAATGCATGCTTTTTCTACAGTTACATGAGCGCTATGCAAAATGGCATATAGAGTTGTACATGTAAGTCATGCTGCTCTGTACATGTAATGTGTGTCTCTGAATTGTAACAAATAATCACTTAATCGATTGCTCAGTCAGTACTAATCATGTAGTAGAATTTATCTATAACCGTGTTAATACTATATAATGCTATAGGTCTTTCTTTTGTGAAAATCTGATTTTGCTAGCCATTAATAGATTTATCTATTTTCGACAAGATCATACAAACTATAGCTAGACAATTAATTACAAACATAATCCTTACAGGCGCAGCGATTCGCGCCCAACTTCCTAGTAATGTATGCGAATGGAGAAAAGCTCTATACTTTGGGCCTGGGTCAGGTATGTCTGTACAGGGTTAAAAATGGTGAATCACGTCATGTATCTAGAGGCTACGGGAGCATGATTGTCAGATTGTGGTTGACTCCAGGCCATCCCCATCCTCCACTTCGTACTACTTCCGTTACTTTTTTTTTTCCGAACGAGCCGCACTTCCATTACTTTTTTTTAACGAGCCATGCGACGCGAGTTTTTATTGATATAAGAGAAAAATACAAGACTACGACACTGGGAGGTCATAGGTAGAAAAAAAGAAAAGAAAAATAACTTATACTCGCTCGGTTGGATTGGGACATCAACGTGAGAACTCAAAACCACCAAAGCTGACCGGTTGGATTGGGACCTCAACACGACACGGCTGTTGACCGGTCGGCTGCACATCACTACTCGACAACGGCAGCCCGCCAAAGCCGACCGGTTGGATTGGGATCTCAACACGACACGGCCGGTTGGTTGCACAAAACTACTCGACAACGGCAATCGAAACGAAAGCCTTATTGCAGCGCTCACCAACAATCTCACTCTCATGCAGTTGTCCAAACCTCCCGACGTGACCTCACAACGATAGGGACCCAAGAGAGAACAGACCACACCGCACCAAGAAGGACATCGCAATGCGGGACCCTTCGTTGTAGTGCTGCTACAACACCACACTCCATCTGACAGAGTGATACCACCAGATCTGACCCCTCGCAGGCTGCCTCGCAATTGACACCACGATAACACAAATACGTGGGGGCCTCGCCACGCCTGCCGTTGGACTCCACATCGCTCTTGTCGCCTCGAAGAAACACCGCACGCGGGAGCCTCGCCACGTCCGCCACGGATCCGTCTCTATTGTCGCCATTAGAATGGAGGGCAAAGCTGCCCCACTTCCCAAGGTCCCATCGAACAGCCGAACCGACGCCGTAGGCCGACTTCGTCTTGTTGCTCCACCCGCACACATAGCCTTCACCGCCGAGGTAGTAGTCGAAGAAGTCGCTTGCGCGACTTCCGATGATGTACCACACCGGAGTAACCTAGCAAACCTGAGCCACCCGCCGTAGTTCACTACAAGCCAAGTCATCCCATGTGCCGTTGCTACGAGCGTCGTCCTCCGACGCAGTCCCACGCCGCACTGACAGTTGCCAAGCAACGCCAGCCACCGCAGTCCACTACAAGCAGCCAACCCGACAACAATGCGATAACCCCTGGCCGCCTCCAGAACTACGATCGCCTCCACGTGAGCTCAGCAACCCCCATCAAACTTACCATTCTGCACCATGCCGCCTTGCGCTGCTATTGGCTACGGCCTCCCTTGGCCGTCGTCACCAGCAATGCCACAAGCCAAGATGGGTCTCTATGTCTCCAAGGAGAGGACAACGCCAGTGTCGCCGCCACTTGTCTAGAATCTGGACAGAGTTTTCACCTAGAGAATCCCGTGCAGCAAGGAAGGAGCTCCAAGATGACACCCCCAACGGGGAGAACAACGCCCTAGGGCGCCGCCACCATCACCAATAAATGCCGGCAAAGGCTTTCACCCGGAGCATCCAATCCCTACCACTGCACGTCCCCAGCCCCGCATTCCTAGGACCACATCCATGGAATCCCTCCCGAAGCGGCACCGCCACCGTGCCTCCTTGCACCGCGCGTAGACCCCCTCGGCTGCCCCACCACGATGCCTCACCGCATCGTCGGCGTGCACGCATCTGCTGCCGCGCACGGTCGTCACTGTCCGTAGCGGCCTGACACATCTCGAGCCGGCACGCTGGCCTCCTCCTCCACCGCCTGCATTCGTGACATTTCCCCCTGCTGACGCCGCGCGTCAGCTTGCAGCTGCCCAGCTACGCTGCATGCAGCATGCCACTTGCCGTGCAATCCCCGTCGCTTCTCGTAGTGCGTAGTCTCCTCCTCGGTGCCGCACGGCCCCCTCGCCCCGCGACTGGCTGCTCCTGCCGAGATGACACGCCACCTTAGGGCCGCCTCCGGCACCGCTCCCCACCGGACCCACCACTCCAACAGCAGATCCGGCAAGGAGGGTGATGGATCCATGTGGCGGAACCGCCCAACTTAAACTGGTTTAAATGCGCCTAATCGCTGTCGGAACAACAATTATCCGAAACGCACTTAAAACAGTATAAGTCCGGTAGTCCGTCGAGTGTCCCTAGGACTCCTCGAAAGATCCACGTCATGTCTCATAGCCATACACCAGGATCGCTTCCACGATGGGATAGCATCAACAAACATTACATTTTTATATATATACTGAAGGTACGATTTATTACAACCATAGTTTGAAATAAACTTAATAGTGCAAGTTAGCGTGGTTCTAAGAATTTAAAACATGAACCAGTCCAGGTGAAAGGTAACATCTAAGTTTTATTTCTAGGGTATTTTGAGACTCGTAAAAATACCCTAGTTCTTCGGGGCTTCTTCCTCAGCGGACTCCTGCTATGGCTCTGAAACAGCAACGAGGGATAACCCTGAGTAAGGGGTACTCAACAAGACTTACCTGACTAACTAATATAATAGCTTTTCTGGAACTGCATGGTAGCTGTTTAGTGTACTGGCTGACTCACCTTTTGCCAAAAGAGCTTATTAAAAGTGAAACCTTAACTTTGGCTTTTAATTCAATTTGAGTTGTTACCTAACCAGTCTAGATGGCGAAAAAGAAATACTTTTGCAAATAGTAGGAAATTAAGTCATACAATAAATTAATTTCAGTGAGACATTGCATTCATGAGATTATACTATGATGCTCAACAGTGATCAAGTGCATTCATAACTGAGAATTGCGGCGATCCGGATCAATTTACATCCTGCAGGAGAGCACCCTGATCACCAGCTATGTACGACTGTACGGGTCGTACGTAACGACCTTTTGATTAGCAAACCCAAGGATTGGGAATAAGACTACCCGAACCCAAGGACGTACCTCCACATGGGACCCCACATCTGGCCTGATCTCCATGTGAGTTTCAGGCTACGCCCCTGCCAATCTCCAGCACGTCAAGCACGGGTACGAAATATTCCCGATCAGAGAGTCTACTAACCTACCGGGCTTTACTGGTCCCATACCCAGTAAGTAACCAGGTGTCATCACTTGATCAAAGGTTAAGACAATGATCGGGCCTTAACCAAATTAAGCCGGCAGCCAAAACTAACATCTCTAGCTTCTATCTGCTTTTTAAACTACCGAGCTACCTTCCATAATTAGCATGTATGACCCAACATTTCACCTTAAGGTTCGGTAACCAAGTTACTTTGAGCATCTAAGCATTTCTAAACTTGGGTTACTTACTAATTGTTGAACAAGTGGCAAAGATGTCCTTAAAATAAGGTATGATTATGCATAAGAATGGGTTTCAATCAACTCCTAGACTTAATGCATTCATATAGAAATTAACCAATAATTGGACACATGAAATAATAACTCCAAAGTAGATAGGTATAGATGCACCGGGGCTTGCCTGGGATCAACAAATGTTAGTTCTTCGGAAATCCCCTTTAGTAAAAGAGGCACTTCAACATTTCTCGGACTCTGTCCATCTTCAGCTGAATTCCACGAATCCCACTTCAGGAGCTTCGACGTCTACGATTTAGTATATGCAGGAGTTAGAGATGCAAACTTTTGAATACAAGACTATACAACCTTCCTTCGTGATAAAGTTGCAAGCCAACAAGTGACTACACAATTTATCATGATAAAGTTGCAAGCCAACACACAAAATACCCGAAAAGATTAAACCCATCATTTTTAGTTCCTTTACTAATCCTACCTTAGACCTTTTCTTTTATTTTTTTTAAAAGCATTATAATAATTTTCTAATCTAAAAACTTATTTCCTATGACTTAATAATGATTTGTGGATAATAAAGCATTATTCAAGTTTTATACATTTAATAAAGTTTAAGCATTTATTTAAATACCTTAAACAAAAAGGCATTAAATAAATACCTAAATTTTTATTATTTTTCCTAGGGTTTAAGAATTTTAATGCATAAAGGAAAATAAAAAAATCCTACTAAAATTGGTTTTACTAATTTTGGGTACTTCTAGAATTTCCTGTGAATTAAATGGTGTAAATCGAATTTAACCTATTTATCTAAAAAGGGAAAACCTATGATTATCCAAAACCCTGAAAAACCTTTTACACTCACCCCTCCACTACCCCCTGCGACTGACTTATGGGTCCAAGGCCCGGGCCCTCTCCTCTCTTTCTCTCCACTTCCACCTGGGCCTCACGGCCTACTTCCTTCCCAAGCTGAAAATCGGCCCACCAGCTCTCCTCTCCTTTTACATCGCGTGGGCTAGCTGGGCCGGTGCCTTCCCCTGGCCCAAAACGGACGGCTGGCCTTTACTTTTTGTTGCCCCCCCCCCCCCCCCCCCCCCCCCCCCCGGCTGACGTGCAGGCCCCCTGTTCCTGTGGTCGCTGCGGGAGGACGCGTGGCCGCTGCTCCCGCAGGGGTTCCCGGACCGCGCCAAGGCCACCACTACCTCCGGGTGGCTCCTCGTGCCGCAGGCCGCCGTGCTGTGGCACTCGTCGGTGGGCGCGTTCGTCACGCACTCCGACTGGGGTTCCGTCGTCGAGGGGATGTTCGGCAGCGTGCCCATGGCGTGCCGCCCCTTTTTCAGGGACCAGCAGATGAATGCGCGTGACGTGGCGCGCCGGTGGTGCTGGACGAGGACGCGCTGATGACGTGCGGCGGCGTGGCAGAGGCGGTGGCGTCGCTGCTCGCAGGGGAGGAAGGGCCCCCTCGGCGTCCTCCTCGGCCGGCGAGAACGGCTGCCCGACAAACAGCGCGAGCTTCCTCACGTTTCCGACGGGGTCGCGCAGGATCTCCTCGTACCTCAGGAACAGCACCGTCTCCGGGCTCTTCTTGCTGGCGTTCCAATACCCCAGGACATGGTCCCAGATGGGGCCACTGAAAGACACGCCCTCGCATGCGCGCTCGAACACGTCAGTGAAGGCGAGGTTGGGTTTAACCCTTCTGGTGAAGTGCCACAGAGAAACTAGCATGTCCTTCGGGTCCCTGCCGAACAGTTGTTGCCCAGAGATTGTTATGGCTAGCGCTGGTTGCATCTTGGTTGTAAGCTGTAACACGCACCTGCATATGTAGACGATTTTGCAGCCGGGGTTGTTGCTGATGGAGTCGGGCAGGATGGAGTGGTGCATGTGCGTAGCCATGAGCCTCGGCGACGGCAGCGCGGCCATCTTCGCGCTCCCGGAGCCGGCGTCAGCGAACAGAAGGTCCATGAACGGGACGCAGTCGTGCGGGTTGAGGCGGAGGAGCGGGTGCCCCGCGCCGGCCGGCGGGTGCGCGCCGCGCGCCATGGTGGCGAAGGCAAGGGCCTTGAGCCACGTGGTGCCGCACTTGTGCGCGCTCGCGAGGACGACGTCGCCGCGGCGCGGCACGAAGTGCCCCTGCTGGATGGCGACGACCCCCGGCACGAACTGCGGGGCCAGCCACGTGCCCTGGTGCCAGCGCAGGAACCGCATGGCGCTGCTCGGGGGCGCGGAGGCCGTGGCGCTGGCGTCGCCATCGGGCGGCGGAGGCATGGTGTCCGGCCTTGCGCCGCAGACGTCCGTGAACGGCACCGGCCCAGCTGCAACGCTGAGCGCGGTCGGTGTTGTCGCCGTCGCCATGGTGTAGTTCGTGAGTGGGTCTGAATACCCGGCATGTATTAGGTGCAGAGACATTGGTGGAATCCAATACATTGGGGTTGGACTTGTTCTATATGCCGGATATTAGCATTAATCTTGTTTGTCTTCTAGTGCCTAATCATGTGGATCGGTTGAGCTGTTCACCTCTTCCATTTTTCATTTTTTTTAAAAAGTACATACATTAGGACGCACATGGTTCATACTATATTCACACCGTACACATGGTTCCTATTTATTGATAGAAAGATCTTTATCACGGACTTTGCACACACGCATGAGTGTCCATACAGACGCTAGAAAAGAGATTGGATAAACTATTGGAATATACATTTTTCACATATACACGTGACCACATGAGTTATCCAAACCATTCATTTTTTAATCAATGGTGAGATGGATGATGGGTAGGTGAGAAGTATATGGGATAGGTAGTGTATCAACGGCTGGATGGAGAGAAATCAACGGTTAAGATAAGTCAAGTGGTCACATGTACACGTGGTTTTGCATTTTCTAAGACTACTGCCCTCATTGTGCGGGAAATGCGTAGTGTCGGTGTTTTATACCCGGCAACCTACCAAGGGGGTACCCGAGGTAGTAGATTGGTTTGTGGGGGAATCGCCGGATCTGGAACTTGAGGGTAAAAGCGAAGACACAAGACACGAATTTATACATATTCGGACCGCTAGAGTAGCGTAATACACTACGTCAACACACTGCCCTCCTTTATATACTCCAGGGGGCAGGATTACTAGTCGGTTACAAAGAGAAGTTCTGGTATAATAAAAATATACTCTAGAGTGCGGGCTGATAGGAGTTCTAAATAATTATAAAAATATACTCGGATTACAATGTCCTAATTTATTACAACTCATACTCTAACATCTCCTTCAGTCATAGCGGATGCGAAATGGACGACTACGATTGGATTTGAAGTCTTATGCTTCCGTCATCTTCTCCGCTTCATGATAATCAACCATGCCTCCAATGGATGGTGGAGGAGGGTTGCGGCGGAGGGGGCGCCCGGCTCGGTGGCGGAGGGGCGCAGGAGAACGGAGAACAACTGTTTTTTATTTCTCAAAGTCCACTATAAATTCATCATTAGCATTAGTATTAGATGTTTTTTTATTTATCATCGTTCTAACAATAGGAACTATATCTCTACACGGTCCTCATCAATTCACCGATCAACAATTCATCAGAATTCTTAAGCATAGATTTAATCAAACCTGATTGATTAGCGGGTAGATTACTTGTATATAGTAGCTCTCTGTCATCGGAGTGATTTAGATTATTTAATCTTGATGATACTACTTTGCTCAATCTTCGCATAACATGATTGTTATGGTCTCTTGGCCACCCCAAGGATCTCTTAATAATGAAGAACCTCAGATAATTAATTCTTCGGGGTGGAGCTCCAGCCACCACACACTACCTCATGACGAGTATAAGGCCTGCGGCCCATCAGCGGCCCATCAACTTATTCAAACCCTTCCTTATTGGACCTGCAATTTGTCCAGCAAAGGCGCAAAGCACGCACACGCCTAGGAAGCCCTACATGTCGACCAACAACTTCCACAATTTGAAATTAGTAAAAGAAAAAAAACACGGTCTCCTCGTACCGTGTTCATGTGTTGGGTTTTCATACCCAAAAAAAAAATCTCATATTGGATTTTAACTGGAGCTCAAACTGTAGAAAGACAGGACATGATCCATCAGTGTTCCATGTGAATTTAAGCCTAGCAAATTAAAGGATTAAACTTAATAAAGATCAGATCATAATATTATATGATTTGAACTAAAAATAAATAGGACATAGTTGGATTGTGAAGCTCCTGGACCCACAAGCCAGGTTATCAACGAGACAAAGCGAGGGGCACCCCGTTGCAAATAAGCGGGGAAAAAGAGAGAGAGAGAGAGAATACGAGAAACACCGCGCCTCGTTCTCCCCACAAGCAAGCACGTACGCAAGCAGCAGCCCACAGTGTCGACTGGCGATCATGACGTCCAGGTCATGTCCATGGGGCCGGCCGTTCTCTCTGCTCTGCTGCCCCTGCCCAGCTGTGTGGAAATTCGAAAAGGATGCTGCTTGCTGCCTAAAAGCATGGTTAATACATAAGCTTGTCTTCTAGACAAGCCATGTCATTTGGAGACAAACGTTATAGACTATGCATACAGTAATTAGGCTCTTCACATTTTTCAACACAATTTTTATTATATCAGACCCACCTGTGAGCATGGTTAACAGTACAGAATCCTGCATGGTCTAATATAGAGCTGGCAACCTAAGGCTCTGTTTGATTCAGCTTGTCTAGGAATCGATTTTGTAAGAAGCTGCTGTTATAAGAATCCGCTTTCTCAAGAATCGCTGACTGGAGAAGCAAGATGTTTGTCTTGAACGTGTATTCACTTGTATACCCCTAGAGATTTTAATGGTTTTTTGGTTGCCGAATAAGTGGATAACTCACTATTTTCGCTAATTTTTTGCATTCTGGTGTTAATTTTTTTTATGATAGATCACTTTTTACAATATTAATAAAATCTAAAAACTGAATCATTTAGAACTATAACCGAACAAAAGTCATTCGTAGAACAAAAATGATTCGTTACAGCATGGCATCAAATCTACTTGAACAGGCACTAAGTGATTCATTCGAATCCACAATTTAAAAATTAAACCATTCACAATTTTGAACAAAACGATCATCCAATCACAAAACGATGAGGAAAATCGCATCAAGCAAAAATGAATCACTTGGTTTCTTCAAGCTGGTGGATTTGCAGAAGCGTCATCTTCCTGGAGGCGAATTCGCACCTCAGGGCTGCTCTCTGCCTACCAAGGTGAGCCACGCGCGGGGGGTTGGGGAGGGGCCGAGGAGCGGAGGAACGGCAGGGTCACTCGGCGATGGCTCGATCCAAACCCGTCGACTCGGGATTCGGCGAGCGCCGTCCCAGCAGCCGTGCTCAAATGGACAGACGAGGTGCGGAGGGCTTGGCTACAGCGTGGACGCGGGGTGCGGTCACGCGGAGGGGAGGGGTGCGGAGGCGATGGTGTTCCTGGTGCGACTGGAGTCGGGGAGGTGGAATCCGAACCTAGAAGCGATATTTATCAGGTGGCAAAGGGCGGGTAGTTTCATCCCAACTTGAGGGGTAGTTTTGTAAACCTGTTGCAGGAATCAACAGGATTTTCCCTAAAGCGATCAGAGATCCGATTCCTCAGTGCAATGCAATAGTGCATTCTTTGCTATGGTAAAATTCGATTCCCGTGGAATCTGGCGAGAATCGCGCCGTTTGGGGGTCTGCTCGATTATTTTGGCAAGAATCAATCAGAACCCCCCACCCCCCAAGATAGAGGGGAAGTATTTGATTTTCGCTCTACGGATAACCATTGCGAATTCATGCTTAAAACAATTTGTTGCTGGTTGAAGATGAAGTTGAACATTATTGTTCCATTATCAGCATACATGTAAAGTTGTATCACCCCTTACTATGGTTCACAAATTTGAATGGATTCAACGTAAGCCATGATTAGATACAAGTTTAGCTCCAGTGAGAAGAAAAGATAGCAGTGGTTATGCTAATTTCACCAGTTGACTAATTCCAAGTGTCTCGGGACATACTTTTTTTTATAAGAGAAGCTTTATTAATCGTAGACAGTTAAAATACCCGGATTGCGGTTGAAATATTCTTCTCTGTCGGCTGTCGGCTACCACCTTTCAGTCACTTTCAGCTAAGTTAACAGACTGCAATTACCACAGCTAGCTTTCAGTCAGTTTTCCTATCTTTTCAGTCGGAGTCTCATTTCACTGATTGCAAGTGTATTTTTTTTTCCAATCACTTTTTCTTCCTTCCTTTTCCTGAGCTATTTTTTTACTGATTTCTCTGTTGTTTTCAGCTGGTTTTCAGTTGTTGTTCTCTACACAAATGAAAACGCTGACGTGTCACAATGCTATTTGTTGAAAATTTGACTGAAATCGTAACTAAAAAATAGCCGGCTGTTTAGTAGCAACTTCCAAGGAAAGAAACAGTCTATTCGCAAAAAAAACTAAAGAAGAAAGAAGCAGTCTTCTTATCCGGCGCAGACTGTGCTGGTTGTTTCACCCACCATTCGCTGAGATTTCAACGAAAGCCACCTCACCCGCGGTCGTCGTGGCAGACCAAAACCTGCATGTTTTGGCAATCTTCAACACAGCCGGCTGATCATAGGAAATCCACGTCCACATCACTCTGTCCAACTCGATGACTTCTGTGGCTGCGCCGTGCATCGACTCGCACTTTCCAACGTCGTCAAGAGGAGGTGCTCGACTTTGCAGATACTCCCTGTCCCTGCGCTAACACTCCAATCTTACGCTGATTCATAGCCATGCTTCTCGTCCTACTGCTCTTTGTGCTCATCTTCTCCCCGCTACACGCTGCTTCTGCAAGGGACACCATCTCCCCCGGCGAAACCCTCGGTGGCAGCGACGTGATCGTCTCCAGCAACGGCAAGTACGCGCTCGGCTTCTTCAAAATCGGCAGTGAGTCTTCTGGCAACACCTCCAACTACTGGTATTTAGGCATATGGATCAACAGAGTCCCCACCATGACTACGGTGTGGGTCGCAAACGAGGATGCTCCGATTGCTGATCTGACGACGGCAGTGCTCACAATCTCCTTAGATGGCAACCTTGTCGTCCTTAACCATGTCTCCAAATCCATCATCTGGACCACCCAAGTCAACGTCACAACCAACAACACGGTAGCAACGCTGTCAGACGGCGGGAACCTCATCCTACAGAAATCTTTGGACCTCACAGATGTCCTATGGCAAAGCTTCGACCACCCTACAAATAGTCTTCTCCCCGGCGCAAAGCTCGGTCGGGACAAGGTCACTGGTCTGAACCGCCGTCTTGTTTCAAGGAAGAACTGGGTCGACCAGGCTCCTGGAGCGTACTCGTTGGAGCTCGACCCCACAGGTGCTGCTCAGTTCATCCTTGTAGAGCTAAACTCTGGCGTAACATATTGGTCCAGTGGAGTCTGGAACGGCCGGTTCTTCAACTCGATACCGGACATGGGTGCTTATTCTGAATTTGTGAACAACAGCAGAGAGGTGTATTTGACAACTCCCTTTCAGGACGTGACAATGGTCATGCATCTTTCGTTGGAAGTCTCTGGTCAGTTGAAGGCGTATGTCTGGTACGAGCAGTTACAGGATTGGGTTACTTCTGCTGTCCAACCAAAATCTCAATGTGATGTCTATGCAATTTGTGGACCTTACACAATTTGCAATGATAACGTAATCCCCTCTTGCAACTGTATGAAGGGCTTCTCCATCAAGTCACTTAAGGATTGGGAGCTAGGAGATCGAACAGGTGGGTGTATAAGAAATAAGCCATTAGATTATTGCAGTAACAACAAGGCAACGGGCTCAAGAGATGGATTCTACAACATACCATGCTTCAGATTGCCCCAGAATGCTCAGAGCACAACAGTTATTGCTAGTGAAGGTGAGTGTGCACAAGCTTGCTTAAGTAATTGCTCCTGCACTGCGTACTCCTTTGGCGACTATGGCTGCTACGTCTGGCATGATGAACTGCTTAATGTCAAACAGCAGCAGTATAGTGACCTTACTAGTACTAAGGTGGAATTCCTAAAGGTTCGCCTTGCTGCAAAAGAGTTGAATAGTTGGGAAAACCATAGAAGGGAAATGTTAGTTTGGGTTGTTACCAGTGCAACTGTGGCTTTGTTTGGACTTGTCCTGCTACTGATAATTTGGAGGAACCGAAAAATCCAGTATTTTCGCAAATTTAACGGTGTTCAGGGTGGCAATGGGATTGTTGCATTTAGATACATAGACTTGAAACATGCAACTAAAAGTTTCTCAATCAAGCTAGGGAGCGGTGGTTTTGGCTCTGTTTACAAGGGTTTTTTAGCTGACTCAACTGCCATAGCAGTGAAAATGCTTGACGGTTTTCGTCAAGGAGAGAAACAATTCAGGGCTGAAGTGAGCTCAATCGGAATCATCCACCATGTTAATTTGGTGAAACTGATTGGTTTCTGTTGTGAGGGAAATAAGAGATTGCTAGTTTACGAGTACTTGCCATATCATTCTCTTGATGTTCATCTATTTCAGAGAAGTGTTACATTTCTGAATTGGAAAACTAGGTACCAAGTGGCCCTAGGAGTTGCTAGAGGACTGGCATACTTGCATGAGAGCTGCCGGGAATGTATCATACACTGTGATATTAAACCACAAAACATACTTCTTGATGCATCATTCACTCCTAAAATTGCAGACTTTGGAATGGCAAAGTTCATGCAAAGGGATTCTAGCCGAGCCTTGACAACGATGAGAGGAACTATAGGTTATCTTGCACCTGAATGGCTTAGTGGAGTGGCTATTACAACAAAAATTGATGTTTATAGCTATGGGATGGTGTTGTTGGAAATTATATCAGGAAGGAGAAACACATCCGAACAATGCACTAGTTGTGCTGACAATGATGTTTATTTTCCTCTGCAAGTCGCAAATAATCTTCTCAAGGGCGATGTGCAGGTTTTGGTAGATCCTAAGTTGTGTGGAGATTTCAGTTTGGAAGAGGTTGAACGAGTTTGCAAAATTGCTTGTTGGTGCATCCAAGATAAGGACTCTGATCGACCGGCAATGGGTGAGGTTGTTCAGTTTTTAGACGGTCTACGTGAGGTCGATGTTCCTCCACTCCCAAAAATACTCCAAGCTGTTGCTGGAAGCCCACCATTATTAAACAATATGTAATTTTTTTGCTGAAATAAGTATGTTTTTGTGAGGAAAGTAAATTTTACTTGACAATGAACTCTTGTGAGGAGTGAGCATTTCTAACATTCAAAATTTATCCACAACTATAAGAGTATCTGGCATAATTCCCCCCCTCCCAGGACTCATCATGAATTTAAGCTTGGTGAAAGTGAAACACAAGTACCATTTCAAAACATGTGGACGGACGGATGGCAAAGTGGAACACAAGCTATCCAGGTCACTGAATTCGAGCTCTTTCACGGTACACAATACTACCACTCAGTGGTATATAGTATAGAAAAAGAGTAATATAGTAATTATTACTAGGGTCATTGTAATCTTATCAGATGATGAGAAATATATTACCATCTCAAAGAATAAGAAAAATATATTATGTGTATGCCATTTATATTTTTTCCACAATACCCTTGTACCACATGTACTACTCACATATACTACCATACCACTAGTAAGATTTTAGTAGTATATAATTAATTTTAACCATCGGATGTTTTTTTTACTAGTCATTTTTGAACACCAGTATAGGATAGTATTGTGTACTGTAAAAGAATTTTTGAATTCTCTAGTTTTTGACAATTTTGATCGTCAATATATGTGTACAACAAATAAACTCAATTTCTAAGAATCGACTCAGCTTGTAGCCTCTCCACATCAACATTTTCAACTACTTGATTAAAGTTTTTAAAAAATTAACTAAGGACAAAACTAAAATAATAACTTGCATTTTGAAATGTAGCATGAGTACATGAACCTTTTTTACATTTTGGCTACCATTACGATCGCGCGCGCTTGGACAACGAAGACGGCTACGTGCAGGCCGAATGGGATCTCCCTGCGATAGCCGTGAGCAACCTCGGCACCGGAGGCATCTCGACCTCAACCAGACCTTCGAGAATCTGGACCACCTTCCCCATCGTCGGCCGATCAACTTCGCTGTCCTGAATGCACCAGCAGGCCACCTTGCACGCCCTCTCCACCTCCTCGACGACGGCGTCGCCGCGCAGCCTTCGATCCACGAGGCTCATCACATCCCCCTCCAGAAGCTTTCGCGCGGCCAGGACCGGGAAGTAGACAACATCGTCGTCGTCGTCCCCACCGCCGCCGCCGCCGCACTCCTCCTGCGAGTTCATCCTCCCGGACACGATCTCCAGCAGCACCATCCCGTAGGCGTACACGTCGACCTTGGGCGTGACGGCCATCCCGCCGATCCACTCCGGCGCGAGGTACCCGACGGTTCCCCTGGCCGTGGTCAGCACCCGGCTCAAATCCCTCGCCATGAGCTTCGCCATCCCGAAGTCGGCGATCTTCGGCCCGAACGATCCGTCGAGGAGTATGTTCTGCGGCTTGACGTCGCAGTGGATGACGCAGTCCCGGCAGCTCTCGTGCAGGTACGCCAGGCCCCGCGCGACGCCGACCGCGATCCGGTACCTGGTGCTCCAGCTCAGGGCGGCGGCGGCGGCGTCGCTCCGGAAGAGGTGGACGTCGAGGGAGAGGTTGGGCATGTGCTCGTAGACCAGCAGCCTCCTGCCGCGCTCGCAGCAGAAGCCGGCCATCCTGACCAGGTTTGTGTGCTGGAGGATGCCGATGGAGCTCACCTCCGCCCTGAACTGCTTCTCCACTCGGTAGGAGCCGTTGAGCCTCTTGACGGCGATGGTCGTGGAATTGTCTAACGATCCCTTGAACACGGAACCGAACCCCCCGGCTCCAATCTTGTCTGAAAAATCCCTAGTCGCTCTCTGGAGATCTCTGTATCTGAACGCGATCAGCCCACTGTCACCGTGTAAACTGTTCAACGTGTGAAAATTCCTTCTGTTCCTTCTTGCAATCGCCATCAGGAGCAAGATGAGCGCTACGAGACTCAAAGCGGCAATACCAGTTGCGATGGCGCCTCCAATGACCATCCCCCTGTTCTTCTTCCTTGTCTGAAACTCCTTCGCAGCGAGGCGAAGGTAAAGAACTTCGCCGTCATCAGCGGCGGCATCAGCAACAGCAAACTGCAGGTGCTTCACATTAAACAGCTCACCATGCCACACATTGCAACCGCTGCTACCGAAGGAATAAGCAGAACAAGAGCAGGTGCTCAGACAAGCCTGCTCGCATTCAGCTGCGCTTGCGACGTGTCCTCCAACGCTCCGTCGATCATACGGCAAGCTCACGGCTGCCACGGCGTAGAACCTGTCTGCCAGTCCGGCGACACTACTGCCGCTGCCACCGCAATCCAGGGGAATGTCCCTCTTGCACCCGGCCGTTCTGTCACCGAGCTCCCAGTCATCAGGCGCCGCCACGGAGAATCCCCTCATGCAGCTGCACGGCGAGGTCGCGCCGTCGGTGCAGACCGCGAAGGGTCCGCAGGCGGCGTGCACGTCGCACTGGAGCTCCGGGTGCGGGTAGATTGTCCACCATTCCTGCGAACTCTCATGCCAGAGGAGGACCTTCCTCTGCCCGGACACGTCGAGGAAGCTGTACACGGTGTCGGCCTCATCGCGCAGGTGGTACGCGAAGGACACCTCCCGGCCGTCGTCGACGAAGGTGAATTCGAACAGGTGGCGCACCGTCATCCCCGGCACCGAGCTGAAGTACTGGTACCGCTCGTCCCAGTCCCCGCTGGACCAGTACGGCACGGACGAGTTCCACAGCAGCCGGACGACGCCGGCGAGGCCGAGCTCCATGGAGTACGCGCCCGGGGACTGGTCGAACATGTTCTTCCTCGAGACGAGGCGGCGGGTGCGGCCGGTGACCCTGTCGAGCCCGATCGTCGCGTCGGGGAGGAGGGTGTCCGTCGGGTGATCGAAGCTCTGCCACAGCGCGCCGGATGACGACGCGTTGGCGGCGGCCGAGCGCCGGCGCAGGACGAGGTTCCCGGTGTCCAGGAGCACGAGCACGGTGGCGTTGGTTGTCGCCGTCGCGTTGGCTTGGCTGGACCAGATGGTGGAGTTGGTGGCCCTGTCGAACAGGACGAGGTTGCCGTCATCGGAGAAGGGGAGCTCGGATGAGCTTGGGTCCGTCAATGGCTCCTCCCTGTATGCTACCCACACGGGAGTGAAATTGGGGATCTTATTGAACCATATGCCAAGATACCAGCGGCTATCAGTGGTGCTGCCGGCGCCGGCGAGCTGGAAGAAGCCGAGCGCGAACTTGCCGTTGCCGGAGACGAGCTTGTCGCCGGTGGCGAGGGACTGGCCGGGGAAGAGTGCCTCCGTGCTTCTGGCTGCAGAGATTGCGGGAGTGTGGTGGCTGGAGAGATGTAGTGCTAGTACCAGCAGGATGAGGAGACGCATGTCGATTGCGTAGTAGAGCTTGCTGCTAGGAGGAAGAAAGGTGTGTCCCTACCATAATAGTTGCGTACGGGTGCTATTTTTTCCATTGATTATCTTTGAGGATCAGTCGTGATCTTCTAGACTCCACCAAGAGTCGGGACGAATTCGTTGTTTCATCCAAATGTGTAAACGATGCCCTCTCCGTGGTTAGGGTTTTAACTAGTCCACCAACCATGCTCCCACACAGGCTAATATTTTTAGAAGCTATAATATTTAAAAAATATTTAGAAATTAAACTTCTAGCTAATAATCAAAGTTGTTTACCTACTACTCTCTCATTTTTTCAGTACTTCAACTTAATACTAATATAGATGTATACTTATATTTATCCAGTTGTGATTAATTTTTAATTAGTAATTACTCTACACACTTTTTCATCCAAATTCACACCTTTTTCATTTCTATCACACCTCCATACATTGGGTTTAGCATAAAAATCAATATTTTCATCAATTCCTCACATATATGTATAAATGGTCTACATGATCACTCATCATGCTTATATACTTTAAACTTAGTATTTCTATATTAACAATGACATAAATAGATAATTTAGAATCATATATTAGTTTACTTTTGAAAGAGAAACGATGCACATGAAGATAATTAGATTAAGATTTAGGTATTTACTTTAGGATATTTTTTTATAACAACAGATGTGGGTCACTTAGATACAAATTTAGAATGACATTTTAACCATCTATGTGTATAAGGCATGGTATGACTTGGCACGGTCTTTCAAATAATTCTTTAATCATTCATTTATCTTATATTATATTGTTTACGGTAATAAACTTATGATCATTAGAGTATATTTGATTACGAATCCAACCATATAAAATTTACATTATAAAAAAATTAATAGTTAAATTATTGGTTAAATATTGCAAAGTTTAAATATTAATATGCATGTGCGCCTTATAAATGAAAACGAAAGGTGTATGTATGAGTAAATTGGATGAAGATTATGTGGTTACTTTAGATTATTTTTTATAATGGCTGAGCTCCGTTATTTAGATATAGGTTTAGAGTTTATTTTTGAATATTTTAATAATGATAGTGGTGGGTAACTTACCAATAACTATGATTATAATTTTTAACTTTTCACTTTGCATCGCATGTATGCGCTTGAATTTGTTTAATGGATCCTAAGTTTGCGCTATAATTTTAACATAGAAATCTATATTCTCATCACTTCCTCTATATCTTTATAAATGGTGGCAAATATCTTGTGTATATACCTTAATTATTATATCATATACCAATAATGTAAAAAAAATAGACGATTTAGAATCATATATTACTGTAAATTTTTAATTAATGTGATTTGGATTCAAATGTAGGGTTACCTCATGTTATTTTTAATAATGGCATATGTGGGCAATATAGATGCAATTTTAAGGGGTTACTTTAAGTTATTTTAAGTATTAGTGGTGGGAAATTTAGTTGCAAATTAGGGGGTTATTTCAAATATTGTTTATAATGGCATAAGTGGGTAATTTTGATAAAGATTAGGGGGTTGCTTTAATTTATTTATATAATGGCAGAGGTGGGTAATTTAGATATAGATTTAGGGGGTTACTTTAGGCTATTTTCATAATAGCATAGGTGGGTAATTTTTCAAAAACATAATAGATCCAATGGCTATGATGATTTGAGCCTACCAATTGATGGCTAGATGTTTTGATTTTTTGTGAGAATTTTTAGGATTTCTCTCTTAGTGTCCACCTAGGATCCTAGGTGGCATCACCTGGAGGCTTTAAAAGGAACCTCCAGTTAGTAATAGTAAGATAAGATAGACCCAGTGCCGCATTGTGACCATGACTTTAGATACTCCGTTGTTTTCTTCTCCTATTGTGTTCATCAGCCACTTGGCTGATTGTTATAGAAAATAACATTGTAGAATGGAGGAATAGTATTTCTTTTGTTTCTTGTAGCACGATGTAACCAAACTACTCCATTCTCGGTCAAATTTCTCTAATTTATAAAAATATATTAATATATATAATACTAAATAAATGCAATCAAAATATATTTTAGGGTGGATTTAACTGAACTAATTTGATGATGTGAATGTTGTGTTTTTTCCTAAAAGCTTGGTACTCTCTGTGTCTTATAATATAGCTACGTTTATGTTTTTCTAAATCAAACATTCTTAACATTAACTATGAATAATAGGAAATTCATAAAGACCGTCAATGTAAAAGTAATTTTTTATTTTAAACTAATTATTTTAGAGATATTATTAGTCAAAGGTAAAAAAATATTTGATTTATGACAAATCTAAATATAGCTATATTTTGAAACGGATGCATTAGCTTGAAAAGTTCGACTTATGTTAAATGTTAAATCTAAAAATAATATGTGTTTGGAGCAGTGAGTATTTGTCAGCGTGCCATATTTGGAAGGGATGGCTAGTAAACCAGTACTGTAGTATAGACGTATAGTATACTGCAAATTCTTGCAATACTACTTTCGGTCTCCCGGGAAACACATGACCCAATTGAAGCACGTGGATTGCAAGGAATATGGTGGTCACGCGGCGCCGGCGCTACCTTTCTCCGACCTTCCTTTCCGGCGCGCCGCCGCCCCGTGTGCACGGCCTAGTGTAATAGTGGCCGCCTGTGTTCTAGTCTAGCAAGTGGCATGCGGCTGCGGTCACGCGCATACTAGTAGACTTGTAGCCGATCGCGTGCCCTCACGCCAAGGGAGAAGCCATTTGAATGTTCCCAGCCGTGAGTAGTGGAGGTCTGGAGGAACGGGAGGGATTACAAATCAAAGCCAATCACGAGCCATTATTCACACGTTCAGAATTTAGGTGTTGGGTCAGGCTCATCTTCACTACAGAACAAACATGTACCAGCTGACATGTCTAAAACAACATCTTTACTGCCAGTCTGCCACTGCATTCTCCAAGTGAGTTCCGCTAATTACTCCCAAAAAAATTCCCAAGAAATTTCAACTTTTCCATAAATAAATGTCGTGAACTTTGGAAATCCTAGATATTTGGATCAAACCATCATATCCAAACACAAACTACATCCCGCAAGGTATTCAGGGGACAAGTGAAGGGTGTGTAAAGAAAAAAAAATCAGGAGCTCAAGAGCAGCAGCAACTTGGGGGCCGTTAGGTTGTTTTGCTGCTTTGCCTGGCCTTGTCTTGTCAGGCGAGCGAATTCTTGCCTTCACGTTCGTTGCAGGTCCTGTTCGACCGCCTGTCTCGCACAATTATGTTCATCGCTGTGGCCAATCAATGGCGAGATAGCGTTGCAGTGACACTGGTAGTGTGGCCGGCATCAAGGACAAGTTCTACGCCGTGCCAGTCACGAGATTGCCGTATAGTAATCCCCAAAGGCACATTTCACAGCTGACACAGAAAGTGCACAGGTTTGTCTGAGAAACTGCTGTCGCACCGCATATTCATTCGGTAAATGGTGAGTTGTTCGATGTGAAACAATAGCAGTTTACTGATGCCACTGATAGAATAGAATAGAGAAATTCTTCACCTTCACCTTGCTGCTAGAGAGTTTCAGGCAAGGAAGAGCAGTAGAAGAGTGGTCATCGGAGGTGCCATCGCTGCAAGCCTGTCTGCTTTGGGTCCTGGTGTTCGTCATTCTGCTAATGGCCATGAGGAACAGAAGGAAAGTTCCCACACCTTAAAGAGCATCCATGGTGATGGCAGCCTTGTCGCATTCAGGCACAGCGATTTCCAGAGAGCGACAAAGGATCTTCAGTGAAGCTTGGGGCTGGCAGATTTGGTTCTGTATTCGAAGGGCTGTTAAATGAGTCAACTGCTATATTATCTGTCAAAACTCAAAAGGCTCAAGTAGAGAAGCAATTCAGGGCTGAAGTGAACTCAATTGGAATCATCCATCACAACAATCTAGTCAAAACAATCCCATTTTTTTCTGAGAGGGAGACAATAGGCTGCTTGTCTATGAACACATGCCCAATCTTTCCCTTGACGTCCATTTGTTCCAGAGGAATGCTGCAACCCTGAATTGGAGAATTAGATATCAGATAGCTCTTGGAGTTGCTCGGGGGTTGGCTTGCTTGCACGAGGGTTGCCCGGACTGCATCATACACTGCGACGTCAAGCCACAGCCCACAGAACATACTTCTTGATAAATCATTCAGTCCAAAGATCGCGGACTTCAGCAGGGTAATGGCCACAATCAGAGGAACTATTGGGTATATTGCGCCTGAATGGATCAGCAGGATGCCCGTCACCCTGAAACTATGGTATGGTGCTACTGGAGATCATGTCCGGGAAAATGAAATCACATGAAGAATACTGAAGCAGTGATGATGTTTCTTATTTCCGGTCCAAGTTGAACGTAAGTTTATTAAGGGAGATGTTATGAGCTTACTGGATCACAGCCTAAACGGTGATGCCATCTTTGAGGAGGTCGAAAGAGCTTGCAAGGTTGCTTGCTGATACATTCAGGACAATGAGTTTGATCGTGCAACAATTGGTTAGGTGGTTCAGATCCTGGAGGGCCTGGTTGAACTGGACATGCCTCCCATGGCAAGGTTACTTGCAGGCCTGCAGCTATCTCGAGGAGATCTCATTCAGCCTGCACTAAGTGCCAGAATGCATATGCAAGCATTCTGTAATGCTAGCAAAGAAGAAGAAGAAGAAGAAGAAGAAGAAGAAGAAAATTTCGGTCATTGATAACAAGGAGATTCTGTAAGATGATTTGGGTATTTTGCTTCTTTTAAACCAAAAGCTGATTTAGGAATTTACATGTGTGAATACTATTTCTGATTTGGGCCAAGTTAGTTCAGTCAGAAGTGGAATTAAGCAACCAGCATGCATGGACTCACCACTTGACTCCGCACAGAAGAGTGAAAAACACCTGGAGGATTCAAAATTTACATCTACTCAAACTTGCCGATACAAGGATTGCTAGCAACTTTACAAGTAGCACGTACCATTTTCACAAAAAATAATTGAAGAAAACAGATCAACAAGGTAGAACAACGCACACACCGGTCAGTAGAATGTAGAAGCTAGGCTACTCTAAACATTGACAGCTAAAAGTTTTGGTTCTTTAAACAGAGTAGTAACAGCAGCTAAAATAGTAATCAGTAAAGCATAAATCCATCTTGAAGAATTCCTTACCTTGGGTTGAGCAGCGCAAGAAGCGTGCAAGTGCATGAGGTAAAGGGCAGTAGACCATCAATTGTGCCAACCTGAAAAGGTTTCATGTTGGTCTTCAGAGAGAACACAGGACATTTTGTAGGCAGAGAGAAAGATAAACTAAGAGAGAGAATTGCCCATCATTCTTGGATTAGAAAGATTGTTCAACTCTATCCAAACAAATCCTAGATATTCATCCACGAACAAATAAATGGCAAGTGTTATGCCAAACTTCAAAGATCATTTCAAGTGGACTAACTGCATGTTTATGGCTTCTTGACACTTCACGTAACATCTCATACTAAATAGTGATTATCAAGATATACAGACTGGTAGGGTGCAGAATTCAGAACCCTCATTTTCTTTTTATGTCTCCCATCCAGATCCAATCATAAGCAAAATGTTACCATGGTTACTGAGGCTACTCTAAGATGGAAACAGAATTAGAAACTTGTTTAGTAAGCAGAATTTTTCTCTGTGGTTTTACCGTGGAGCAGATAGGACCGACACTACAGGTGGAGCTACAAACTTGGAGTGATGAGCTTGAATGGTGATAGCAGTGCTTAGATCAAATGTGTTAAAATCCAAACTCGATTCCACGCTCCTTTCTCCTTCCATAACGTTCACCACTGAAATTGATGGGTCTCTGTTCCTATCACTCTGCAAACACCACACTGCAAGTCTTATACTGCCAACCGCATCCTTCTTGTGTAACCGCACGCCATCGCTGCTTGTGCCAATCATATCTTAGTAAGTTATTGTTAGAAATTTCTAACAGGGCTATTACAGGCAACATACAGGAGCCATTTTCAGTCAGGAATGAAGATCAATTCAGTAGATCAATGTGCGTGTTGGAAGCTTATTCTGTACCGTGCACCATTGGAACGCTACGGCAAGATGGCTCCATCACCCCTAAACTGCAAGCAAAAATCATACGCTGAAATCAACAGCAGCGAGTTGCTTCCTTCACATTGCATGCTTGAGAACAGATCAGACAGCAAATGTTGCAAGTACAAAAGGATTCAGGAGACACGGATCATATTCCACTGAGGCGAGGCCAACATCCAGAGCATTACAAGATTCCCAACCCTGTTCTAGCAGAGCAGGCTAGCACTACAGACCAACAAATCGAAAGAACACTGACGACGAGCATCGCTCAGGCCCTCTCGCCCCTGATGCGGCGGGCGAGCTGGATGTCTTTGGGCATGATCGTGACGCGCTTGGCGTGGATGGCGCACAGGTTGGTGTCCTCGAACAGACCCACCAGGTACGCCTCAGCGGCCTCCTGCAGCGCCGCCACCGCCGAGGACTGGAACCGGAGGTCGGTCTTGAAGTCCTGCGCGATCTCGCGCACCAGCCGCTGGAACGGCAGCTTCCGGATCAGGAGCTCCGTGCTCTTCTGGTACTTGCGGATCTCACGGAGCGCGACGGTGCCGGGGCGGAACCTGTGGGGCTTCTTCACGCCGCCGGTCGCCGGGGCCGACTTGCGGGCGGCCTTGGTGGCCAGCTGCTTGCGGGGAGCCTTGCCGCCTGTGGACTTGCGCGCCGTCTGCTTGGTGCGGGCCATCGGAGCGGGGCGAGGAGGCTGGGATTACACGGCGGCGCGGGGAGATTGGAGGATTTGGGGGACTGGAAACCGGAGCGCGAATCGGCGGTGTGTGGATTTGGGATTAGAGGTGAGGTATTTGTAGCTGTGGAAAGGGTGGGGAAGGCAGGGTCGCGAAATTTTTGGGAGGCGCGGGCGGGGGAAGTGATTCTGGCCGTTGGATGGAGGGGACGGTGAGGGTGGCGCTGCTGGTAGTGGCGATCCGCGTGGTGGGACGTTGCGACGCCATTGGCTGAGGCGGCTGCGGCGTGGATCGATGGCCCCACCTTGTGGTTTCGGCCGCGGCCAGCGAGCTGGGCTCGGCGAGCACCGTACGAACGGGCCGCGCAGGCTTGGAAGTTGGAAATGGCCGGAAGGGCGGTGACGGCCAGCCTGCTCGTGTTGGAAACAGAGATCAACCACTAATTCAGAGAACAAGATAAGTTAACCACCTGATGGAGAAGAATGTTACATCAATCGTCTATACCGGCCATGATATAACAGCCTCCACTCACCTGCTTATCATCAGCTAATCTTTTTCTGTATGAACTGACCGCCACTTCCTTTAGTTAGGTACCAGCTCCACACAGCCCCGATGTAGAATTTGAGTTGCTTGAGAAAAATGCAACACGGAAACGTGATTGGAATCGGATTGCAACGGGAGCCATCTGCTTCTGGGGACATTGTTCTAGATCGTTCGGCACCACCTGCACCGAGTTTCATAAAACAAATTTAGATGTATGAAAATCGCCGATTACAACTGCAACTGCGCTTGGTTTTCTGTGTCATGCTACTTCCCAACTCTCAAGTATATTTCTCAGTCCTAAAAGAAACGCTACTTCTTGAGGTCAATTGTTGTCTTTAGAAACTTCTCTGAAGTGGTACTTGTGTAGACCATAGAGAGCAGCAAAACTGACAATGATTGGAGCAGCAATGTAGTTACCAGATTTATGGAAGTGGAGATAGCATATTGACCTTCAAGTAGTTGTATCACTATTACTAAAGTCCGATTAATACATAAACACTATCACAGTGAGAGGCCTGCCCATATATCATAGAAAACAATCATATCTGGGTATCCAGGGTCTAGGGAGTTTTCGTTTTCAGAGACCACAAGCCACTGCTCTTATTCTTACCATTTTGGCAGGCAACTCATGAGACTGGAGTAACACAGTTAAGCTAGCTGATTCTGCAACTGCAAAGGCACTAGCCGCTAGCTCCAGCTTTTGAACTTTGGAGCAAACAGAAGAAAAGAATCTCATGTGCATTAGCATTTTTTACACAATCAATTATGCGGGCAACAGAGAGCAAATCTCACAAGAACAGAGCCGTTCAGAAATCAGCAATCATGTTTCATTTGCGGTGAGGCCAACTCATCCAGAACACTACTACAAGATAGCACGGCAAGAAATAAATCCCCTCATCCAGTTACATGACTTGATGGTGATGGAGGATGTTACATCAGTCACCTGGATGCCTGCCATGATATAACAACCTCCACTTACCTGCTGATCATCTGATCTTTTTGTGTGAACTGACTCCTCTTCCTTTAGATAGGTAGGTACCTGCTCTTCTCACAGCTCCTTGCGGGATATTGACATATTGTCCTTTGAGTTGCTTGAGAAAAATGTAACACGGAAACATGATTGAGAGTGCCACTTTAAAGTTTAAACATAATTTTCGCTTTAGGGAAATGCTTCTACATAGCTTGGCACCACGTGCACAGAATTTTATCGAGCGTTTAGATCAAAATAGGGGAGTAAATGGAATCCTAGTCATTGTTTTTCCTTAGCCAAACAATGAAGATATATGTCACGGTTAAGAGACTGTCTGAAACATAAAATCGCAATTTTTACAAGTGCAACTGCAACAGATTTTTTTTTTCATGTCACTACCTCTCATCTCTCAACTATTTCAGCCGAGAAAACACTGTTTCACTAGTTCATTTTTAATCTTTAGAAATTTCTATGATGTGCTACCTGTAGAGATTACCTCATCCTAACCTGAATGGTACCACAATGTAGTTTGCCAGATTTCTGCTGGTGGATGAATCAGGCCTTCAAATAGTAGTGGCACTATTTAGTAAATTGAGATTAATGCCTAAAACGTCATGGTGAGATGTCTGCCCCATCATTTCGTTTTCACAAGCCAATGTTATCATACTGTTTTCATGTGCAGTTCATGAGAATGAAGAGCAAAGTTAAGGCCATTGATTTTGCAACTGAGGGCACCAGCTCTAGCCTTTAGAGCAAAACGGGGGATATGCAACAGCATTTTTGACACAAAATCAATTCTGCAGGCCCATATTTCTAAAACCGACTACACCAGATCTATTCTTTCCAGCAACTCAACACTTTAATCACAACAGATGGCATGGAACGGACAGCATATCTCACAAGAACAGAGCCATTCAGAAATTTCATTGAAGTGAGACCAACACATTCAGAACATTACTACAAGATAGCACGGCAAGAAACGAACCACCCATCTAGTTCTAGCACTACAACGAAGACGCAGCATCACGCGCGCTCAAGCCCTCTCGCCCCTGATGCGGCGGGCGAGCTGGATGTCCTTGGGCATGATGGTGACGCGCTTGGCGTGGATCGCGCAGAGGTTGGTGTCCTCGAACAGCCCCACGAGGTACGCCTCCGCGGCCTCCTGCAGCGCCGCCACGGCCGAGGACTGGAACCGCAGGTCCGTCTTGAAGTCCTGCGCGATCTCGCGGACGAGGCGCTGGAAGGGGAGCTTGCGGATCAGCAGCTCCGTGCTCTTCTGGTACTTGCGTATCTCCCGGAGCGCGACGGTGCCGGGGCGGAAGCGGTGGGGCTTCTTCACGCCGCCGGTGGCCGGCGCCGACTTGCGGGCGGCCTTGGTGGCCAGCTGCTTCCTCGGCGCCTTGCCGCCGGTGGACTTGCGGGCCGTCTGCTTGGTGCGGGCCATCGGAGCGGAGCGGCGGATCGGCGGCGCTAGCAGGTTGAGGTGGGGAGGATTTGGTGGATTGGAATGCGAATGCGAGCTGTTGCGGCGGCTCCGGGGCGGGGTATTTGAAGCCAGCGGTGAAGGCGGGATCTTGAAATTTTTGGGGGGAGGCGGGGGAGGGAAGGCTGGGTGGGTGAGTTGGTTTCAGCCGTCCGATGGAATGGACGGTGGAGGTGGCGCCGCTTGGTGGTGCCGATCCGCGTGGGGGTGATACTGCGACGCCATTGGCTGAGGTGTCTACGGAGTGGATCGTTGGGCCCACAAGGTGGTCTCGTCCTCTTTCTCCGTAGCTTCGCGAGCCGAGCGAGATCGCCGTCCACAGGCCCGGCCCAACCAACAGCGGGACGGAGGAGGCCGCCGCCGCCGGTCGGTCGGACGTCCGCGCGTCGCAGGCCCATTCTCGAAGCTTTCATTATTATTAAAAAGGTAATGTTCTCTAAAAAAAATTAAAAAGGTAATGACTTTGTTACAGCCGGCTGTATTTTTGTGGTTTGGAACAGCCGGCTTCATCTGTCGTTCGACCGACCACTTCGAAAACGAGAATCATGGGGCGGTGAACGTGAAATCAGTCATCTTTTGTGCCTGCCATGATAGAACTCTATCAGCTGAACTCCCACTTACCTACCGATCAGCTTATCCTCCCGCGTGACGTGACATGGCATGACCCATCCATTGATGGGCGTCCTCAAAATCTAGCGGTATAAGCTCCTTTTCGGGGATGATGCCTTTCGAGTTCCATGAGAAAAATGCACGCGGAAACATCGTTTGGTGATTGGATTTGGATCCCAGCAGAGCAGGCGTGTTCTGCTTCTACCACAGTTCTTTTTTCCTCTATAGACCAATTTTTCGTTCGAGTCGTATCAGATATTTGGATACCGATCAGAAGGAATAAACGTGAACTAATTATAAAACTAATTGCATAAACTATGGTTAATTCTCGAGATGAATCTATTAAGTCTAATTAATTCATAATTAGTACATATTTACTATAGCAACACATAGTCAAATCATGAACTAATTAGACTTAATAGATTCGTCTCACAAATTAACCTTTATTTATGCAATTGATTTTATAATTAACCTATATTTAATATTTCTAATTAGTATCTAAACGTTCAGTCCTGTGGAAACATTTACCCGCACGGATCGAGTGTCATCTATGTAACTTTGCTCGTTGATGAAGCCCAGATTACCGATTCATTTTGCCTTTCCAGACGATACGATTTACACCTCGAATTAAAAAGAGTTTTTGTTACTCTTTTCAGATGACCACCTGCTTTAGGAGTTGCGTCGTATCGTCTCCCAAATATTTTCCTAATTTAATGGCTTCAGAAATTTTATTTTGCCCTTTTTCAAAAAAAAAAGAGTAGTAGTAGCACTATTACAATATTCTTGATCCCAAAAGCACACAAGCACTCCAATGATATGCCGGGCCAAAAGAGCCGTATCAGCTCTGAAGTGAATAGCGTATCTTTCTTTGAGTGGGCATCCAGGCAGCCCTCCTTTTCAGCGAGCACAAGCCAATGCACTTCTCGTTTCTCATCGCACACACAGCCAACCAGCTGATTCTCCCGGAAGGCACTCACTACCTCTAGCCTTTCTTTAGAGCAAACAGACGAGAAAACCACATGGGCATCGTGCAATGGCAGCTTGACACGTCACCTGGGCTTCTATCACTGGCCAATCCCGGTCTCCTGTTGGCAGCACATCACGCACAAAGGGAAACAGGCAAATAGCTAGCTAGCCAATGTGTACCAGGTTTAGTTGGGTGTGGGCCCACCAACCTCTCAATTCTGGGGGCACACACAACATACTGCAAGGCATTGCAGCAGATTGCACAGCCCCCTGATCTCTCAATAATGGCTGTAGAATATGCTGGTTCCCACTGAACCCTGAACCTTAGCAGCAAAACTGCAAAAAGCTTCGATCTCCAATCACCAAGATGGTGGTGCCGCACTCAGCACAAGCATATGATTAATCCGGCCAATCATGCCTCTCCCCTTTACTTCATTTTCCAAATTCACATTGAAATGTGATTCACAAAAGGCCCATAGCACCTGGCATTTTCCAAGGCACATTCTCCAGCAACAATTTGGCACCAACACGGCAAATAGAAAACTGAGGAAATCTGTACAGTTTTCTTTTTCTCCAGCAACAATGTACAAGCCAGATTGGCAATATTCTAATGATCACAATTTTTTGTTTCTACTCTTCTCAACCTCTTATCCTTCATGTAACAACAAAGAAGCAACTGACGACTCTAAAAATCATAAGGAGTGACCAAACCTTCAGGTCTGAGCGGCACGAGGACAGAGCGGGAAGGCGCAGGCTCGACCCTGCTCGCCTCAGAGCAGCCAGAGGCCTTCTGTGGAGCTCCAAACAGGGACTGCCGGCATGTCGGGCACGTCGACCGCGCCAAGAGCCATCGGTCGATGCACCTGACATGGAACCCATGGTTGCACTTGGAGAGGACCCTGACATGCTCTCCAGCCTCAAAGTCGGAGAGGCAGATCGCGCACATCGGGTTGGCAGCATTGAGCTTCAGCCCAGCTGAGTAGACCAGGATCGGCATGGCTCGTAGGGCCTTCCTCTTCAGCCCACTCTGAGCCAAACGTGTCACTGGGTTCGGCACAGGATCAACCACCGTCCGGCTCGAGCACCGCAGCGCGCACCGGACTATTGAATTGAGCCCGAGCGCGCAGATCAGTGCGCAGAGAAGAACAGCCAGGATCATGACGACGTTTGCGTCGAAGTTGCTTCCAGGAGCACCACCGTCCGTGGGCGCGGCTCCATCAAGTGGCTGGCTCGAACCAGAGGGATGCCCAGAGAATGGAGTGTGCAGTAATGTCCTCCTTGGGTACTCCATGTCCTTCTTGGGCACAAACCCAGCTTTCTTCAGAACCCTGCAAGTGCAAATCTGTAGCTCTATCTAGTTGCGTAGGTTTGTTCTTCTTTCCAGTCTGCCTCAGGTAGAATCATAAGCTGGGTATGTGCTGAAGTATTTATAGGCTCTTTAGAGACTGCAATAATTTGGTTACTGAATTATTTTATATGCTACGATACGCTGCCTCTTTCGCCCTTGCCCCTTTCGTCTCTGCCAGCCAATTGAGACAAAAAGCATTTGGTAAAGGTTGGAAGGTGCGCAATTGGAAGCTTCTTTGCTTGTGGCAAGTGGGCTGCATCTCAGTGGGTTTCTCTAGGAATCAGAGGGCCACATGCAGCACCATCTCTTGTCTGCCTGATAATACTGTATAAGAAGTACATATGCAAAGCGTGGAGATTAGAATTTGCATAAAAGGGAACTCACGTTTGTCTGGTTCAAGGAAAGAAGCATGGCGATTGGAACAGGATAAATATATACTGACCAATTTGTGAAGCTATCAGTTACATCCTCTTCAAACCAGCTCTAAGGTTATGCTAGTCAGCTGTAAAATATTTTAGGCTTCTAGCCAGCTATAGGGTCATTATGTGCGGCTGTGAAAAATCCTGGCTGCAATCAGCTATTTGACCTTCATTAGTGGGTTCATGACTTCACAGGAACTGAGTCAGGCACTGGTCCATGCAAAACACATGTTAGGGTCGTACTCACAACACCTGCAAAGTGAATGATGTGGTAGCAAAGAAGTTTTCACATTTTCAGTGCCTTTCTCTTTATAACATACAGCCATACTTATTGAACTAGTAAGTGAGAGAGACATAAATACCTACCATGCCATAAATTCGGTACAATTTATCTTCATTTTATATAAACATGACTCCTAACTGCAGGAAATAACATGCTGGATGAGCTAATCATTTACTTGATTCATGTGTAAACTACACTGTTTCGGCATCCAGGAGAAAACACAGCAATTTTGGAATAAAATATACAGACAACAGTAACATTATTTAACACATAGATGTAGCTACAAGAAAGATAAGAACAGCACCTAATATTAAAAAAAGAAAAAGGATTCATCTAAGCTTAAATGCAAAGGAAATGGAGCAGTTACATATTCTTTGCGCACTATGTTTATTCCTAGTTGCTCTGTTATGATCCCCACCACTTTATGTGAACCATAGCATACTCGCTAATTGGAGGATGATTTGTCAGCTTAGAACTGCTTGGGCTATCAACAGCAATCCTACTGGGTAAAGCACCCTTTGAATGAGTGGTTAGTCGACAAAAAGCAATCTTGGCACAAAAAATAAGTTAAACAAGTTATCTATGAAGCATTATGTAAACCAGGAGTGTTGCTTCCTCCACAAACTGCATGTTTCTTTCATATGGTGCCGACATCCACAAGCTCAGCTGGTAGCCAAGTCAACTACGTGCTGACACCTTGTTGATCAGTGTAGTATGGAAAGGACTGATTAAGTAATACGGTTAAACATAATCAGGGCACTCCATTAAAATAATTTGAAGGAAGGACCTTTTCCTAAATATGGATTTGCCGATAATGAGAAGTAACATGACTTCTGTGGCATACAAAATTAGACATGTGGACTCTTTCTGTTTTTCTTTTTGTGCTTCTTCTTTTTATTTGTGTCTTCTCCTCTTTTTTAATATTAACATATAATGGGCAACCCCTCTGTTTCATAAAAAAAGAATGTCGACTTAATGGCTGTGGTTGCTTCGATGAGAAGCCAATATCATGGTGGAGGAACCAATGATTTCCAGGAATCAAGATTTGCTCAGTCGCCAGAGGTGCAGGTTTACACGATATATGCTGACCATTCACCACCCAATTTTGAGTCAACTTCGCGAAAAATTTGGGTGGGTATTTCCTTCTTAATACAAAATCACCTGGTTAGTCCCTTTTTATTTCAATTCGAACCCATGGTTGTCACTGAAATTCTCTGACAAACATACAGCCTCTTACTAGTTCAGATGTAATATTCTTAATTTCTAATTATGCTTACCTGCAAAGAGCAAAACTATCATATGAACTCTGTAGAATGTGAAAAATGTAACAGTGGTTCCAATTTCAGATATGCATGACAATTGCTTGCCACAAGGACTCCTTGGTTGAACCACTGCGCTAATGCATCTTCAGTGTGAAGTTGTAGACATCTACGTGTAAGTCATATGATTGTTCCAGGCTATCCATAATTAAGCTTATCTTGACCCATCACTTTATGCTTTGGAGTCTTAGATCTATCTATCTTAAGTTACTCTGCAGGAGACATAACATTTATTCAATAAAAAGTGATAAAAGTAAACCAGGAAAAGAAAGAAAAACTGAACAAAAGATATGGGTACCGATCAGTGGTTCATCCAGATTGCTCAACTGGAAAGCTTAAGAGAAATCTACATGCACAATTACATGAATGCATCTGGACATTTCTGTCTTGCCTGCATTCTTGCCTAACATGGCCATAAGGATTAACAAGGTGAACACCAAGAGAAAATGACCATGATATCCTTACTATAAATACCTACTAAATGATAGAGAAGATAGGATGAGTTGATTACAGAGAGGAGAGAAGTTTTCTGAAACACTGTTTTTACGTCCATGTTAACAAGTATAAAAGACTTCTGACATTATGGAGCACAAAAGGTCAGCAAGAGCACACTCTCACTAGTAAATTTCTGATCTACTGCCTATCTAAAATCAAGTGACCGAAAAATATGTTTAGCACTGCTGTTGCCACCTCCAGTGAGCTAGCCACCAGATACAATATAGCAAGACGATGTTGGATCCGACAGAGGAGAGCTCTGAAAGTTGAATAAGATTCCTCCTTCCAAAAGATGGACAGGATTCGCGACTATTCTGACTAAGACCAAATCAGCTGAACTAGCGCCTTGTTTAGTTCCCAATTTGGGAGTGGCAAAATTGGCATTTTGCTATAAATACGACACTGTAGCGTTTCGTTTATATTTGTGAATTATTGTCTAAATATTGACTAATTAGGCTCAAAAGATTCGTCTCGCAAAGTACAACAAACTGTGCAATTAGTTTTTGATTTCGTCTACATTTAGTACTCCATGCATGTACCGCAAGTTTGATGTGATGGGGAATCTTCTTTTTGCATAGTGCCAAAGTTGGGAGTTGGGGGTGAAGTAAACAAGGGCCAAGAATCAGCTGAAACTTGAAGTTGCATATATGCATAGAGTGTTTCATTTTTCCATTCATAAATGCAAACCAAGGCGAGATTCGATGGTAGATCCCAAATAGCAAAAACTCATAGTTGCATATGCAAAGTTTTTCCTAGTAAAGGCATTTTTTTAATCTAATACTTTACTCAAGAAGACTCTGAAGATATGGCATAAGAGCTCAGATAAACGCGTAGAACAGTATCAATGAGATCAAGAACACATACCGTCTTTATCCAATATGTTGCAATTACCAGGACAGTTCACGCTTTATATATAGATTGGGTGAATTCATAGCTCATACCGTCTAGAATAGGGTTCGTTTAAATATTCAGGTGCGGATGTGATTCACAGACACAAGTAAAATAAAGAGCTATCACTTTATGTTAAGTCTGATCCGCAAGTTTATCACTGCGGATAAGGCACACACAGGGGGGAAGGAGAGAGCTGGTTGTAAGACATGCTTATGGTACTAATACAGCCCTACTATTTGAGCAATTTCACATCATTTGTGTGACGAATTTCAGGCCTTAATTATTGTTAAGATACAACAATTTGAATATCACTTTACAAATTTTAGCAAAGAGTTCACCGAAGAACAATCTACAAAATTTACCTAGCTGATCTTTCATAAACCCCGGACCTTCATTAGCTGCAAATAAAAGGTACCAAAGACCAAAGTGGTCTAACTAATGATGCATATCAAGAGATATTCATGCCTTTGTTGATTGGATCCTTCAACCACTGATTAAAACATGTTGGATCAAGGTAAAAGCAAATGTGATATCTAGTCGAACGAGCAATCCCAATCCTATCTGATAGATAGATTACCTTTATGTCTGCTAGTGGTTGGTGGAACTGCATGCATTATTACTAAAGTTTATCGATTTAACAATGAACTAGATGGCACTGACCACCGAGGGTTGCAAATAACTAGTCGATTCGGGCGTTTATGCCTCGAATGGCACTCCCACTTCCCACCTGAATCTACAATATAATTTTCCACCAGGGATCTAAGAAGGCGGCTTAAATTGGTCTTAGGACCCAACTCACAAGCACTCAGGAGACAGGATAAGCTGTAATATGTACAAGAGATGTTTGTGCTAATTTTCCTTTGGATGCTTATTATCTCTTTTTGTCACAAAAATGAGAAGTCCTAAATTTGTCCCAACCAATCACCGCGTGCCTCAATACTAGCCTCGGGAGAACGCATTGATATGGCCACACAAGTTGCAGCAATCCTCGGGAGAACGCATCAGGAGTCAGGACGCTGCATCTTAGCAGGAAGCGAGGGGACGCTGACGTGAGCTCACCGACGTGGCGCTTGGTGGTTGGTGCTACGACCGACGAGGCAGCGGCGGCACCGCGCCGCGAAGGCGCCGGCCTGCCTCTCGCCCCTGACCCATCGGCGGCGTCGAGCTCTCACCCCGCGAAAAAGGATGTGCGCGAGCTCCTCCACCACCGACCACCTCGGTCATCGGCGGTTCTAGCTCCTCCGGCAGCGGCTCCGCGCCGCGCCGCCACTGCCCACCGATTAGGCTCTGTGCCGGAAAGCCGGGTGAGGCAAATGGAAAGCCCAATAACGAACCTGCTACTAGGCCACTTTGGTCGGGCCCCGTGAGGCCCATAACCCCAGGACATCATGGTGCGGCCCGCGAGAGTAGCGCGCGCGCCGAATATAAACAGCAGGCGGCTTCTTCGACAAGCCGTCGAGTTCGTTCCCCTAGCTCGCAGTTCCGCATCGCCAGATCGCCATCCACCTCTCAACCCCAGAATCTTCTAGAAACCTGCAGAGCGTACCCTTGCGGATGCGAATGGGCGCGCGGTCCCGCTACGCCTTGGGGCTTGGTCCTTGGCTACCTGGAGCAGTAGAGCGGCGCACCGAGCCACCGACCACCGAGGACGGGCCTTGCTGCGCGCACAGTTTGCGTGATCGCTAGGTAAATTTGGGATTTGCGGTTGGTTTGGGTTTCGATCGTTCTTCGGAGACTCGTTCTGCAAAATCCCAAGCTCGCGGCTTCGTGGTTTTCATGTTCCCCTTTGCGATTCATGCCTGATTGGTTACTAACGAGCCTGCGAATCATCCAAGCGAGGATTAAACTCCCGTCAATTCCTCAATGTTCCTTCCTGCGCTTGTGGTGTGTAGTTAGGCATTTGTGAGGGCCTGTGTGAATTTTCGATCAGTGCGTGTATTTAGGATGGATCGCCGACCACGGGGTTGATCCATTCCGTTTTTTTATGCTAAGTTACCATTATTTGGCCTCCTTGTGCTGGTTATTAATTAGTAACAGATAGGGCCTTAACGGATTTCAATGCTAAATTCGTGCACGTTTGATCAGGCTTTGTAAGTGACGATGCCAGACTTATGTAAGGGTTAGATGTGAAAATGGGTGCACTAGTACACCAAGTGCTTAAAGATGCAATCAGTGAAATGGACTAGTTCCTTAGCGCATCCAGATGGAGTGAGAATTCGGTTGATGAGTTACTCTATTCATTATTATTTCTGTCATCAATGGTCATTTTCTGTGCATGGATTTAGTTCTTGGGACTAGCCAAATGTGATGTTAGGATGTGTTGGGGGTTTGTGTTTCTTGTTTAGGGAAGTTATTAACATGATTTACTGTAGGACATGCTAATATAGTCTTGCCTCTTGATTTATATGGTGTACCTACAAGACAAGGCCCAGCATTCCAAACACAGAGCAATATGAATTACACCATTTGCAGCTACACTGTTTTAATACATAGGATCCCAACAATATCCTTGTTGATCTCTTAAGAAACTTTATGCACAAACAGTTCATAAATTATGTCTTTTCAGCTTTGATATGTTTTGCGAAAGAACATAACATCAGAACTGATCACTGGTTTAATTACTTCGTGTAACAATATGCTTGTCATGCTCTTAAGCCACTTTAAATTTTCTAGTTTAGTTCATAAAGTTCTGCCTTTAGGGCTTTCATCTGTTATGTTAATGATGATAAGCTAAATTCTGTTCAAGATTTCTTATAGCAGGTTTTAATTCAGCACTCTCAGAGATTTCTATTGCTGGAACGATTCATCAGGTGAGTTCATTGATATCCTTTTTCTTAGCTACTTTGGTAATCATACATCATGGTCATGCCCTACATCTCTCTTCCTTTTGGGGAAGGAAAAACATTTTGGTATCATGGAGCTGTAATTTAATATGATTTACAGAGTTTGATTGAAATAGACTAAAGGGGGAGAGATTCCTCTAAAATAAGTTTTTGTTTGAATTTGTGCTCTATGTTTGAATCAGCTTTTTTGGTATATTGGATGACATACCTCTACATTTTACACTGGAACTAATTAAGGTTATATTTCATTGTTCTAGTGATGCTATCAGTAATCAGCAATAAGATTAGAGGATCAGAGAAAAGCCTACTTGATGAATGTGACAACACCGGCATACAGAGATTAGAGGAACAGAGAGAAAACTAGGTGATAAATTGGACAATAACGACATACAGGATTAAGGACTGGAACAATTTGTGAAGTATGGTTCCCATAACATAGACACCAACTGACAAAGAAACATTTTGAGATAGGACCCCGACTCCTTGAACAACACGATTTTCAAATGAAGTACATAATTATTCAGTAATCTTCTTGCTGGAAATGAAGTATGACGAAAAAGCAAGGATAACCTTCGTGGTAACTATTGAGATTTTGATCTCTTGTGCAGAGTTCAACAGCGATCTTACTAATAACTCAGGAAAGTGTTCATCCTGATCCTAGCATCAAAAATACCAAGGTGGTGATGCTCCATTTTGACCTGCCAGAGGCGCATTACTAGGGGAGATGGCACTGTAATAAGCTGGTGAGGGTGCTATAGTTGAATACGCCGGGGGAAATTTCCTGTGGCCACGTGGTGGTGGTGCCTTGCCATGAGAAGGCGATGGAGGTGGCGAATGCTTGTGCGATGGAACATGCGGTGGGTAGCGGGATGGAGGTGGGGGCGGCAAGTGGTGCGCTGGGGATGGCGGCGAGTGGTGAGCAGGGGGTGGGAAATGAGGTGGAGGTGCATGGTGAGCTGGGGGTGGGAAATGAGGCGGTGACGTGTGGTGAGCTGGGGGTGGGGGTGAATGGTGACCGGAAGGTGGAAAATGAGGCGGCGGTGCATGGTGAGAAGGCTGGTGAGCTGGGGGTGGGAAATGAGGCGGTGACGTGTGGTGAGCTGGGGGTGGGGGTGAATGGTGACCGGAAGGTGGAAAATGAGGCGGCGGTGCATGGTGAGAAGGCGGTGGCGGTGAATGATGAGTAGGCGGTGTTGGAAAATGAGGCGGCGGTGCGTGGTGAGCTGGTGGTGGTGGTGCATGGTGATGAGCGGGAGGTGGAAAATGAGGCGGTGGCGTGCGGTGATGAGGGGGTGGAGGGTGGTGAGCAGGGGAAGGGCTTGGCGGAGCTCCATGGTCATGGTGGTGGCGGTGGTGGTGGCCATGATGACCATGGTGCTTGTGGTGAGGTGAGCCGTGGTACGACGGTGGTTCCACCGGCGCCAACCCATGGTGGTGAGGCTTCCCATGCTCGGATCCAGGGTGCGCCGTCACCGGCGCCTCGGCATAGGGTGCCGGAGCCGGTGCTTCTGCCGACGGGAAGGCATGGTGAGACGATGAGGCGCTGCAGTACGATGCGAGCACAGCCGCAAGAGCAACGAGGAGGGCGATGCCCTTCATGCTTGTGGTGCCTATGTGTTTGGTCCCTTCACTGGTTGGTTTGATTGCCTCTCGATCTCTTCCATCTGGCGCCTTATATAGTGGCCGTTTGAATCTTCAGTTTGATGTTACCAAACCCATTATCTTGGGTTGGGAGCTGCTGGACATCTGGGAGAATGTGCGAGCGCCGACTGGGCCGTGCTGCGCGGGGCCGCAAATCCCGGTCTGTTGGACTTCGAAGCAGGTACTTTAGCAAATTTCTCGCCTTGGGTGCACTGCAATTAGCAAGGCTGTCTCTTCAAAGTGACTAAAGGAACACCAAAACCTGAACTCGATACTCTCTGTATACTATTGCAGATTTTGAAATTTAGGATTTAGGTTTCCTTCTATTGCCACCTTGTTGTAAAAAAATGCTTGTAGCTTGCGTAGTAGCTAGTTTTGAAGTTAAATAAGCATGACTAGTTAGTAACAGAAACAGCAGTTTTATAACGTTTTAATTAGGAATGAAAATCCCATGATATTGACAAATAAAGGTAGTACGTTTCTCTTTCCGTCCTAGTTTTGTGCTCAGATCTTATCTAGTGGCCTGAGGGATCGGTCAGATTTGACATGTTCTCTACCCCTCCTCTGAACCAGCGCGAATGACTTGCATTGGCAGTCTGATGGGCTTTGCACCTCAAGAGACACACGCAACGATCGGTCCTTGTTGGGCGGCCGCATGGTGTGCGTGGACCAAACTACATCGAGCTAGTGGGCTTCAACTTCACTACTTCAGTGGTCTCCGGAACGAAGAATTTTGTCGACGTAGGGCCCTTTGTAGGGCTTGAGGGGCTTCGGCTTCGTTACTGCAGCGCATCGTGTGGCACGTGCCGGAGCCGAAGTTGAAGCCAGGCAAGTCATTTTTTTCATTTCACCTCTTTCCAGTTCATTTTTTTTGCCTCGATTCACGTACCGACTTCACGTTACAGTACCAAAACACTGTACCACGAAGCTGAAGCTGAGGGAGGCAAAACCCTACCAAAGGGGGCCGTAGGGAGACTGGCAGGCTGAAGAATTCCATCGTCGGCACTACGGCAGGAACCAACTCTTTTGGGTGGATGCATGGACTAGAATTTGGCGGCTGTTCCCTTTCTATCACTACTGTGCATTTGACTTGTGCCGCCGTGTCGTTTTCTGGCACGTTTAGCTTACTTAGGACTGCCGGATTTACACCATCAGAATTCAGAAGCACGGTAAGTCCGTGTATACTCTGAACAAGAACTTATTCAGCCTCCAGAAACATGATTTTGTTATCTTCTACAGCTGGCCCTGACATTCCTATCCCTACTGCGGCGGCGGATCCTGAATTTCCGAACTGCAGGTTCCTGATAGTGCTGCATCTTATCCGGGGGAAGCACATCCAGGTACTGATGGCAGACAGCATGGTTTGGAACTTTGAGACAAGATGCAGGATGATGCTCGTCAACTCTGCAGGGCTGTGGCCCGTGGCTGAGGTGAGTTTCTGTACCGAGATCAAAGTTTTTTTCCCCACCATTCCCGCGTTACTGTTCAGGGTAAAAGGACAGTTCAGTCCCTTTTACACTAAATTTGTGGTAGCGGCCAGTCATGCTCGAAGCCATGTGAGGAGCACGCGATGGCTAGTGAATGTTAGGCGAAGCTAGACAGTAGAGCAGACCGTTCCGGCATGAACGGCACTGCCCGCTGGCAGCAAGGTCAACCGAAAAGGCATGTATGCTACGTAGTGGTTTAGGTGGATCAGATCCGGACTCACGACGGTGGAGATCTGAAGCTCCTTTCCCCCCAAATATCCATGAGGACGTGTCGATCACCCGATCCATTGCATTGTCCATTGTCGATCTCCCGACTTGCCGCCTTGCACAGAAATAACACCGAATCAGTTTCTGGTCCATGTGCACAAAACCACCGCCAACGTTTGCTCGATGGATCGTGTAGAGTCCGACTAGGCTTTGCTCAGAAACAGTAGAACGCCGCGCCCAATCGGTTAGCCCCGCTTTCGTTGCCGTACTGTCTCCATCCATGCAAGTAAATAAACGTAAACCGCCGTGCTGTTATCTGTAGCTTTCAAGAACGGCGAGCCCTTTTCCTTTCTGGGGAACAATGCCGGCCGCGTAGCAGAGTACAGATCTGCGCGAGCGATCCGCCGGAGCCGCGACGGGCTCGATGCGTGGCTCTCGGCTTCATGATTCGGCGCCTCGGCACGCCCCAATTCTCAGCCGCCGGTTACGAAGGAAAGGGAGGAAGAATCGCACAGCCCGGCACTGCTGCTCCTAGTCACGCCTACATCCATTGCACATCGATCGCAAGATAGCCCCCCGGCTGGACGATAATTGCACGTTCTGCATCGGAACAAGCTGGGATGCTAAGGTTTATTTTTTTCAGAAAAAGAAAGAAAACCAGATGAAAATGATTGCAGTGCTGGATAATGTAGTTTGGCAAGACAACTGATGATGACAGATGGTCTGATCCTGCCTGTAGTAGATGGCGTGTCCCCAGGAAGTCTCCGTGCACCTTCGCTGCTTTCCTGCTGATGATCAGCAGCTAGCGCGGCGCGGATGGAGTCCATGCCGCCCATCACCATCGTCGACATGTCGGCTTCCACGCCATCCACGCGCCGCGCCGCGCTCGCCTCCCGGACTCGAGCCCCCGCTGCCGCTGCCGTCCCAATCATCGCGCCGGGCGCGCTCGCTTCATTCTCCGCATCGCACTCGCATAAAAATAATTGCCGCGGCGCGGCCTCGTCCTCATCCGCGCGTCCCCGCCGGGCCGAGCCGTGTCCCCCGGTGGTGTCGGCGTGAATGCGCCCTGGCCGCCGCCCGCCTGCCGGTCAAAGCCCCGGGCCCCGCTCCCGCCCACCCATCATCTCTCCATGCAGCTGCATGTCATTGTCACGCCCCCTGCCGATGCCGATGGCCTGATCCGATGGTGGCCGTCAGCTGTTCCGCTCTCCGGCGCTCCCGGCTCGTCCGTTGCCGTGGCTCTCCGTTGTTACAAGATCTGCAACAGTCAATGGTGGGTGGGTCCGGCGGCCCCTGCCCCGGCCTGGTGGCTCGCCATGTATGGATGGATGATTTGCACCCAGGAACGAAGTGGGGCCGGCTTGCCGGTTCTCGGCGTCTGTACCCTTGGCTCACTGGCCTCTTCTCGACCCTTCTGATCCGTGCTCCCCATGGCCCCATCGGCTGCAGCGGCTTTTAAGGGTACCACAGCTACATACCTGCCCCTGCTAATAGACTGCTACCATGTACTACAGGATAACAGGCCGGAACAGGTTGCCCGCACGCGAGAGAAGTCACGGATTGGACACCAGCGCGCGCGAGGCATGCGTAGCTCGAGTTGCTTTCGGTTCCAACGTCTCGCTACCGTTGTGTTTTAGCTCTCGGTGACTAGGATGGAGCCCTCCAGAGAGCCTGCCCCACTCGAGCGAACTGCTATACTCCTACAGTAAATCAGTCAGTCAACGTTCGCAATTGGGTTTACTGACCTTAATTACGTGGGATTATCGTTTAAACCTTTCTACGGCGTGGCCTTTCGGGCAGGACAGGCGCACCGCACCATTAGTTGGGGGGACCTACTCTACTCTACCTCTACACGTACGGAGTACTCTCTACATAACTATATAGGTCATCGCATGCACCTGCCCCTGCCTGCACTTACACGGGTTCACTTCTTTTCCTTCTCCCGTCGGCCAATGCTTCAGGAGCCACGTTACCACTAATGAATGCGTGCATGCTTTCCTTTCTCATGCATTGGATCTCGCTGCTTTTCACCACACTCGGTCTAGCTCACCCAACTGCACGCGCCGCTTATTTCCTCCTGCGGTCACTTTCACCGCCAACTGAAATGTCATTTGATTTGAACCTGTAACTAAAATCACCTTTCTAGAATAACCTACAAAACCATTGGATAGATGGTAGAGTGGCCGAGTGGGTATATCTGAGTTCGGGGTGGAGTAGCTTAGGTTTCTGAGTTCGGGGTGGGGGTTTCCCACTTTCCCAGGAGACGCTGGGTTTGGATATGGCGGCGTAAGCTAAGTCGGTGGATGACAGACATGGCTGGGGCGGGGCATCAAGGCCGGGAGAGACTAGTGCAGTGGTAGGAAGCGACAGCAGAGCAACGCATGGAGGAGAGTGCCACGGGGGTAAATAAGAGGTCACCCGCGAGAGGAAGGTCGGGAGTGTGCGTGATGAGAGGAGGAAGACGGTGTGATCGAGGAAGAAGATGAAGCGACGCCGACGCTGTTGGATGTTCTATGCCATTCAGATCGTGCGCGCGCAAAATTCAGGTGCCAGATACTCGGAATGCTCAAGTGAGCTGCAGATAACCTAAAGAAAAATAATTAAAGGAGGGTATAGCAGTTCTTCAAGGAAAAAAAATGGAAGGTAAAGTAGCAAACCACGTCAAATTCAGATAAATTTGCGCCTAAGTAAGAGAAATTCAGATAAATTTGCATAAAATTTATACCTCTGAATTATATTAACTCGGTTTTCAATCCTTTTGGCTTATCCAGCGAAATCAAGTTTCTCACGTCAACTCGATCAATAAATTTTCTTTTCTCTATTTGTTTTTTTTTTTTGCATCGGTATGTTCTTTATCATGTTCGTTCTGCTTTTGCATGTGTGTATCCTTTTGCAGTGCGAGAAGTATGGTAAAGCCGTAAGGCGCGGCAAAGCTCTCTTTTCTCAACTTAACTATCTCTGACACAGTGACACTCATCGACATGCCCATGTGAGCATATGGCCATAGGAAAAAGATGTCTCCATCCGTGCGAACTCGAGATGACCGTGAGCGGCGTAAATCCACGTTAATGTGGTGTACTACTGTGCTAACTGTGTCGAAATATGATTAGTTTCTGAAAGTACGAGAGCGACTTCGCCACATGGAGACCAATCCAGCACTTGCATGAACATGTGCGCGTTGCGTTTAATGATACTATGTTCTTAGCTTTGAATCAGGTTAAAAGAATGCATAGGAGATGATATTTCACGTTCCAAAATTTGGCCTTTAGATATCTAGATCGCAATATTACTTGTCTTTTCATAAACAAAATAAGCATTTCAACTTATTAAGATATTTCCATCTAGGGCCTCCTGTTAGCTTGATGATATCTCCCTTACATAATACTGTCATGCATCATCGGATCCTTATCTTCTTTTTACTAGGGTCTATAACGTGGCTAGAGCAAACGGATAACATAAAAGCATGGTCTAACACAAACATCACCATGTTGTTGACACTCGTCATTGACAGTGCTATTTAATTAGTGTTTTCATGCTTAATCTTATACTAACCCGCCACTTGGCACATGAAATAATCCCATTATTGCATATGTGTTGTATTTTGGAGTATATTGTATTGTCACATGAAATACGATATAATCAAGGAGTTTACATAAAAGAGCTTAATGGATATTTGGACATGGGTTGTTGAGGGAAGCTAGCACGAGGAATGAGAGGACAAGAAGGGTCAGGAAGGGTCCAGGCCAATCGCCCTAGGAGCCTCTAGGCTGACCAGCCTGGCCCATTCCAGGGTCCCGGTCGACCTCCCGTTTCCTGAGCGTGAAGTTTACGATGATGTCTAGGGTTTTTTCATCGACATTGACCCAGAGCCGCCGTCTATGGGTTACTATAAATACCCTCTCATGGACTTCAAGGAAGGGAGAAGGGGAGAGAGAGGAGAAAGCACCACGTAAACACCATCCACCGCCGCCACAAGGAGGAAAAACGGAGAGAAAATTGGATCTACGTAAAACCACATGAAGCGGAGCACCAGAGGAGGAAGGAACCTCCCAAGCCGATCGGCTTGGAGGTGCTCAGGCTGATCGACTTAGGGCTTTTCTGCCCCCGTTCGTCGTCGTCGTCTTCGATCCAGTTGATCTACGGGACGATTTTTACCTAGAATTATGTCAACATGTGTAAGATCATGGGGTAAAATTTCTATTTGTGCTCGGGGTTATATGGAGATCTTGATTTGTAATCGCTGAACCTCTTGTTTAAGATCTGTTTGCTATTTACCATATCTTGATGATGCTTCTTCATGTAATGGCTGCCCAACTACTTTGGGTTGCTTATTTGCTTAACTAGAATGATCATCAAGCCGTGTTCTTATCGTTCAATATTTGAATACCCTCGTGTAGTGTCAACGTGCAAGAGGGAAAGTGTTAGGCATGATTCACATCCACTCGCAATAACACTTAGATCCAGTACTTTCATGCATGATGATCACATCTACAAGTGATCCTAGATCCCTAGGACAAGCGTTTTATCTATCTTATTTACATTCATACTCTCTATCTGCTTTAATCTAAGTCACTGGTTCTTTTGTTAGATCAATATTATCATATACAAAGAACCTTCTGTTACATAGATTAGTGCTTAGTTAAGCGTGCAAATCCACTTCTTCTTCTACTGATTGATAAACCTTAGGGGATTACTCTAAGGAAAGAGTTACAACTGCATAAATCGACGTGTTACTGCCGTCAGCACATGCCTAATTAGTAATTACTCTACTAAGTACGGATCCATAACGTTCTTGTTTATTTTGTCCCAAGAAGAAAAGAAAAATACTAGTGCTTTTGTCTGCTTTCTCTTGGCTCCACGCGCTAATCATGTGATTGGGAAATTTACGTCCTGACCCTCGCTCGCACACTGTCGTAGGCTCGTAGCAGTTTTCACTGAGGTTGCAACAATGTGATGTTTCTGAGCTAATTGCTGGGCTGGCTGCCTAGTAACTTTTGCAAGCTCTGGTAACCCCTGATATAGGTTTGTACTACCACAGAAAATAATTAGGTCTTGTTTAGTTCCCAATTTGGGAGTGGTAAAATTGACATTTTGCCATAAATGCATAACTGTAGCATTTCGTTTGTATTTGTGAATTATTATTCAAATATTGACTAATTAGGCTCAAAAGATTCGTCTCGCAAAATACAACAAAACTGTGCAATTAGTTTTTGATTTCATCTACATTTATTACTCCATGCATGTACCGCAAGTTTGATGTGATGAGGAATTTTCTTTTTACATACTGCCAAAGTTGAGATTTTGGGAACTAAACAGACCCTTAGTTGTGATGTAGTAGCAACAGTTTGCTAGATGAGCGAGACAGCGAGTTAACTTTCATCAAGGCACGGCTGTGTACGTAGACTGGAATGCACCTAGACGCATTTATTTCTCCGGAATCTTTGAGGGCAGAGAAGCAGAACCGTGCTGTGGCACTAGGCGTCAAGCGAGACTGTAGCAGCGCGTGACAGCTAGCTCACGTCGCCGCAGACTAGCAGGCATGCACGCTTGCTGCCGCACAAACGCAAGCAGAGGATTGGGTTCCAGTGGAGGTGACCAGCAGAGTGTTCCTCATATAGGCCACTACTGTGTACACGGAGCATCTCTGACATGGAAACATCACATCTCGTCACGTCCAGGAAAATGGAGAACGCGCTATGCAGTGAGAAGAGCAGAAGACGCTAGAAATACTAGCTTTCACTTGCATTTCCATCACAGTTATTGTGGTTTTACAGTAAGCCTCCTCGCACCAATAGTAGCAATACCATTACCCACACACAATACAGCTGCTAAGACACTAAACGATCGACGAACACGAATTAAACGGGACAACAGGAAACAGAGGGCGCAGCACAGATCTGCATTATTCTCCTCTCTAGCTAGGATAGATGGACGGCAGCAAACATAAGAGGAGGATCAGGGGCCTCTCATCATCAGCTCATCTTGGTCGGCTGGCTAGCACAAACTCTCTTCCATCACCTTCTGCAACACAACAAACAAAGGAGCAGCATTTTGTTAAGCAAAACATTTCAGATAATAACTAGACAAAAATGGCATCTGACAGAAAGGTTATAAAATGTATGCACGTGCTTTGTACGTACCCTATGCTCCGAGCTTGACAGCAGAGTAGCGGATTTCAGTTGTAGTAAGGCGGCGGCGGGCTGGGGGTGTAGGACGACGCCGGCGGCTTGTTGTACGACGGCGGCGTGGGCTTGGGAGCCGGCTTATAGGTCGGTGGCGTGGGCTTGGGGCTGGGAGTGGGAGTTGGCTTGGGGGTCGGCGTGTAGGTCGGAGGAGTTGGCTTGGGGGTTGGGGTGGGGGTCGGAGGAGTGGGCTTCGGCTTCGGCGCCGGGGTGTAGGTCGGGGGAGTGGGCTTCGGCTTCGGCGCCGGGGGAGTGGGCTTGGGGGACGGCGTGTAGGTTGGCGGCTTGGTCGGCGGCTTCGGCTTGGGTGACGGGGTGTAGGTTGGCGGGGTGGGCTTGGGAGTCGGGATGTAGGTCGGCGGCTTGGTCGCCGGTGGCTTGGGTGACGGGGTGTACGTCGGAGGAGTGGGTTTTGGCGTGGGAGTGTAGGTTGGTGGCTTGGTCGGCGGCTTCGGCTTGGGTGACGGGGTGTAGGTTGGCGGGGTGGGCTTGGGAGTCGGGGTGTAGGTCGGCGGCTTGGTCACCGGTGGCTTGGGTGACGGGGTGTACGTCGGAGGAGTGGGTTTTGGCGTGGGAGTGTACGTCGGTGGGGTGGGCTTCGGCGTCGGCGTGTACGTGGGTGGAGTAGGCTTCGGCGTCGGTGGCGTCGGCTTCGGCGACGGTGTGTACGTCGGAGGAGTCGGCTTGGGCGTCGGCGGCGTCGGCTTCGGCGACGGGGTGTAGGTGGGAGGCTTGTTCCCCTTGGGCGGCTTCTCCGGCTTGGGCCCGTGCTCCTTGGGCGGCTTGTGGCCCTTGGGTGGCTTCTCAGGCTTGGGGCCGTGCTCCTTGGGCGGCTTGCCGCCCTTGGGTGGCTTCTCCGGCTTGGGCGTCGGGGTGGCCGGCGTGGGCGCGTACCCGCCGCCGTAGCCGTAGCCGGCGTCGGCCTGGATCTCCACGGCCAGGCTCACGGCCACCAGGGCCAGCAGCAGAGCGGCCTTGCCACCCATCCTCTCACTCCCACTCTCTCCTCTCACTCACTCACTCTACAAGCTATGGTCAGTGTGGCTGGTGGCCTGAGAAGCTCGCCCTGCCACCTCTTTATATACACGGCGGAGCAGGTGGGGGCCTTGGATGCCCGCTCGTGATCGAGAGGATAGGACGGAGGCTTCCCCGTTGGTCCCTTGGGTTCACCTGCTCACTGGTCCAGCACGGGCCAGTCTGAACCTGTTGACGCCATGGACAGAGAGCCGTAGCTGCTGCCTGTTACCGGGGCGGGCCCTCCTGGAGCAGGTGTATTTACATCGTTGCATATATAAGTATTTTTGCTGCATTACATCGACTTGCAGTCTTGCAGGTCGCCGGGCTGTTGAGATCACACGACGTGGATCAAGCAGAAATGCAAGAGAGAGAATGATACGAGGAAAAAGAAAAAAAAAGAGAAGTAGAGGGGTTCAGTAGGTTTTTTTACTGCATTGTGTGACTGTTCGAGTGTTGTTTCTTTTGGGAGTGGATGCCGATAAACCATGATCTTTAGGTGTTTTACAGTAGCTTCAGGGCTGTCGTCACAAGTAAACACTATTTACCGGCAGTTATATTAATTAACAGGCGGCAAGCTTTGTGTTTCTCATAATAATTGTGTTTTTTTAACATATCCGTACTAGTAGAACATGGAAGACATTTCCACGACCCCACACCACAAATCTACTCGAGCATGCCAGCTGATCAATCTTTCCTACCAGGCTACTACTTATCCTAGCCTATTATTAGTACCTTCATCAATGGTAATTTATCCTACCTGGCAGCATAATTCTACTAGCAACCTCCAAATATCGCGAAAACAAAACAGTTATAGTGTTTTTATCCTTTAAAGCCTAGATATAACTTTAGAAGTTTTTTCTTTCCGTAGGAAAAGTGCTACAACCTCCAATGTTAGGTTCAAGCCGAAGAAATAAGCGATGGATTAATGATTGAGAATTGAGATCGGACCGGAAGAGACATATGTGCCACCTTAAGAAATTTTTTAGGAAATACCGGGGTTTTTGGAACATGAGCTAAAGTAAATTAAAATGAGGCCCAACTAACCGTAAGCATTAGCATGCTTTGTGCATTTCGGCTCTTGTTTTACCTTACCAAGAGCATTTCATCATATCCTCGTTCTGCCCTATGCAAATAAAGTTTCAGACATTTGCTGCAGGTAACTGTTGAGTACTCCAATACTGACAGCATCCACGCATTCATTCTGCAAGGGGCTCGTGAAGTGTGAAAGGGTTTAGGGCTAGGGAGAAAATACAGTATACGCGGTTCTGCAGGACGAAATGGAGAGGTGGTTGCCCAATGCCCTCAAAAGGGCTGACGAAACATGTGCATCCATCTGAGCAAAGGCATTTTCAGCTTATGATCTTTCCCTGAAAAAGATGAGACGGTTGTCTTCTTCCCTCCGCCGACCCGCAGAAAAACAGGCGAAAATCGATCATCTTCCCCCCAGAAATCGAGATGCAGATGCCTCCTGCTCAGCTCGTCTTTATTGGTGTGGCCACGACGAACACCCCCCGGAAAAACACCCAGCAGTCGGCACTAGAGGTGCCTGCCGCACCATCAGTACTTCCAAAACCAGTGGTTACGAATATCCGAGCGTACGTAAGGCTAGCTGTCTCGGTGAACTGCATCCTGTCGGTGGGGGTCGTCGTATTAGCGGGTTTTCCTGATCTAACGACTATAAAAATATTCCACTTTGAGAAAGGTGTGATAGTTTAGTAGTTTACACTGCAGAAAAAAATCTGTCTGCTAACAGTACATTAACCTCGACTTGTTTAGAAATTACAGTAGAACACAGGTGTTCTGAAGGCTTTCTGCAAATTGCTGTGAGACTTATGTGTGTTTCAAAAGCTTTAGCACAGTGAGTTGGGATCAAATTCAGAAGAAAAATCTTTGCATGCAGCAATGTTCGAGTGGAGCACCATCATCTGCATTCTGCAAGCATCATGAGCAAGAAATAATTGCAATGATGCTGGTGTGCCACATCTACACTTTCATGTATCAACCGCCGATCTAGCCAACTCTTGTCATGGTTCGGTACTTCGGTACGTGTCCATATATGTCCATTGCTGCTGCTGCTGCTGAGCTAGGTTTGGCATGTCGGTGCCCCGAAATGACAGGAAAATACAATCTCCGTGCCCTAGCTACTGTGCTGATGCATGGTGTATGCTTTGACGAGACTTGGTGGCACTGAAATGATGCCTCTCTGCACATGCATATGGTCATGAAAATAGCACTCGCTTTGTATTGATGTGGCGAGCACATTCCCATATGCATGGCTGCTTTTCTCTCTCATTAACCTTTTGCAATGCTGCAGAGTTGCAGTCTCACATATCAGCTAACATAACATGACCATCACGGCGTGCTGAGGATCTATAAATCACTAGTGCAGGGTACTGCACGCCTGCACAGGAAAAAGGTTGACGACATAGCATATCTTGCAGGCGATCAGATGACTAGGATTAACAACAGTGCCTTTTCCTAGATCCATTAAGGGAACATTTGGCCGAGGGCACGTGCTAGGACTTTGGATCCATTATCAATACCTGCAAATCTACTAGTATAATCTAGTGTGTGTGTGTGTAGATATACTAATTACATACCGTCGAGTGTAGATGCATGATTGCACTGTAAAATTTTGAACCCATCTCCTGGCATGCAGGCCATGCATGTGTGTCCCTCGGGCACTGGTGTAATTCTTTCAATTGGGCAGGTGAGATTCTCACGCACTTCTAGAAAGTTCCCTGAGAGGCCAATTTTTAAGCTGGTAGCTACGATCCGTAAAAAGAAAAAAGAAAAAGGAAACTTGGTAAAAGCACAATGCGTGATGTATTTTGTGGTCGTTTCTGGCAAAGTCGGGCGTGGTGACGATCATGTCCCGGGTTCTTTAGTGCCGTAGCTAGCTAACTAGGATGGTCTTGCTCATGGATCATGGATGCTGCGATGTGTAGGGTGGAATCGGTAGATATCCATTGGATAGACGACGATAGGGGGAGGGGAGCCCCTTCTTTGGCAAATAAAGCAGGAGCGCCATGATTCGTGGTGTGCTTTTTAGGAGCCACGCATGGGAGGGGGCGCATGATACGTGTCTCGCCGGCTTAAGCAGTAGCGGTAATTTCAGTGCGCCCGCGGCAGTTTCGGCACGGTAGTATGAACAGAAAGGGTTTCTGCCTTGCCTAGTTACAGTTTTAGCATGGTGCTGAATGTGCTCTGAAAACGTGAAAGCAGTAGCATGTGTTCTGACCTCCAGGGTAGCTGAAAAATGAAATCTGAGCTGAATGTGGTCAGATCACGGGACTTTCATGAAGGTTCATCAGACCTCGTAGATGCTCATCTGCAGTGCCTCTTCCTTGCTTCAGCTTTTAATTAAGCAGTGACAGAGTACTAGTGTTACTGTGCATGGACTCAGAGAGAAGCACCGCCGTGCACTCTGAAATGGCTGCCAGGGGCCGTCCACGTCCTAGGTAGTTACCTTATATAGAGAGTAGAAATTTGATTTGCCATTAAGACCCCGCATCTGTCACATCTAATATTTGGATGTTAATTAGGAGTATTAAATATAAATTAATTACAAAACTAATTGCACAGATGGAGTTTAATTCGCGAGACGAATCTATTAAGTCTAATTAGTCCATGATTTGACAATGTGGTGCTACCGTAACCATTTGCTAATGATGGATTAATTAGGTTTAATTGATTCATCTCGCGAATTAGCACCGGAGTTCTGCAATTAGTTTTATAATTAGCTTATATTTAATCCTCTAATTAACATCCACCTATCGCTAAAATTTACCGCTACTATCAAACACCGTACATCGCAGTTGAAGCCTGCCTCGGTAGCCCATACAGTCTCGAGTCCCAACGCGAGGCGGCATGGGATGTCAGACGACTTCGTATTGTCGAATAGACAAGTCCCGAATTGGACTGGCAAGTTGAAGTACTCTGCACAGTACACAACACCACGGGGATACAGTGTTTGGAACGGAATTTTGCTGAGCACGCAAAGGTGAAGGTGACAGCAATAGTGAATACTCTAATACGCACCAGAAATGAACGCGGAGAGGAATGATATTCTGGGACTGCTTGCCTGAATTCGTCCAGACGGACAACCAATCAAGTACTGGTAGCAGCAAGTATTTTTTTCATTCATTACTGATTTACACTTGCTGACGAATTCTATTCCCACCGCTCTAGATTCCTGAGCAACGTTCCTGCGATGTACGACAAGCTTCTCTGAGACATCGATCTGAAAGAGAGGGGGAAAAAAAACAGTAGAAATTCAGAGCGATGCTGGATGAAGCTTTGTGGACCTGTGGTGGGTGATGCAGGAAGCCCCGACTTCAAGGAATTTGAGCCAAAGCCCAATAAACGCCGAGAGGCGGACCGCATCCGATCGGACCACCGCAATAGGCGGGCTACATTTTTACTCGCTCTAGCAGCCCAGGACACACGTACGGATGGGCTCATATTTTTGAAGTTGTGCCCTCCACAGTATTCTTCGTGGGCCGTGAGCCCAGCACCACAGACCCACCTGCTTGGTGGGCTGGGAATGCCAGACTTATCAATTTATCCGGTAAACTACTTAGGGGTGTTTGGATAGCAGTTGCTAAATTTTAGCACCTATCACATCGGATGGTTGGACACTAGTTAGGAGTATTAAACATAGTCTAATTACAAAACTATTTGCACAACCCCTAGGCTAAATCGCGAGACGAATCTATTAAGCCTAATTAATCCATCATTAGCGAATGGTTACTGTAGCACCACATTGTCAAATCATGGACTAATTAGGCTTAATAGATTCGTCTCGCGATTTAGCCTAGGGGTTGTGCAATTAGTTTTTGTAATTAGGCTATGTTTAATACTCCTAATTAGTGTCCAAACATCCGATGTGACATGTGCTAAAATTTAGCACATGCCTCCCAAACACCCCTTTAGAGTTTATGTAGCCCATGCCGGATTAATCGTATTCTGAGCCGGAGAAGTGAACCTATTTGAAGTGGCCTATTTCGTACCACAAAAGCTCATAGTGGTTGTAACCAAGAAACCACCGGCTCACGTGTTCCGATTTAATTCCAAACGCCTCTAAATTATCGATGTGGTTTTGAATTTTTGTACGGGGACCAACATCTGGTATTTGGGTTGGGGTGTTTAATTGGACTCCATACGCGGATTATTGAACGGGTTAAATTAGAGCAAGACTATACGTCGGAGATGACAAAAAACACGTTGTTACCTTCAGACCTACCCGTCTTTGCTCGGCCCATCCCCTGCGCCGGCCACCACCCTCACCTCTGGTCCCCACCCGTCCCCTCTCGGTCGCTCCCGCGTCCACCCTCCTACACCGTCTCCGGCGGCTCCCACCTCCAGATTCGCTCACCGGCCGCTGCCACCCTCACCCGGCTCCGCCAGTAAGCTCGCCATTACTCCCCTGCCTCCTCCGCCGACCACCTGCTATCCTCCACCACCCGCGGCTGGCGGCACCCGTCACCGCCGCTGGTCCGCCACCGCCCAAAGCCCTCCCTCTACAGCCGGAGCTCACTGGAGATCCTACCCCCGACAACTCGAACCCCGAAGCCTAGCCCTACCGGTGGCGAGCCCCCACCACCGGCAACCCAAAACCTGAAGACCCGAAGCTCCTAACCCTAACCTTCGATGACGAAGCAAGGCGCCACCAATAACAGCGGGAGGAGGAAGAAGGCAACATGACCGCAGAAGGTGACAAGAGCACATTTGTTGCGTACGCAACATATAGTAACAGTGGTTAAATTGACCCTTTTTTTCCTTCGACTAAAACGAAGATTGCAAGGTTTCCACGTGCATTGGATGCACCCCCGTCCGGTGGAGTCCGGTCGTGAAACCGTGACGACCGAGCTGGAGGTCCTCGTCGAGCTCCAGGCTGCCTCCAACTCGCACAGCAGCCAGTCCCGGGTCCGGGGCCCTACAGGCGCGTGCACGCACGGTGAAATGGGGGACGTCACAGCCACAGGCAGCACCGCAGCAGGCGCCACCGTAGTCAACTGGGTCGTACGGCCGCACCGCACGCAGCACCCCGACGGGGCGACGGCACGGCACTGCACCGCACCGCACGCAGCTGACCGAGACCGACCGTGTCGTGCGGTGCGGGTTGCGTGGCCACTGGCCAGAGAGAGAGAGGCGGCACGAGACGTCGCTGGAGCCAGCCCGCCCGAACCCGAAGCAATGGCGACGCGCCGGGCTCGCTCCGCCGATCCCAACCTTCTTCTTCAGTTTCCATGCCACCCCGACCGTCCGTCTCCGATCATTTCTCCACGGCCCGCTGTGAGGCGGCGTTCCAGAGCCCACTCGCGCGACAAACCCCGTCTCTCGCTCAGCTCGTATCCGACTGTTTAGCCGGCCCGCTTCCTCGGCCGGCTGCCTGTGGCGGCAGCAAGGCGCAGCTTCGCCTCCCACTACGCAGCGTTTTTCACTTATAAGCGGTTTATTAGTGAAAATAAGCGAGTATCCCGCCAAACGTTTCACTTATTTCCACCGATTTTCGTTTATGTGGTAAGTTGTTTCAGAGATTTAAACTACGAAAAGCGAAAAACGAGAAACGAGAAAATTTTCATTTAAATTATAATCAGCGTAGCTAGAGGAAGGGTACCTAAACAGAGCTTCAGACTGATCAAGCGCCGTAACGCACGGGCTTGGATGAGGACGGGGAAACGCGTAACGGTGAGTGCCTGAGTGGTGGTGACTGGCATAAAGGAGGAGTGCAACGAGAGTTTTCAGTTTTGCAAACCACATTTCTTCAAAAAAAAATGTTTTGCAAACAACAACAGCAAAAAGGAGTGGACAACTTGAGGAGAGGACCATTCATGGCATGGGCATGGGCAGGGCGGTCAAAAAGGGTACCGAAAAGAGCATTAACACCACGTTCCGTTCCGTCCTGCCTTGCTCTAGCTCGGCCTCTCCTCCTTTCCGGAAAGGATCACCACCGCCTCTTCTTTATCGCCGCTTCTCCCCGTTGCACGTTCCGTCTCTCGCTCTCTCCGCTTGCTTGCAAAAGACGAGGCCCACGCGACGCGAGTCAGTCCGCCAGTCAACTGTAACCAGTGTCCGTATCCCCTAAACAATTTTTTTTTTGAAAGATTGACTCTTGCTGCCTAGGAGTCCGGACGCCGCTAAAGAGCGCCGGAAACTTTGCCCGGCCGGCCGCCTAGCTCCCTGCTCGTCGTGATCGTCCGTCCGTTTCGTTGGAAATTTGGAACCGAAAAGGAGCTAGCAGCAGTAGAATTTTAGGCACAGGAAAAGGGTAAAGAACTAAAGATTGAGGCGCGTGTGGTGCGCGACCACCGGCCGGCCGTTTTGCCTCCCACCACTCGTCCACTCACGCTCTCCTCTCGCTCTCGCTCTCGCTCACTTTAGCTGAACGTGCTCTGCTCGATCGGCGCCTCGCCACCACCTCACCCAATTCTGAACGCCATTGCTGAATCCAAATAGCTCATGCCATGTCTGAAATTCTTCGCAAGTTCCCCTTTTCTGCTGCACAAAATGATCATTTACCCTGATAAAACCAGCAACCAAGCAAATTTCCGTTGCTTGCTCAGCTTTCAGTAACGCATGATGCCTCCGGCGTGTGGGTGGAGTGAGCTAGACGTGATGCTGATCACGTCCTGGTCAAACGGATCATGAGCTCTGGTCGGTCTAACGCCGACGTGGAGGGAGATGCTCCGTTTTAGGCTTATCCTAGCGACTAGTACGCGTGTTGCTTTCAAGCTACGGATATGCGTTAGGAGTAATCTGCTCCGGAGTCCGGACTACGACATTCTGCATCGGGTAATTTGTTAACAACTTCGTTGCCTGATAAGCATCTTTCGTAGGTATTTGAATACTGGGTGCTAAACTTTAGCAGTGTCACATCAGATGTTCGGATGCTAATTAAGAGAACTAAATATGAGCTAATTATTAAACTAATTGCAGAACTCCTGTGCTAATTCGCGAGATGAATCTATTAAGCCTAATTAATTCATCATTAGCAAATGGTTACTGTAGCACCACATTGTCAAATCATAGACTAATTAGGTTTAATAGATTCGTCTCGCGAATTAGACTCCATCTGTACAATTAGTTTTATAATTAGCCTATATTTAATACTCATAATTAGCATTTAAACATGTGATGTGACACGTGCTAAACTTCAGAAGAGGTGTCCGTTTCTTTCTCTCACAAAAAAACCTAGTACGATCAACAGGAGTAGTGCAGACCAATGATCACTCGGATGGGATCCTCTGATTGATGTGATCGTCGTCGTCGTGCAAGTTCATCGGTAATTTTGACCGGAGGAGCACGTAATGATTATCGCTTGGAGATGCAACTTCATCATTCCAACAGCTCCCGCCGATCATCATTTCTTCTCAATCAAGTCTGAACAATTGCAACATCTTTCAGAGTGTAAGCAGTTGATTAGTTGAACACTTTGCAATTCCCTTGTCCTAAAAATTAATTTCTTTTGGTTAAATTGTCCCCTGTGCCTGTTCTCATCATGTCAAAACTCTCTGTCTCTACGCATGTACAGATTATTCTTTTCTTTCTCCCCCTCCACGAACCAATTCTTCTTTGTTTCTCTATGGACTTACATCAAAAGAAAAAAAAACAAGAAGCATCACAGGAACAAGAACACCATCATCCCGTTCCATGCAATTCAGCTGATCGACTGCTCAAATCAACTCCATCGGACTCGGATCACCAAAGCCATTCTCCATCCGCTTCGCTTCCTCAGTCAGAACGGCATGATGTGGGTGGTCTTGGAGTCGTACCCGGCGAGGCAGCTCTTGGCGTTCACCCTGTAGATCTTGAGCAGCTCCAGCGCCATCTGCCGCGCCGCCGGCGAGCACCCGCTCTGCACCAACAGCAGCAGCCTCGTCAGCCCGCCCTCGGCCGCCGCCGCCGCGTCCGCCGCCCGCCGGTCCCGGTACCGGTGGCAGACCGCCCAGAGCACGCCCACCGCGGCCTCCGCGCCGTCGCGCCCGGCCTTCATCATCTTGCCCACCACCGCCGGGACGGCCTCCTCCGCGCCCTCGCACAGCGCGGCGCGGCCCTCGGCGCAGCCCACCGCGCACTCGAGGACCCGGAGCGCCTTCGCCGCTGAGCCGGGCTCCGCCGTGGCCACGAGCGCGCGCACCGCGGCAGGCACCGCGCCCAGGCGCACCATCTCGGCGCGCGCGGACCGGCGCGTCCCGCAGATGGCGGCCAGGCAGGAGAGGCCGGCGTCCACGGCCTTCCCGTCCAGGGTGCCCTTCTCGTCGACGGGGCCGATCAGCCGGACCAGCTCGGCAACCAGCTCCGACGACTCGGCCGCCGCCGCCGCCGCCTTCGCCTCGTCGGCGGCATTGGCGAGCAGGAACTCCGCCAGCCTCGCCGCGTCGACCCTCGCCTCCAGGCCGCTCCCGCCGCGCATCACGCGGGCCAGCGACGCGGCCGAGGCGGCCGCGTCGGCGGCGAGGCCGGTCGCCACCCGCTTCTTGTTCGCGTCGTCGATGCCGTCCGACGCCACGATCGCGGCGAGCACCCTCGTTGCCGCCTCCACGCCCTCCACGCCGACCTCCTCATCGCCTCTCCTCCGGAGCACCGACGCGACCGTCTCGGCGGCGCGGCCGGCGCCCACGAGCGCGTTCTTTTCGAAGTCGTCGACATCGTCGTCGGACAGGTAGGCCGCCAGCTCGCGGAGGGCCGGGGAGGGGTCGGCACCGGCGCCGGAGGCCGCCACCTGGCGGACGAGGCTGGCGGGGGAGGAAGTCCGCGCCGAGGAAGCGGCGGCGGTGGGGGAGCAGGTGGCGGCGGAGGCGGCCCAGTGCGCGATGAGGCTGCGGAGGGTGAGGTTGGGGACGAGGTCGGTGGAGGGGAGCGGGAGCATGGTGGCCGGGCAGGTGGTGTTGCCGGAGTCGAGCCATCGCTGGATGGAGGAGCGGTCGTAGGTGACGCCGGTGCAGAGGCTGACGGGCGAGCGCATGACGTCGAGCGAGATGGGGCAGCGGAAGAAGCTGGGGATCTTGACCTCCAGCCCCTGGTGCTGCGGGGGCAGCCTCATGGCCGTCTCCTTCCGGACCATGGGACGTCGGGGAAGCTAGCGACGGCTGCCGGAGGGAGAGGGAATGCGGCAGAAAGGGAAGGAAAGGCCGGAGGATGGTGGTGGGGGTGGGGGTATATGGTGGGAGGAGAAGGAAAAGCGGTGGTGGTGCTGGTCGTCGCGTTGGGCGCCCTGGTCCACCGTGCTCGTGTGAAACGTAACCGTTACAATTTTTTTTCCGGATTATTCTTCACGCGTACCCCTCAAGGACTGCATATTTTCTTGCACACTTGATTTTCTTTGATTTTCTCTAAAAGAGAAACGGGGAAAATCTGTTATACTACCTCATATCGTTTTATTTGGCGTTGGTTAGATAAAAAAAATGAACTAACTAGTATACTACCACACGGATTACCTGAAAAATATTAATAAAAAGTAAAGAAACTTTAAACCCAAGTTTAAAAAGTTACAAAGTTTATTTTTTGTTGCCATTTCCTTATTAGAAATTATGTTTCACGAATTGTTATAGTCAGGAGTTATCACAAGCTTTATACATTTTAATAAAATTTTTAATCACTACAGGTCACATCACATGTCTAAACAAAACCATATAATTGTAATGCTTTGCGACGGTCCATAAAAAAGGAACTCAGTTACAATAATTATTTAATGAATTATTTAATGCCGACTCTTCTATTATAAAGGACAAACTCCAGGACTATTCACCAAACTTTTTAGCATGACCATATATCGAATTAATTATACCCGCACAAAAATCATCGCTGTTTATTTGTTGCAGTCATTGACAAAGGAGGCCGATGTGAGGTACATCGCTTTCCCTTTGTGCAGGATTCAAGATTGTCAATCAAAATATTCAGAATCTAAATCTATGAAGACTTTCGGCGATCTTTGCCAACAAGTACTGTTTTCCCCGTGTGATACTACATTTTTACTTGATTTATCATATGGGTGTTGAAGAATTTATGTGATCACATCGGATTGAGAGTTTGAGACCTAAACCAGCTGAAATTAGGCTTGTCACAAATCACAATGCCACTCCTGTTTCATGAAAAAAAAAAGACCAGCTGAAATTGCCATCCACAAAACCTTCACGCTCGAAAGCAGCAAATCTCTAAACTACGAAGCGGATATTTGCAAACATGTGGTGGTACTCCTAGTCCTAGCAGACCAAAAAAAATTAAAAAGGTTGGGGAATGCAAAAGGAGGCGGTGTTCAAAGCGGGAAAGGCAGGTGGAGTCAAAGGAAGGAAGCAATGAGGGTAACGTATGGGCGCGCAGGGTGAGGGGTCGCTTTCCCCCCGGGCTTGCTTTGGCCTTTGGGTGCCCTCTGCTTTTTGATTTCCCCCTTTCTGGTCCACAGTCTCTCCACTGCAAAACAAATCAAAACAAATTGCTGCTGGTGCTTCTCCGTCTTGGAATTATTCTCGCCGGTCAATGGTCAAAGCCGTCGCGATACGGGTCGGCGTCGGCCACGCGATACGGGCGGAGGCGTGCTGTTTGCTGGTGGTGGTGGTGTGGCGTCGCGTCCGCTCCATCTCTTTTGCCGTCGCCGTCGCCGTCGCCGGCGGTGCAACATCTCGAGCTCCGTGTGCGTGTGGTTCTTCTTGGCAGCTGTGCTCTGGCTGGATTGGATTGGATTTTCTGGCGACTTTTTTTTTCACGGGACATTGTAAAAAGGTTTCGGCGGTAAAGAAAGGTTTCGGGTAGGCTGGAACTGTTGATGGGACTTCATGCGATGCTGTGCTTTAACTTGCTCTACCGCTTGGCGAAAGCTGTGCCGACAGTGAATCCGGTGTTGGAGGGAAGTGCTGAGTTCTCTTCTCTCTTGCTTTGTCCCATCACGGTGGACATGAACTAGTGAGTACGTACGAATACTTCGTACGATGTCACGATCTTTAATAACACCAAATGAAAGATCTTATGCATCTAAACTTATGTGACAAATTGATTTTGATTGTTATGTGAGGCTATCTTTACTTATTATGTGATACAGATAACACTAGTACGCGTTGTAGTGTATGCTCTTCTTCTCCTCTTAATTTAATCTTTTGAGTATTGCATTTAACTACAGGTGCCTTCAAGCTAATTATTTAGTACCATCCCACCACCTGTGCAATCAGAAGTGGATTTATTGAAAGTGGATAAAATCTGAGCTATTGGGGACAAATCTTTATCCAAAATTGAACTGGTTGCAAAAAAGATTGGTGAATCACCCATCAAAAGTATTAATGGAGCTGATATCTTAGCCTCACTCAAACTTGATATAGAAGCCTGCAAGAGCTACCAGGACAGGGAAAAGGTGCTGAAAAAGTTCTATCATGACAAGCTTCGACCTGCGCTCGCGGTTCGAGGTTTACTTTCACGATATACAGACAAAAGGTGCTGAAAAAGTTCTATCATGTCAAGTAGAGAATTGACGTGCATAATGAGTTCAAGAGGATAGCCAAATATAGGCCCAAGTACATAACCTCACTTGAGGTGACACTGGAGCTGACATCAATGACTGAGAGCTTTTGGACATGCTGCTTTGATTTCTTGAGTGAGCAGCGCTGCATGATAATCGAAGATTGGGATAAACCTCTGGGCATGTTAATAGGCTGATTTCTATTTGATCGCACTGTGGCATTTGATGGGTCCAAGGTTTATAGAGGGAATCTAACGCTTCGCACAACAGCATGGATGAAACAGCTATGGTTTGTTCTGCTGTTTGGAACCCTGAGCGTGAGGTCTTGTCAACCATTCTCATCAAAGAGTTTGCATATAAAACATCAAACATGGCAAAGGTGATATCCATGTGTGTACTTCTAAAAGAAGAAATAGGTTGTGCCTCCACAAGTCCTTCTTTCAGGGTTCCTCGGATAGCAAGCTTGTTTATTATATATTGTGTGGAGCTCTGGTTATAGACTTGAATGGTGATAGTGAGCCTGCAAAGCTCAATAGGTTGTTGAAGTATATAAGGAAGTACTTTGATAAGCTTTTGCCAAAATGGAAGAACCGGGAGAAGATGTTTTCGTTGATGGAATCATGAGAGAAATAAAACGTCAAAATGTGTTAGCTAATGAAGAGGTTTTGGAGATCGGACCTCTTATTTGTAAGGCTGCATACTGTATCACTGGAAATCCTATGTTTAGTTTGGTCCAGAAGTCAAGTTTTATCAATCGTTTAACTAAGAAAAAATCAAGCCTCTTAATCTGCAGTTTGAAGATTGTTGTTATGTGAAGGTTGATGAGAAGCACAAGGTTGATGCAGTATGGCACATTATTTCTTCACTGCATCCTAAGATCGTGGAGGTTATAGTGGCTGATTTGGAGTGAAGGGTCGATTGTGCCAAATACATCAAGTATCTATTTGGTGACTATGTGAACTGTGTTGACAAGGATATTCCTTGTTTACCATTTATGCCAAGAATTTGAGTTTCCCTACAACTTCAAACAAAAGGGCTTTGAAGTAAACCCTTTTGATCTTATTTGATGCAATGATACCATAGCAAGAGTTCTAAGATATGTTCCAGATCCTTTAATTTAATATTTTGAGTATTCCATTTAACTACACGTGCCTTCAAGCTAATCATTTAGTACCATCCCACCACCCTGTGCAATCAGAAGTGGATTTATTGAAAGTGGATAAATTCTGAGCTATTGGGGACAAATCTTTATCCAATATTGAACTGGTTGCAAAAAAGATTGGTGCATCACCCATCAAAAGAATTAATGAAGCTGATATCTTAGCCTCACTCAAACTTGATATAGAAGCTTGCAAGAGCTACCAGGACAGGCAAAAGGTGCTGAGAAAGTTCTACCATAACAAGCTTCGACCTGCGCTCGCGGTTCGAGGTTTAGTTTCACGATACTCACTGTCTGATAAGTAGAGAATTGAGGTGCATAATGAGTTGAAGAGGATAGCCAAATATAGCCCAAGTACATAACCTCACTTGAGGTGACAGTGGAGCTGACATCAATGACTAAGAGCTTTTGGACATGCTGCTTTGATTTCTTGAGTGAGCAGCACTGCATGATAATCGAAGATTGGGATAAACCTCTGGGCATGTTAATAGGCTGATTTCTATTTGATCGCACTGTGGCATTTGATGGGTCCAAGGTTTATAGAGGGAATCTAACGCTTCCCACAACAGTATGAAGGAAACAGCTATGGTTTGTTCTGCTATTCGGAACCCTGAGCGTGAGGTCTTGTCAACCATTCTCGTTAAAGAGTTTGCATATAAAACATCAAACAAGGCAAAGGTGATATCCATGTGTGTATTTCTGAAAGAAGAAATAGGTTGTGCCTCCACAAGTCCTTCTTTCAGGGTTCCTCGGATAGCAAGCTTGTTTATTATATATTGTGTGGAGCTCTGGTTATAGACCTGCATGGTGATAGTGAGCCTGCAAAGCTCAATAGGTTGTTGAAGTATATAAGGAAGTACTTTGATAAGCTTTTGCCAAAATGGAAGAACCGGGAGAAGATGTTTTTCGTTGATGGAATCATGAGAGAAATAAAACGTCAAAATGTGTTAGCTAATGAAGAGGTTTTGGAGATCGGACCTCTTATTTGTAAGGCTGCATACTGTATCACTGGAAATCCTATGTTTAGTTTGGTCCAGAAGTCAAGTTCTATCAATCGTTTAAATAAGAAAAAAATCAAGCCCTCTCAATCTGCAGTTTGAAGATTGTTGTTATGTGGAGGTTGATGAGAAGCACAAGGTTGATGCAGTATGGCACATTACTTCTTCACTGCATCCTAAGATCGTGGAGGTTATAGTGGCTGATTTGGAGTGAAGGGTGATTGTGCCAAATACATCAAGTATCTATTTGGTGACTATGTGAACTGTGTTAACAAGGATATTCCTTGTTTACCATTTATGCCAAGAATTTGAGTTTCCCTACAACTTCAAACAAAAGGGCTTTGAACAAAACCCTTTTGATCTTATTTGATGCAATGATACCATAGCAAGAGTTCTAAGATATGTTCCAGATCCTTTAATTTAATCTTTTGAGTATTGCATTTAACTACAGGTGCCTTCAAGCTAATCATTTAGTACCATCCCACCACCCTGTGCAATCAGAAGTGGATTTATTGAAAGTGGATAAATTCTGAGCTATTGGGGACAAATCTTTATCCAATATTGAACTGGTTGCAAAAAAGATTGGTGCATCACCCATCAAAAGAATTAATGAAGCTGATATCTTAGCCTCACTCAAACTTGATATAGAAGCTTGCAAGAGCTACCAGGACAGGCAAAAGGTGCTGAAAAAGTTCTACCATGACAAGCTTCGACCTGCGCTCGCGGTTCGAGGTTTAGTTTCACGATACTCACTGTCTGATAAGTAGAGAATTGACGTGCATAATGAGTTCAAGAGGATAGCAAAAAAATGGCCCAAGTACATAACCTCACTTGAGGTGACAGTGGAGCTGACATCAATGACTGAGAGGTTTTGGACATGCTGCTTTGATTTCTTGAGTGAGCAGCGCTGCATGATAATCGAAGATTGGGATAAACCTCTGGGCATGTTAATAGGCTGATTTCTATTTGATCACACTGTGGCATTTGATGGGTCCAAGATTTATAGAGGGAATCTAACGCTTCGCACAACAGCATGGATGAAACAGCTATGATTTGTTCTGCTGTTTGGAACCATGAGCGTGAGGTCTTGTCAACCATTCTCATCAAAGAGTTTGCATATAAAACATCAAACATGGCAAAGGTGATATCCATGTGTGTACTTCTAAAAGAAGAAATAGGTTGTGCCTCCACAAGTCCTTCTTTCAGGGTTCCTCGGATAGCAAGCTTGTTTATTATATATTGTGTGGAGCTCTGGTTATAGACCCGAATGATGATAGTGAGCCTGCAAAGCTCAATAGGTTGTTGAAGTATATAAGGAAGTAATTTCATAAGCTTTTGGCAAAATGGAAGAACCGGGAGAAGATGTTTTTCGTTGATGGAATCGTGAGAGAAATAAAACATCAAAATGTGTTAGCTACTGAAGAGGTTTTGGAGATCAGACCTCTTATTTGTAAGGCTGCATACTGTATCACTGGAAATCCTATGTTTAGTTTTGTCCAGAAGTCAAGTTCTATCAATCGTTTAAATAAGAAAAAAATCAAGCCCTCTTAATCTACAGTTTGAAGATTGTTGTTATGTGGAGGTTGATGAGAAGCACAAGGTTGATGCAGTATGACACATTACTTCTTCACTGCATTCTAAGATCGTGGAGGTTATAGTGGGTGATTTGCAGTGAAGGGTCAATTGTGCCAAATACATCAAGTATCTATTTGGTGACTATGTGAACTGTGTTGATAAGGATATTCCTTGTTTACCATTTATGCCAAGAATTTGAGTTTCCCTACAACTTCAAACAAAAGGGCTTTGAACAAAACCGTTTTGATCTTATTTGATGCAATGATACCATAGCAAGAGTTCTAAGATATGTTCCAGATCCTAAATTTATTTACTGTGATTCTGACAACACCAAGTGAAAGATCTTATTTATCCAAGCTTTATGAGTTTAGCCCCTTGAGCTTTGTCTCATTTTATCAGGGTAGCTCAACGATTAAGAAGAATGGAGGTGGCAATGGCAATGAAGTTCATCAGGGTTGCTCAACAATCAAGAAGAATGGGGTGGCAATAGCAATGGCAATCAAGCACAATGATAGTTGGATGAGTTAATAGTTTGAAGTTAAGATCTGAACTATGTTTTTCTTTTGTTTAGTGTTGTCCTTTGTCATTCTTAGTTTTCCCAACTTTGTAACGTTCCACTGAATGATACGGAATTGTCTTCGACTATGAATTTGAAGATAGATGGGATATTGCATCGACACATTTTCTTTGCAACCTCTTACAAATATGTTTGATTCGTATTTTCTGTGCTAATGAGTTATTATGATACAAAGTTATTGTGTGCTAAAGCCCTTTGTCGTGGCATGCTTCTTTAAGTTACTTTGAAATCCATTTGCAATGTGTTGTCTCCTATACTGTCTTTGATGATAACTCTTTGTATATATACTCCCTTCAAACAAAAGGGCTCTAAACAAAAATCTTCTGATATTATTTGATGCGATGATACCACAATAAGAATATCAAAATATCTTCCATGGTTTAGCCCCTTGATGCAATGATACCACAGCAACAACTCCAAGTGAAAGATCTTACGCATCTAGAAAGATCTTATGCATCTAAGCTTCATGAGTTTAGCCCCTTGAACTTTATCTCATTTCATTAGGGTAGCTCAACAATCAACAAGAATGGAGGTGGCCCCTTAGTGACCACAATAGGTTGTTTTGACTTTTCTAGATACGTCATTTTTTTATATGCATTTAGATATACAAACATGTCTAGATACATAGAAAATTTTATCCATCTAGAAAAGCTAAAACGGCCCATAGTTTGAAATGGATGGAGTAGTTAATATAGGGATGTCTCTAAGTAGTAGACAATTGGCGGATTGGATTGGATTTTCTTGCAGGGCAACTTTTTTTTTCACGGGAGATTGTAAAAAGATTTCGGGTGGATTGTAACTATTGATGTGACTTCATGCGACGGTGTGCTCTGACTTGTGTTGCTGCTCGACGAAAGTTGTGCCGATAGTGAATCCGTCGTTGGAGGCAAGTGCTGAGTTCTCTTCTCTCTCACTTTGTCCCATCATGGTGGACTAGTGAGTACATACGAATACGATGTCACGATCTTTAATGTTTTTCTCCGATGGACCTCCAACTCTGTCGTGTCCTTGGATTCTTCTTGCTTCGGTAGTGGAAAAACTAGGCGCACTTGAGAAGGGGTGTGATCTTAGGATAATTTGTCAGCAATCTGCAAATCCATCTCACGGCGACTCTTGCATTGGTTCTCCTTGAGCAAAACTCCACAAAGAAATATGAAGCATATGCTTTTTTTAAGATAAGGATTTGATTTAAAAAAAGAGAGAGGTTGTTTTCGTCGTCACCATTGCATTGCATGCATCTGGGTTGCTACCAAACAACATGCCTCAACCCTCAATGGTTAATACGTATCCGGAAAAAAAACCATACCAACATCAACCTGTGGTGGTAGCAATGGTGGGATTTTCATATGCTACGGCTCCCTCGGTCATAAATAGTATCTTCTTTGGTCTATGCAAGTTGGGGGTGCCGGCATGTGACGCCAACAAATTTCCAACCTCCAAATTAGCTGGACGATGATACTATAAGATAACACAAAATCTTCTTTTTCTTCTTCAAGCTTGCTTCTTTGACCAACCAAATACTAGTTCTGGTACCTATTCCTCGTTGCGCGGCTTTTATATATACACACACTTATTTGCAATGCATGGCATAATAGCTTACCGATGATCTCTAAATTTGTTTATCCATATTATGCTCCGGCTTCAGGGGACGGAGGTATCGCACGGAGATTGTAGAAAAATTTGACCGGATTTTGCAGATCCCAGTGTTCTCTGCCCTCATAGTCGCTGCCATGAAATGAAGAAGAATAATGGGTGAAAATACCTCAAAAGATGCAAAAGTATTAGCGCTAATGGGTGCTAATAGCTTGTCAAAAGACAAAACAGAGGAGGAGGGGAGAGAGAAAGGGAGGAGGTGAGAAGATAAAAAGATAAAAGTAATTTTTCATGAACTTTAACTCTATCTATTAGCTATATCTCTAAATAAAAGTGCTGAGGAAATATTACACTTTAGCGATAGCATGTTCGAGCAGAGGAGCGGAGAGAAAATGACCTGAAAACTGCCAAACAGATTGTGCAGGTCGTCGCTGTCGTGGCCCTGAAGGGATCCTGGATTTCGGTGCCTTCCCTTTCGGAAGTGGAAAGGGTGGGTCATGTGGTCGGGACCCACCTGCAGGTGTCCTGTGCGTATGTGGGCCTGCTCTCGGCCAGCTCTGTCTGTGGAGCCACCGGTTTTTTCTTTCTCCTCCTGCTCAACAAAAGCTGTTTTAGTCCCGTTTGTCTCCCTGTCATTTATTCCGTTGCGGTACCCAGTTGGATTTCACCAAGAAAAAAGAAGAAGAATAAACGCATCAGCAATTCAGCAGGGCAACACTCCTCCATCTGACCACAAACATCCTTGTTTGGTATTGTTTTACAATTGCTGCACAGTGCAAAAGGAAAATCTCAATCAGGTATCAGGGTGTGAGTGGAAAAGGATCTGCAGGCTGCAGGTCCTAAATCTCTGTGTTACTGCAAGTCTGCAACCACACGTGGATATCGATTCATCCGATCGGCCATCGATTTCCTTGGGGTTTCAGTCTGAACCGGGAGGATGTTCTGCTCCGTCCATACAACTCGCGTTGCGTAGTTATTCTGGTCAAGGCACCCGAGTCTGAGACAACAATTGGGCGAACATATTCTCCGGTCATGCCGGCATAGACCGGCACACAGAGATGGGCACAAATGCTGGTTCCTAGCGAAGCGAGCATCGCGGATTCAGTGCTCCTCTGGAACAGAGCTTCACGCGGCAATTTGGTTCCCACTGCAGGAGCCAGACCTGTGCCCATATCTGAAAACCCGCAACTTTGTTACTGCTCCGGCAAAGCTGTCACACGTCAAAAATGGATTAGCTCAGTTCGCAAAAGGCTCTACGCCTCTACATCTGACATTGAAAAAAAGGCACTGCACACATAGTACAGCAAGAAAAAAAAATCTTCATAAGCATCATTGTGTCAGTCGTATCATGGACCTTTGTTCTATCATGCAAATAAAATACACCAATCGTCTCCTCAGTGGCGATACAAACAGGGCTACCCATGCATAAGCATCATTGTGCTCAGGTCTCTTTTGAGTGAAATCACGGCCAATTTGAGCCGCTTTATCGCACGAGAGAAAGAAATTAGGGATAATGTGTTAGTGCACTTTTGGCGTTCAGAAATACACTAATAGAGTGTGATATATCCGGATTGCAAGCAATACTCTTAGTGGACAAAAAGCATAAAACTCAACTGAATTTATTTGGTACCGCAGTAAAAAACAATACATTCATTCAAGCAACAAAACCAAATATATTTTTTATCCTACCTCTGATCCTACATATAAGTATTAAGTAGTAGATTTAGGCTTGTCCTAATTGGCTAACTGAAAACAGTTTTAGCTTTGGCGTCATTAGTAGAAAGATCATATAGATTGACAGCGTAATGTCGATATAACTAGATATGGAGATATTTTTTTTCTTGAACAACACAGGAGAGCTACGTGTCATTTCATTAAGAGAGAAGATACAGAGATATTTAATCAAGCAATGTTAAGTAATGTTGAAGAATTCTCATTGTGCCCGATTCTCTTTGTGCCAAAGTACTCAAATGATGTTACTTTCCTCATATACTAGTTTTTGGAATGCATCCCGGCCAAGGAGTTCATTTTTTACATGGTGCAGCTTGCAGCTTCATGTATGATGTATGGCAAGGAAGTGTTGGAAAAAGGATATATGCCATTGCTCAATTCCTGCATGTGCACTGCATAGAAAACCAGGAAATACTCAACAAGGGACAATCAAGATCCGAAATACCAGCATTCCTCACTGACCATATTCCTCCTTAAGTTTTGTAGTCTACTCATCTGTTAGATAAAAGCATTGATCATGTAATACAGTGATCAATCTGCCAACATAAAACAATCATGTATTGGACGATATTCCGTCCAATCCAAAAATAATGTACAATGCTTTAGTTTTCTTCTAAATCAAAATTTTCTAATTTTGATCGCATTTATTAAACCGTCATGAAATATATCTTGATAATGTATTTACTTTGACTTAGATAATATATTTTTTAATAAATTTACCAGTTAAAGTTATAGAAATTTGACAAAACTAAAATGTCTTCAATTATTTCGAAAAGAGGGTGTGTGTATGCAGGATGTCAACGCCGTGCACCTGTGCCGTTCGCTGCACGTACCCACAACAGTATGCGTGCTGCTTTCTAATTTTGAAAAATAATATATAAGATTTCTGCAACTCTATTTTGAAAATAATTTCGGAAACTATCTATTTTTTGGAAAGTTATAGACTTATGCACATGATTTGCAGAACATTTTTCAGAGCGACATAATTTTTGCATGCAAACTTATTGTGGTAACTTTTCAACAAAACATTATCTAAATACAATTTGTGATAACTTTTTTGCAGACAAAATTATTATGACAACTTCTCAATATAATCTCGCTAGCACAAATTTTATGTGACAACCTTTTCAAATAACTTATACATGTAAGTTTTCGTTGTTCACCGTCTTCATAAACTTATACACACAACTTATTCAGTACAACTTTTATGCATACCTTTTTTGGAGAAGCATCTTAAATTTATAAATTTTATTGTAGCGTATAGAAGCAAAATGGGTAGGTTGAATATGGAAAAAGAAAATAAAAGGGAAGAAAAAGAAACAAAAAATCATTCGGTTTCAGACCCATGCTAATGATCTTAACTACCCACGTGCTAAGGATCCTACCAATGCTAATGATTCGAACTACCTATATAATCGCCCTGTCCCAAAAAAAAGTGCTCTTTAATGTAGATTTTTTTAGGGAAAGTGCTCTTTTAGCTTTATCCAAAGTCAAACTATCTTAAGTTTGATCAAGATTGTAGGAAAGTGTATCAACATTTATGACACAAAATATATAACTATGAGAATATATTTCGTGATGAATCTAATTGTTCTTTGCCAATAAATTCATTTATCAAAACATTATATTCCAAGAAATAAACAATTGATCCCTACCAATTGTTCTTTGCCAATGGGAAGAATGAAAGAGAAGAGGGAGGTAGGGTGGAGGAAAAATAAGCAACGGATGTCAACTTGCCTTATGATTTGGTTTCTTGTGGTGAAATATGACCGTTTGGGTTCTCTCGACGCCGGATGCCTTCCACATCACGTCACCTTTGACTATCACAGGCACCGGCAGGCCGTTCCGCTGCTGGCAAAACCTGCCAGTGTTCGCCCTCACCTGCCAAGGTACGCACAACACTGATATTTTCCTTGATTTGAAACATATGCTTATACAGAGCAACAGCCCTGAACTTGCAAGACAGGAGGCATTAATATTCAGGCCAGGTTCAATTCCAGATAGACCTCCAAGCCTCCAAGATGAAATGACTATGCAAATCACTGAAGCTATGCTGTATAAGTACTGTATCACCAGTAGTATCACATAAATGACAAACATACGGGATAAATGCGCCAAATATAATTCATGTCCAAACCGACAGTAACATGAAATGTTCACAATTTGACAGCATGTTCAAAAAAGTTCAAATAGGAGAAACACTAAATTCGGTGTAGACTGAAACATGACATTGAACAGATGACAGCCTATGTCTTTACTCCCGCGACCTTCCATCCCAAACACAAACCTGTTAAAATTGACAAAACGAGGGAAAGTCTCCAGAATATCACTAGTGCTCACTGGATCTGCATCTACTCTTGTCGGCCTGCTCTCTTTGTTTCAATTCAAAGGCAGGGAATATATGTAGGGCTAGTCTGTACTGCAAAATGATGAGGAATTGCTCATTTTGCTATATGCAAACCTGCAACCGCATATGGATCTGTAACACTCCAGCAAAACAAAGAGGTGCAAAACGCACAATGATAAAACAATATCTGAATTGACGAAGTGCTAAGCACAGGGTGATATGGCTAGTTTACTGGCTGATGAACATGATGAGCAGATGTATAAGTTCCTGCTCGCACTCCTTTGGAGTCTCTGAGCTTCAGGACTATCTTCTGCTTAATTCCCGAGAGATCAACGGTTTCAGGTACATATAGAGCTCGCGGCTCCCTAACAACTTATTGAGAATATCTAGCCATCATAACTAATCTAAGCCGGCACCAACAAAACGAAACAAACAAACTAAATCTTCTAGTTGTTAGCCAAAACCTGAGCCTTCTTGCGCTGGAACTAAAAGGACAGAAGCTTACCTAGTAGATCAAATAATTAGAAGAATCCAGGTATATAACTAGAGATCATATACATGGTCTGATTATAACATTTTGGACAGTTCAAAAATATTACAACAAACACTTACCTCTAAGTTTGCTGCCTTTTAATCAGTCAGACCATGCTGAAAACAACCTAAAAAATTGGCCATTATCAGAAACATTAGAATGAACAGGCTGCTGCCTTTTTCTCAGACAGGCAACAACGTGACACAGATACCATCCTTGTGTTTTAAAAAGGCGACATTTGGTAAGAATTATATTTTATCTCAGAAGTTACAGATTTGAGTATTTGGGGAAAGAGAAATCATCATAGGAAGATACTGTGAGATCAGTTTATTTGCAAAGTCTTTGTGTGCTAGGAAGATACTGTGAGATCAGTTTATTTGCAAAGTCTTTGTGTGCTAGGAAGATACTGAATGGAGGAAACCTGCTACCAGCATAGATGAAGAAGAAAAAAAAAATCTTAGTGTGCAGATATTCAAGGCTGAAGATTAAACAAGCTTTGCTTTCAGCAATCTCCGCGAATTCAACAAAATTTCCAGAGAATTCAACAGAAATCAACAAAATGATTGCAACAGAGAATTCAGAAGAACCAAAAGAAAACCAGGGAGCAAATTTCAAGGTATTAACTTTGAAGTCACTAAATTTCCAGGCAATCTGCAAATTGTTCAGATTTTTCTTCCGATAGTACTACTACAGCTAATTTTCTCAGGGGCATCTGCAACAAGCTTTGCTACACCTATTTCTGTTGTTCCTCTTAGTACTGCAGTTCTATCCTAAAACAGAAGTGCACAAGACAAAAGTCCAAAATTACATATAAAAAGGAACAAAGGAGCACTTGTGTAAAACAGGTTGAATCGGGACCTTTTCTTCTAATCAAATGGCCACATTGCCTGATCACCTAAACTACAAACCCATGGGAACCGTAGTTCACCAACTGTGCTGCCAAGAACACATATAGAACAATGGCAGAGAGAAAAATCTATATATATTCTACAATCAATTCTTCAACTGCATTGCCATTGCATGACCTAAACTGCAGCCGCACCCGTGTATGTGCTAGCCTGCTAGGCCTAGAAGTAAATCTGAAACCTCACTAGAACGGGAACTGAAGGAGGGCACTTGGGGCATGTGCTTAACTTTTTTGCTTTGTTTGGCTCCAGTCAGTGGCCAGGCTGTTGAAGATTCTCATGATTAAGGCGCCCTGCCGCGTGATTAATTAGCTTAACCAACGGGTCCCTATCTCACATCTCACGAGTTAATTAGCTGCTAAGTACGGGTGCTAATTAATAGATACAATAACCATCGTTTCATCTACAGCTAGGTAGGAATGAGAGAGCCCGCGCGATGGCAGGCTGCCGATCGACTGCAACGACATGGGCTGGTCAAAGAAGAAGAAGAAGAGAAAATAAATAAATAAATCAAGATGGGCCCGATCTGCAGACGTCATGGCAGATCAGCCACGTACGAATGATTTCACGTGCTGTGCACGTGCGAGGAATGTTCCCTCGCAACCAAAAAAAAGAAAGAAAGAAAATGAAGGGGAAGTCAGAAACAACAAGGAAAGTGAGGAGAAATCTAGGCCGAGCCCTACTCGACATGGGCCTGGTGGTTGATCCGCAGCGTATTCCGGCCCACTTGAGCCACTTGAAACACGTGCATGGTGCATGAACTGCATAGCTACCGCAACTTTTGACTGCTGGATGTTAGTGTTACTGCATCGCTGGAAACCCTACACATCCACGTTAGTAACTTTGGATATCTCTGGATTTGTCCCTATGTTGGGCTAAAAAAACCTAAAACATGCACTTTATATATATCTCTTCTGGCTTCAAAGTGAGTGTACGTGAAGCAGCGCTAGCATAAACTACTTGGCTTTACAACTAAGCAATGATCTTTCAGTTGCTTTGCAAGCAGAAACCTGTATTGGGAGGTCACGCTGCGTGGATGGTGCTTGGTGCATGAACGACTTCGCGACCGGCCTCCAAAACCAAATTGGCTTTGCTCTCATCGATCACTACTGCGGCCTACCATTAGGTCTACCCGTATTTGTTGTATCCTACACAAGTGGTAGCCTACTGTTACGAGTGGAGACATGTTTTGAACTGCTTTTGGCACTAGTAATCTTTATGCACAACTTTCATAACAATCCCCCCTTTGGTAGAATCCAAGGCCTCTGGCTATTGTAACGCTCACAGATAAGATAAGTGTACGTTGAAAAGGTAGGGGTAGCACCATTCACAGAAAAGGTATAATTCCAAATGAGAGAAACTGAAAACAGCTGTATGCATGGCTGTGTGTTATGCATATCCAACTCATTTTGCCGCACCAACAGCTTTCATGTATCAATCATGTACCACAAGTAAACATATGAACTTTGCCACTGATATATGATCTACATGATGCAGACTGATGGATCATATATGCAAGCCTCGAAATTTATATATGCGCAAAATACATGATAGGCTTTAGGGATTTTCTTGTTTTTACTACATAGGATCGAATTTTCATGCGGATGGTGCCTTGCAAAAATGTTAGCAATATATACATACCAAGTTATCAAGTTTCACTTGGATATACACATGTAAAAAATAAATTGGTTGATTATCTATATATGTGGGCACAATATAATTATATTATTTGAGTAACTGCTTTCTACTAGTTGTCGTCATCTATTTATTTATTTTTAGCCATTGCTCTTGGATGGAACATGTGAGCAATCTAGTGGCAGTATGTATGCTTCAAATTATTGCTGAGTGTAGAAAACAGGAGTAGCAGGTGTCTTCTCCATCTCATCTCCTCCAATGCTCCAGCTATAGCTATCATCTCCTTTCCTCACCCGTCTCTCTTACTCCAATTCCTATGGATACTTTCAATCTACCTAATGCTATTAATTCTTGCATTATGCATGGGTGCCAGCTTTACTATCGCTTGTTGTTTCTCCTTGGAATGGGTCCGAATCTGTCTTCAGTAAATTCTTTTTTTAATTGAATCTTCAGTAAATTCTGAATATATATAGTGTTTTAATTTTTTAGTTTTATGAAATCACCATATAACAGCTTGAAGATTTCCTACAAACAAGAGTAACTGATCATAGTTATTCAATCTGCTGAGGTCACTAACAATTTCTTCTACTGTGGTTCCAGATGGAGTGCACCTTCATAGATTTTCAAGTCTGACAGCATCCAAAGAGACCTTATGAAGTTTAGCTTAGCGTGTTATTCAAAGGCAGCCAAAAGCCCAAGATGGTGAAATTCACAGCGAAAGAGCTATGCGGCATTATGTGCAGGTTCAATTTTTATCTTTTTTTTCCGAATGAGTTCAATATTATCTGTAGCGTGTCTGTCATTTCTCATAGTGGCTCATTGCACATTTGTTTCCTAGATGATCCATATCTAAATTTGCTGATGCTTCCTAGATTATCTTTCATTGGCAACTCCTACGCTGCTAGTTTTGATGCACCATTTATCTATTTGGGCACAGGATTGACTCTGTTTTGTCTATTTTTCCAACTGTGCGTATGTTCATCTAATGATGGAGTCATTACCCAAAGGCACTATTAGGCTTGGTGTACGTTCAGGAAATTACTCATCACTAACAGTAAAGACCATGGATTCTTTGTTTTATTTCATTAATGGTTTAGATGGCAAGATAGAGTTAACATTGCATGAATTACTCATCAAAGACTAGAGCTAACCCTGCATTTTTTGCACTCTCTCTTTTTTTTCAAAAACTTAATGATGGCAAGACAACACAGTCTGCCAGATAGATTTCTTTCATGGTGATGATCTTGCATCATTTGAGGAAAAAAAAGTCCCGATCTTTGGGTCTGAACTAAAAAATTATAAAAAAAGATAGGAGCTGCTGACTTCGGTCAAAAAAAAGAAATAACTTTCAGAGAACAAGTTTTTATCAGAACCAAAAAGGTGATTCTCGCTTCAAGACATGATATGTCTTTGGTGTTACCTTCACATTTGAATTCAAAATTGATGCAATCCTGACTGCCTGCACAACAAACACCAGAGAGATCTTACTCTAAATTCTTCATTATTTTATCTAGGATCAAGTACCAACAGGCCTTTTGCCCTCTCTCAGAAGAAAGAGATCACAGAAGGATCAAAGCTAAGTACTCAGTACCTTGATCAATTCATGTTGATCTTCTCCTTTTAATGGTCATGCACTCTGGTTGGCTTCCTTCACCTTCACCGTCGCCCTACACGTGATTGGACTGCTGCTACATCTACATGCGTGTTTAATTACTTCATCTTGCAACGAAGCTAATTAAGCACCCATCGGTACTTGACTGGTTGAAGCAGTTGGATTTGACCCGATGAAATCATGAGGACAAATGCATATCCATCCATCTCATGCATGGTGTATTGGTGTGTGCTACCTTTTTTTTAAAAAAAAACTACAGCAACCCTTAGATTGCCTTTGAAACATCTTTTGCATAAACACACAAAATATTTACAAGATTAAAGTTACAAGATCAAAAGCCACCAATGAAAATGGTGTGTGCTATGTCCTCCTCATAAAAATCAATACTCAGTAGCATTTTCACTAAGAGTTTCCTCCTTGCGAGCGGCCCGGCCCGGCTCGGCCCGGCCCGAGGCATGAACTAGAGCTTCTAGAGGGGCAAGTGACCAGAGCTAACCAGCAGTTCACCACCTTATCCCCACTCCATCTCTGCTCCCTCGCCCTTGCTTTCCTTTCTCCCACCACCAAACCCTCACCTCAAATCTAACGAGGAGGGAGTGAGATGATTGGACGCCACTTTTGGCCGCCGCCTTGGCGCACCGCGCCAGCCTCTAGGCTACTGACCGCGGGAAAGGATCCCGGTCTCCCTCGCCCTTGCCACCACATCCACGGCCACAGCCCCAACCAAGCTCTCTCCTTTTCTTGGCTTGGGGTGGGGTATGCTGCAGACAGAGATGGACCTCGCCGCCCCAAACTCCCGGCCGACGGGGTGCTCGCGTGGCCTCCCAGATGTCCGGGATGCGGCCAGGGATGGTGGAAACTCTCCGGCAGCTGGCGTTCTGCCTGCCAACAGCCACCGTCTGGCTCCTCTTTGGCTTGTCGATGCTGGTGGCAAGCCAAGTTTAGCCTATCACCATTCTGCTCCGGTGTCACCGCCAGGCTCTTCATCGGCCAGCTTCACGCCACCTATTTACGGGCCCGACCAAAGGCTCCAACTTTGCGATCTTGCTGTTGGTGGTGGCATGCCACTGAGTCTGTCCGACGCCATTCTACTCCGGCGACGACGTGAGGCTCTTCATTTGCCGAACTCAGGCCACCCGTCCATGGGACTGATCCAAGACTTCACCTTTGGGGTCTTGCTGCTGGTGGCAGGCCACCGAGTCCCACTCCCGCAGGCCATCATTTTCTAGCGACTCTACCACACAGGTCCAGTGACACCGTCCACCATGCCTTCCTGGCTGGTGGTTCCTTCCGGTCCAATGGTCACCATCTTGGCCGATCTGCTTCTCCCGTGACAGGGCTTCGGCAAGTCTTGCCGGTCTGCTCCCCTGACGCAAGGATGGCAACTGTCCTGATGCCCCGTGGCTTCTGCAACTTTGCTCCGGTAAGATATAAACTACCAAATTGTGAAGAATGGCTTCCATCAGTTAGTATTGACTTACGCCATCCTCTCACAGGCTGATGGATCTTCTTTTACCATGCACAAGAATGATGACGAAGGTACCTACTAGTAAAGTATTTGCTAGTTAGTCGTAGTACATATTACTAGTTAGTTGATGCCATGTTCAGTTTTGATGGAATAATTATTAATTTTTGTGTCCAAATAACTGGAAGTGATTTGGTACATGATTTGATGCAAGTCTTTTGATGGAGGTGAAGGAAGGAGTCATGTTTTTTTGTCTTGTCATGAGTTGGCCACCTGGTGAAAACTATTCTAAAGAGCTGAGGATGGAAACAAAACTCAAATTATTTTTTTGCTTATTCTTTTTTGAACTTGAAAAACTAAGTTACTTGCCTAGGGGTAGTTGGATATATTTGTCGCCTCTTGATTATCAAATATGAGATGTATGTGGTATCATAGCAGATTCAGTTCTCAGCTCACCTCCTTGGTAGAATGAAACAGGTTATCCGATTCTTCTACACTCTAGGTGTTCAATACTTTCAAGCACATCATGTGTATCTCTGTGGTTCTTTCTTACTCCAACCCAACTCTATTTAATCAAATGCTAGTTACTAATCAAGCTTGTGCTGCAATGAAACCAGGTAGACATTCATGCGGAGGTGCTATAGTGAATACTTTCAGCCACATCATGTGTATATATGTGGTTACTGCATACTGCAACCCAACTCTGTTTGATCATATGCTAGTTACTAATCAAACTTGTGACACCATGAAACAAGTTAGGTATGTGGAGGTGCTATTTTGAATACTTGCGATGCGAGTCTCATGATATTTTTCTCTTCCATCTCCTCTTGCTTAAATTCCTTCCACGAGCAAAAAGTGTGCAATTCGCACAGAGAATTTTACTTTCCTATCATCAGTTACACTCCATTTGTCAACATGTGGAAGAAATTAGACAAAATATCTAACACACTAAGTCCAGGTGGCAAAATAGAAATGAAACCAACACAAAATGTGTACCTCATTTGTTTTGTGTGACCGCAAAACAGGCCTTGCGATTGCAAATATTGAGACAAAATGGGCAATGTGTTGCAAAATCATCCTCTGTTAAACGAGGATACCTGTTTGGGTCATACCATAAGCAGAAGCAGTAAACATTAATTAATAACACTAATATGAAAATAAAACAACATGCGCAATGACATGGTGACCAAAAGAAAGATGCAGTAGAATAAGACATCAGACAAACAAAAGGGTGAAGTGTCTGGACCAACGTTTGATGCACTCCCTATAGTATCTCCTCCGATAATTTGTGCAGCTACGATAATGAAGAACTATTTCTTTATCGTTTCTCTAGCACTGATGACACATGTTTGAAGTACCATCCGTGCTTCTTGGCTTCTGCCAATTCCAGCAAGCAACATACTCATGCATTTTTTTCGATAAGGGAACATACTCATTGTCGGATTTAGTGACCAGCAGTACACCTCGGGCGGGTCCACTTGCCAGAGCCGATCAGTACCTTGGTCGGTGGGGATCCATGGGTACCCTTATCCTAGACTCATGCATGCACATATAGGAAAAGCCAAGGTAAATGCAACAATGCTACATTTCACTAAGTACTCTAAAGCGTAGGGCTTAAGAAATTGCTTAGTGCCCATACTGAAATAGCATCCTAACTAATATGTTGTGCATTCCTTGATTACTTAATCGCATGAGCTTGGGAGGTCCCAGACAATTAGTAGTTGCCAAACAACAGCACGAGCAAGCAGGAACATACTACAAAATGTGGAAACACGAATTGGTCCTAAATTAACAAAATGGTTCTAGCAAAATTGTAGTAAAAGACCGGTTGGGAGCTCCAACGGCCTCTGGGAACAAAATCCGGATCAAGTGACTTTCCTCCCACGAAAGCAACATGTAGTACAATGGTTGATTCGTGTGGAGCAGGACTTGGATCCCCGCTCCACTAGAAGAGCACATGAAATAGTAGCAAGCATGTGGTTCCAAGCTCGGAAGAATAAACTGAGAAAGTAACTCGCTTGATTACCTCTGTTGTATAGTCAGCGGACAGGGCCTCGCACAGCTTCCCCTACCCGCGCTTCCACTTGGGTATCCCGCTCGCTCAATTCAACGACTGCGGCGAGGAAACCCGAACGGTGCTTCCTCGCTGAATAGGAAGGGTCGGTACGTCCTCGATGAGGAGGGCGTCAGCCGACGGCTTTTTTCTGATGAAACAGGGGGGAGCGGAGGGGACTGGTGGCGACTAGTCACCAATAGGCCCATGCATCACCTACGGATAGGAGCAGTTGCAGAGGAGCACGTGGGTGACTATATTCGCCGGCCTGCTGAGCAGCCCGTGGTGCGCGTGAGAGCGCATGTTTGATTTTTGAACTTATGAGGAATTAGGCGAAAAGGTTGCCATGTACCCCTGCCGGCACAAGATTCCGTGAAATCTGGCTATGGCAAGCTCAAGCGCACAGCTAAAAATTTTCATGTTGCAACCGAAAATGCTAGTGGTAGATGTCTTTTCCGGTTAGCGAGCAGATCGGGTTACACGCAAAATCTGGTTGGTTTTTAAATAATAATAAAGCAAGAGCAGTCAGATCCCAGATGGATCGAGGCACAGATTCCAGGGTAAAAGGTATTATTGGATATACTTCACCAGATACGGTATACGTGCGTGGAAAATGTATATTAGATGTAGTGCTACTAACCCTGCAAATGGTTTGGGTTGAAATAACTTTAACAGTTTGGATTTTACTTTGGGCTTCCTTAGCTTGGGTGCTAATGGGCCAACACTACTAACAAATTCACTTGGTTTGGGCTCCACCTCCCTAGTAGTTTGGTGTGGTGTGGTGAGGGATAGTTATTATTGGAGTTCTAATGGGTTGAACCCGTGGGTTCCAACTACTAAAAGATCCGCCGGCCTCCGCCTCCACCTGACCGCCTCCGGCCTCCCTCTCCCGAGATCCCGCCGGCCTTCGCCTCCGCCTGACCGCCTCCGGCCTCCCTCTCCCGAGATCCCGCCGCCGCCACCTCCGCCTCGCCTCCCTCCCTCCCCATCCCGAGATCCCGCCGCCACCACCTCCGTCTCGCCTCCCTCCCTCCCCATCCCGAGATCCCGGCCAAGGACCCGGCAGGGGCGTCGTCGTCGTCGGCAGGGGCGTCAGCAACTTCGACCCGGCCAAGGACCCCGCCAAGTACAACCTCGTCGACCCGCCGGAGAGGAACACCGTCGGCGTGCCCGCCGGTGGGTGGACGGCGATCCGGTTCAGGGCGACGACAGGGCGCTTCGCCGGCGACGAACATCCGACAGGGGTATGCCTGCCTATTCCCCTCCCTTCCCATCCTGCTGCGCGAAATCAAACACCCAAACCCCTAACGTATGGTATTTGTATTCGGATCTGACCATGATTTTACCTACTAAATTCGATCTTTTTGCAACGTTGGTCCAGTATGCTAATCCACCGATCAATGTGAAGGCTGACTTCGCTTCTGTGACCGATCAATGTTGGTCCAGTATGCCTGCCTATTCCCCTCCCTTCCCATCAATGTGTAGTCTCTAGAAAATGATTCACCCCCCTGGTCCTATTCTGTTAGAATTATTGTCTGTAGCCAATCTTGGCTCTAGAAATTGTGCAGCTTTTGTAGCTAAGTTTATTATACGAAACTGGTTAATTATTCCACAATTATCTTGTGATTTCACTTTGCATCAGTGGAAAAGTGATGTGCTTTCCTTTATGTCAAGCAGAGGCTGCAGGATTTCAGAAGTTCTGCTGACCTGCTCCAGTCTTTCGTTGGCGCAACTGCTATATTTTGGATATAATTAACTCATTTTCCAAACATAATTAAGCTGCAAATTGGCAGGCCATTGCTACTTGCTAGTTTAATACGGAGTAGTTTGGTTCAGCTTCCTATAGTCCTATTGCTTAGTTTGGTTGGATTACTGCTGAAAATCTAAGATATGTTACTGAACCATTGCCAATTGTCCTAGAGTACAGCACTCATGTAACACCCTGATCTTTCCTAAATGACCTCCTCGAATAAGACCTTGGAGATGTGGTTGTCAATTGTTTCAGGCGAACAATGAGCGACGTAGCAGTAGCTCCTAGCAACATGGAGAAATGTTTGCTTGGTCACCCTGTTCATAGGGTCGCTCTTCTAATTATAGGTCGAAGTGGATAGAGCTATTCCTTGTACTTTTAACTGTATCATGTAATATGAATAATAAATTATGGTCAAAGTGTTTGAATGAATAAATGTTTGGAATGGCCAATGCTGGATTGTGCTGTTTTGCAACTTCTGTGTAGTTTTCACTGAGCTTAGGCGATCCATATTGCCAACATTTAAACTAATCAATGGAATTTACCAAGTAGTATGATTTCTTTTTTGTTGCTTTCAGCAGTCACAAGAGAATTCCAGTAATAAATTATAGGAGATTGTTTTAGAAGTTTATTCTGTAGTGATCTGCTGGTGTCATTTGCTGGAGCCTTTGCTGGTGATCTGCTTTATAGGAGATTGTTTTAGAATGGAATAACATTTGATGGACCTTACTCTTATATGCTTAATTTCAGTTCTAACGGCTGCTAGATCTCATCCTTTGTTAGGGATTCTTCAACATGTCTCTTAACACATCGGAAAGCTCTGATGACTCTAATTCAACTCAAACACGTGCAAAAAGGTCCAAGGTGTGGGAACATTTTGAGCAGAATCTTGTGGAAGTGGATAATTGTTTTAGAGCTGTTTGCAAGTATTGTCGAATGTAGTTAAGCACCAAATCTGGAACTAGTAGCCTTAGAACCCACATTTCTCAATATTGTCATGCAATTGGGGAAGCCGAGAGGAACAGATTCATAGCAACCTTAAAGAAGCCCATAGAGAACTTTGTGTTTGACCCTCAGTTTAGTCGTGAGCGTATGATAGAGTTTGTCATACATGCTGAAATCCCATTTAACAAGTTTGAGGATCCATACTTCAAACCATGGGTTCAGTCCATGCAGCCAACTCTAAGTGTTGTGGGACGACAAACTGTTCGCAATGATTGTCTAAAGAAGTACTAGAGAATGAAGCAAGATATTCAGAATGAACTTGAAAGCCTAGACTCCCATGTGTGCTTGACATCGGATTTGTGGACATCAATCCAAAATTTAGGCTACATGGTTGTAACAGCTCACTATATCACTCCTGACTTCAAGATCAAGAAGAAGATAATAAGTTTCAAAGAGGTCAAATATCCACACTCAGGGTTTGCTATCGAAGAAGCACTTGTTAGCTGCTTGACTGAGTGGGGCATACGAAAAAAATTGTTTACTCTCACAGTGGACAATGCTAGTAACAACAACACTGCATGTGACCTGTTGGTAGATACTCACAAGTATGAGTTGATGCTTGAGGGTGCACATTTGCATGTGAGATGTTGTGCGCATATCCTGAATATTTTGGTTCAAGATGGGATGAAAATTATTCATGAGGGGATAAAGAAGATTCGGGAGCTCTTGAAGCACATTGTCTCTTCGCCCTCAAGAATGCAAGCTTTTAATGAAATTGCAGTGGTGAATGGTCTTCCAACAAAACGTGGTATTGCTCTTGACATACCCAACCGTTGGAATTCCACCTTCAAGATGGTTGCAGAAGCAATCAAGTATAAGACCGTCCTGAATAGCTATGCAAATCAACATGCAGAAATTCCTCCAAATGAACAAGAATGGAGCACAACTGATTCAATCTGTAAGTTTCTTAAAACTTTTGAAGAGGCTACAAAAGCAATATCAGCTCATAGGAAACCAACTTCATACATGTTCTTGCCTTTAATTGTTTCAATTTGGGATGCCTTGGATAACCCTTCTTGGCAGACAAGTGTGGCACTACAAGACCTGGCTGCAGCCATGAGGATCAAGTTTGAAAAGTATTGGGGTAGAGATTTTGATGAGTCAAACCAGCCTATTCCTCGCAGAAATAAAAAGGATTATGATGTCAACCTTGGAATTGTTATTGCAACAATGTTAGATCCGAGGGGAAAAGCAGAATATGCAGAGTTCTTCTACCAGAAGATTTGTAGCAATATAGATCAGATTGATTCAAGTGTTGATGCTGCTCTAGTTTGGATGAAAAAATACTTCCTGGAGTATGAGCAACGCTTGAGGAGAGTTAATGCATACTCTGTTACATATTCAAGTGAGGGCAGCATTTGTGTGGGCTCACCGGTGCTTGCGAAAAGGCAGCTAGGATCAAAATTTGCAAACTTCAAGTCAAGTCGAAGAAAGACTCGTCCACCAAAATCTGAATTTGACATCTACTTTGAAGAAGATTGTGTGGAAGACATTGAAAAGTTTGACATTTTGACTTGGTGGAAGGCACATGCTGAGAAGTTCCCGATCTTATCAGTTATGGCACGTGATTTCCTCGCCATTCCTCTTAGTACCGTTTCTTCCGAATCAGCCTTTAGTCTTGGAGGTAGGATTCTTGGGGAGTCAAGAAGCTCACTAACTCCAGAGATGTTAGAAGCCCTTGTGTGTGGGAAAGACTGGTTATTCAAGGAAAAAGATGCAGACAATGAAGGTATACCCTCATTTTGTTTTGGCATGTGTGCATATTTCCATGTTCATTTACTTACTATATGCTCATTATATTGCAGGTCAACAAATTAGTGAAGATCAAACTAGTGAAATGGTCACCTTTGTCACTCCATCAGACTAGTGAAATGGACTTCGACATCTCTCAGGTTTGTTTCTGGATTTTCAGGTTTGCATTTTCAGTTGTATATACTGTTAAAGGAATTTCTGGATTGAAGTAACTATCTTTTGCATTGCCTTGAATACTTTTAAAATGATATAATTTAATTCAATGTCTCCTCTTGACCAGTGTACAAGAAGCACCACCCACCATTTCTTGATGATGAAGTATGGCGCCTGGAGAAAATTGGCAAGGATGGTGCTTTTCACAAGCATTTGAATAGGGAGAGTATCTGTACTGTTAAGGATTTTCTCACTTTACTACATCTTGATGGTCCTAGGCTTCGGAAGGTATTGTTCTGGTCTTCATTTGTTCTGCTGCTCTGCATGTTTGTTGCCTATGGGTAGTTGCAGTTCATCAAAGATGTGTACTATTAACCCCGCTCTATGTTCAAATCATGCAGATATTAGGTGGCGGCATGTCAACAAAGATGTGGGACGCCACCGTGGAGCATGCAGAAACCTGTGTTTTAACTGACAAAGTGCATTACTACTATCCAGACAGTCTAAACAAAGCTGGTGTTGTATTCAATGTAGTTGGAGAAGTAAGAGGGTTAATATCTGATAAATTTGTTTCTGTTGATGATCTTACTGAAAAGGAGAAGGTAATGTTCCATCACTTTCTAAGTTCTTTTGAACAAGTTCACCTGGCTTCCTACACCCCCACCCGTTCTGACCTTGACCATCTGTTTTTACATGTTTTCTATTTTCAGGCTGAAGCACGTGTGGCTGTGAAGCAAGCATATGAACACTGGAAGAATGTCTTTACATGTGACAACGGAACACTGAAGTTTCTACTGATGACTTCGGTTTGAGCCATTCGCCTCTACCATCACCTGACATTTTCTCGATGGAACCATCGAGTTCCTTAGACCCTTGTGTACTGGAGACTGAGGTGGGCAATGAAAATCGATTTCAGTCAGGGGTGCTCCCAGTTGGTGGCCACGAAGTGCCACAAGAGTCTCAAACACTGGATAAGTTCTCCAACTCTTTGGTTTACGAGGACAGCAATCATCCCCCGTTCAGCGATATGTATTATGGCCCTGTAGATCCCAGCATATCCTTTGACACACAGGATCTTGGAGCTGCACTAAAAGGCTTCATTGCAACTTGTTTGACTACTAGTAGCTATCTAATGGGTTCTTATTGGGTTGTAACCATATTTGGCAAGCAGTTTGTATAACTTATGCACTGAAAAGTTTGGGGTGGTATGGTGTGTGAAGGTGGAAGTTTGATTTGGAGTGGGTTAAATTTATATATTTGTGAGAATGGGTTGGTGGGGTTACAATTTGGGTTCCAACCCAATTAACAGGTTGAAGTGCTACACAAGCCATCATGGTTAACATAATATCCGCAGATCATTTCAAGGATCGGTTCTCGCTGGCAAGGCAACTGTAGCTTTGTTTGCAGATAAACGCCTGAAAGACCCTGCTAGTAGTACTAGCTAGCTATGGGTATTCTACGGTTTGGGTCTCGGGCATGGGTTGCCGGGAAGGGGTCAGGCTGATCACGTGATCATGAGCCGAATCCAGGCCAACTCGAGCAACGAGCTGATCGCAGTCGGGCTTGGGCTAGGAGCCCATGATAGGAAGCAAGCCGCGGCTCCGACACCTGGTATGACCCGTGGGATACCAGCGTGCGCGGCAAAAGGAGAACCAGTGGTGCATGATTGATTGATGGGTGCATGGGGAAGGGGAGGGACAGGAGAGGAGGAGTAAATGAGTAGGCCCACGACCTTTCGCTTTGCTGGTCACGACGTCACGTTGTCATCTTGTGCACCTCCCCCACTCACTCACTCACTCTCTCTTTCCATGGTAGGGGTAGATTTTTGTACTGGTATTTTGCGTTCAAATGCTGGAGGCTTTTCCTCTTCGAACTACGGGGCAGGTGCGTGGAAGATCCCATTATCCTGCATCGGCCCGTTCCAACTTCAAGTGCGGCAAACACGGCACAGCACGTCACTCGATGTGCCAATCAAGCTACGCGGCCGGATACTCTTGCTACTGTTTCTGTAACAATTCTGCACGTTAGCTAATCCGTTTTACGGCCAAACCACCGGCTTTGCTTGGTGGGCTGGGAATGCCAGACTTATCAATTTATCCGGTAAACTACTTGGGGCTCATGTAGCCCATGCCGGATTAATCGTATTATGGGCTGGAGCAATGAACCTATTTGAAGTGGCCCATTTCGTACCAGAAAAGCCCATGTATGAACAAGGGTTAGGAAAGCCGATTCATGCCAGGGAGAGCGCCGCCTCGTGGAAAAATCATGCAAATCCCAACAGCCTAAATTTGTTGTTTCTTTTTGGAATTCTTCTTTACCAGTATTTAATTTTGTTTTACCATACTTAGCCTTTGTTGCGGTTTTGCTAGCAAAGATGATCGATCTCACGACGGATCACTTCAGAAACCAGATCGCGTGTCCAATAATCCATGTATACATTGCGTCACAGCTCACAGCAGACCAACTTCTTTTTGCAATGTGCTTTCTACCCCTTCTCTCCGTTTCAAATTATAAGTCATTCCAACTTTAAAAAAAGTTAAAGCATCTCAAGTTTGACCAAATTTATACAAGAAAGTATTAACATTCATGGTACCAAATAAGTACCATTAGTTTCTCTATTAAATATATTTTCATAGTATATCTATTCGTTGTTAGAAACCTTTGTGATCCTCTCTATAATTTTCGTCAGATATAAAATGGTTTGACTCTCCAAAAATGCTAGAATGACTTATAATTTAGAATGGAGTAGCACCGAACGTTCGAACGCTACAATGGGCACGGTTCGGATGGTAGCGAGCCACGGTTCACTTTCCCACTAGATATTTCTAATACTCCTTCTATTTCAAATTGTAGATCGTTTTGATTTTCCTAAATACATAATCTATGTATCTAGAAATAATATATACTTAGGTGCATTTCAAAAATCATGTACGTAGAAAAGTTAGAATGACCTACAATTTGAAATTGAGAGTAATATTCTTAATGGCCAAAATCAGCGCTTAATTTCACAACTGACCTTAAAGTTCGCCAATTAGAATTTTCCTATCATGTTTAAACTTAACCAGAGAAAATGAGTTGATTTCACATGTGCAAGGCAAAGAAGGAGCGTGAGACGGTGAGAGGTGCAGGAGAGGCGCTCGGTTCGGAGGGGGCTGGGCAGCGACGGAATACGCGGACAGCGTCACCACGAGCCCCGCGAGGTAGAGGTGTGGCATGGCGCGTGACGAAGAAACTAAGTGCCAGGCCACCTGTCGCGGCAAGTCAGAGCGGAGGATGCGGAGATGGCAGCATTGGCACAATTTGCTGGAGAGGGGAGACAAAACGGAAGATGTCTAGATCTCCGAGATTTGTCTATGGCTTCTAGCGAATTTCGCTCAGTCAAAGATTCAAAGAACGAACACAACTACACAAGTATGTGAACAAACTACCTAGGGATCTCCAAAAAATCTTATAACTTTTTATGTATATACTACAAATATGTGCGACCCATTTTACAAGGATTTGGCTCAAAAGTATTACCAATTTAAAATGAAAATTCTTCCCGAAATAGAGCTTTTGGACATGCTGCTTTGATTTCTTGAGTGAGCAGCGCTGCATGGTAATTGAAGATTGGGATAAACCTCAGGCGTGTCAAAAGGCTCATTTCTATTTGATCGCACTGTGGCATTTGATGGGTCCAAGGTTTATAGAGGGAATATGACGCTTCCCACAACAGCACAGATGAAACAACTATGGCTTATTCCGCTGTTTGGAGCCCTGAGGGTGAGGTCTTGTCAACCATTTTCCTCAAAGAGTTTGCATGTAAAACATCAAACATGGCAGAAGTGATATCCATGTGTGTACTTCTAAAATAAGCAATAAGGTTGTACCTCAACAAGGCCTTTCAGGGTTCCTCGGATAGCAAGCTTGTTTATCATATATTGTGTGGAGATCTGGTTATAGACCCAAATGATGATAGTGAGCCTCAAAGCTCAATAGGTTGTTGAAGTATATATAAGAAAGTACTTTGATAAGCTTTTGCCAAAATGGAAGAACCGGGAGAAGATGTTTTTCCTTGACGGAATCATGAGAGAATTTAAATGTCAAAATGCGTTAGCTAATGAAGTGGTTTTGGAGATCGGGTCTCTTATTCGTAAGGCTGCGTACTGTAGCATTACAAATCCTATGTTCAGTTAGGTCCAGAAGTCAAGTTCTATCAATCGTTTAAATAAGAAAAAATCAAGCTCTCTTGATCTGCAGTTTGAAGGTTGTTGTTATGTGGAGGTTGATGAGAAGCACAAGGTTGATGCAGTATGGCACATTACTTCTTCACTACTTCCTAAGATCATGGAGGTTATAATGGTTGATTTGGAGTGAACGGTCGATTGTGCTAAATACATCAAGTATCTATTTGGTGACTACATGAACCGTGTCGACAAGGAAGGATATTCCTTATTTACCATTGATGTCAAGAATTTGAGTTTCCCTATAGGTTCAAACAAAAGGGCTTTGAACAAAACCCTTTTGATCTTATTTGATGCGATGATACCACAACAAGAGTCCCATGATGACTTCCAGATCCTAGATTTGTTTACTGTGGTTCTGACAACACCAAGTGAAAGATCTTATGCATCGAAGCTTCATGAGTTTAGCCCCTTGAGCTTTGTCTCATTTCATCAAGGTAGCTCAAAGAAGAATGGAGGTGGCAATGGCAACGAGAATGACAATGGCAATCAAGCACAGTGACAGTTGGATGGAATAATTGCTTCAAGTTAAGATCTAAATTATGTTTTTGTTTAATTTCTCTGTCCAGATAACTGCAAGTGATTTGGTATGTGATTTGATGCATATGATGCAAGTCTTTTAATGGAGATGGAAGGAGTCATGTTTTTTTGTCTTGTCATGAGTTGGCCACCTGCTGAAGACTATTCTAAAGAGCTGAGGATGGAAACCAAACTCAAATTAATTTTTTGGTGCTTATTCTTTTTTGAACTTGAAAAACTAAGTTACTTGCCTAGGAGTAGTTGGATATGTTTGTCGCCTCTTGATTATCAAATATGAGATGTATGTGGTATCATATCAGATTCAGTTCTCACCTCACCTCCTTGGTAGAATGAAATAGTTTATCCGATTCTTCTACACTCTAGGTGTTCAATACTTTCAAGCACATCTTGTGTATCTATGTGGTTACTGCATACTCCAACCTAACTCTATTTAATCAAATGCTAGTTACTAATCAAGCTTGTGCCGCCATGAAACGAGGTAGACATTCATGCGGAGGTGCTATAATGAATACTTTCAACCACATCATGTGTATATATGTGGTTACTGCATACTGCAACCCAACTCTGTTTGATCATATGACAATTACTAATCAAGCTTGTGCTGCCATGAAACAAGCTAGGCATGTGGAGATGCTATTTTGAATACTTGTGATACGAGTCTCTTGATATTTTTCTCTTCCATCACCTCTTGCTTAAATTCCTTCAACCAAGGGAGCAAAAAGATCTAACACACAGAGTCTCCTGATATTTTACTTTCATGTCATCAGATACACTCCATGTGTCAACCTGTGGAAGAAATTAGACAAAAGATCTAACACACTGAGTCCAGGTGGCAAAATAGAAATGAAACCAATAGAAAATGTGTACCTCATTTGTTTTGTGTGACCGCAAAATAGGCTTTGCAATTGCAAATACTGAGACAAAATGGGCAATGTGTTGCAAAATCGTCCTCTATTTTTAAACGAGGATATCTGTTTGGGTCATACCATAAGCAGAAGCAGTAAACATTAATTAATAATATTAATATGAAAATAAAACAACATGCGCAATGACATGGTGACTGAAAGAAAGATGCAATATAATAAGAGATCAGACAAACAAAAGGGTGAAGTGTCTGGACCAGCGTTTGATGCACTCCCTACAATATCTCCTCCAATGATTTGTGCAGCTATGGCAGTGAAGAACTATTTCTTTATCGTTTCTCTAGCACTGATGACACATGTTTGAAGTATCATCCGTGCTTCTTGGCTTCTGCCAATTCCAGCAAGCAACATACTCATGCATTTTTTTCGATAAGGGAACATACTCATTGTTGGATTTAGTGACCAGCAGCACACCTTGGGCGGGTCCACTTGTCAGGGCCGACCAGTACCTTGGTCGATGGGGACCCATGGGTACGCTTATCTGACTCATGCATGCACATATAGGAAAAGCCAAGGTAAATGCAACAATGCTACATTTCACAAGGTACTTTGAAGCGTAGGGCTTAAGAAATTGCTTAGTGCCCATACTGATCATTGCACTTCTTATGCATACCTTTGAAGTGGATAAAAACTAGTCAATAAAACATGGTTTGACAGACTTTCTTAAAATTCCTGTAACTATCGTGCAACTTTCATATACAGTAGATAGCCTCCTTTTTTCATAGAAGTGTATACAGTAGTATAAAATGTGTGCCTTATGGAACTGTAATGGACATTCAAACTGACCATATTAGAAAAACAAAAACTAAATAAGCAATACAAATGCAAGCATCAGCTAGAACATTTGCCCATCGTTTCTACTGATGAAGTCAAGAAATGGAACTATGGAAGGCCTGGAAAGGATGGAAATTCCCACCTTAAGTGCCGCTACCCCTGGAGCATTTGGCCTCTTCCCAAATTGCATGCTTCCAATCTCAACAGATGTCGTATCTTCAACATGATCTTTCCTGTGCTTTCGTGCAGGTCTTGAGGCTATGGTCCTCCCTCCTGCTGCATTCTCCTGAAATATTGAAATCCAATGTGAGCATTAACAATTTGATTCTGTTCTCTCTCTCGTTTTCCAGAAAAATTATACGGACTATTTATGAGATAGATACCCAAAGAAGCTGAGCAAAAAACTGGTGATGGCGCAAGTATTTTGCTATTGTTTGAATGACTATAAGATTTTGGCAAGCCTGGTCGTGCGAAGCCCGCTTTCTTTTTAAGGCCCTTCTCTTTTCATGTATTGATTATTAAAATTCTGTCTTTACATGTTTTCGTAGTGTTGTTCGCCCAGTTGACGTTGACACGAATCTGTCATTCAACAATGAAATAGCATCCTAATATGTTGTGCATTCCTTGATTACTTAATCACACAAGCTTGGGAGGTCCCAGACAATTAGTAGTTGCCAAACAACAGCACGAGCAAGCAGGAACATACTACAAAATGTGGAAACACGAATTGGTCCTAAATTAACAAAATGATTCTAGCAAAATTGTAGTAAAAGGTTGGTTGGGAGCTCCAACGGCCCCTGGGAACAAAATCCGAATCAAGTGACCTTCCTTCCACGAAAGCAACCCGTAGTACAGTGGTTGGTTCGTGTGATGCAGGACTCGGGTCCCCACTCCACTAGAAGAGCACATGAAGCAGCAGCAAGCATGTGGTTCCAAGTTCGGAAGGATAAACTGAGAAAGTAACCTGATTCATTACCTATGTTCTAGAGTCAGCGGGCAGGGCCTCGCGCGGCTTCCCCTACCCGCGCTTCCGCTTGGGCATCCCGCTCGCTCAATTCAGCAGTTGCGGCAAGGATGCTCGAACGGAATAGGAAGGGTCGCGTACGTCCTCGATGAGGAGGGCGTCAGCCGTCGGCTTTTTTTCTGATGAAACAGGAGGGAGCAGAGCGGACTGGTTGCAACTAGTCACCAATAGGCCCATGCGTCACCCCTAGGAGAAGTTGCAGAGGAGCCCGTTGGTGACTGTGTTCGTCATGGTGCGGCCTGCTGAGCAGTCCGCGGTGCGCGTGAGAGCGCATGTTTGATTTTTGAACTTGCGAGGAATTAGGCGAAAAGGTTGCCGTGTACCCCTGCCGGCACAAGATTCTGTGAAATCTGGCTATGGCAAGCTCAAGCGCACATCTAAAAATTTCCACGTTGCAACCGAAAATGCTGGTGGTAGATGTCCGGTTGGCGAGCAGATCAGGTTACATAAAAAATCTGGTTGGTTTTTAAATAATAATAAAGCAGTTTTTAAATAATAATAAAGCAAGAGCAGTCAGATCCCGGATGGATCGAAGTGTGTGTTAAACTTGTACTCAAATTAAGCACGCATAATTTTTATACATTATTTTATTGTACGTGTGAGTATGTTCGACTTGTACCGGAAAACAAAATAACAAAAAAGAACATTGAGTATGTGCAGCCAACTTGTACTTTAAAAGAAGAATCAGTTGTGTAACGTGCGCTAACTACTTTCATGTTCTTTTTTACTTCGTAGGATAAAGAATATACAAGTCTATCTAGATTTATCCTAAGTCAAACTATTATAGCTATCACGATGACCGGCAGTATCTATTAATTATATGAAAAGAGTTATATATTGTTATGAAACTATTTTTTTCATGAATTTAGTAATTAATGTTAAATTTGTGAAGTGAATCTATATAGAATATTAGTTATTGATAGTCAAATTGAATTTTTTTGATTTAGGATAAACCTACTATATTAGTAGTATCGGATGAAGTAGCTAGTTAGTTATACACTCTTGTTTGTTTTTTGTGAAGTGAATCTATATACAATATCCGGATCAAGTGACCTTCCTCCCATGAAAGCAACCCGTAGTACAGTGGTTGATTCGTGGGAAGCAGGACTCGGATCCCCACTCCACTAGAAGAGCACATGAAGTAGCAGGAAGCATGTGGTTCCAAGCTCGGAAGGATAAACTGAGAAAGTAATCCGCTTGATTACCTCTGCTGTAGAGTCAGCGGACAGGGCCTCGCGCGGCTTCCCCTTCCCGCGCTTCCGCTTGGGCATCCCGCTTGCTCAATTTAGCGGTTGCGGCGAGGATGCTCGAACGGAATAGGAAGGGTCGCGTACGTCCTCGATGAGGAGGGCGTCAGCCGGCGGCTTTTTTTCTGATGAAACAGGGGGGAGCGGAGCGGACTGGTGGCGACTAGTCACCAACAGGCCTATGCGTCACCTAGGGATAGGAGCAGTTGCAGAGGAGCACGTGGGCGACTGTGTTCGCCGTGGTGCGGCCTGCTGAGCAGTCCGCGGTGCGCGTGAGAGCGCATGTTTGATTTTTGAACTCGCGAGGAATTAGGCGAAAAGGTTGCCGTGTACCCCTGCCGGCACAAGATTCCGTGAAATCTAGCTATGGCATGCTCAAGCGCACAGCTAAAAATTTTCACGTTGCAACCGAAAATGCTGGTGGTAGATGTCTTTTCTGGTTGGCGAGCAGATCGGGTTACACGAAAAATCTGGTTGGTTTTAAAATAATAATAAAGCAAGAGCCGTCAGATCCCAGATGGATCGAAGTGTGTGTTAAACTTGTACTCAAATTAAGGAAGCATTTTATACATTATTTTATTGTACGTGTGAGTATGTTCTACTTGTACCGGAAAACAAAATAACAAAAAATAACATTGAGTTGTATGTGCAGCCAACTTGTACTTTAAAAGAAGAATCAGTTGTGTAATGTGCGCTAACTAGTTTCATGTTCTTTTTACTTCATAGGATAAAGAATATACAAGTTTATTTAAATTTATCCTAAGTCAAACTATTATAGCTGTCATGATATATGAAAAGAGTTATATATTGTTATGAAACTATTTTTTTCATGAATTTAGTAATTAATGTTAAATTTGTGAAGTGAATCTATATAGAATATTAGTTATTGATAGTCAAATTGAATTTTTTTGATTTAGGATAAACCTACTATATTAGTAGTATCGGATGAATTTACAGTGACGATGCTTGTCGAAGATGATGCTAGCTACCAAGTAAGCGACAGGGTCGGGTGATGGCGCGAGAGAAGTGGCAGCAACGGCCCAGTGCAGAGTTCGCATTTTCGCGTGCCGACGCGGGGAATTGGGCCGTCCGTTTTGGGCTGGCCCACGGACCAACTGCCTTGGCACGATGTATGCACACGGCCCTCATGGAGTTCAATGCAAGAACACTGGGCCGTAATGGGTCTGAATTTGAGGCACGTGGAGGCTCGGCCCAGCCAGCACAATGCCTTGGCGGCCTAGTATGACTTTGCCCCCAAAGAGCAATTGCACTAGCCCACCAACAGCATTTATGTACTCCCACGTACATGCTGGAACCATTTCCTCCAAAGAGCAATTGCAGGGAGGGGAAAAAAAAGATTTGATGATCAACATGACTGCAATGACAATATTGTGTTTGACACGCTCCTTGGATTTCTTGAGAGAGAGGAGTAACTAAACCTTTGGATAGATTTTGTCATTTAGTTCGTGGATTTTCTGAGCTGATCCATCTTGATCGAGAACTGAATATTCAAATAGTATTCCTGTTGTTTACGATGCCTGAATACCACTGATGTGTTATGATGCGGTAGCCGTGGCATTAGTATCCAAACTGTTCTGGCTAGTGATTACCTCGTACCGGTGCTACTGATGCAAAGTTTACTGCAGCATTTACTCTTTTTTTTTTGTGGTGGTTTCTTTTTGTGCATGTAATTTTTCTAAAAGGGCAGTTTCTACACAAATGGAAACCTAACAAGCAAGCCTTTGCGCTGACAGCCTAACTCGTTGGTATAGAGTCACAACCGAGTGCTATAGATATGCAAGTTGCGCAAAGCATACAAGCACATGAATCAAAACGCCGACTTTGAAAAAGCCCAGAACCTTCAAACGTCAAGATCAAAACCAGTCTAGATGGCTCGAGAGCGTTCGAGAATCCACTAGCTAGATGGCTCGAATATTTGCAGCACGCAAATATGCTACGAGTTCTAAGAGCACAGCCAGTCTGATTCGAACTCCAGAAGCCAGCCCAGCCGAACAAAACTACAGTTCGATGGGTGCGGTGTTGACATCGAGTCGTGGGGCCCACGCGCAGGAGAAAACCGTACAAGGCTTATTTTATTTGGAGTGCACGATAAGTGTTCGGCGCGTCTGCAGCAGATGAGTTTACTTTCTGCTCACTCCGTTCAAAATTAAAAGTCATCTCAACTTTAACAAAAATCAAAGCACCTCAAGTTTGATCAAATTTATACAATAAAGTATTAATGTTCATGGTACCAAATAAGTACCATTAATTTCTTTATTAAATATATTTTCATAGTATATCTATTCGGTGTTAGAAACCTTTGTGATCCTCTCTAAAATTTTTGTTAGATATAAAATGGTGTGACTCTCCAAAAATGTTGGAATGACTTATGATTTAGAATGGAGTAGCACCGAACGTTCGAATGCTACAATGGGCACGATTCGAATGCTACAATGGGCACGATTCGAATGGTAGCGGGCCACGGTTCGCTTTCCCTCTCGCACTAGATATTTCAAATACTTCTTCTGTTTCAAATTGTAGATCGTTTTGATTTTCCTAAACATAATATATATTTAGGTGCATTGTAAAAATCATGTACATAGAAAAGTTAGAACGACCTACAATTTAAAATTGAGAGTAATATTCTTAATGGCCAAAATTAGCGCTTAATTTGACAACTGACCTTAAAGTTCACCAATTAGAATTTTCCTATAATGTTTAAACTTAACCAGAGAAAAGGAGTTGATAAGCAGTGGAGGTAGGTATCACATGTGCAAGGCAAAGGAGGAGCGTGAGACGGTGAGAGGTGCAGGAGAGGCGCTCGGTTCGGAGGGGGCTGGGCATCGACGGAATAGGTGGACGGCGTCACCGCGGACCCCGCGAGGTAGAGGTGTGGCATGGCGCGTGACGACGAACCTGCGAGCTAGGCCACCTATCGCGGCAAGTCAGAGTGGAGGACGCGGAGACGACAGCGTTGGCTCAATATGCTGGAGAGGGGAGACAAAACGGAAGATGTCTAGATCTCCGAGATTTGTCTATGGCTTCCAGCGAATTTCGCTCAGTCAAAGATTCAAAGAACGAACACAATTACACAAGTACATGAACAAACTACCTAGGGATCTCCAAAAAATCTTATAACTTTTTATGTATATACTACAAATATGTGCGACCCGTTTTACAAGGATTTGGCTCAAAAGTATAACCGATTTAAAATGAAAATTCTTCCCGAAATAGAGCTTTTGGACACGCTGCTTTGATTTCTTGAGTGAGCAGCACTGCATGGTAATTGAAGATTGGGATAAACCTCTAGGCGTGTCAATAGGCTCATTTCTATTTGATCGCACTGTGGCATTTGATGGGTCCAAGGTTTATAGAGGGAATCTGACGCTTCCCACAACAGCACAGATGAAACAACTATGACTTATTCCGCTGTTTGGAGCCCTGAGGGTGAGGTCTTGTCAACCATTTTCGTCAAAGAGTTTGCATGTAAAACATCAAACATGGCAGAAGTGATATCCATGTGTGTACTTCTAAAATAAGCAATAAGGTTGCACCTCAACAAGTCCTTCTTTTGGGGTTCCTCGGATAGCAAGCTTGTTTATCATATATTGTGTGGAGATCTGATTATAGACCCAAATGATGATAGTGAGCCTCAAAGCTCAATAGGTTGTTGAAGTATATATAAGAAAGTACTTTCATAAGCTTTTGCCAAAATGGAAGAACCGGGGGAAGATGTTTTTTGTTGACAGAATCATGAGAGAATTTAAATGTCAAAATGCGTTAGCTAATGAAGAGATTTTGGAGAGCGGGTCTCTTATTCGTAAGGCTGCGTACTATAGCATTAGAAATCCTATGTTCAGTTAGGTCCAAAAGTTTAAATAAGAAAAAATAAAGCCCTCTTGATCTGCAGTTTGAAGGTTGTTGTTATGTGGAGGTTGATGAGAAGCACAAGGTTGATGCAGTATGGCACATTACTTCTTCACTACTTCCTAAGATCGTGGAGGTTATAATGGTTGATTTGGAGTGAACGGTCGATTGTGCCAAATACATCAAGTATCTATTTGGTGACTATGTGAACCGTGTCGACAAGGAAGGATATTCCTTGTTTACCATTGATGTCAAGAATTTGAGTTTTCCTACAGCTTCACACAAAAGGGCTTCGAACAAAACCCTTTTGATCTTATTTGATGCGATGATACCACAACAAGAGTCCCAAGATGTCTTCCAGATCCCAAATTTATTTACTGTGGTTTTGACAACACCAAGTGAAAGATCTTGTGCATCGAAGCTTCATGAGTTTAGCACCTTGAGCTTTGTCTCATTTCATCAAGGTAGCTCAAAGAAGAATGGAGGTGGCAATGGCAACGAGAATGACAATGGAAATCAAGCACAGTGACAGTTGGATGGAATAATTGCTTCAAGTTAAGATCTAAATTATGTTTTTGTTTAATTTCTATGTCCAGATAACTGCAAGTGATTTGGTATGTGATTTGATGCATATGATGCAAGTCTTTTGATGGAGATGGAAGGAGTCATGTTTTTTTTGTCTTGTCATGAGTTGGCCACCTGCTGAAGACTATTCTAAAGAGCTGAGAATGGAAACCAAACTCAAATTATTTTTTTGTGCTTATTCTTTTTTGAACTTGAAAAACTAAGTTACTTTCTTAGGAGTAGTTGGATATATTTGTCGCCTCTTGATTATCAAATATGAGATGTATGTGGTATCATATCAGATTCAGTTCTCACATCACCTCCTTGGTAGAATGAAACAGTTTATCCGATTCTTCTACATTCTAGGTGTTCAATACTTTCAAGCACATCGTGTGTATTTATGTGGTTACTGCTTACTCCAACCCAACTCTATTTTAATCATATATCAAGCTTGTGCCGCCATGAAACTAGGTAGACATTCATATGGAGGTACTATAATGAATACTTTCAACCACATCATGTGTATATATGTGGTTACTGCATACTGCAACCCAACTCTGTTTGATGATATGCTAGTTACTAATCAAGCTTGTGCTAGGCATGTGGAGGTGCTATTTTGAATACTTGTGATGCGAGTCTCCTGATATTTTTTCTCTTCCATCTTCTCTTGCTTAAATTCCTTCAACTAAGGGAGCAAAAAGATCTAACACACTGAGTCTCCTGATATTTTACTTTCATGTCATCGGATACACTCCATTTGTCAACCCATGGAAGAAATTAGACAAAAGATCTTACACACTGAGTACAGGTGGCAAAATAGAAATGAAACCAATAGAAAATGTGTACCTCATTTGTTTTGTGTGACCGCAAAGCAGGCCTTGCAATTGCAAATATTGAGATAAAATGGGCAATGTGTTACAAAATCATCCTTTGTTAAACGAGGATACCTGTTTGGGTCATACCATAAGCAGAAGCAATAAACATTAATTAATAACACTAATATAAAAATAAAACAACATGCGCAATGATACTGTGATTGAAAGAAAGATGCAATAGAATAAGAGATCAGACAAACAAAAGGGTGAAGTGTCCGGACCAGCATTTGATGCACTCCCTACAGTATCTCCTCCGATAATTGTGCAGCTACGATAGTTAAGAACTATTTCTTTGTCGTTTCTCTAGCACTGATGACACATGTTTGAAGTACCATCCGTGCTTCTTGGCTTCTGCCAATTCCAGCAAGGAACATACTCATGCATTTTTTTTATAAGGGAACATACTCATTGTCGGATTTAGTGACCGGCAGCCCACCTCGGGTGGGTCCACTTGTCAGGGCCGACCAGTACCTTGATCGGTGGGGACCCATGTGTATCCTTATCCCAGACTCATACATGCACATATAGGAAAAGCCAAGGTAAATGCAACAATGTAGCAGACTCATGCATGCACATATAGGAAAAGCCAAGGTAAATGCAACAATGCTACATTTCACTAGGTGCTATGAAGCGTAGGGCTTAAGAAATTGCTTAGTGCCCATAATGAAATAGCATCCTAATATGTTGTGCATTCCTTGATTACTTAATCACACGAGCTTGGGAGGTCCCAGACAATTAGTAGTTGCCAAACAAGTTGCCAAACAATAGCATGAGCAAGCAGGAACATACTACAAAATGTGGAAACACGAATTGGTCCTAAATTAACAAAATGGTTCTAGCAAAATTGTAGTAAAAGGCCGGTTGGGAGCTCTAACGGCCCCTGTGAACAATATCCGGATCAAGTGACCTTCCTCCCATGAAAGCAACCCGTAGTACAGTGGTTGATTCGTGGGAAGCAGGACTCGGATCCCCACTCCACTAGAAGAGCACATGAAGTAGCAGGAAGCATGTGGTTCCAAGCTCGGAAGGATAAACTGAGAAAGTAATCCGCTTGATTACCTCTGCTGTAGAGTCAGCGGACAGGGCCTCGCGCGGCTTCCCCTTCCCGCGCTTCCGCTTGGGCATCCCGCTCGCTCAATTCTGCGGCTGCGGCGAGGAAGCCCGAACGGAATAGGAAGGGTCGCGTACATCCTCGATGAGGAGGGCGTCAGCCGGCGGCTTTTTCCTTGATGAAACAGGGGGGAGCGGAGCGGACTGGTGGCGACTAGTCACCAACAGGCCTATGCGTCACCTAGGGATAGGAGCAGTTGCAGAGGAGCACGTGGGCGACTGTGTTCGCCGTGGTGCGGCCTGCTGAGCAGTCCGCGGTGCGCGTGAGAGCGCATGTTTGATTTTTGAACTCGCGAGGAATTAGGCGAAAAGGTTGCCGTGTACCCCTGCCGGCACAAGATTCCGTGAAATCTAGCTATGGCATGCTCAAGCGCACAGCTAAAAATTTTCACGTTGCAACCGAAAATGCTGGTGGTAGATGTCTTTTCTGGTTGGCGAGCAGATCGGGTTACACGAAAAATCTGGTTGGTTTTAAAATAATAATAAAGCAAGAGCCGTCAGATCCCAGATGGATCGAAGTGTGTGTTAAACTTGTACTCAAATTAAGGAAGCATTTTATACATTATTTTATTGTACGTGTGAGTATGTTCTACTTGTACCGGAAAACAAAATAACAAAAAATAACATTGAGTTGTATGTGCAGCCAACTTGTACTTTAAAAGAAGAATCAGTTGTGTAATGTGCGCTAACTAGTTTCATGTTCTTTTTACTTCATAGGATAAAGAATATACAAGTTTATTTAAATTTATCCTAAGTCAAACTATTATAGCTGTCATGATATATGAAAAGAGTTATATATTGTTATGAAACTATTTTTTTCATGAATTTAGTAATTAATGTTAAATTTGTGAAGTGAATCTATATAGAATATTAGTTATTGATAGTCAAATTGAATTTTTTTGATTTAGGATAAACCTACTATATTAGTAGTATCGGATGAAGTAGCTAGTTAGTTATACACTCTTGTTTGTTTTTTGCTAGCAGAATGTGTCATGGATCATTGGCTGACAGAAAATACATGCCAAATGGACTTGACAGTTGACATGGTAATAACGTGCAGCGGCAGAATGGTTTCTCGCCTTGGGCTTGCAGGCAGCAGCGAGTCAGCGGTGCACGGCAGGTGGGGGGATTTCGATGGGCTGACACGAGGACATGAGATGCGCGGCGATTGCGCCTTATCTGGTTCGCTTGGACCAGCCTCGGACGGACCTGTGTGCCCTGTGCGAGTCAGCGAGTATGATCGTGACCGATGCTGAGAATAAGCACCGCCAAAGCATACGCGTCCTGACTCTGAGATTTCTCTCCTTGGGGTCGTGGGGCCGGGACCCGGAGGCCAGAGCTTTGACCATCTCTCTCGCTCTGCCAAGGCGGCAAGCCCCAATCCCAGCACATACGGACGACGACAGACACATACATTGGAACGAAGTACTAAATTGAACTTGTAAACTGGATGAATTAATTAAGCCACAACCCAAACGAAAAAAAAATTTAGTGCTTACTTGAGCTTTTCAAGCTCCTCGTCACTCGATCGATTTGGACTCCTCCCTTTTTCATCGTCTTTGTCGACATACGATTTACAAAGAGAGTTGACCAGGTGCTCAGAATACTCTACAACTCTCTTCTGCACATTCTAATGAAAGAAATAATCCCAAACTAGGGTATAACACATCAGAGGTTAGCAGACAGATTGTAAAAGTACTATTATCGTATCAGTCAACGCGATGTGTATATGATGAGTTGAAGATACTTATAAATTTGCAAGCTGCAAAAGATAACCATCAAGTTCATCGTCCCAAACATATAGTCTGGACAGCTGCGGCAGCAACTGCATCCGGCTCCTGATGATCGCCGCCGCCGCTAGTGAATCCCGGCGCAGCCAATGTGCTTCTCTCGTCACCCGGCGTGACCTCGTTATGACGATGATGATGGGTGTGGAAGTGCTGCGCAACGGGAGACGGACGAGCCCGCCAGAGTTTGGAGACCTGGGCAATTGGTCGCCTATGGTATTCAAAAAATGTTTGGAGTGTCCAGAGAGCTTCGAGACCTTTGGCACTGGGTTTGTCTGCGGTACCTAGAACATGTCTCCACGTTCCAGATAGTTTGGAGACCTGGGGCGTGGGGTTATCTTCGGTACCCAGAACATGTCTGGGGTTTCCAGATAGTTTGGAGACCTTGGGGATGTCAGATGTGGTTGACTGCTGACTTCTAACTGTTCAATCCACGAGGGGATTGTAGTGCGCGCACCTGCAACCTACGGCCGACGCCATAGGAGGGAGCTCGCGGTGCGTGCTCCCCGCTGGCTAGATCGGAGGACGGATGCAGATTTGACCGTTGCGAGGTCGACTAGAAGTACTCGCCGGCTCGCGGCCGTTGAGTCCGGGCGTCCGGCGGCACCAACTCGACAAGGGCGGCACGCGCATCCTCTGGTCGGAACCGGCGGGGAGTGCCAGGGCTGCAACATTGAGGACTGAGATGCCGGCGCGGTCGTACTGCAGGAGGAGATTGACGCCGGCGCCAGTGGCTGCTCGTTCCTTGAGGCGGCGGCGGCTGCTTGGCTCACCCGTGCTCCTTGGGCCGAGGTCATCGTGGCAGAGCTCCCATCGCTCCCGACGTTCATCTTCGTCGCCAGGATGGGGAAGACAACGGGCGATGCATCGCACACAGTAAGATCTAATCGGCTTAAGCACTTATTCTGTCTGTTTATAACCTTGCTACTTCTGTATGACTGATTAATGTTCTTGGGAATCATTCTTACAGGCATTTGCTTCACTGATTTCATGATTCTGAATCTCACTTCTCTGCTCAATCTTCTCTCTTGGAACCGTCGTGGAGTGTCCGAGTGGGTGGTTCCCTCCATAATCCCAAGATGATTAACCACCTGACAACACTACTCAACCCAACTAAGGCTCAGGTAAATCTTTGCCTCAGATATTAAGTCTAGCAAATATACTACAGAAATTCTAATTGCTGGTGGCTACAGTGAACTGAATCGAAACATACCCGTCTATTTGGCTTTGCTGAGTAGCTTTCAACACTACTGTTGGTCACCTGCAAAACTGTATTGCTGGAACTATTTAGGCAAAAAAGAAGAAGCTTAATCAAGATACAACTTGATTTTAGTGTTACACCGACTTCTTAATAAGAACATGACATGGAACGTTTGCTCCGTTTGGCACTTACCCTGGAACCATTATTTCCACAATTTAATAGTTGGAACGGATCAGCACAATTGTTGACACAGTAATCAACACCGTACACTTCCACAAACTTTATAATAAACATAGTTGAGGGGTACATAGCCAAGGATGCCGCGCTATGGAGATGAATGGAGGGAATGGCGGCCACCTTAGCTGACACAGAGAAGGGAAATATAGCTCGACGGTCAGCATGGAAATGATTTCCAGAGCACATCCGATCTCACCTCGTGGAGAATGTAAGAAATGGCTTGTCTGGTTCACAGGGAAGAGGGGAATGAACACGAAGGTACCAATTGAGGAGATTAATGGCCATGGAGATATATGGTTGGTTCAAAACTGTTGTCTGGCCACCTCCCATTGGTTACAGCCGAGGAAATGATGAGGAAGGAAGGTAGGAAGGGATGTGGTGTGGAGTGCGGAGAATATGATGTACATTCAGGTGAGGAGTAATTAAATGGTCAGAGATTGCCTTGAGGATGAATCTGATGAATAAGAAGAAACTTAAGATTAATTGGACGGCTAATGTTTACTCGATGAGTGGCTAAACATGAGAGCAGCTTTATAGCGATTAATGACTGTTAGTGGATTCCATCTATATAACGTGGTTAGCCATGCTTTTTCTGTCTCCTTTAAGCTCATCTGTATGTATGGAGATCCCTATCATGTAAATGCTAATAGAATCCAATTGTGATAAAAGACCTCCCTTTTTTCAGGAGATTTAAATGAAATGCTGTCAGCTCATCAGAAGTTTAGTAATGCTTCTCCTAGTTTATCTGACATTAATAACTCCTCCCTCTTAATTAAGAATTATGGCTTGATCTACTTTGGTTATCATGGTCCAGCCTACACTTGGACTGACAGTAGTAGAATTTTCATCCAATCCCACTTTTCAAAGGTTCGACAGATAATGTGGCTCTGTGCATCTTTGCAGCCACCCCCACCAAAAAAAAATGATCATTTGCCTCTTATCCTTGCTGTCCCCATTTCTATTAGATCCCACAGGAAAGGAACTTCAAATTTGAGAACTGGTAGCTTAATGAATACTATTTTCAAGTGGTAAGCAAATATGCCTGGAACAAGTTCTCTCACCATCCTTTTCATAAAATAACCAGACAGCTAGGTTTTCATCTTCAGTCTTGGTCAGGGAAAATAAATTAGCTAGCAATGATCAGCTTAAGCTTATAGAGAATGAGATAGCTAACTCGCAGGCTCTCCCTCCTCGCTGTAATAACTTTTTAGAGGGCAGCTTACCTAAGAAGCACGCTCATATTCAAAATAAGATTACTGAGTATAGACAAGGATGTGAGAAAATTTGGATTGCTCAAGGTGATAGAAACACCTCCTCCTTTCATAGCTCTGTTGTAAGGTGAACGAGAAAGATTAGAATCGTCTTCATTGAAAATTTCGGGCAGGATATGAGTACAAATGAAGAGATACCTGACTGCTTTATCAATAATTTTACTGAACTTTTTGCTTCTAGCCTTCAGGGACCAAACAGAAGATACGAAGAAAGGAAGCAGAAGAAACAAAAAAAAACCTCATGGTTGTACCAAGCAAAGAAAAATAAAATCTTGCAATACTTAATTCAATGAAGAAAAATGCGGCTCCGGTTAAAAAATATTGCTTTCTACATGGCAACATAGATCTCGATTGATGATGAGATCTAGAACTTGGTAAAAACCTTCTACCTAAACAAATATCTTCCTTCATGGCATAAAGAAAACTAACATACTCCTTATTCCTTAAAAGAATATTTGCTTAACCCCAGTTGATCATATAAATTCTGTTTCTCACTTTCTCTTAAATTGCAGCATCTTGTACCTGCTTGTATAATAACTCCCCATATGCTTGTTAAAGGGCATAGAATAGGTGACAACATCATTGTTGCCCAGAGATCATTCATTTCTTTCATCTTAATAGATAATAGATGGAAACATTGTGCCTTCATGTTAAATTTGATCTTGCTAAAGCCTTTGATATGGTAGAATGGGACTTCGTCGTAAAATATGTCATGTGCCGACAAGGGTTTAGTTATTACTTTGTTTAATTAATTACTGCTTGTATTCAGTGCCCACCTCAGTCTTCAAAATGAACAATCTTATGGGAGTAGAACCTTCCAAAGTTCCGAGGTAATAAGACAAGGATCCCTCTCTCTCCATGTCTTTTCATTTAGCTATAAATGAGCTAACGCACAGGATGTAGGATGCCTTAGAGGCTTAGACAATGATAACATCTCAGGTGTAGCCAGCCCCACAGGCACCTCCAGTTCATCTCTTTTAGTAGCTGCAGAGATTCCTAACTCAAATTAAAGGTCTATGCTTTCCTCGAAAACAAGTTCAGATGATCAGATCCAAGCATAGTGACTGGAGAGCAGATAAACTTGTAAGGTGACTTTTATAAGGTGCTGAGTTTGCCGAGTGTCGAATCTAGAACACTCGATAAAGCTAAGTTTGCCGAGTGTCAGATCACAGCACTCGGCAAACTTATCTTTGCTGAGTGTCTGCACTCGGCAAACTTTTTTTTTCCCATTTCCTTCTTCTCCGTACCATGTCTTCCTTCTTTTCCCCGATGTACTTTGAAAATACCTTGTCAAATTGACTCAACAATACATATATGATTTTTCTACAAATATTACTCCATTATTTTATGCAGTTACAGCTAAAATTTAATTTATATCAATTAAAATTCTATAATTGCACTTAATAAATTAAAATTATCAAACCGATTCAAAAAATTACCAAAATTTCACATGAAATAATTTATGTTCTCTACTGCCTATACAAAAAGTTTTGAAGGCAAATCCGAATTCGACCATCACTTTGACTTCAAATCTTACCGAATCTTTCTCAACGTTACGATTCTTCTTCTGAGATGATTTGGTTTGTAAACATCGTACGTGATAAAATTGTGCGAAACCTTTTCAATTTTTTACCACAGCCTTCACGTATGATATCATCACATCATGACAAATCTCATGATTTTCAGATTTCGTTTGGTTTTTTAGAATTTAAAAACTATTCAGCCACACGTTCGTGGTCATGTTTTCTGAATAAGATGTTCGAAATTTCTTTTCATTTCCCGCGTAAGGCCTCACACTGGACTCAATAACATGAATATCATTTTTCTACTCATTTTATTCTATTATTTGAATCACTTGCAGTTCAAGTTTGACTTATACCAAAAAATTCCTAGAAATGCAATAAACTAATTAAATATAGCGAACAGATCCAGAAATATATCAAATTTTAACATGGAATACCACATGTTCTACGTGGAGAGTAGAAAAAGTTTCAAGGTCACATGAGAAAAAAAGTGAAATTATTTGCCGAGTGCCAAATAATTACACTTGGCAAACATATTTCTTTGCGAGTGCCCATCTTTGCTGAGTGTTTTTTTTCTTGTTTGATGAGTGCCAGGCTTTGCTGAGTGTTTTTTTGGCTCTTTTGCCAAGTGCAATTATTTTGCTGAGTGTTTTTTGGCAGCACTCGGCAAAGAGCTTCTTTGCCAAGTGCCCGATAAAATGCACTCGGCAAATATTGTTGCGCTTGGCAAACACCCGATTTCCGGTAGTGATATACACTGAAGTACGGAACAAATTGTTTTTGACTGTACACACAACTGATTAAGCTAAGGTTAGTCAGATATACTCATAGTGAACACAATTCAGTATACATCCCCATGTTGAAGAAAAGATATTACGCACCATATACCAGCTAGAATAGATTGAAGGGCAGTAACCAGTAGAAAAAAAAAACTCAATTGCTGAATATAAAAAGACCTAAAAAGTAAACTGAACTCGATGCGGCTCCTGAATCACGGTTTTTTTTTTAAACTAACGAATCACACGGCTCTCCTGGGCTTTGTTCACTCTAATGGGTTGGAACGCGGAGCGATTAACGAGAAAGGAGCGACCTTGGCCCGTTGTGCCACCTGCCCCCTCGAGGACGGTGCTCCTTAAATAAAGTAGGAACAGAGAAATATTTTCTCCCCCTTCTCCTTTCCCTGTCATCCCCACTCCGCCGTCTCCTCGAGTCCCGGCGCCACACAGACATCTCGCAGGTAGGGCTCCCACCTTCTTCGACCTCTCTCTAGACATCTCTCTGCCTCTTTCTCCTTTCTTCTACCGTCGCCATCCACGGCCGTCCGGCAATTTTGTCTGGCGACCGGCGTACTCACACGTCCGGAATTTAGCATTTTTTTCCTACGATCTGTCAAAAAAAAAACAATTTTTCTTTCTGATTTAGAAGAAGGATTTAGGTCATCTCTCAGATTCGCTGCTTTGTTGCTTCTAGATCTTAGTTGCAGCCCGTGGTGACCGGTCGCTAGCTGCCTCGCCGTTGGACTCCAGGTGTTCCTTAGACCCTTGTTCTTTCTTCCCTAGATCGGACTGGTCCTTAATATCTCTAGCGAAATTCAAATTAGTATGTGTTTTTTCTTGTCGACGTCAATATGATATTTCGACTCCTAGTCCCAGCTACTGCTTTCTCTTTTATTGATTGCGCGCTCAAAGGGCTGGTATTCTCTTTTCTAACACTGAATGGTTGCATGCGAATACCAGCCCTTTGCATGCGAATACCAGCCCAGCTACTAGCCAGTTTGGTAAATACACTATTTTAATATATTTAACACAGTAGGGGCCTCCCCTACTGTATTTACCTCAAAAAAAAAAGTTTATATTATGGACCCCAAAATATATATTTTCAGACTACCTCGTGATCTGTTTTTTTGTGTACTTTAGGGAAATCCTGCATTCAAGCTAGATATTGCCCTAGTACAAAAAAATAGGAGAAATTGATTTGGAACGTTTTCCAGGGTAAACTTGTCAGCTAGACAAACGGTGATACTGGAGATCAAGGCTGCAGAAATGGAGACAACACACAAGGAGGAAGCGAGGGCGGCTTCTAATGAAGTTGCACTTTCTGGACCAGTCATGGACGAGTGGGACCCATGGAATCCTCCCTATCCTCCATGCCGTCCTGCTCCCGATCTTGACTTGAAGTCTCATGCCCGGTTGGTCAGGGAGGTAGGTTAACTAACAGCAACACTTATGTTATTCCTCTTTTTTTTTTCTGTTTTCTTTCCTTAGCTCCGGCTGTTGACAGATTTTCTCTCTCAGTGGTATCATGAAAGAAGTGAAATTATTGCTACATCAAGAAGAACCAACATAATCATTCCAGACCGTACTCCTTGGGTTCCTTTCTATCTTCATTTATAGAATTCGAAGGATTTATCTTTCAGCTATTTCGACTTTTCTGTTTGTTGGCTTGTGATGCATTAGAGGAAGACTTTGTTCATTTTGTTATCTCTTCTACTAATAGATAATTGATTGTCATTTACCCTTTTCAATTGTGAATTTATCAATTCAGGAAGTGAATGAATCCTTCTACGAGGAACTTCCCAGCTTGTTGCCCATACTGGAAAAGGATAGCGTGAGGCGCTTCCTTCGCTTGTTCAGTCAAGTGGGGCTCAGCATGGGATGGGGTTTTATCATCACCCCACAAACCTTCACCCAGATGGTCAAGCAAAATGCTTTGAAATGTGCTAAAGTTGCCTTGGAGGGCAAGGCACCGGAGCTTACTCGGTTCCGTGCCAACCCCAACTGCATGAACCGTCATGGATATTTCCCTCTCCACCAAGCTGCTGAAATGTTTTCTGTTGACATGGTCAAGTTGCTCTTCAGCTATGGTGCATCAGCAAATGTACGCACTGCAGGAGCTCATATTGTTGAGGACCTACTCCCACTCCATGTTGCAGTTGAGAACACTTGCCTGCATAAGTATCTGGAGGACAATGCATTTCCGGACCAGGAGGATCTGGAAGACAGTCAGGCAAATCTAAACTACATTTGCAAGCTTATTCATCTGCTATGCCTACCTGAGATGGTATGTCTCGAATTGCTACTTTTGCAGCATAACAAAATTAAAAAGTAGAGTGAATTGCACTTTGCCCCATATGAAGATGCCATGATATGGAAAAAAACCCTGCGTAAAGCATGATGTGGCATTTGACCCCGTATATACATGCTGTATTGTTTCATTTGCCCCACCTTTACCTCTAACATACCCCTCCCCTCCCTTATGCCCTCTTACTCCAGCTTTTAGTGTTGGCAGTGGTGGATTAGGACATGGCATCAAGTTTCTCTCTCCCTACTTGGGTCCTGTGAGACAATTTTAGCTGTTTAGGGGCAACTGGCGTATTAGATGACATTTGGACTAATACATAACAATTTTAATATGTTTTCATGATCTTGCAGCGATGACATGTCAGTTTTTACTTGTGGGCAGATGACTGAGACTTCGAATTTGTGTTTGTTTAGCATGATCACAGTCCAATAAAGTGGGGTAGAACTTTGTGGATTAGAGCTAGGGATTGGGCAAAGTGAAGAATTTGGTTTGTTTATTTAGGGATGAAGTGACACAACATGCTTCATTTGGGGTTTTCTTAAACTACGGCACCTTTTGTATTGAACATTGCGTAATTAACTCTAAAAGTTATTGAGCTCTTATCTCAAAACACCAATGCCGCAACCTAAGTATTGAGCATTCTTATATATCCACTTATTGAATACATGACGTGTCCATGCGTCGATACACATTTTTAATTAGTTAGGAGTTTGCAAATTCCAGTAGACGCAGCAAAGTTTAAGGTTTGATTTTGTTTTATTCAGGCGTGGCAATATTTCTTGTAGTTGGTCAGCATTGTGCTGCTGTAAAAATTCTAAAAACCCTGGAATTATGTTCCTTTGGATGTTTTTGCAGAAAATCTTCTTGGATACGACTAGACTGCTCGCGGAAAATACTGATAATCTTGTTAATGAGCTCTGGAATTACATAAAGGATGGAAAACTTGTTCAGACTGCAGTTTTACTCTTGGCAGCTCAAGAGCAGATCCGTGGGGGACCATCCTGCAAGATTAATGGCAGTAGCAAGCCAGAAGGGTTTTCTATTAAATCATCCCGCAAGAAAAATGGCAATGGCAAGCAAGATGGGTTTTCTATTATCATAAACCGTATTCATACCCGCACAATTAACTTGGTGGTGCAGACAGAGACGGGTCAAAAGAAAAAGAAAAATAAGGGGTTGGAGATGGAGAAAAAGCTTACTTCTGCTGCATTACTGCTTGTCCGTGCAATTCTCAAAGTTGGTGAAGACCTTGATGCATATATTCGATCACATCCAGAGGTACTGAGTTGTTTGTAGCAGTAGTTACAATTCTAGTCTTTTTTGCCAAGTGTGTACTTGCAGTAACATAGCAACCACAGACTTTTTAGAAAAACATGCCTCAGAGCCTCAGACATATCGTTCCCTTGGCTCAAGAACGCCTTCCACCCTTTGTTGGTGTTCCTGCATTAACATGATTAATAAAAATGCTGGAACTTCTCAAATCATTGAGAGAAAGAACAAAACATCAGACTCTTATAGGTTTAGGCAATGGTTTCAGATTAGTTTGGAAGCTACCATAAAACTGTTTTGAATGGGATAGCTATAACTTGCATAAAGCGGTTTATTTATGGTTTGAATAGAATAGCTATAACTTGCATAAACTTATTTTAGGCCCTCTTGGGGGCACTTCAGCTTCAGGTTAATGCTAATGCCTATAGAGTATTAAGTTGTACCAAAAGGTGGACTGCATATCTGTCTTCTTGATTAAACTTACTTGGAAGCTAAAACCCATCTCCACTGGTTTCACTGAGAATGCAGAGAAATTGGCCTTTAAGGAAATTGTCACCAATTGTTTAAGTAATCTATGACGAAAAAGGCCTTCAGGCGGTTGGTACCAATTACTGATTTTGAAATGTCTTTCATCATCTAAACCTGATGTACTTTATTTTAAGGCTACCTAGCCAAGCCTCGAAGTACCACATTGATATATTGGAAATAAGTTTTTATAGTACATATGTCCATGCTAGTAATTAGATTTTATTTTATTTCTTTTGGAGTGTTGAATGGTTAATATTCATTTGGTGCACATTTTTTTTTAGGTTTGACACATTAACTTTGTTTCTACATTTTGTCTGTACTGATTATCTACAATAACTGTATTAAAATTCTTAGTTTGCTTTTATGCAGTCGATATGTATTAGGTATAGTAAATACTAAAATTCCTGTAAGTGAGCACAACAAAAGTGTTGACATGGAGTCATCCTGATTTACAATGTTATTATGTTTGTTAATTACATGCGCATTGATAGACTGTTTGGAATACTTGCTTATAAATGATGAATATGTCAATTTATGAAGTGCAGTAGCTACGATGGACAGTTACCAGTGACTTGAGGTTTGTGTTAGAACTATTGCAATTTCAAATACATGTTATATTAGTGGATTTGCATACCATAAAAGATGAAGAATGCACTGGCAGTCCTTGAACACTTCCCTCGGTGTCATTTAGGTCCCTAAACTTGAACAATGCATTTTTGTGACCCTAAACTTGTTAAGTGTCCCACTCGAGGTCCACATCTTCCTAGTCAGCATGAAGATGCCTATGTGGCATGCCTTAAGAGCTGCCACATTAATACGAACGTAGGAAAATACATGATGATTTGGGAGATCTGGTCCCGAGTGGCACACTTAAACAAGTTTATGGTCTTTGATCTCCACTTTAAGTGTCTTGGGAGCTAGATGACACTGTGACAAGTTTAATGACTAAGAGCATCTTACTCAATATATGATGACATTATCAGCACAGTCAGCATCGGTGCTTCATCTTCGGCATGGAAATTTTATTTTCTAATGAACATGTCAAGATATCAGTACTTCATCTTCAGTACGGGAAACTTATGTTTTATAGCACTTAGAGCAACTCCAACCTACCTCCTATTTTGTCCCCCTATTCCAGATAAATGAGAGTCTCTCATCCAATTTCTCTCTCCTACTTGACAATGATCTCCAGCAAACCTCTCATATTAGACTCCTATATTCAACTCTTCCATATTCTATTCATATCAAGCAACTATCATGAACAGGGTTTTAAAACTGAGCTGTGTTTTTTTGCCCATATAAGTTGATTGCAACTACACGGATTAATGGAAGAATTAGTAAGCCATGGTACCAGGGAATTGATGCTAACAATTCCTGCAGACTCGAAAGCGAACAATATCTACCGATGCAACTCGCAAGCAACTACTAGTCCTGCATGTGGTTCAAGCAAAATTGAAGCTAGACGCAAGTGAAGCAGAACAGGGCATATATCGCATTCTCTCTCCAATCCCCTATGCAAGCCGTGCTACATGAGCAGTTCACTGCCTCTCCCGCACTTCGCGTCTGAGCCCACACCGAAAAATCTGAAATCCCCGACCTCTGTCTCCCTCAGCCCGCATGCGTCTGTGGCAGCTCACCTCCCTCCCTCGATGGATGGATGCGCGGGGCGTGGAGCGGCCTCGGCCTGCTCCGACCTGCAGGGAAGTTGACCATGCGGGAAGCTGCTCTGGTGCCTCTCCTATCTCTCCGGTACCTTCCTCTTCCTCTGGGGCGCACTGAGCACAGACCAGCACAAATCAGGCCGCCAGGCTCAGCCTGATGCGACTGCGGTGGAGCGGGACTTCGGGAGTCTGGTGGTCGGAGATCTACCTGGTGCAGAAAAGTCCTTGGCGGCGCGGGAAGGCCGGCGGTTGCCCCTCTTGGCGGGACGTGTTCTGATATGCTACAAGGATCCGATGTAGTTAACATGTTTCATACTTTTATTAAACAAAAATACATGTGTACGGCTATGGCAATGTGATTTCTTTTATCTGAAAACTTTTGCATACCAATTTGCTGTCATCTATGCTGCCAATGGTTATGTTAGTGTTTCATGACAGTCTTTATCAATTGATTCATCACTGCATCATCAACATCACGTGACCCACTGACCTATCACAATAGCATAATCACTCATGTCTCAAAAAAGATAAATATGATGTGCAGGTGCCCCATAACATGCGTGTATCCCATAAAGAGGTACATGAACACGTCTCATCTATTCTCAAAGATGGTGGTTTTTATCCTCCTGGAGAAAGCATCGACGTTGGAAATCTGTACTATTTCTACACCTCCTTTTTGCTTTGCTTCAATGATTATAATTTTACATACAGCTGCACCATCAATATGCTTGTTCATTTCTTTGTCATTTCTTTGTTCTACTTGTTTTTGAAGCTGCCCCTATGAGAATGTATTGTCCGAAAAAGAGTTGCCTAACAACCATGGTATGTCAGTACTTGTGTAATGTCTTAATTGAAATAACTCTTTCAAAATTTGAGAACATGAGCACCATTTGTTCTGTGATGGAAAACAGGGGATATGTTCAGAGTCGAGGCGGGTTGTCAACATTCTGCAAAAAAGGTAATGGTTTTAGGCATGACAAAGTTGATAGAGTGATATCCCCTCTTTTTGGTTGCTTTCTGTTTTTAAGTTTATGTTGGGGAACTGGAATCTGATTCTCCAAAAATTCCTGGATTTGGGTGTCTTTACCTGTTGGAAAACATTTTATTGGTTAAATCACTATGTCCAGTTTATCTACAGATAAATATGATCCGAAAACTAGGGTTGGGTATTTGTTACTGACACTGTTGCCATTTAATAACCTGCATGATATTTTATAGTCTTACCGAGTTTACCATCTTTTTGGGTTGCTGGTGAATTAACTCTGCTTGTGAGGAAATATTAGAGGAACAGAGGAAATTGTGCCATAAGCTAATCACTAAAGCTTATAGCAAACCATGTATTGCTTGCTATGGTCATAATGGCAGTTTCTCTAGATGATAGGTGGTTGAGCAGCTTAAAGTATTTGCAAACATGTTGTCTATGTTCTGGTTTAGTGTAACAGATTTGGCTTTCTTTTGTTTGAAAGGGACTGGCTCCAAGCTTAATAAACAAGCCTTGTTGGACTGACAACTGGATCAATGAAAACAGAAAGGGCAAAATGCCCAACTGTCTTATATCTAGAACTACTTCACTGTCAGATTATCTGGGTTTTTAAATAGGATACATCTTATGGAAGGTTCTGGTTTGAGGCGTGCTACTAGATTTAGTGCTAGTTCTTCGTAGTTGCCCCTAATTTATCTATTCTTAATTATGCATGTACACCCACACAAAGCAGCCTGTCTATTTGGACCACTTGAACTCCTTCTTTTGTAAATTGTCAAATTTAGAATTTTCTTAGCCTTTGTGAGCACAGCTCCTTGGAAAAGGGAATTGAGGGAAGTAATGAACTTTAGTTACATGATATCCCACTCTAGAAGAATATTAATTGCTTGAATTATACTATGATATCCCACTCTAAGACAATTCCGATAACATGTAATATACCAAGCTATTACTGCCTGCTGCTCATGCTGAAATGTTTTGGTATGCAATTTCTGACATTTGGATCTTTTGTTCACTATGATACAGGTTGTGAGAAACAGGATACCTAGAGGATGGGAACTCAAATACGCACGGAGAAGTTTTTTCCCATTTTGGAGATCAGTTCTGAAAGCCAGGTCATGTTTTAAGATGATCCGATTAGATGACAAACGCAGTCTCGAAGGGCTTGAAAAGTCTCGGGGTAAATCAGCAGGTCTTGGATCTTCACCGATTCTGAATCCCAACCTTGGTCTGCTGGGAAGGGCTTATCAATTTAGTAAACATCAACCCAAAAGGATGTTTTGTAGTGCTGCATTGCCACTGCTGAAGGTGCTCAGAAATGCGTGAGTGGAAGGTACGTGTACGCCATGAGTTATGTTTTCTAGTCCAAGTTTATTTATTAGCAACAAAGAGGATGCAGGGACAGAAATTTGCTGATACGCCTAAAGAAGTTTTAGAAGCTCACTTGGGTTTATTAGTATTTTATCTCATTCCTAGTTTGTACCGGTGTCAATAAGCTCACCACATTTTGATGCAAATGCATAGTATACGTGTGGAATCCTTTTGTGCTCCAATCACCTAATATTTTCATCTTTGTTTGCAGAGGTTCCTGCTCTCGTGCTTACTTGTCCAAGATCTGCTTCGGGTGTAACCTTGCCGGTGACTAGGAACTGATAAGCAACCTTACTAGCTTGTCTAGACTGCTACTTATTTTGCTAACTATGCATGGAGTAACCTTACTCAAGCATCATGGGCTGATGTGTCCACAGTCTGGTTAAATTTGTACTACTGTTATGCAACTGCAACTACTTTAGTATCATTTTGAACAGGGATCTGAACAAAACATGGAGACCATTTAACGGTATGAATGTTTGATAATCAGTTCCTGAATGCAAGCTACAATTTGAGTAATAGTATTGCATGGACATTATATATGTTGTTGCGGAGTCAACTGAATTGCTTGCTTTTGGTGATGTTACCATTTTCTAAGTTCATGTCAGCCGTCTCCTGATCAGTCAATATCTACATGGTATGGCTTTTGTCATTTAGTTCGTGGATTTTCTGAGCTGATCCATCTTGATCAAGAACTGAATACACAAACAGTATTCCTGTTGTTTACGATGCCTGAATACCACTAATGTGTTATGATGCGTTAGCCGTGGCAAACTGTTCTGGCTAGTGATCACCTCATACCGGTGGTACTGATGCAAACTTTACTGCAGCATTTACTCTTTATTTTTTTTTGGGTGGTGGTTTCTTTTTGTGCATGTATTTTTTTATAAAAAAAAGGCAGTTTATACACAAATAGAAACTTAACAAGCAAGCCTTTGCGCTAACAGCCTAACTCGTTGGTATAGGGTCGCAACCGAATGCTATAGATATGCAAGTTGCACAAAGCATACAAGCACATGAGTCAAAACGCCGACTTTGAAAAAGCCCAGAACCTTCAAACGTCAAGATCAAAACCAGTCTAGATGGCTTGAGAGTGTTCGAGAATCCACTAGCTAGATGGCTCGAATATTTGCATCACTAGCTTAACTAGCAAATATGCCACGAGTTCTAAGAGCACAGCCAGTCTGGTTCGAACTCCAGAAGCCAGCCCAGCCGAACAAAACTACGGTTCGATGGGTCCGGTGTTGACATCGAGTCGTGGGACACGCACGCAGGAGAAAACCGTACAAGGCTTATTTTATTTGGAGTGCGTGATAAGTGTTCGGCGCGTCTGCAACAGATGATTTTACTTTCTACCCGTTCCAAATTATAAGTCATTCTAACTTTAAAGCATCTCAAATTTGATCAAATTTATACAATAAAGTATTAATATTCATGGTACCAAATAAGTATCAATAGTTTCTTTATTAAATATATTTTCATAGTATATCTATTCGGTGTTAGAAACTTTTGTGATCCTCTCTATAATTTTAGTTAGATATAAAATAGTTTGACTCTTCAAAAATATTGGAATGACTTATAATTTGAAATGGAGTAGCATCGAACGTTCGAACGCTACAATAGGCACGGTTCGGATGGTAGCGGGTCACGGTTCGCTTTCCCCCTCGCACTAGATATTTCAAATACTCCTTCCGTTTCAAATGGTATATCGTTTTGATTTTCCTAGATCTATGTATCTAGACATAATATATATTTATTTGCATTGCAAAAATCATATACGTAGAAAAGTTAGAACGACCTGCAATTTGAAATTGAGAGTAATATTCTTAATGGCCAAAATCAGCGCTTAATTTCACAACTGACTTTAAAGTTCACCAATTAGAATTTTCCTATTATGTTTAAACTTAACCAGAGAAAATGAGTTGATTTGCAGTGGAGGTTGGCATCACATGTGCAAGGCAAAGGAGGAGCATGAGACAGTGAGAGGTGCAGGAGAGGCGCTCGGTTCGGAGGGGGCTAGGCAGCGACGGAATAGGCGGACGGCGTCACCACGGGCCCCGTGAGGTAGAGGTGTGGCATGGCGCGTGACAATGAACCTGCGAGCTAGGCCACCTGTTGCGGCAAGTCAGAGCGGAGGACGCGGAGACAGCAATGTTGGCTCAATTTGCTGGAGAAGGAGACAAAACGGAAGATATCTAGATCTCCGAGATTTTTCTATGGCTTCCAGCGAATTTCGCTCAGTCAAATATTCAAAGAATGAACACAACTACACAAGTACGTGAACAAACTACCTAGGGATCTTCAAAAAATCTTATAACTTTATATGTAGATACTACAAATATGTGCGACGATTTGGCTCAAAAGCTATTACAGATTTAAAATGAAATTTTTTCCCGAAATAGAGCTTTTGGACATGCTGCTTTGATTTCTTGAGTGAGCAGCACTGCATGGTAATTGAAGATTGGGATAAACTTCTAGTCGTGTCAATAGGCTCATTTCTATTTGATCGCACTGTGGCATTTGATGGGTCCAAGGTTTATAGAGGGGAATCTGACGCTTCCCACAACAGCACAGATGAAACAACTATGGCTTATTCCACTGTTTGGAGCCCTGAGCGTGAGGTCTTGTCAACCATTTTCATCAAAGAGTTTGCATGTAAAACATCAAACATGGCAGAAGTGATATCCAGGTGTGTACTTCTGAAATAAGCAATAAGGTTGCACCTCAACGAGTCATTCTTTCAGGGTTCCTCCAATAGCAAGCTTGTTTCATATATTGTGTGGAGATCTGGTTATAGACCCGAATAATGATAGTGAGCCTCAAAGCTCAATAGGTTGTTGAAATATATAAGAAAGTACTTTGATAAGCTTTTGCCAAAATGGAAGAACCGGGAGAAGATGTTTTTCTTGACGGAATCATGAGAGAATTTAAATGTCAAAATGCGTTAGCTAGTGAAGAGGTTTTGAAGATCGGGTCTCTAATTCGTAAGGCTGCGTACTGTAGCATTGGAAATCCTGTGTTCAGTTAGGTCCAGAAGTCAAGTTCTATCGATCGTTTAAATAAGAAAAAATCAAGCCTTCTTGATCTGCAGTTTGAAGATTGTTGTTATGTGGATGTTGATGAGAAGCACAAGGTTGATGCAGTATGGAACATTACTTCTTCGCTGTGTCCTAAGATCATGGAGGTTATAATGGTTGATTTGGAGTGAAGGGTCGATTGTGCCAAATACATCAAGTATCTATTTGGTGACTACGTGAACCGTGTCGACAAGGAAGAATATTCCTTGTTTACCATTGATGTCAAGAATTTTAGTTTCCCTACAGCTTCAAACAAAAGGGCTTCGAGCAAAACCCTTTCGATCTTATTTGATGCGATGATACCACAACAAGAGTCCCAAGATGTCTTCCAGATCCCAGATTTGTTAACTGTGGTTCTGACAACACCTAGTGAAAGATCTTATGCATCGAAGCTTCATAAGTTTAGCTCCTTGAGCTTTATCTCATTTCATCCGGGTAGCTCAAAGAAGAATGGAGGTGGCAATGGCAACGAGAATGACAATGGCAATCAAGCACAGTGACAGTTGGATGGGATTATTGCTTCAAGTTAAGATCTGAACTATATTTTTCTTTAATTTCTATGTCCAGATAACTGCAAATGATTGCATATGATGCAAGTCTTTTGATGGAGAAGGAAGGAGTCATGTTTTTTTGTCTTGTCATGAGTTGGCCACCTGCTGAAGACTATTCTAAAGAGCTGAGGATGGAAACCAAACTCAAATTATTTTTTTTGGTGCTTATTCTTTTTTGAACTTGAAAAACTAAGTTACTTGCCTAGGAGTAGTTGGATATGTTTGTTGCCTCTTGATTATCAAATATCAGATGTATGTGGTATCATATCGGATTCAGTTCTCACCTCAGCTCCTTGGTAGAATGAAACAGTTTATCCGATTCTTCTACATCTAGGTGTTCAATACTTTCAAGCACATCATGTGTATCTATGTGGTTACTGCTTACTACAATCCAACTCTATTTAATCATATGCTAATTAGTAATCAAGCTTGTGCCGCCATAAAAACCAGGTAGACATCCATGCGGAGGTGCTATAATGAATATCATGTGTATATATGTGGTTACCGCATACTGCAACCCAACTCTGTTTGATCATATGCTAGTTACTAATCAAGCTTGTGCCACCATGAAACAAGCTAGGCATGTGGAGGTGCTATTTTGAATACTTGTGATGCGAGTCTCCTGATATTTTTCTCTTCCATCTCCTCTTGCTTAAATTCCTTCAACCAAGGGAGGAAAAAGATCTAACACACTGAGTCTCCTGATATTTTACTTTCATGTCATCAGATACACTCCATTTGTCAACCTGTGGAAGAAATTAGATAAGAGATCTAACACACTGGGTCCAGGTGGCAAAATAGAAATGAATCCAATAGAAAATGTGTACCTCATTTGTTTTGTGTGACCGGCAAAACAGGCCTTGCAATTGCAAATATTGAGACAAAATGGGCAATGTGTTGGAAAATCGTCCTCTGTTAAACGAGGATACCTGTTTGGGTCATACCATAAGCAGAAGTAGTAAACATTAATTAATAACACTAATATGGAAAATAAAACAACGTGCGCAATAACATGGTGACCGAAAGAAAGATGTAATAGAATAAGAGATCAGACAAACAAAAGGGTAAAGTATCCGGACCAGCGTTTGATGCATTCCCTACAGTATCTCCTCCGATAATTTATGCAGCTACAACAGTGAAGAACTATTTTTTTGTCGTTTCTCTAGCACTGATGACACATGTTTGAAGTACCATCCATGCTTCTTGGCTTCTACCAATTCCAGTAAGCAACATACTCATGCATTTTTTTCGCTAAGGGAACATGCTCATTGTCGGATTTAGTGACCGGCAGCACACCTCGGGTGGGTCCACTTGTCAGGGCTGACCAGTACCTTGGTCGGTGGGGACCCATGGGTACCCTTATCCCAGACCCATGCATGCACATATAGGAAAAACCAAGGTAAATGCAACAATGCTACATTTCACTAGGTTCTCTGAAGCGTAGGGCTTAAGAAATTGCTTAGTGCTCATACTGATCATTGCACTTCTTATGCATACCTTTGAAGTGGATAAAAACTAGTCAATAAAACATGGTTTGACAGACTTTCTTAAAATTCCTGTAACTATCATGCAACTTTCATATACAGTAGATATCCTCCTTTTTTCATAGAAGTGGATACAGTAGTATAAAATGTGTGCCTTATGGAACTGTAATGGACATTCAAACTGACCATATTAGAAAAACAAAAACTAAATAAGCAATACAAATGCAAGCATCAGCTAGAACATTTGCCCATCGATTCTACTGATAAAGTCAAGAAATGGAACTATGGAAGGCCTGGAAAGTATGGAAATTCCCACCTTAGGTGCCGCTACCGCTGGAGCATTTGCCCTCTTCCCAAATTGCATGCTTCCAATCTCAACAGATGGCGTATCTTCAACATGATCTTTCCTGTGCTTTCGTGCAGGTCTTGAGGCCATGGTCCTCCCTCGTGCTGCATTCTCCTGGAATATTGAAATCCAATGTTTGCATTAACAACGTTTTGATTCTGTTCTCTCTTTCTCTCTCCTTTTCCAGAAAAATTATACGGACTATTTATTAGGTAGATACCCAGAGAAGCTGAGCAAAAAATTGGTGATGGCGCAAGTATTTTGCTATTGGTTGAATGACTATAAGATTTTGGTAAGCCTGGTCGTGCTAAGCCCCTTTCTTTTTAAGGCCCTTCTCTTTTCATGTATTGATTATTAAATTCTCTCTTTACATGTTTTTTTAGTGTTGTTCGCCCAGTTGATGTTGACACGAATCAGTCATTAATTAGTAGTTGCCAAACGACCAAGCAGGAACATACTACAAAATGTGGAAACACGAATTGGTCCTAAATTAACAAAATGGTTCTAGCAAAATTGTAGTAAAAGGCCGGTTGGGAGCTCTAACGGCCCCTGTGAACAATATCCGGATCAAGTGACCTTCCTCCCATGAAAGCAACCCGTAGTACAGTGGTTGATTCGTGGGAAGCAGGACTCGGATCCCCACTCCACTAGAAGAGCACATGAAGTAGCAGGAAGCATGTGGTTCCAAGCTCGGAAGGATAAACTGAGAAAGTAATCCGCTTGATTACCTCTGCTGTAGAGTCAGCGGACAGGGCCTCGCGCGGCTTCCCCTTCCCGCGCTTCCGCTTGGGCATCCCGCTCGCTCAATTCTGCGGCTGCGGCGAGGAAGCCCGAACGGAATAGGAAGGGTCGCGTACATCCTCGATGAGGAGGGCGTCAGCCGGCGGCTTTTTCCTTGATGAAACAGGGGGGAGCGGAGCGGACTGGTGGCGACTAGTCACCAACAGGCCTATGCGTCACCTAGGGATAGGAGCAGTTGCAGAGGAGCACGTGGGCGACTGTGTTCGCCGTGGTGCGGCCTGCTGAGCAGTCCGCGGTGCGCGTGAGAGCGCATGTTTGATTTTTGAACTCGCGAGGAATTAGGCGAAAAGGTTGCCGTGTACCCCTGCCGGCACAAGATTCCGTGAAATCTAGCTATGGCATGCTCAAGCGCACAGCTAAAAATTTTCACGTTGCAACCGAAAATGCTGGTGGTAGATGTCTTTTCTGGTTGGCGAGCAGATCGGGTTACACGAAAAATCTGGTTGGTTTTAAAATAATAATAAAGCAAGAGCCGTCAGATCCCAGATGGATCGAAGTGTGTGTTAAACTTGTACTCAAATTAAGGAAGCATTTTATACATTATTTTATTGTACGTGTGAGTATGTTCTACTTGTACCGGAAAACAAAATAACAAAAAATAACATTGAGTTGTATGTGCAGCCAACTTGTACTTTAAAAGAAGAATCAGTTGTGTAATGTGCGCTAACTAGTTTCATGTTCTTTTTACTTCATAGGATAAAGAATATACAAGTTTATTTAAATTTATCCTAAGTCAAACTATTATAGCTGTCATGATATATGAAAAGAGTTATATATTGTTATGAAACTATTTTTTTCATGAATTTAGTAATTAATGTTAAATTTGTGAAGTGAATCTATATAGAATATTAGTTATTGATAGTCAAATTGAATTTTTTTGATTTAGGATAAACCTACTATATTAGTAGTATCGGATGAAGTAGCTAGTTAGTTATACACTCTTGTTTGTTTTTTGCTAGCAGAATGTGTCATGGATCATTGGCTGACAGAAAATACATGCCAAATGGACTTGACAGTTGACATGGTAATAACGTGCAGCGGCAGAATGGTTTCTCGCCTTGGGCTTGCAGGCAGCAGCGAGTCAGCGGTGCACGGCAGGTGGGGGGATTTCGATGGGCTGACACGAGGACATGAGATGCGCGGCGATTGCGCCTTATCTGGTTCGCTTGGACCAGCCTCGGACGGACCTGTGTGCCCTGTGCGAGTCAGCGAGTATGATCGTGACCGATGCTGAGAATAAGCACCGCCAAAGCATACGCGTCCTGACTCTGAGATTTCTCTCCTTGGGGTCGTGGGGCCGGGACCCGGAGGCCAGAGCTTTGACCATCTCTCTCGCTCTGCCAAGGCGGCAAGCCCCAATCCCAGCACATACGGACGACGACAGACACATACATTGGAACGAAGTACTAAATTGAACTTGTAAACTGGATGAATTAATTAAGCCACAACCCAAACGAAAAAAAAATCTAGAGCCCGGAATGCTTCGAGAGAAGTGGCAGCAATGGCCCAGTGCGGAGTTCGCATTTTCGCGTGCCGACGCGGGGACTTGGGCCGTGCGTTTTGGGCTGGCCCACGGACCGACTGCCTTGTCACGATGTGTACACACGGCCCTCATGGAGTTAAATGCAAGAACACTGGGCCGTAATGGGTCTGAATTTGAGGCACGTGGATGGCTCGCCCAGCCAGCACAATGCCTCGGCGGCCTAGTATCATTTAATCCCTGTCACATCGAATATTTAGATAGTAATTAGCAGTATTAAATATAGGTTAATTACAAAATTAATTGCATAAATGAAGGCTAATTCGTAAGAATTGATTAAGCCTAATTAGTCCATGATTTGATCATGTGATGCTACAGTAAATATGCGCTAATCATGAATTCATTATGACTTAGTCCGTGTCACATCGAATGTTTGGATAGTAATTAGCAATATTAAATATAGGTTAATTACAAAAATAATTGCATAAATGAAGGCTAATTCGCAAGAATTTATTAAGCCTAATTAGTCCATGATTTGACCATGTGATGCTACCGTAAATATGTGCTAATCATGGATTAATTAGGCTTAAAAGATTCGTCTCGTGAATTAGCCACAACTTATGCAATTAGTTTTATAATTAGTTCACGTTTAGTCCTTCTAATTGGTATCAAACATCCGATATGATCCGAACTAAAAATTAGTCCATGGATCCAAACACCGCTTAAGTTAGGATTGAATACTGTAGCTCTGAACTCGTTAAACTTCTTCCTTCCATGTTCTTCTACAATTGCCCTCAAATTTCCTTTCTTCCTTCCGGTCCTCGTAAGACATCAAACATGGCAGAAGTGATATCCATGTGTGTACTTCTGAAATAAGCCATAAGGTTGCACCTCAACAAGTCCTTCTTTCAGGGTTCTTCAGATAGCAAGCTTGTTTATCATATATTGTGTGGAGATCTGGTTATAGTCCCGAATGATGATAGCCAGCCTCAAAGCTCAATAGGTTGTTGAAATATATAATAAAGTACTTTGATAAGCTTTTGCCAAAATGGAAGAATCGGGAGAAGATGTTTTTCATTGATGGAATCATGAGAGAATTTAAATGTCAAAATGCATTAGCTAATGAAGAGGTTTCGGAGATCGGATCTCTTATTTGTAAGGCTGCGTATTGTAGCATTGGAAATCATGTGTTCAGTTAGGTCCAGAAGTCAAGTTCTATCAATCGTTTAAATAAGAAAAAATCAAGCCTTCTTGATCTGCAGTTTGAAGATTGTTGTTATGTGGATGTTGATGAGAAGCACAAGGTTGATGCAGTATGGCACATTACTTCTTCGCTGCATCCTAAGATCGTGGAGGTTATAATGGTTGATTTGGAGTGAAGTGTCGATTGTGCAAAATACATCAAGTATCTATTTGGTGACTACGTGAACCGTGTCCACAAGGAAGAATATTTCTTGTTTACCATTGATGTCAAGAATTTTAGTTTCCCTACTGCTTCAAACAAAAGGGCTTCGACCAAAACCCTTTTGATCTTATTTGATGCGATGATACCACAACAAGAGTCCCAAGATGTCTTCCAGATCCCAGATTTGTTTACTGTGCTTCTGACAACACCAAGTGAAAGATCTTATGCATCGAAACTTCATGAGTTTAGCCCCTTGAGCTTTGTCTCATTTCATCAGGGTAGCTCAAAGAAGAATGGAGGTGGCAATGAGAATGAGAATGACAATGGCAATTTTGAGAATGGAGGTGGCAATGAGAATAAGAATGACAATGGCAATCAAGCACAGTGACAGTTGGATGGGATGATTACTTCAAGTTAAGATATGATTTATATTTTTCTTTAATTTCTATGTCCTGATAACTGCAAGTGATTTGGTACGTGATTTGATGCATATGATGCAAGTCTTTTGATGGAGAAGGAAGGAGTCATATTTTTTTTATCTTGTCATGAGTTGGCCACCTGCTGAAGACTATTCTAAAGAGCTGAGGATGGAAACCAAATTCAAATTAATTTTTTGGTGCTTATTCTTTTTTGAACTTGAAAAACTAAGTTACTTGCCTAGGAGTAGTTGGATATGTTTGTCGCCTCTTGATTATCAAATATGAGATGTATATGTTATCATATCAGATTCAGTTCTCACCTCAGCTCCTTGGTAGAATGAAATAGTTTATCCGATTCTTCTACACTCTAGGTGTTCAATACTTTCAAGCACATCATGTGTATCTATGTGGTTACTGCTTACTACAATCCAACTCTATTTAACCATATGCTAGTTACTAATCAAGCTTGTGCCGCCATGAAACCAGGTAGACATTCATGTGGAGGTGCTATAATGAATACTTTCAATCACATCATGTGTATATATATATATGGTTACTGCATACTACAACTCAACTCTGTTTGATCATATGCTAGTTACTAATCAAGCTTGTGCCACCATGAAACAAGCTAGGCATGTGGAGGTGCTATTTTGAATACTTGTGATGCGAGTCTCCTGATATTTTTTCTCTTCCATCTTCTCTTGCTTAAATTCCTTCAACTAAGGGAGCAAAAAGATCTAACACACTGAGTCTCCTGATATTTTACTTTCATGTCATCGGATACACTCCATTTGTCAACCCATGGAAGAAATTAGACAAAAGATCTTACACACTGAGTACAGGTGGCAAAATAGAAATGAAACCAATAGAAAATGTGTACCTCATTTGTTTTGTGTGACCGCAAAGCAGGCCTTGCAATTGCAAATATTGAGATAAAATGGGCAATGTGTTGCAAAATCGTCCTTTGTTAAACGAGGATACCTGCTTGGGTCATACCATAAGCAGAAGCAATAAACATTAATTAATAACACTAATATAAAAATAAAACAACATGCGCAATGATACTGTGACTGAAAGAAAGATGCAATAGAATAAGGGATCAGACAAACAAAAGGGTGAAGTGTCCGGACCAGCATTTGATGCACTCCCTACAGTATCTCCTCCGATAATTGTGCAGCTACGACAGTTAAGAACTATTTCTTTGTCGTTTCTCTAGCACTGATGACACATGTTTGAAGTACCATCCATGCTTCTTGGCTTTCTGCCAATTCCAGCAAGCGACATACTCATGCATTTTTTCGATAAGGGAACATACTCGGATTTAGTGACCGGCAGAACACCTCAGGCAGGTCCATTTGTCAGGGCTGATTAATATCCTGGTCGGTGAAAACAAGAATTGGTCCTAAATTGACAAAATGGTTCTAGTAAAATTGTAGTAAAAGGCTGATTGGGAGCTCCAACGACCCTTGGGAACAAAATTCAGATCAAGTGACCTTCCTCCCATGAAAGCAACCCTTGGTACACTGGTTGATTCGTGTGAAGCAGAACTCGGGTCCCCACTCCACTAGAAGAGCACATGAAGTAGCAGCAAGCATGTGGTTCCAAGCTCGGAAGGATAAACTGAGAAAGTGACCCGCTTGATTACAAACAAAGAGTCAGCGAACAGGGCCTCGTGCAGCTTGGTGAACTGGTACGCCTTTTTATCTTGGCTCACTTGGACCAGGATGGTCCCCCTTGTGCTGTCTTATCTTGCTACGCTTGCCTCGCGGCTCGGTGAACTGATACGCCTTCTTGTCTTTACTCCCGTGTTTTTCTGCAATTGCCCTCAAATTTTCTTTCTTTACTCCCCTTCAAATCTCGGTGAGGTTCGTGGCACGGCCTCCTGATCAATTGATCTGCACCTTTCTGCATGAGCGCATATGATGCACCCGTTGCAGGGAGGGGAAAAAAAGATTTGATGATCAATATGACTGCAATGACAATATTGTGTTTGACTTGCTTCTTGGATTTCTTGAGAGAGAGGAGCAGTAATTTAGCAAAAAACTCGATGATGACGCAGGTTTCTGGGGGGGAAGATGCCCAAGCAGATAATACTCGTATTTTCTTGCGACAAATAAAGCTGTCGCCTGCTGGCCGGACGCCGGTTGCAATTGCAACTGCGTCAACTTCGCTGCCGACCGTGATCGAGTCCGCCGCCGGCCGTGGCCCGTCGCCATGACTGAGCCCGCTCGTCGATTGGTGGAGCACGCCGCCGAGGGAGACGCGGCATGGCTGCAGAGGGACGCGCGTGCGTCCATACGACCATACCGGCGGTCCGCAGGCCATATTCCAAATCCAAACGCACCGACGCCTGCGGTTATTTGTCCGCGAGTTGATTGAAGCGTCACGTCTGGCCAATCAGCTGTGCCGATTTGCTAGCTCAGCTACAGTAGCTAACAGTTGCAAAGTGGACCGTACATTATCCACTGGATACAGGGGACCATAACTCCATGAATGTAGGCACAAGGCACTGCATCTTTCTCCCACCTGGGGAGCAAGCCTTTTTACTGTGTGCCCCTTCACTCTTTGGATCTCGACCGTCAACATCACCCTCGAAGGCTGCCTTTGAGAACTGGATCATCACAATAATGTTGATGGTAGTTAGCACGTTAAATTGTGAACCGCGAGCACACGGATCATCATAGCTTTTTTCTTAAAGTATTCCATCCAAAGTTTATCAATCCGTACATCGACAGCGAACTAACTAGAGTTTTCTATCTAACTTAACGGATCTAGTCATAGCATGAAGCATTGATTGCATATAAAGGTAAACATAATAGATATGAATGATAGAGCATTGATTGATCACATCCACATATATATATGAGATAGCATACCAAGGGTAACAAGAGCCTATCGCCTTCTAATTGTAGGTAAGCAAGCAAATCATACATCTCATCCAAAACAAGCTTTAAAGTACTACCTCCGATCAACCTTCTGAAAACCCCTACCTTACACAAGCTAGATCCTGTCACGATCCTTTCTATTGGCGCAGGCAGTTTAAGAGCATGAACACAGGTGAACATGTCTAGCTATCATGAAGGATCGACATACTAGATCTAATCACCATGATTACACTAAGCATGCTAGATAGTCTAATCCGAAATTAGACTAAGGAACAAGCATATCCACGATAGATAGAAAGCATAAAAGGGGGCATTGAGCCTCTAATAAATCGAATGACATGAAAAACATTACCACATAATAGATGTATTTAAATCATCACCTCCGAGTCACGTTGCAAGCGTGACCCTGGTGGCGTGAATAGCGTGACCCAGTTGAGGTGTACAAGTAAGATTAGGACTCTTTCTTTACTAGAATGTACAACATATTCTTGAAATGTAGTGATTGAGTGAGGGTAAATTCAATATGTGAAAATCGGTTGGCCTCCCAAGCACTCCTACTATATAAGGGTTCACATTTTTTGAAAAATACAAGTCCTATGAGAGTTTCGTTTCCCATTCTTGTGTTCATTTTCTATGTGTTTGATGAAGAGCTCGCTCTAAACCAACACTTCTCTTTTTATGTGTATAAGGTTGGTTGTGTTAAGAAGCACATAAAAAACCAGCATGGAAGCCTTTAAGGCGTTAACCAGCACAGAAGAAATTTTTGCAAAGTGCGGCATGCATGTTTTATTCAAATTTTCTGTAACAGTAGCTGCTCACTTTTGACGATAAAGGAGCACAGCCATACACCTATACTCTACAAAATAGTATTGGCTTATTGAATGCTGTCTCGGTTATGCTATGTGCAATGGTGATGCAAAGCCTGCAGTACCCTAGTACTGCTAGTGGAACTGTGGAAGACTCATCATGAGCTGCCTGCATTCTTTTCGTTCTACTACGGGGCCTATGAGCTACTTTATCCTCCTCCTAAAGAACCAAACAGCCCCGTTTATTTCTTTAGGAGCTTCTAAAATTCCCATCGCATCGAATGTTTAGATACTAATTAGGGGTATTAAATATAGACTAATTACAAAACTAATTGCACAGATGGAGGCTAATTTGCGAGACGAATCTATTAAGCCTAATTAGTCCATGATTTGACAATGTGGTGCTACAGTAAATATGTGCTAATGATGGATTAATTAGGCTTAATAGATTCGTCTCGGGAATTAGCCTCCATCTGTGTAATTAGTTTTATAATTAGCTCATGTTTATTCCTCCTAATTAGCCTCCGAATATTCGATGTGACATGAATTTTAGTCCAGACTAAAGATCCAAACACCTCCTAAATCTGTCGTGAATGAAACTTTTATAAACTTCAGTATCAATGTATCATTATATAGATAGACGACACGAGGTTGACATTACTAGATCTATTATGAAACTACTTGTACAATATGTACTAACTTTTTAGTAACCCTAGAAAATATTTAGGAGTATAACTTTAGAGATGTTTATGATCAGAGAAATTACAGGAGTATTGTAGGACTCATTTGGTTCTGGTCTGCATCTTGTTGCCTGGTCTAGGCAGTTTACTCATGCCGTCGATTTTGACTGCCAGCGGTAGGATGCAGCTACCTATGCCAGGGCTGCAACCAAACAGGCTCACCTAGTCCAAGATACAGAGTACTGTTATCTCTTCATTTCTTTTGTCTCCAGCATGTGGGTATTTTGAAGCTGGAAAATACGACGATTGCACGGAGAACCTTGTGCTGACATACATTGACATTTAATGGCTTTGAAGAATGAGCTTTATGGTGTAATTCAAATGATGAAGACAGTGCGTACTGCTTCAAATATGCTACATCCTATACAACTAGATTTGCCGGGAAGTGTCTGTCTCTCTTATGAATCCGATGATACATACACAACACAGAGGATGATACCTAAGCATATGCACAAACAACGGCTTCTTTAATTATTTTTTTACTTTCATACTAGCCCTATATGCTACTCCGTAGTATGGTACGGCAAAATACACACACACTCGGCCAAATCATGCACGTGGAGACAAGGAGTCTAGCAGGAAACCAAAAGCCACCGTTGCGGCGATTTGCAGTCGATGGATATCTCTGTTTGCAGGAACGGTTGCGGATGCAGTTTGCAGTTAGTGCACTCACCTACCCAATCGGAAACAGACGGGGGTCCTCCTTTTTCTCCCGGCCAAGAATCTTCTCTTCGATCTCTCGTCCTCCTTTGGTCCTTCCCTCCGGTTTCTTCTCGCATCAGGCCGCACCTCCCCTTCATGAATGCAGTCAACATCTCAGCCCCACCGTGCTCGCCCCCACACGACCACACCGGCCATAGCCACTGTGGTGGGCAGTACTTGATCAAGTCTCCAACTGTATGTGGGTAGGCCATGACGAGGTCCGATGGCCACAGCTTTTATTTCCGGCCTATGCATGTCGATCCGTAGGTGCACCCACACAATTCATGGCCATCCCGGCCCGTTTGCCGTCCTGAATCTCCACGTACGAAGAGATTTACACTGTAGTTCTTTGATTAACCTGTCTAGAGCATGAAAATGCCACAGTGCAACTTGAATTAGGGTATGGTTTCACTTTCACATACATGCCAAAGTGTCCCTGGACCCGTCAACAAAAGCAGCATCATAGCAAAAGCATTTTTTTATCATTGCTTGACTACTCTCTCGTAATCAGCGGTGAAAACAGCCTTGTAGCTTTTGACTACCCAAACCCAAGGAATCCTCGCTTCAATTTTCAGTCACTTGGATAGTAGGAAGCGTGATTAAGGAAAGGGTCTCAAAGAACAGTGAAATTCAAGTCATCTAATCCAAAGGCCCTCCCTCCTTGTCCTTCCCTGTGTAGAGACTGAAATTTGGTACAAGTCCTACTTGCTAGCAGTACCAATTCCACGCATATTAGGTAGGAATTTAAATTTATGGCAAACAGAACGTGACGCCATGCATGTGGACTACCACTCCATTTTCCTTCCTCCCCTGCGTTTTGGTCTCTGAACAAGTCCATGCTCCTACAGTCCTATACAACTTTAATGACCAACTCCTCTGCTTGTTGCTATATATATATATCTCCATCGCCTCCTCCCTCCACCTTCCCCATTTGCACCCACCAAACCCTCTCCAGTCTCCACCATTTCCAAACGCTTGCCATCTCACCAGTCTCATCTCCCCTCGCTCTATCTCGCCGCATGGGGCGTAGCTGTTGGAAGAGAAGCAGCAGGAGGCGGCTTCTGCTGCAGCTTCTCTGCCGGTCCTTGCTCGTGCTTCTCCTCGCGCTCTTGCTGCCAAGCTGCTGCCAGGCTTCGAGAGGCTTGCAGCCGTTCAAGGGCCGGCCGCTGGAGGGAGGGGCACCCAACAACTTCCTCGGGTTCCTGCCGAGGGGGCCCGTGCCGCCGTCCGGCCCCTCGCGGCAGCACAACTCCGTCGGCCTCGAGAGCCAGCGGGAGAAGAAGAAGCCGTGAAGGTGAAGCAGCTGCAGGCCGGCCAGCCGACGGGAGGGCACAGGATAGGCGCTTGTAGAGGGAGATAGAGGGGTGGGTATAGGATAGAAGGCAAGAAGCTGTACAGGATGACAGATACGTATCATCATACGGTTGGTTAGTTGATTATAGCGTGTGTTTGTTATGGATTAACTTTAACTGTATGTAGCATGCATGTTGCAGTGGTTGCATATACTTTTGGAGAAGAGGGGAGGAGAGAGTGGCTGGGATAGATGATGTGTGTGACTGACTAACTTCTCGTTGAAGCAGTGTTGTTTGATTTCTTCTCATCTCTTGGTGCGGAGTTGTTGCTGCTGATGCTTTCATTCTTTTCTGAACTCGTTTTCTTTTCGTAACTACCTGAAAGATCTTTAGATACGCTCCTTTGACATTTCGAGAGGGAGAGGGTGACGAAAAAAGTTGTCGGCTGCTGACGACTTCGCGGCACGCGTGTGAAACCTGCGTTGGTGTGTGCAGGGATGATGCAGGGCGGGCCGAGCTTGACGATATGTTTGAGCCGGCCTTGCTACTTGCTAGTGACCTATTGCCTGTTGGTACGGTGCTCCTCTTCTCTGATTGACTCCCTTATTTTCTGCATTTTAAGGGATTTCCCCCCATTTTATGGAGAATGTCCTTAATAATGGGATAATGTCCAAGAAATCTGCAGGCCGGTGTGATCGAATTAATTTATTGCCGTTCTTGTCTCGAGAGCGAGTAGTTGATGGCCCCTTGAGCCTGTGACGTGCGTGATGATATTTGGTCATGCATGTCGGTGAGGACGGGACGGGAGAAGGCGAGACATGACGTACGGCTGCAAAGAGGCACGCAGCACGCGCTTCCCTTTTCTTTTTCCACGACGAGATCTTAGGCCTGGGCCGGATCGATCAATCTTTTTTGATGTGTTCGGTGGTGACATGTACCGATCGGTAGGCCGGTTCGGACGACATCCAAACCAACAGGCACACCACCGGTTTGACTGGTTCTGCCGTTCCGGGACTAATTGGAGCGCAGGCACGCGTGGGAGACGACGACGATTCGCGAGCCGATGGTCTTTCTAATCGGTTGTTTGCCGCTCCTCTCGATCGCGATTGTTCTTCTCCGCTGAAAACCAAATTTTGTGTACCTTATTCCTAAAGAAGAGTTTGTGGTACCTTACGAAATCACTGTGAGTTTTCTTTAAAAAAATTATACATTGCTAAAGAGAGACTCATGCAACAATTGATCAAGTCTCCCCCACTTGTCAATGAAATTACATTCATCCGTGCGTGTACGTAGAAAATTACTTGGTAATTTTCATGTACATAATAAACTCATACCCAGGATGGACGACCCATAAAAAATTTGAAAAAATGTGTACTAGTGTGTAGACAATTGTAACTTATCAAAATAGATTTCAAGTCCACTTAAATCCGTAAGTGGAGGGGGGGGGGCATGTGGGATGTGTTTTTCTGGGACCAAGTGGGATGTTAGGTTCATCTCACTTTTTGACGGTTGGGTTCAATCCATCTCATGTTTGGTTGGGAGGGATGGTCCGTTCCAATTTTTTGTTTGGTCGGAGCAGTTGAGAAGGTTGGGATGGATGCCATTTTAACACCGTTAGTCACGGTTATTAGCGGATTCACATGTCATCCTCCTTTTCCTTATTTTTTTTCTTTTCCCTCCCTTCCTTATCTTCTCCGGATGGCGGAAGCTATCCATCCTCTCCACCGCACTATACTGCCCCGCCGGTCTCACCATGCCGTCGTCCGGCCCCAGCCAACGAGCGGAGCTCGAATGGGCAGAGCCTGAGCTCGCGCGGCCGGCAGCGGAGCTCCCTTGGGTGGCCCCCGAGTGCACCTTGGCTCGCGGCAGAGCTCCCCGGGTGGAGCCCGAGCTTGTGTGGCAGCTCCCTCGGGCGGCCTCCAAGCTCGCACGGCCGGCGGCGGAGCTCCTCGGGCAGCCTCCAAGCTCACGCGGCTCCCCCGGGCAGCCCCGGAGCTTGCCCGCCACGAAGCTGCCTTGGGTGGCCCCCTGAGTGCGCCCTGGCCATGCTCCGCCAGGCGGCTCCTCCTAGTCCGCCTCGCCTCCCGTCATGCCGGCATCTGCACCGGCGCCAACGTGGCCCTTCCTCTACCCCATCCAGCTCCGCAGGCTCATGCAACGCCACCCCAAAGCTGCCTCACACTGCCCTCCCTCGCACACAGGAGATGAGATGAAGGAAGACACCGTTCATCTAGGTCGGAACGATTTCTTTGTTTTGGGCGGATGGGACGAACCCGGATATTAAGGGAATATTTCCTTATTGGGACGAACCTAACCCACTAACTTTTCAACCAAACACCTTCCCAACTGGATCTGATCCATTCCAACCCAGTTCAACCCTCAAACCAAACACATGCTTTGTGGATACGCTCCTAGCATTCTCTCTATGTTCTCGCATGGTAGCACCATTCATCCTTTTGAACATCGATCAAGAAACGTAGAGATGGTGGAAAGAGAGGTGACTTGACGGATAGCACTATACCAATAATTACATTATTATTGGCATATATCCATAATTCTATATCTGCAATACGGGAGAGAATAGGCAAGTTGCAACTCTGTTCCATCCTTTCAAACATCGGCCATCGGCCAAGAAACGCGAAGCGAGCGGCAACCGCTCACTTATCGTTCGCTCAATTACGTGGTTGCAACTTGTTTCGCTCGAACATAGCCACCTTTTGCAAATTGAGTAAATTGCACCTATCGTACAACAACTTATATGAGTGTATCATTTTGGTCCAACAAGTCGCAAAACTTGCAAACGAATTCGTGAATTTGTCACATTTGTGCATATACAAAGGGCGTATTTTGTTATCCATGTTTTAAACCTATTATTTTGTTTGCTCTGTTTGGGTGCACTTATTACATAGTTTATTTGCAGTTTTTCTAATTCAGGTTCCGATTAGCAGTTGAAGACGCAAAAGAGATCAAGATATGGATCTGCAGGAACGACTCTGACGTTACTTGGTGACAGAAAAAAAAAATCAAGATATGGATCTGCAGGAGCGGCCGGAGAGGCGGTGGGCGGAGGTAAAGGGGTGGCGGGGGGTGGGGATGTGCGGTCGGGGATTTTAATTTTTTTAATTTTTTAACACCCTTTAGTACTAATTATTTTAATCGGTACTAGAGGGAACCTCCTCTAATACCGAATTGCTAGTCAACCGGTACTAGATGGGGGTTCCCAACCGGTACTAGAGCCGCTTTTCCTAGTAGTGTATGTAGTGATGCTCAAAGAAAAAGGTTTAACATGTAGTGTGATCATCCACTTATAGCATACAACGTATGGGTCTATGGTGTGTTTGGATCATGCCACAGCTCGCCACGCCTGACTTCTGCTCATGTTTGCTTTTGCGCTGAGCTTACAGGGTGTTTGGTTCCCTTTGCTTATTTTTAAGCAAGTGTCACATCAATGTTTAGATACTAATTAGGAGTATTAAACGTAGGCTATTTACAAAACCCATTACATAAGTGGAGGCTAAACAGCGAGACGAACCTATTAAGCCTAATTAATCCATCATTAGCAAATGTTTACTGTAGCAACACATTGTCAAATCATGGACTAATTAGGCTTAATAGATTCGTCTCGCTATTTAGCCTCCACTTATGTAATGGATTTTGTAAATAGTCTACGTTTAATGCTCCTAATTAGTATCTAAATATTCGATGTGACGGGTGCTTAAAAATAAGCAAACGAACCAAACCAGGAAGTGTGGAAGGCGCTCATGCCACTAAACATTTGACAAGACATGTCTAGCATGCTAGAGTGGAAGGCGGTTTGGCCGGGTAACCCGGTGCCTAGCATTCTTAACGCATGGGGTTACTCTAGCCTCTGACCCCTATAAATATACTAAGCACATCCGGACAGCCAAAATACACTAAAAACACACATGACAAACTACGCTGAAATACACGGCCAAAATACATTGATAAAGTATGCTCGGGCCAACCACCAACATGGGAAAATACACTCAATGGTGTACACGTAACTGTATATCCACATATTTGACAACTTCATGCATTTATTTGCACGTTGGTGAGTGCAATTTACTCTTCATACTATAATCAATAAGTTTGATTTCATTGTTCATTATTTGATTGGTTGTCGTTTCTGTTAATGTTTATAGAGATAGCGTAGCAAATATATAATACGTTTATGGTGCGTTTGGTTGGGAGACAATGTAGAACGGGACGGTCCCGTTCCAGTTTTTCGGGATGGGATGATCCCATTTCTTGTTTGGTTGAATGGGATGGGTCCGTCCTAATTTTTTGTTTGGTTGGAGAGATCGCTATAGACGGGACGAGCACCGTTTTCTTCTTCCGTTAACACCGTTCGTGGGGCCCACCTGTCATACTAACGGGTATTTTCTTCCTCCACCGGCCGCTCGCCGGCCGCCGCCCGCGCCCGCCGCCCGCGCCCGCTCGCCGGCGCCCACCCGCGCCCGCCGGCCGCGCCCGCGCCCGCCAGCGCTCGCCGGCCGCCGGCCGCGCCCGCCGGCCGCCGCCCGCGCCCACCCGCGCCCGCTCGCGCCCGCCGGTGTGGACTGACGGCGCGTGACGGGGGCGAAGTGGGATGCCCCCGTCCGCTCGTTTTTGTGGGACGGGGGCATCCCGCATCTGGAGGATATATTCCCTCGTAGGGATGTCCCCGTCCCACCTGTCCTCCAACCAAACGCGGGACGAAGTGGGATCGTCCCGTCCCGTCCCACTTCGTCCTCGCAACCAAACGCACCCAGTACCTTCCGTGACCTCTCTGGTGACACTTTTCTCGCCTATATTAGCTAAGTATTTATCATACTGTAAAAGTTAAAATTGCCAATTATTATGAAACCGAGCTGAGCTGAGTCCAACAAACGTTACATACACCACGAGTGGCAGCGGTCAAAACCACGGAAAGGAAAGGACGCTGCACGCACGTACCATGTATGGCGCAGCACGCAGACGCACGTTCTTGGAGATTCTTGGCACGGACCTGCCGAGAGTAAATTCGAACTGACCCAACAGCTGAAGTGTTGAAAACTGAACAATGGACTACACAATACGGAGTAGTCAACGACTGGGCAGCCGCACGGCCGCAACTGCCGGCCGGAGGGAGAACGCAGCCAAGCCAGGGCCAGCCACCGTGCCCGCCGGCGCGCGTGCTGCGCTGCTGTCTCTGTCTGCCCATCAATCCCTCCCACCCCACGCCGCTCTGTTCCGCTCTCCAACTTCAGAGTCGACTGCGCCGCGCCGGCCGGCACGGGACGAGACGAGACGGGACACGGGACGGCCGCGCGCGGAAGGAAATGAGAAATCTTGGCTCGCGATCGCTTTGACCGAGGTGGCGAAAAACAGAAACGAGATCCCGCAGGGACCGTGACGTTCGCATGATTCGATCGCACCGGCCGGTGGACGGCGACCGTGCGTACCGGGCTACCAGCAGCGGCCGGCCGGCGTGCCATTTCCTCGTCAACTTCATGCTAGTTGCTAGCACTAGTAGTTTGTCCAGGCCGGGGCCCCCCACCTCCGGCGTGCTCCACGCGATGCGGTCATCCGAGTAGCAAACCTGTTTCACATGGCTAATGAACACAAGAGTCGGCAGGACCAGCCACGCAGCCGTAGCTCTCCGGCCCCGTCGGCGGCCCCTTGGACAACCGACGCCGCCCGACGAGGGGTGAACTCCGCCCAAGCCATCGCTATCTGAACGCGTGCTTCAAACAGAATTGCTGCTGTTTCACCAGTCATCGCGTTAATACCGCCAAAACAGATCACAGAACAGCGAGCCGCGAAGCTAAATTAACGACCGAGCCCCTGCCCCGTGCGTGATCCTGGTACCCGAAACGTAGGACCAAGGTCAGGCGGTTCCATGTGCGTCTGGAGCGCAGCATCGTCAATTCGTCATGAGTGGACAAGAAACTCGACGGGGATTGAACGGAAGCCGCAGCAGACGCTGACAACCAACAGACCGGAGTGCACCTGGACGGCACGATTTTATCATTGCCAGCGAGCAGTCTGGATCTGGAACTTGAGTCTAGCATCCGACCCATCCCTGCTGCAACAAATTCCATTTAGAGAGCAGCAGATGAGCGAACATGTGCGTGCAAAAGAAAGCCCATTGGCATCGTGTGATACCACCGATCTGGGCGGCTGGGCCTCTTAGGTTGAGAGAAGAGAGGCTGCTGGGCTAAACCATTCCTGATATGGGCTCTTTGGGCTTTCTAGTCCATTTAACCAACATCGTAGCCCAAGTGATGTTGATTCGCAGCACCACTACTACACCAGCACCATGACCTGGTTGACATCAAATGATTCGTGCCCCTAAAAAGAAAAAGCAAATGGTTCTGTGACTCGTCGAGAATTACTCCAAGAAGGAGCCAAAAATGTTGCCCTTGGTTATTACTAAATGCCAAAATGGCAGCTCAAAACCCTGCTCCCCAAAAATTTAGCAGGGAATGGCGAGAGCGACTTTACACTTCTGTGACGCATCACCATCACCATCAGGCCGTCACCCATATTTTAGTTGCGACACATATGGCCGCCAGCGGCAAGCCCAGCGCTGCGTTGGCAGGACGTATAATTCACTATCAGCAAATGCCACTGCCACTAACACTCCCTGTCGAAGCCAGAATGTCAGAATAAGGCGGACCATGATTAACACTAATTGAGTTTATTAAGTCTCCAAACCCTATCGCATCGCATCCAAATCCCTGTGTAGCCCGCAAATCTTATCGCTCCCCTGATCCCTCCATTGACAATAATAAGCCGATACGGTCCTGATCTGGCAACCCCCCCCCCCCCCCCCCCCCCCCCCCCCCCCCCCCGGAAAAGGGCCGGACCCCCGATCGTGGCCATCTCAGCTGCCGCAAGTGAGAATGGCATGAGGTTGCGCGCGGCCCCAGAGCCCGAAAAGTGCTCGTTTGTCAAGCCCGGAAGCTCAACCCCTCCCATGTGCTCCGGCCGTTGCGGCCGCGGACTCGGATGTAAAGAACACGAGCCACTTGGAGGCTTCCAGCTCCTGCGCTGTGCTCTCTGCTTCGCCGTATCCAATCATGCGTGCGTGTTGCTAAGTCGCCATCGTCAAGTGTAGCAATGAAAGCTGCAAGC